>NC_090296.1:67080276-68280276 GCF_039906515.1 Pseudorca crassidens
TTTGTCCATTTCTAACAGGTTGTCATTTTATTGGCATATAGTTGCTTGTAGTAACATCTCATGATCCTTTGTATTTCTGCAGTGTCAGTTGTTACTTCTCCTTTTTCATTTCTAATTCTGTTGATTTAAGTCTTCTCCCTTTTTTCTTGATGAATCTTGCTGATGGTTTATCAATTTTGTTTATCTTCTCAAAAAACCAGCTATAGTTTTATTGATCTTTGCTATCATTTTTTTCACTTCTTTTTCATTTATTTCTCATCTGATATTTATGGTTTCTTTCCTTCTGCTAACTGTGGAGTTTTTTGGTTCTTTCTCTAATTGCCTTAGGTGTAAGGTTAGGTTGTTTATTTGAGATTTTTCTTGGTTCTTGAGGTAGGATTGTATTGCTATAATCTTCCCTCTTATAACTGCTTTTACTGCATCCCATAGGTTTTGGGTCGTCATATGTTCATTGTTACTTGTTTCTAAGTATTTTTTAATTTCCTTTTTGATTTCTTCAGTGATCTCTTGTTTATTTAGTAGTGTATTGTTTAGCCTCCATGTGTTTGTACTTTTTACACTTTTTTCCTGTAATTGACATCTAGTTTCATAGCATTGTGGTCGGAAAAGATACTTGATACGAATTCAATTTTCTTAAACAAAGGCTTATTTGTGACCCAAGATATGATCTATTCTGGAGAATGTTCCAAGAGCACTTGAGAAGAAAGTGTATTCTGTTGTTTTTGGATGGAAAGTCCTGTAAATATCAATTAAGTCCATTTTGTTTAATGTACCACTTAAAGCTTGTGTTTTCTCATTTATTTTCATTTCAGTTGATCTGTCCATTGGTGAAAGTGGGGTGTTAAAGTCCCCTACTATGATTATGTTACTGTCGATTTCCCCTTTTATGGCTGTTAGCATTTGCCTTATGTATTGAGGTGTTCCTATGTTGGGTGCATAAATATTTACAATTGTTATATCTTCTTCATGGATTGATCCCTTGATCATTATGTAGTGTCCTCCTTTGTCTCTTGTACTAGTCTTTATTTTAACGTCTATTTTGTCTGATATGAGAATTGCTACCCCAGCTTTCTTTTGATTTCCATTTGTATGGAATCTCTTTTCCATCCCCTCACTTTCAGTCTGGATGTGTCCCTTGATCTGAAGTGTATTTCTTGTATACAGCATATATACAGGTCTTTTTTTTTGTATCCATTCAGCCAGTCTATGTCTTTTGGTGGGAGCATTTAATCCATTTACATTTAAGGTAATTATCAATATGTATGTTCCTATTACCATTTTCTTGTTTTGGGTTTGTTATTGTAGGCCTTTTTCTTCTCTTGTGTTTCCTGCCTAGAGAAATTTCTTTAGCATTTGTTGTACAGCTGGTTTGGTAGTACTAAATTCTGTTAGCTTTTGCTTGTCTGTAAAGGTTTTAATTTCTCCGTTGAATCTGAATGAGATCCTTGCTGGGTAGAGTAATCTTGGTTGTAGGTTCTTCCATTTCATCATTTTAAATATGTCCTGCCACTCCCTTCTACCTTGCAGAGTTTTTGCTGAAAGATCAGCTGTTAACCTTATAGGGATTCCATTGTATGTTATTTGTTCTTTTCCCTTGCTGCTTTTAATATTTTTTCTTTGTATTTAACTTTTGATAGTTTGTGTCTTTGCGTGTTTCTCCTTGGATTTATCCTGTATGGGACTCTCTGCTTCCTGGACTTGACTGTTTCCTTTCCCATATTAGGGAAGTTTTCAACTATAATCTATTCAAATATTTTCTCAGATCCTTTCTTTTTCTCTTCTTCTTCTGGGACCCCTATTATTCTAATGTTGGTGCGTTTAATGTTGTCCCAGTGGTCTCTGAGACTGTCCTCAATTCTTTTCATTCTTTTTTCTTTATTCTGCTCTGCGGTCGTTATTTCCACTATTTTATCTTCCAGGTCACTTCTCCGTTTTTCTGCCTCAGTTATACTGCTATTGATTCCTTCTAAAGAATTTTTAGTTTCATTTATTGTGTTGTTCACCATTGTTTGTTTGCTCTTTAGTTCTTCTAGGCCCTTGTTAAATATTTCTTGTACTTCCTCCATTCTATTTCCAAGATTTTGGACCATCTTTTTACTATCATTCCTCTGAATTCTTTTTCAGGTACACTGCCTATTTCCTCTTCATTTGTTTGGTTATGTGTGTTTTTACCTTGTTCCTTCAACTGCTGTGTAATTCTCTGCCTTCTCATTTTGCTTAACTTACTGTGTTTGGGGTCTCCTTTTCGCAGACTGCAGGTTTGTAGTTCCCATTGTTTTTGGTGCCTGCCCCAGTGGGTAAGGTTGGTTCAGTGGCTTGTGTAGGCTTCCTGGTGGAGGGGACTGGTGCCTGTGTTCTGGTGAATGGGGCTGGATCTTGTATTTCTGGTGGGAAGGGCCATGTCTGGTGGTGTGTTTTGTGGTGTCTGTGAACTCGTTAAGATTTTAGGCAGACTCTGCTAATGGGTGGGGTTGTGTTCCTGTCTTGCTAGTTGTTTGGCATGGGGTGTACAGCACTGGAGCCTGCTGGTCGTTGAGTGGAGCTGGGTCTTAGTGTTGAGATGGAGATCTCTGGGAGAGCTCTCACCGATTGATGTTATCTGGGGCCAGGAGGTCTCTGCTGGTCCAATGTCCTGCACTCAGGTTTCCCACCTCCGAGGCTCAGGCCTGACACCTGCCCGGAGCACCAAGACCTTGTCAGCCACACGGCTGATCCAGAGAACTTCCAGGAGCGGAACCTGCAGCTTGTTCAGTCCAAGAAGAACTTCCTGCGAATCAACAACACCCGCTTCGGCAAGTTCAAGTTCAAGAGACACTCAGAGGAGTTAAGACTGGGCATGATCTCCTCAGCCCAGTATTCCAAGAACTACCTGTACCTGCCTGCTGGGGAGAATTTGCAGAACATCTTTGACGAGCTGCCGTTGCTCATGCACCTGGTTTTTGGTGGCTTTGAGCAGCCTGCCTGCATCACCACCAGGAAGAACAAGAAGAGTGTGTGGCAGTCCAGCAGCCGCCAGGTGTCCTGGACTTCAGGACCCACCGGCCAGCAGGTGCACTCTAGCAGCAAAGTCAGCAGCCACCAGGGGCTGCACGCGGCCACCACCAGTAGTCTCAAGTATCTCTCCCCACCGTGGGCAGGGGCTGCCACATCCATGAGCCTCCTTTCTCCTTCCTCCTTCTCCTGGGCTACAAGAGCGCCAGGTGAGGCCCTGGGGAGGCCACCCTCTCAGGCTCTTTGCTGCCAGCCACCTTAGTGACCATTCTTAATATTTAAAAATACAAAAGTCGCAAAACTACTTAAAAAAAAGAAGCAGACTATATAGAACACTTACTACAAAAAGGATGAATTATTTTCCTATGTTACTTCACTTTACCCCCATTTCACACTTTATAATTTGCCTCAACAAAGAAAAAGCCTCAGACTTCTGAAAGGTTATAAATCTATCTAAAACATCAAAAATACACGTAAGTATTAGTGACAATATTTCCAAACAATGTGTATATATTATCAAATATTTAATTTCTAAACCTTCTGATAATTGTCAGTGATATCTCTTGGTTATTTATTACCAATAAATAACTGATTTAAAAAGACATTTAAAACTTCCATTCTTTTCCCCAAAGTCCTCATATGTATATAAGAGAGATTTACAACTATTTCTCCATTGGGATCTAGGAAAATCCTTAGAAACAGATTCAACATAAAAGCTAATAGTAACATTAAAATCCATAGCATAAAAAACATATCCACTACCATACTGAAGTATTGTGCATTTGATGTAAACTAATGTTTACAGCTCTCAGCTTTAACATTAACTAATTAGCAGGATATCAAATTTTCCCATGGTTGTATTTATCAAAAAGCCAAATTTTCCCAATATATATTCTTATTCAGCATTTACTCAATAAATTATTACTGAGTGCCTGCCACATATCAAGCACTATGCTATAAGTGCTGGAGAGCTATGCACTAAATAGCCATGTTTTACCTAAACAATACTTAAGCACTACTTCTTTTCTAGAACACAGACATACATCACCACCTTTTCAAAGTGTCTATGTTTTGTAAACATGTTTCTTCTGGAAATACTTTGAAAAATTTAGTTCATGAATCAGATCTCTAAAGGTAAATTTATATGTTTTTTAATTTAAAAAATTTAATGTTTTTTAAGAGATAAAAATGTTTGCCTGTCATGGAGTGTGTTTTTTTGTATGGCAATAACAAAACATCAAAGATAGCATAAATTAATTTAAACTTTAAGAGTTACCTGAAATAGTGGGGCAGAGTCAAGATGGCGGCACGGGAAGATGTGGAGCTCACATCTCCCCACAACTAGGGCACCTGTGGACGCTGGTGGGGACCTTGATGCCCAAGGAGATGGGGAGGAACCACTGAGTGACCAGGTAGGACGTGGGGGGAGTGAAGGAAGAGGAGAAGTGAAGGCCAGACAGGACCCACGCCCCTGAGGGGTGGCTGGGAGGGGGGAGGGGTTCCCACACGGGACCCCCTGGGGAACCTGGGGAGCTTGTAGGATTAGGGGGGAGTGCGTCTAGCGTTTCCCCTGCCCACTCAGGCCCCTGGAAGCCTGCTGGGCTCCTGGGCCTGGTCCTTCATTCTGCAAGGGCCCCTCCAGCTGTGGGGGTCCAGGTCTGGTCCTCTGCCTCCTGGGGCCTCCTCTGGCCACGTGGCTCCAAGAGGCATGGGGGAGCGTGTGGAGAAGAAGAAACGCCAATGGGAAGGGGTCCTTCGGGATCGGAGGATCGGGGGGAACGCGCCTGGAGTTTCCCTCGCCCACTGGGGCCTAGTGAACCTGCTGGGGTCCTGGACCTGGTCCTCCAACCTCCAAGGCCAGAGGCACTCCTGGGCCCCTCCTGCTGCATTGAGCCTAAGCCCCACCCCTTACCCCACCCCCAGGGTCTTTTCCAGCCCCATGGGTCCTAAGCATAGGCTCTGCATACTACCTAAACCCCACCCCCTGCCTAAGCCCCGCCCCTCACAGCCAAGGTCTTTTCTGGCTTTTTTTTTTCTCCCCTCTTTTTTTACTATTGTGGTTCTGTTTTTACCTTCTGCTTGTTGTTTCAACTATATTTTTATTTTTTATTCTTTCTAACATATCTGTTAGTTTTCTAATCTTATGTTTTACTCTTTATTATTGTTCTGCTCCTTTTCTTTTTTTCCGCCCTGCACAGCTTGCGGGATCTTGGTTTGTGAGCCCAGGGTTGGGCCACAGCTCCTGCGGTAGGAGCTCTGAGCCCAAACCACTGGATTAACAGACAATCTCAGACCCCAGGGAATATTAATTCGAGTGAGGTCTTCCAGAGGTCCTCATCTCAGCACCAAGACCCAGCTCTAACCAACAGCCTACAAATTCCACTGCTGGAAGCCTCAGGCCAAACAACCAGTAAGACCGGAACACTATCCCACCCATCAAAAAGAAGTGGGGGGGAGGGTGACAAAAAAATATGTCACAGATGAAGGAGCACGGTAAAAACCTACAGGACCAAATAAATGAAGAGGAAATAGGTGACGTATCTGAAAAATAATTCAGAGTAATGATAGTAAAGATGATCCAGAATCTCGTAAACAGAATGGTGGCACGGATGGAGAAAATACACGAAATGTTTATCAAAGATCTAGAAAAACTAAAGAACAAACAAACAGCGATGAACAACAAAATAACTGAAATAAAAAATACACTAGAAGGAATTAATAACAGAATAGCTGAGGCAGAAGAACGAATAAGTGAGCTGGAAGACAACAGGGGAAATAACTTCCAAGGAGCAGAATAAAGGGAAAAGAATGAAAAGAATTGAAGACAATCTCAGAGACCTCTGGGCAAACACTAAACACACCAACATTCAAATTATAGGGGTTCCAAAAGAAGAAGAGAAAAAGAAAGGGTCTGAGAAAATATTTGCAGAGATTATAGTTGAAAACTTCCCTAATATGGGAAAGGAAATAGTCACCCAAGTCCAGGAAGTGCAGAGAGTCCCATACAGGATAAACCCTAGGAGGAACACAACAAGACACACATTAATCAAACTAACAAATATTAAATTCAAAGAAAAAAGCAGCAACGGAAAAGCAAAAACAACATACAAAGAAATCCTCATGATGTTATCAGCTGATTCTTCAGCAGAAACTCTGCAGTCCAGAAGGGAGTGGCAGGATGTACTTAAAGTGATGAAAGAGAAAATCCTACAACCGAGGATCTCATTCAGATTCACAGAGAAATCAAAAGCTTTACAGACAAGCAAAAGCTAAGAGAATTAAACACCACCAAACCAGGTTAACAACAAATGCTAAAGGAACTTCTCTAGGCGGGAAACACAAGAGAAGAAAAAGACCCATGAAAACAAACCCAAAACAATTTAAAAAATGGTAATAAAAACACACATATTGATAATAACCTTGAATGTAAACGGATTAACTGCTCCAAACAAAAGACACAGGCTGGCTGAATGGATACAAAAACAAGACCTGTATATGTGCTGTCAACAAGAGACCCACTTCAGACCTAGGGACACATACAGACTTAAAATGAAGGGATGGAAAAAGATATTCCTTGCAAATGGAAATCAAAAGAAAGCTGGAGTAGCAATACTCTTATCAGATAAAATAGACTTTAAAATAAAGACTGTTACAAGAGATAAGGAAGGACAATACATAATGATCAAGGGATAAATCCAAGAAGAATATATAACAATTATAAATATATATGTGCCCAACATAGGAGCACCTCAATACATAAGGCAAATGCTAATAGCCATAAAAGGGGAAATCGACAGTAACAGAATCATAGTAGGGGACTTTAACACCCCACTTTTACCAATGGACAGATCATCCAAAATGAAAATAAATAAGGAAACAAGCTTTAAATGATACATTAAATAAGATGGACTTAACTGTTATTTATAGGACTGTCCACCCAAAAGTGGCCGAATATACTTCTTCTCAAGTGCACACAGAACACTCTACAGGATAGATCAAATCTGGGCTCACAAATCAAGCCTTGGAAAATTTAAGAAAATTGAAATTGAATCAAGCATCTTTTCTGAACACAATGCTATGAGACTGGTAATTAATTACAGAAAAAAAAACTGTAAAAAACACAAATACATGGAGACTAAACAGCGTGCTACTAAATAACCAAGAGATCACTGAAGAAATCAAATAAATAAAAAATTACATAGAAATGGGGAATTCCCTGGTGGTGCAGTGGTTGAGAGTCCGCCTGCTGATGCAGGGGACACGGGTTCGTGCCCCGGTCTGGGAAGATCCTACATGCCGCGGAGCAGCTGGGCCCGTGAGCCATAGCCTCTGAGCCTGCGCTCCGCAACGGGAGAGGCCACAACAGTGAGAGGCCCGCGTACCGCAAAAAAAAAAAAAAAAAAAGAAATGAACGACCACGACAACCCAAAACGTATGGGACGCAGCAAAAGCAGTTCAATGAGGGAAGTTTATAGCAATTCATTCTCACTTCAACAAACAAGAAACATGTCAAATAAACAATCTAACCTTACACCTAAAGCAACTAGAGAAATAGGAACAAAGAAAACCCAAAGTCAGTAGAAGGAAAGAAATCATAAAGATCAGAGCAGAAATAAATAAAACAGAAATGAAGAAACAATAGAATAGATCAATAAAACTAAAAGCTGGTTCTTTGAGAAGATAAACAAAATTGATAAACATTTAGCCAGACTCAACAAGAAAAAAAAGGGAGAGGATGCAAATCAATAAAATTAGAAATGAAAAAGAATTCATAACAGACACTGCAGAAATACAAAAGATTATAAGAGACTACTACAAACAACTATATGCCAATAAAATGAACAACCACAAAGAAAGGGACAAATTCTTGGAAAGATACAATTTTCCAAGACTGAGCCAAGAAGAATTAGGAAATATAAACAGACTTATCAAAGTAATGAAATTGAAACCGTAATTAAAAATCTTCCAACAAACAAAGGTCCAGGACCAGATGGCTTCACAAGCTAATTCTATCAAACATTTAGAGAAGAGCTAACACCCATCCTTCTCAAACTCTTCCAAAAAACTGCAGAGGGAGTAATACCCCCAAATTCATTCTATGAAGCCACCATCACCCTGATACTAAAACCAGACAAAGATATCACAAAAAAAGAAAGTTACAGACCAATATCACTGATGAACATAGAAGCAAAAATCCTCAATACTACCAAACAGAATCCAGCAACACATAAGAATGATCACACAGCATGATCAAGTGGATTTATCCCAGGAATGCAAGGATTCTTCAGTATATGCAAATCAATCAGCGTGATACACCATATTAACAAATTAAGGAATAAAAACCATATGATCATCTCAATAGATGCAGAAAAACCATTTGACAAAATTCAACACCGGTTTATGATAAAAAATCTCCAGAAAATGGGCACAGAGGGAACCTACCTAAAAATAATAAAAGCCATATATGACAAACACACAGCAAACATCATACTAAATGGTGAAAAACTGAAAGCATTTCCACTAAGATAGGAACAAGACAAGGATGTCCATTCTCACCACTCTTATTCAACACAGTTTTGGAAGTCCTAGCCACGGCAATCAGAGAAGAAAAAGAAATAAAAGGAATACAAATTGGAAAAGAAGAAGTAAAACTATCACTGTTGGCAGATGACATGATACTATACACAGATAATCCTAAAGATGCCACTAGAAAACTACTAGAACTAATCATTGAATTTCGTAAGGTTGCAGGATACAAAATTAATGCATAGAAATCTGGCATTCCTATACACTAATGATGAAAAATCAGAAAGAAAAATTAAGGAAACGCTTCCATTTACCACTGCAACAAAAAGAATAAAATACCTAGGAAAAAACCTACCTAAGGAGGTGAAAGACTTGTAATCAGAAAACTATAAAACACTTATGAAAGAAATCAAAGATGACATAAACACACTGAGAAATATACCATGTTCTTGGATTCGAAGAATCAATATTGTGAAAATGACTATACTACCCAAAGCAATGTACAGATTCAGTGCAATCCCTATCAAACAAACAATGGCATTCTTCACAGAATTAGAACAAAAAATTTTACAATTTGTATGGAAACCCAAAAGACCCCGAAAAGCCAAAGCAATCTTGAGAAAGATAAACGGAGCTGGAGGAATCAGGCTCCCCAACTTCAAATTATACTACAAAGCCACAGTAATCAAAATAGTATGGTACTGGCAGAAAAACAGAAATATAGATCAATGGAACAGGATAGAAAGCTTGGAGATCAACACACGCACATATGGTCACCTAATTTATGACAAAGGAGGCAAGAACATACAATGGAGAAAAGACAGCCTCTTCAATAAGTGGTGCTGGGAAAACTGGACAGCTACATGAAAAAGAATAAAATTAGAACACTCCCTAACACCATACACAAAAATAAACTCAAAATGGATTAAATACCCAAATATAAGACTGGACACTATAAAACTCTTGGAGGAAAACACAGGCAGAACACTCTATGAAATATATCACTGCAAGATCCTTTTTGAACCACCTCCTAGAGAAATGGAAATAAAAACAAAAATAAACAAATGGGACCTAATGAAACTTAAAAGCTTTTGCACAGCAAAGGAAACCATAAATAAGATGAAAAGACGACCCCTGGAATGGGAAAAAATATTTGCTAATGAAGCAACTGACAAAGGATTATCTCCAAAATATACAAGCAGCTCATGCAGCTCAGTATCAAAAAAACAAACATCCCAATTGAAAAATGCGCAGAAGACCTAAACAGACATTTCACCAGAGAAGATATACAGATTGCCAAAAAACACATGAAAGGATGCTCAACATCACTAATCATTAGAGAAATGCAAATCAAAACTACAATGAGGTATCACCTCACACCAGTCAGAATGGCCATCATCAAAAAATCTACAAATAAATGCTGGAGAGGGTGTGGAGAAAAGGGAACCCTCTTACACTGCACTGTTGGTGGGAATGTAAATTGACACAGCCACTATGGAGAAAAGTATGGAGGTTCCTTGAAAAAGTAAAAATAGAACTACCCTACGACCCAGCAATCCCACTACTGGGCATATACCCTGAGAAAACTATAATTCAAAAAGAGCCATGTACCACAATGTTCACTGAAGCTCTATTTACAAGAGCCAGGACATGGAAGGAACCTAAGTGTCCACCAACAGATGAATGGATAAAGAAGATGTGGCACATATATACAATGGAATATTACTCAGCCATAAAAGGAAATGAAATTGAGTTATTTGTAGTGAGGTGGATGGACCTAGAGTCTGTCATACAGAGTGAAGTCAGAAAGAGAAAAACAAATACTGTATGCTAAGACATATATATGGAATCTAAAAAAAAAATGGTTCTGAAGAACCTAGGGGCAGGACAGGAATAAAGATGCAGACGTAGAGAATGGACTTGAGGACACGGGGAGCGGGAAGGGCAAGCTGGGATGAAGTGAGAGAGTGGCATGGACATATATACAGTACCACAAGTAAAATGGATAGCTAGTGGGAAGCAGCCGCATAGCACAGGGTAATGATCTCAGTGCTTTATGACCACCTAGAGGGGGTGGGATACGGAGGGTAGGAGGGAGACACAAAAGGAAGGAGGTGTGGGGATATATGTATATGTATAGCTGATTCGCTTTGTTATAAAGCAGAAACTAACACACCATTGTAAAGCAATTACACTCCAATAAAGTTGTTAAAAAAAAAAAGCTCTTAGAGGAAAACATAGGAAAAACACTCTTGGACATAAACTACAGGAAGATCTTTTTTACCCACCTCCTAGAGTAATGAAAATAAAAACAAAAATAAACATATGGGACCTAAGGAAACTTAAAAGCTTTTGCTCAGCAAAGGAATCCATAAACAAGATGAAAAGACAACACTCAGTTTGGGAGAAAATATTTGCAAATGAATCAGTGGACAAAGGATTACTCTCCAAAGTATATAACAGCTCATGGAGCTCAATATCAAAAAAACAAACACCTCAGTTAAAAAATGGGCCAAAGACCTAAATTTCACCAATAAGATGCTCAACATCACTATTTATTAGACAAATGCAAATCAAAACTACAATGAGGTATCACCTCACACCAGTCAGAACGGCCATGATCAAAAAATCTACAAACAATAAATGCTGGAGAGGGTGTGGAGAAAAGGGAACCCTCTTGCACTGCTGGTGGGAATGTAAATTGATCCAGCCACTAGGGAGAACAATATGGAGGTTTCTTAAAAAACTAAAAATAGAACTACCATATGACCCAGCAATCCCCTGCTGGGCATATACCCTGAGAAAACCACATCAAAAAGAGTCATGTACCACAATGTTCACTGCAGCACTATTTACAATAGCCAGGACATGGAAGCAACCTAAGTGTCCATTGACAGATGAATGGATAAGGAAGATGCGGCACATATATACAATGGAATATTACTCAGCCATAAAAAGGAATGAAATTGGATCTTTTGTAGAGATGTGGATGGACCTAGAGTCTGTCATACAGAGTGAAGTAAACCAGAAAGAGAAAAACAAATATCATATATGAATGCATATACATGGAATCTAGAAAAATGGTACAGATGAATCTATTTGTAGGGCAGGAATAGAGATGCAGACGTAGAGAACGGACATGTGGACACGGGGGTAAGGGGAGGGTGGGACGAACTGGGAGATTAGGTTTGACATAAATACACTACCATGTGTAAAATAGATAGCTAGTGGAAACCTTATATAGCACAGGGAGCTCAGTTTGGTGGTCTGTGATGACCTAGATGGGTGGGATGGGGGGGTGGGAGTTCCAATAGGGAGGGGATATGGGTGTGCATATAGCTGATTCATTTCATTGTACAGCAGAAACTAACACAACATTGTGAAACAATTTTACTACAAAAAAAAAAAAAAAAAGAGTTACCTGAAATAGGAATATTCTGTGAGACTGATAACTGCACATCTCCAGTTCCTGGTGGCATGTCAACAACTAAATAGTCCAGTTGACCCCAATCTACCTAAAAACCAAGATGACACAAATAACATCACTGTATAAACAAATGTGGTGAATAGTGATATAAACAAAAATAAATGAATTAATAACAAAGCTAAAATAATAGCTTTCACTTGAACCATTAGTAAATGCCAGGGTCTGTGCTGAGGGCTGATAAATGGATGAAGAAGAAACAATCTTTGCCTCTAGCAGAACTTTTCTGACCAATAAGGTTAAATTTTCAAATGACACCACAAAACACACACATACCATAATGGCGAACCCCTTGCACAATGGACTTCTATTCAGGACCACTCATTTATTTTCACTGAAAATAGCCCATATTTTACCTAAGGAGGTCTTAGCTTTTTGTCCTTTGTGGTTTTTAGTACAGTGTTTCCTATAGCAGATCTTAATATAATTGTTTTAAGTTTATTATTTTTCCTTCATAAAACACACTAATAATGAAAACCAAAACTTAATAAGAGAATTTTAGAAATATACCTAGAGTTCCAAATTAACATTTTGATTATTTCTTTTCAGGCACTTTTCTAAGTATCTATATCTAGAAAATTCAGCTGTTTAACCAAGTCCTTAATGCTCAGCCTCAATTAGATAGGGCTCAAGGGTACCTCAGGCTCTTTTCTCCTCAAGTGGTTCTTCCTTCTGAGTCCCCAGTTTCAGTGAAAGGCCCTAGGATCCCCTTAGTTACCTAAGGCAAAGGCTTGGGATAATACTTAACTGTTCCCTTTCCCTTGCTATCCCCAGTTACTGATTATGCCTTCTAAAAATCTCTCAAATGTATCCATGTCTCTCTTTCTGCATGGCCGAGAACCAAACATAGGCCACAGGCATCTATCACTAAAGTCTCCCAACCAATCTCTCTGGTCTAGCACTGCCCATACAGTGTGTTCCTAACACCAGTGAAAATTGGTTTGATAGTGCCACTTTTTTGCTTAAAACTCTTCTATTGCTTTTAGGATAAAATCTAAGTTTTAGCTTCAGAACCTCTGCCTGGTCTTCTTCACTTGCTAATTCCTCCTCATTCTTTAGATCGTAGCTTGAAATTTACTTCCCATAACTTCCATTAAAGATTAGATATGGTGTTCCTACTATGTAGGAACAATTCTTTTAATTGTTTGTTCATTCATTCATTCACCCAACAAATGTTTATTGAGTACCTACTATATATTAGGCATTGAGCTAGGTATTGATAATTAAATGGTATCACGGTCCCTAGCCTCACAGAATTTACAATACAGAGGGAGACAGATATTAAGCACATAATGATATAACCTGTGCAAAGAAGTTAGAGAAACCGAAAGATCAACATAGCTGAAGAGCAGTGCAGGGGGAAAGATGGCATTCATTTACTGTTATTTCAGTATCTGTCTCCTCATGAAACTGTAGATGACAGAATACGTAACAAAGAATGGATACATAGGAGATGCTCAATAAGTTTTCTTTCAAGAAATGAATAAATAAATAAACACATGCAAAGATTCAAAAATTTTTAAATGTAAATCATACTGTGTATATTATCCCATATCCTGTTTCTTAAAACTTAATAATGTGAAATAAGCCTTTTCCATATAATCACATATTTTTAAAATTTAGATGATATTGGGTCAGATGGATTCATTCATGTATTAACACATTTATTCAACACATATTTACTGAGAATTGATGCCAGGCACTGTTCCAGGTGATGAAGATACAGCAGTGAAAAAAACAAAGTCCCAGCCACCAGGCAACTAATGTTTTAGTGACGAAGACAGGTAGATAAACAGGCAGAAAGACAAGCAAATCAAAGACAAGTGCTACAAAGAAAACAAGTACCCCTTACTACACAAAATTACTTGGTTCCTGATTTGGATATATCCAGATCAAATAGCAAGAGACAGTTTTAGGGACTTCCCTGGTGGTCCAGTGGTTAAGACTCTGTGCTTCCAGTGCAGGGGGCACAGGTGTGATCCCTGGTGGGGGAACTAAGATCTCACATGCCACACAGCATGGCCAAGAAATAAAATTAGAAAAAAAAGAGAGAGATAGTTTTAAAATCTTCAATTCCTGAATTTCAGAGGGCAAGTAGTAAGAGTTCAGACAGCTAAGGATTTATCAAAGAATTTCTTTGAGTCTCTTCAGTTCCCATGGTCCGATGGTGAGGAACACATGAAGAAGAGGGAAAAGGAATAGAGTGGTAGAAGATGCTACTTTTGACAGGGTGGTCAGAGCCTGGAGTGAAGTGAGAAAAATAACTGATGCAATTCTCAGAAAGCATTCCAGGCAGAAGCAGTAGCAAGTGCAAAGGACCTGAGATGTGGATATGCTTGGCGCATTCAAGGGATAGCTAGGAAGACAATACAGCCTTTCTAAAATAGCACTTCCCCCAACCATCAGTCTCTTTCCTTCTCTGAATGTGTCCTTCTTCAACACATTTATCAGTATATGTCATGATATACTGACATGTCTTTTAGGAATTCTATAATATTTCTCAAACATAAGTGCTTGACACTGATTTAATGACACATTTTAAGAGAATGATGAAATGATGAACATGAAGTAGTTCGTTTTCAATATAGGGTTTCTTGGTTTGAAAAATAGTTACCCCTAAGTTACCCATGACCATCATCTATGAAACTATTTACAAAAAAGACAAAGGATACTTTTCATTTTATATCCTCTGCACTGAAATTCCTAGCACTGGCAGACTGACAAGTCTCTTTGTTTCAGAGGACATCAAATGACTGGTACCAACAATTTATCATTGTTGTTCTTTGGCATTTAATCATATTTATCACATTGGCTCCAATTTCTTATTTCTTTAAAGAGAACTGCTATTATGGTTCCAAGGAACTAAAAATATATCGCTGTTAAGACAATTAATTTCAAATGACTCAAACTGAATTCAAACTTTCTGGGGGAAAAAAAAAAAACACCTGGACCAACACCTTCATCTCACATAGTAGGCATTTCACAAAGGCTTGCAGACTTGAACAGAACTGAAGTCAGTATCTGAGTTCCAGTTTTAGAGCATTCACTAATATTAATATTGAAATATACTGGCTGCCAGGAAGTTCCAGTTCTCTTACAAAATAATCACCAAAGCATTGATTATAGAATGATTTAGGGATTCTCTAGATTCTTCTCAGTGTTTGTTTATGCATATAAATTATTTATTACTAAATATAGAGAAATAAGTACTAGCAAAACACCCAGGTATCTCATTTAGTAAAACCAAGCGACCGATCCAGATTTTGTGTGGCCTGAACCATATACAATTTGGGTGGTCTTCTCTAAGAATTAGAATGCAGTTAGGAATGCAAAATTTGGTACAAAAGTAAATATTTATTTAGAATGTACAAGAAATCATCATAAAATGCTGGAGCCTTAGAGATTCAAGTTCCTTTCTCTGAGGTCTCTTGAACAACAGAAATGCTTACATAGAAATGCTTCCTGACTGCAACCGGCTTCTTCTCTCCACTGAGAACACTCTACAACTCCCAGCATCTCTTAGGAGCCCATGACAGTGTGGAACCCTGAACTTAAGCTTCATTAGCCTCAAGGTAACCCCACCTCTAGTAAAACCTGCTTGGCTCCCTCTCAGGCTCCAGACTCAAAGGATCCCAGCAGAACAGACTGAATCAGTCTAGAAGTGGAGTTACCAAGGTAGTTCAGAGATGCCCTGTGGATAAGGAGGCAGTGCTGCAGCAGAGAATTCAGCAGTGCAGCCAGGAAATCAAACATGTGCATTACATCTAAAGAGGGACATAAACAGCATAATGGGAGGGTAAAAAAATAAAATAAAATCCAGTGGTCAGGGCAATTGTGAAGGATGGGATGAGGTACAGATTAGGGGCAGCATTCAGACCTGAGTCTGCCAACAGAGGCTTTGTGCAAGATGCCTCTTTTACACAGTAGTACATAACCTTTATTCCCCTCTAAAGAGTTTGAGATACAGGACTTCTGGAACCAAATATTGATATAATGTAGCCACTGAGCTTTTGTCCAAAGCTATTCATATAACATTAGAACAGCTGTTTTTTCATGTGTCCTATAAATATGCATTTGTAATTGCTATAACAGCACAACCTATGGTATTGCTTTTTTTTTTTTACTGCTCTTTCTCTTTGTTTATTAAGACAACCAACACTTGAAGTTTATGCTATCAGAAATAACTACTGGGACTTCCTTGGTTGCACAGTGGTTAAGAATCTGCCTGCCAATGCAGGGGAAATGGGTTTGAGCCCTGGTCCGGGAAGATCCCGCATGCCACGGAGCAACTAAGCCCGTGAGCCACAACTACTGCGCCCCCATGCCACAACTACTGAAGCCCATGCACCTAGAGCCCATGCTCCGCAACAAGAGAAGCCTGTGCACCACAACAAAGAGTAGCCCCCGCTCGCCGCAACTAGAAAAAGCCCACGCACAGCAACAAAGACCCAATGCAGCCATAAATAAATAAATAAATTTATTTAAAAAAATAATTACTAAATCTCTGTTAAATTATTTTTATTTCTTTCTTGTCAACCTTACACAGGGAAAATATTCCAAACTAACACTGACTGGGGTAATTTTAGGCCAACATGTCTTCTCCAAACAATACTTTGTATTTTATATTCAGAATAATGCCTGATAATCTGAGGGTAACTCAAAAACTCAAATAAAGGCAATTCCCTCTTTTCTGAGGAATGACTGGGAGATAAAAGTGTGTCTTATATTTGGACAGATAAGGCTATGAAGACATCAGGACATCAGTTATGAAGAGTGTGGTGCTATGAATGGGTAAAGAAGGTGGACCACTTTCTTCCATGGATACTTCTATTAAGAAGCTGACCAAAGCAGAAGCTATCAGGCCTTGCTTCAGAGGATGCCAGGAGCACAAGTGCAAAGTGGCTGAGTTGTAAGTGTTGAAAAGAAAGGGCCCATAGATGCATTCCATTTTTGGCTTCTCAGCTGGCGGGAGCAGTGTACCACAGTCAACCTCCAGGGTAGCAGACTCCATCATCAGCACTACACAGGCCACGTTTAAGTACCACAGGGTCAACATGTGCTTTTCCAAAGCAAAGGCAGAGTGTCCCAGCTATCCCAGGTCTGTCAGCAAGGTCAATGTGAGCCAGGTGAAAACAATATCAGCAGGGATGGGCCCTGGGCCCCTGTGGAATCAGGGAGGAAAATCACTGCCAAGAAAGAGAGGCAGAGCTATAACCTGCTAGAGCCAAAGTGGTGGCCAAGACTCCTGAGGGCAAGAAAAAGGTAACTTAAGAATGAAAAGAGGAATCACAAAGCAGGAGAAATGGGACAAAATCTAGACTGAGTAATTTAAAAGTGGGCTGTGTCCCGGCAGCCCATTCATATAATACTTAGAATATTCCATCAGTGAGAGGGCAAATTCTTAAAGGAAGTTGGGCTGAGCCAGACACTGCCTCTTTCCTTCCTGTCTGCTCTTAATTAGTCACTGAAGAGTTGGTTTTGACTCTTATGCCTACTTGACTCATAATTAGTAGATCTCAAGGTAGTGTCCTGATGTCTGACTCTGTCTGTCTGGCCTGGTCTGTATCTGTTGCTACTTCTATCCTGTACCTAAGTCCTGCTACCTGTTCCTGACTTCCTGGTTCTCCAACCACTGTTAGGCATGTTTCAACCCTAATAGCAAATAGAACAGTGTACCTGTGCTTTGCTTAGAATCCCAGACATGAAACCATGCCACTACTGGCATAGGAGATGCAGCTAACCTTGTCTCAGGCCCGTGGACAAATATGTCAGGCAAATCATCAAGCTCCTAGGATTTTTGATTCAACTAATTTCCAAGGTTTGAATGGGTCTTCAAGCTCTAAGAATTCTACGGTAATTATTTTTATACAAAATTATCTCCCCAACTTCAGTGTAAGCTTCCTGACAGACGAACCCATTCTTTATACATCTCCAGACTCCCTTTCCACAGCCAATCCCCTCTCTAATGAACCAGTGTTCAGTGTTCAATCAATAACCACTGACTGATTCTGAGTCAAGTTGCTCCTTACAATTTTTTTTCTTTTTCTTTTTAAACTTCTTTATTTGAGTATAAATGCTTTACAATAGTGTGTTAGTTTCTGCTTTATAACAAAGCGAATCAGCTATACGTATACATATATTCCCATATCTGCTCCCTCTTGCGTCTCCCTCCCACCCTCCCTATCCCACTCGTCTAGGTGGTCACAAAGCACCGAGCTGATCTTCCTGTGCTATGTGGTTGCTTCCCACTAGCTATCTATTTTACATTTGGTAGTATATATAAGTCCATGCCACTCTCTCACTTTGTCCCAGCTTACCCTTCCCCCTCCCTGCATCCTCAAGTCCATTCTCTACATCTGTGTCTTTATTCCTGTCCTGCCCCTAGGTTCTTCATAATCTTTTTTTTTTTTTTTTTAGATTCCATATATATGTCTTAGCATACGGTATTTGTCTTTCTCTTTCTGACTTACTTCACTCTGTATGACAGACTCTAGGTCCATCCACCTCACTACAAATAACTCAATTTCATTTCCTCTTATGGCTGAGTAATATTCCATTGTATATATGTGCCACATCTTCTTTATCTGTTCATCTGTCGATGGACACTTAGGTTGCTTCTATGTCCTGGCTCTTGTAAACAGAGCTAAATGGAGCTGCAGTGAACATTATGGTACATGACTCTTTTTGAATTATGGTCTTCTCAGGGTATATGCCCAGTAGTGGGATTGCTGGGTCGTACAGTAGTTCTATTTTTAGTTTTTAAGGAACCTCCATACTTTTCTCCATAGTGGCTGTCACACTCCCACCAACAGTGCAATGTAAGAGGGTTCCCTTTTCTCCACACTCTCTCCAGCATTTATTGTTTGTAGATTTTTTGATGGTGGCCATTCTAACTGGTGTGAGGTGAGACCTCACTGTAGTTTTGATTTGCATTTCTCTAATGATTAGTGGTGTTGAGCATTCTTTCATGTGTTTGTTGGCAATCTGTATATCTTCTTTGGAGAAATGTCTATTTAGGTCTTCTGCCCATTTGTGGATTGCTCCTTACAATTTTATTATACTACTAAAATTAAATTTTTTGCCATGTGAGGTACCTTTTATATAAAATATAAACCTAAAATAGAACACAAAATAGGATTAAGTCTGAACCATATTTTTTGCTCTGCCCAGTGATTTATTCATAAAATCATGCAATATTTTATTTCAGTTGCAAGAAGAAAACTGCTATAAAGGTGAAATTATTTAAATATAAATACCACAATAAAAATCTGAATAACAAAAAAATTTCTACTTGAGTTGATGGCCTACTGGCTTGTGGAAATAAGTGACACAACAAAATATAATGAACTTATCCTTGAGACTATTTTGATAACAGCTGACCCAGTTATAAGATGAAAACACATTATTTAAGTTACAACAATGATCTAAAAGTTCTTCCCTAATATTTTCATTTTTTTCGGATGAAAGTTCTCTAATCCATTTTCAACTTTCTTCCATTCTGGGACTTCTCTGGTGGAGCAGTGGTTAAGAATTTGCCTGCCAATGCAGGGCTCGAGCCCTGTTCTGTGAAGATCCCACGTGCCGTGTAGCAACTAAGCCCGTGCGCCACAACTACTGAGCTTGTGCTCTAGAGCCCACAAACCACAACTACTAAAGCCCACGCGCCTAGAGACTGCGAACAGCAACAAAGAGTAGCCCCCGCTTGCCGCAACTAGAGAAAGCCCGCGTGTGGCAGTGAAGACCCAACACAGCCAAAAATAAATAAAAACAAATAAATAGATTTATAAAACAAAAAAAATTTCTTCCTTTCCGTAGGAAAAGGGGGTGGGGGTGGAAAACCTCTTGACTAAATCCCTCCAAAGGCACTACCAACCCATGTGATAGCAGTAATGTTTTGAGAAAGAAAGAGAAACTTTACTCTTTATCTTTCCCTTTATCATCATCTCACATTTCCTTAATTGTTCTAGCAGATATAGAGCAAGACTGACCCTGACAACCTGGAGATAGCATCAATTCACAGAGGACTTCTTACCCAAAAGTTGATATATGGGTCAATCTTTGGTACCTAGTTTCTAAAATAATGTTTAAAAGATTATCCAATTCCCAGGCTAGCCTACAGTCGTCCCATGTAAATCCATAGTACAACTGAAACAGTAAAACTTCACAATATAAAAATAATGATGTTATCACAAAAGTAACAATATTTTAGTTAATTATGAGAACATCTCTCTAAATTCTCCAGAGTCTTGCTTTAGGCCACAGATGTTCATCACCTAGGAAGGAGATGTTAGTGAAGGATACGACTGCTACCAAAAAGGTCTAAAATATTACAAACTTGCCTGAGAATCATGATATTTTTATTTTTAAAAATTACTAAAAGAAATTAAAAAATAAAAACTCTCCCTATATACCTAAAGGCTGAAGCTTCAAATTTTTTTTTTTAAGTAGGAGTAACAAATCACTTCATTAATCTAATCTGGGACAGTTTATAAAATATTATTTAGATGTGTGGTACTCCCTTTAATTAGGAAAACTATAAAACCATAATACTCTTTAAAAAAAAATCCTTAGAAAAAATATTGTACTTGGGAGGATTCAAGGTCCTGAAGGAGCAGGATGGTAGCTGCCATAGAAGCTGCATGGAGCCCCAGAGAGGATTCCTAGTCATTGTCCAATGGCTTTGATGGTTCTTAAAGATGTTACTGAACTTGAGGGACACTATGTTCCAGCAGAGCAGTCTACCCAGTGTAGTACTGCATGCTAGAGATGATCTGTCCCAGTCAAGCTTATTTCTTTAGCTCTAGTTACCTGTGACCTGGAGTCCTACATTTGAGTCTTACGGGCCATCAGGTCAAACTGGCTAATGAATAGGGAAGAGGTGAGGGGAAGGGTCTACAGGTAACAGGTAAAGGGGTGCAAATGGAAATGAACAGTTAATGAGAGCCTATTATAGGGTAGATACATTTACATAACATTGTAAAATGGGCAATATAATCTCTTATTTTACAGAGATAAGAATATTCAGGATTAGAGAAGTTAAGAAAATTGCCCAAGGCCAGGCTGATGGTGAGTGATGGAGATGGGATATAAATCCTGGTCTGTGTGACTCAAGTCATGCTCCCAAGTCTCCCAGAGAATTGGGTGCAGTGTCACTATTCTCCAAGCCCCTGAAGATTTCTGCTACCACAACCCCAAGAACAAATGAGCTTTATGAGACTTCCCTGGTGGTCCAGTGGTTAAGATTCCATGCTCCAAATACAGGGGGCCCAGGTTCGACCCCTGGCCTGGGAATTAGATCCTGCATGCCACAACTAATAGATCCCACATGCCGCAAAGAAGATCCCGCGTGCCGCAACTAAGACCCAGCACAGCCAAATAAATAAATAAATATTTTTTTAAAAGAGAACAAATGATCTTTACTACAACACTTTTTCAGAGTATGATAAAATACATATATAAAGTAGACACTACAGACCCACAGAAAATTATTTACTTAGATAATATAAGTAAGAAATAGAAGAATCATTTGTTTCCTTTTTTCCCCTCCCATTTTCCTGGTTAATTATAAAGATGTTTCTTCTATTTCTGAGCATTTTTTAATGGTATATCACAGTATTCTTTCCTTACATGATCCTTTAAGAGTCTTTTATATATTAAAGCATGGTCTTGGGGCTTCCCTGGTGGCACAGTGGTTGAGAGTCCACCTGCTGATGGAGGGGACACGGGTTCGTGCCCCGGTCTGGGAAGATCCCACATGCCGCGGAGCAGCTGGGCCCATGAGCCATGGCTGCTGCGCCTGCGCATCTGGAGGCCACAACAGTGAGAGGCCTGCGTACCGCAAAAAAAAAAAAGAATATTTTATCTTTCAATAATCCACCACTAAATTCTAGTTTTGTTTTAAGTCAATAACCATCATTCTACCCACCGTCTATTTTTATTCTAAAAATTTAAAGATCTAACTCACATCGAATAGAAAACCAACTGTGAGAAACTGTAGCTCCATATTCAGTTACATTTTAAGTATGAGCTATTATAATGCAGCTTTCAGATTTCAAATTCTGATTCAGACATTAATCACTATGATTAAAAAAAAACAGCACTGGAAAGGAGGAGTTTGGTAAAAATCAAGACTATGAATCTAGCTGGGTACAGATAAGAGTCCAGATATCTACTCATCAAACAGAAGAATTCTAGTGTGGAAAATTGGCATACCTAAATTCCAATCATTTTTATCACTAATTAGCTAGATTACCATGGGTCAGCCAGTTAACCTCTCTGGCCCTCAATTTTCTCATCTGTTAAAGTGTTTTAGATTAGATGATCACTAAGGTTCCTTCCAACTACTTAAAAAAAGAAAATGTGACCATGACCTGTTTATGTAACTTGAAAAACATCTGTGAGAGATTTGCTTACAGAAAAAAGTAAATAAAAAGTATTCTTATCAAAAGCAACAAAATATCAAAACAAGCTATTTTTTTTAAGGGAGCACTTTATATAAAAACAAGAAAGCTAAAAGCAAATTGGTATATTTAACACATTTATTTCATGGAACGATCATATTTCTTATGGAAAATTTAGCTTAAATTTACAAAGAACTCAAATCTAAATTTGTTTTGAACTACAATCTACTCTGCCATCCTAAAATACCTCGTTCTGGCTCATCTAGGAATTAATGTGTTATATCTATATAAAATGTCATAATTTACAAAATAGATGCATTCCTGAAGAGTTGTTGAGGGAACCACCACTAAGTTGAGTGGGGAGGGGACTCAATCACAAACCCTTAAAGGTCGAGAGATCTAATCCAATTTTCCAGCTAATACAAAATACTCATGACTGAAATATACTCAACCAACAAAAGAAAGCTCGAATCATTCCAATGCTTATCACACACTCAGATACAAATTGTGGAATAATTTGTACAATAATAATAATAATAATAATATAAAATAAAAGCATAGAAGAAAATTGTCACAAGAATCTTTTCTATTTTTTTCTTTTGCTATACGTGAAATTGGTTTACTTTTGACTTACTTTATTACTCATATTTCATAACTTAAGATATGCTTTGTTTTCTGATTTGTCTTTTGTTGCTATGTGAACCGCTATTTGTAAGACATCCTCCTTTTAAAAATATGAATAAGCACCTATTAAATCCCAAGGATTTAACTTGAGACTACAGAAATATATTTGAGCTTTTAGAAAAATAAAAAGGATTATATTTGTAGCATAATTTTTTTTAACTGATATGTTTTCTGTAAAGAAAGAACGAAATCAGCAGTTTCACTTTCAGGCATAATGGTTGTGTGAAAGTGTCAATAAATAGGTCAGTCAGAAAGTCACATATCAAGGTTTTATTATTAATTCATTGTTTGAACTTATCCAAGCTGCTTAACTTTTTTATGCCTCTGTTAGCTCATCTTACGATGGTTATAAACAGAGAATTTTAGAGCTAGGAGGGACTCTAGAGATTATCTTGTCCAATGTCCTTATTTTACAGATAAAGGAACTGTAACTCCAAAATCAAATGATTTGCCAATGATTTGCCTCTGCCAAATATGGATAATAAAAATACCTTTGTCTGATTTATAGAGGTTTCTTTCTGAAGAGGAAATGAAATTACGGATTTTCTAAAAAACATTAAATAATTAAATAGTAGTATTGTATTGAAAAAAGTTACTTTAAAGAGAAGCTTGTCATAGCATGCAAGTCAAAATTAAAATTTCTCTCAATAAGCCTATCATGTCTACTCTTCTAACCAGGTGCTAGGAAAATATCTGTCTATTTCTGAGGTCACCACATTCCAAAATGACCTGAACAAGTAATTTAAAAATATATTTTCCATATGTTTACATGTCATAAGCTGAGTTAAGTGGCTTTTTGCAAATTAAAGGGAAATTTTTACCAGTAAAAATTAAGCATGAAAACACTGGGTCAAAGTACAATTTAAAAGATGTAAATGACTAAAAATAAGGGCTAGGAAGTGAGCAGAAATCACATCTGTTGTTTGAATATATTAATTAAATTTCTACATTTTAGTGACCTGTATCTTGCTCCTGTTAAGTAGACCTGCCACCTACAAAGCTGAAGAAAAAAAATAAATGTACTGTCATAAGTGACTTTTCCTAGCGAAAACTAAACAATGCAGCAGCTTTTAGCTATAACTAAGTTTAACAAAGCATTTTGAGAAGGATTAAGGATGGAGAAAGAATAGAGATGAAGGTGATACAGATATAGATTGGAAGTAGGTTTGAGGATAGAGGGGGGTGAAAAAAACACGTAAAACAATCTAATTCCCATCTCATCAACTTCAGCACTTTCCGACTTCCTAAGCTACATAATTACTTCAGAAGTACCCAAAAGACATCTAAGAAACCTGAAATCACTAAATTGCAAAGAAACAGAAAAACAGACCGAAGTTTATGCATCTCATTAAAAGACCGTTAAATGAGCAGCTGTTTCTCCATTCTCATTTATGCACACTGGTCATTATATGCAGGCTTGTTCACAATAATCTTGTACCCTGATGAACAAGTGAATGTGGTACTATATCTAGTTGTTCTTTCCTCAACAGGTATCTTCATATTCATCTTAATATTTCAGATCACACATTAATATGCATGCCTAAAACCAGAAGATAAATAAGTGGATACACAGAATCATCACTATAGAATTTAACCCTAACTTAGAAATTAATACCAACATTTACATGTGCCATGCGCTGTTCTAGACACTGGGAATACAGCCATGAACAAGATACCTGAAGTTCCTGTCTCCATGAAACGGGGATAGGAGGTCAATAAACAAACCAATTAGTATATCACCTGTAATCCTGATGAAAGTTATCTTTCTAGACCTCAGTTTGCTGTCTATAAAACTGGAAAACTAATATTACTTAAGTATCATCATACCCTTCTCAAACAAAAATTACCCCCAAAACCTGTAAATAAATAGAACTTGTGCCCTAATTCTCCCTAACATATCCCTGCCTCCAGTGGCACGTGCATAATAACAGAATGCAGGCCAGAGTAGGAAGTAAGTAATGCCATGAAGTACAAGAAAACTAACTGTATCATGGTGAGGCTCAATACAAACCTGTGTTCTATACAGAAACTAACTCTAGTTAGTAAGCTATGGTTTCTCAGATAAGATAATAATGATACATACATGCTATTTTGGAACATATTTTCTCTTAGCTGCGTACTGATGTCCAGATAAGTCATTTTTAATTTAAATATCATGGCTGTCCATTTAAAAACCTTTGTTATCAACTAGACTCTTGTTAATCAGATTATGAATTTCAAGTCACATTTAACATGAGAATTCTTTTTTTTCTCTTCCAGTGAAGAAATAATTTTATTTAATATGAGTACATACTTTTGCAAAATTGCATCAAAATAGGCATATGGTATGAGGTTTGATTCTTGTATTTAAAACAGCAAACTAGTTATGAATGAACAAATAAAACTAAAGGTTGAAGTTCTGACCAAACTACTTCGGCATCAGAAAGCAAGACTATCTGGATGTAAGAAATTAACTCCTTGAATCAGGTATAGTCTCAGTAATTCTGAAATATTAACATATAGGACAATAAGTCAGAGTAAAGAAATATATGCAGATACCCAACATAAAATGTAAGTTGATTTTATGGCCTGAATCAATCCGTTGGTATCTCTCCCCTCTCTCTCAATTCCCCAATGAAAAAATAAAAATAGGGGGGAAGAAAGACCAACAGTGAGCAAACTAAGACTAAAACTTGAGCACAAACCAAAAAACTGGAAGAAATGTGTACTAACAATAGAGCCAAACTGCTGTCCTCCTATTTAAATAGTAGTCTTGTTCACTTTTATATCTTCAGGCTAAGTATAGTACCCAGGTACGTATATACCCAATAAATGTCTCATTTTGTTGAAAAACATAGACAATCAAAAGAGACCTTCCACATCCTCCCACCACCAAAGCTACTAACCTTCTGTCACCACAGCCCACATTCTTTCCATATAATGTACCGCCTTTCCATAACAGTTACCCCATCCCCACTGTCCCATTCCTCTTCCAACATCCTCCAAAAGAAGAAGAGACATAGACATTTCTTACACAGACTCTTGATGAAAGCTCAGAACATAACATTTTCATGGTTTTGCAAAGATGACCTACACAAGTGATCTATGAAGAAAACTTGAGAATGACTGGTTAGCATTCCTCAGCTAGGCTCTTTCAATCAGCAATCATCTTAGGCTTGTGCTAGATATTTGGCCAAACATTATAACATAAATTCAGCAGCAAATATCTATGAATCAAAAAGTCATGTTTTGAAATTTGATGCTCAGATGCAAAAATGTTGTGTTGTAAAAATAAAAGCCTTACTGGTATTCTCACCTTCATGGAGGGCTACTCCTCCCCCATTAGCAGTGTGGGCCAGGGAAGTTCCTATACGCAGGATCAACACATCTCTCAAAAACTGGATCTGGATGCATTTAAACTGCCAAATAATTTTGGCAACAAAGTTCTGCACATGAAATTTTCATCAATACTCCCAATTTTGTTCTCTGCTTTTTATAACAACTGAAATCACTGAAATTTGCCATCTGACGTAGCCATTCACAGAAACATGAAGCACCTAAAATCAATACTGATAGTTAGTGGATGTTTGTTGGCCCTGGGTTTCACACTAGGAGGTGCTATAGGCATCGTCACCATAACAGAAGTAGAGGCCTACTGATGGCCATTAAACTGAAGGAAAAACCAACCACCCATGAAGCTACAAGTAAGGCATCTAGCTCTTTCAAGAACTACTTACTCATTCTAATTTTTTTTAACATATATACTCAATTTCATAGGTTCTGTCACATCTTTAAAAACCATTAAGAGTTTAGTTAAGTAAGAAACTTCCTGAGATACAGATGATTCAGCAGTATTATCTTTACCTAAAGGCCTATGCATAACATGTTATGCTCCGATATAGTTAGAAAAGATTTTTACAAGATACCCTCAACTCTGTATTTTGAAAACATAGGACTTCTGTCCTTTTCCCCAAAAACTAACTGTGGCAACAATTCAATTTCATTTTGGGTAATTATAGCATGACTAAATAAATTTTCTAATATGTTCCTGTTAAAAAAATTTTAAGAAACTATTTCCCCAAGAATATACAACAGGGAAAGAATAGTCTCTTCAATAAAAGGTGTTGGGAAAACTGGACAGCCACATACAAAAGAATGAACCTGGATCCCTATCTTATACTATATACAAACATCAACTCAAACTGGATTAAAAAGTTGAAAGAGACCTGAAAGTAGAACTCTTAGAAGAAATTGGGGGTAAGCTCCTTGACATTGGTCTTGGCAATGACTTTCTGGATTTAACACCAAAAGCAAAGGAAACAAAAGCAAAAATAAACAAGTGGGACCGCATCAAACTAAAAAGCTACTGCACAGCAAAGGAAGCAATTAACAAAGTGAAAATGCAACCTATTGAATGGGAGAAAAAATTTTCTAATCACATATCTGATAAGGGGTTACTATTCAAAATATATAATGAATTCATACAACTCAACAGCAAAAAATCAAACAATCTGATTTTAAAAGAAGCAGAGGAGCCAAAGAGACATTTTTCCAAAGAAGACACATAAATGGCCAACAGGTACATAAAATAGTGCTCAATATCACTCACTAGTCTAGTCATCAGAGAAATGCAAATCAAAACCACAATGAGATACCACCTTCACACCTGTTAGAATGGCTATCATTAAAAATACAATGAGATAACAAGTGTTGGTGAGGGTGTGCAGAAAGAGAACTTTCTGCACTGTTAGTGTGAATGTAAACTGGTGAGCCCACTATGGAACACAGCATGGATGTTCCTCAAGAAATTAAAAATAGAACTACCATATGATCCAGTAATCCCATTTCTGGGCATATTTCCAAAGAAAATGAAAACAGAATATTCAAGAGAATATCTGCACTCCCATGTTTATTGCAGCATTATTCATAATAGCGAAGATTCTGAAACAACCTAAGTGTCTGTCAATGGAAGAATGGATAAAGAAGATGTGATACACACACACACACACACACACACACACACACACACACACACACACACATACACACACAACAGAATATTATTTGGCCATGAGAAAGAAGAAAATCCTACCATTTATGACAACCTGGATGGACCTTAAGGACATTAAGCTAAGTGAACAGAAAGTGACCTGAAACTGTAAAACTCCTAGAAGAAAACGGGGCAAGGTCCTTGACATCAGTCTTAGCAATGATTTTTTGGATTTGACACCAAAAGTGAAGGAAATAAAAGCAAAAATAAACAAGTGGGATTACATCAAACTAAAAAGCTTCTGCTTAGCAAAGGAAACCATCAACAAAATGAAAAGGCAACCTATGGAATGGGAAACAGTATTTGCAAGCCACATACCCAATAAGAGGTTAATATCCAAAATATGTAAGGAATTCATATAATTCAATAACCCAACTAAAAAATAGGCAAAGTACTTGAATAGACACTATTCCAAAGAAGACATACTAAAGGCCAACAGGTATATGTGTAGGTGCTCAACATCACAAATCATCAGGGAAATGCAAATCAAAACTACAATGAGATATCACCTCACATCTGTTAGAATGGCTATTATCAAAGAGATAAAAGATAAATGGTGGCAAGGATGTGGAGAATAGGGAAAACTTGCATACTATTGGTGGGAATATAAATTGGTACAGCCATTATGGAAAACAGTATGGATGTTCCTCAAAAAATTAAAAATAGAACTACCATATAATCCAGAAATCCCACCTCTAGGTATATATCTAAAGGAAACAAAATCACTAGCTCATATATCTGTACTCCCATATTCACTGCAGGACTATTCACAACATCCAAGGTATGAAAACTGCCTAAGTGCCTTAGATGGATAAAGATATGGTACATATATACAATGGAGTATCATTCAGCCTTAAAAGAGAAGGAAACCCTGCCATTTGCAACAACATGGATGAACATGGAGGGCATTATGCTCTAAGTGAAATAAGCCAGACAGAGCCGGACAAATACTGTATGGTACCACTTATATGTGGAATCTAAAAAGGAAGTTGAACTCACAAACAGAGTAGAATGGTGGTTGCCAGGGGTTCAGGCGGTAGAAGAAATAGGGAGAGGGTGGTAAAAAGGTACAAATTTTCAGTTATAAGATGAATAAGGTCTGAGTATCTAATGTATAACATGGTGACTAGCATTGGTAATAGAATTTGCTAAGAGAGTAGAACTTAAGTGTTCACACCAACAAATTTTAAAAGTAAAAAAAAAAAAGGAAACATTTGAGGTAGTGAATGTGCTAATCAACTCAATGGTGGGAATCCTTTCAAATCATCATGTTATACAGTTGAAATATATTTTAATATTATTTATCAATATGCCTCGATACAGCTGAAAATAAAGAAATATCCAGGATTCAGTAAAAACATGGATGGATCTCACAGCACTATGTTGAGAAAAACGTAAGACATAAAAGATTCTATTACATGAAGTTTAAGGATAAGCAAAACTTACAAATACTGAAAGAAGTCATGTCTAGAGTAGATCTTAAGCATTCTCATCACATACACCAAAAAACTCATGGGTATGTGAGATGATGAATGCGTTAACCTGACTGTGGTAAGCATTTCAAAGCATACACATGTCACATCATCACATTGTACACTTTAAATATATATAGTTCTATACGTCAATTATACCTCAAAAAAGCTGAAAAATACACATGTATGTATAAATAAATATCAATCAATTATATACTGGTTACCTCAGAGAGTGAGCACTGAGTGGGAAGGAACAAGAGGGAACCTCCTGGATATTAAAAATGTTCTAGATCTTGATCTGGGTAGCAATTATGAAGACATGTATAATATATTAAGATTAGTACACCTTATGTACTTTCTTGTGAAGTAAATAGCTTTTAAAATATTTTTAGGGCTTCTCTGGTGGCGCAGTGGTTGAGAGTCCGCCTGCTGATGCAGGGGACGTGGGTTCATGCCCCGGTCCGGGAAGATCCCATATGCCGCGAAGCGGCTGGGCCCGTGAGCCATGGCCGCTGAGCCTGCGCGTCTGGAGCCTGTGCTCCGCAATGGGAGAGGCCGTAACAGTGAGAGGCCCGCGTACCGCAAAAATATATATATATATATATATATTTAAAGTTACGGTGGTGGAAAAAAGGCAAAAAAAAGTCAAGAAAAATCTGGAGTGAAAAGTAACATCACAAATGGTTGCCCAGACCCTTGGGAAGCAATTTGGCTTTGTAATATCAACTCTGCAATACACAGAAGATATTCTTTCATACAAATATTTATAATCGGGGGGAAACAAAAACACTGAATTTCTAACAATGGGGAAAGTTGGGAAGACTGAGTTATATATACTCACTCTGGAGTATATAGCTATTGTGAGGAGTTACCTTTATTGAGCGTATGTTTTATGTGTCACTGTAGCAGTTTGTGAAGCATGCTTCAGATATTTATCACACAAGTGAAATATAAACAAACACTGTGCCTTTCTGACTATCCAAGATTATGAATGTATATCTACCTTGATTTTTAAAACCAGGGGAGCAGTTCTGCTTCTCAGTTATAAGATTAGTGGGAGACATCTAAGCAACAGACACAGAAGAGAGAGATACTGTTCCCCTGTACTCTTCTGGTATTTGAACCATACATTCAAATGTCTTTAGTCCCTGGTCCAGATATCACTTGTGAAACCAAACAAGGTAGGAATGATAGCATCTAATCCATAATTTTCCTATTGCTTGAAGCAGCTAATAGCTACCTTTGCCACATTCTTCCTGGTTTGCTATCAGTTGAAAAAAACAACTTAACATATATCCATTTTGCATGGAAACTTACTAGATCTACAGAAATAACAAAAATGACACAAAGATATTGGCCTAGAGCAGTGTTTCGTAACCAGGTACAATTTTGACATCATCCTCAACCCAGGACATTGGCAATGTCTAGAGAAATTTAAATTGTCACAAGTGGGGCTGCTATGGGCACCTAGTGGATAAAAGCCAGATATGCTCCTAAACATCTTCCAGTGCATAGGACAGCCTCTTTCCCCCTCCCAGCAAAGGATTATCCAGTCTAAAAATGTCAAAAGTTAAGTTGAAAACTTTGATGTAGAGCTGCCATGACAGGAACTATAAAATTTTATGTCATCAGAACATCCCTGATTTATCTTTTTAGCTATAATCTGGAGGTCAAAGGCCAGATCCACAGAGACTATATAGCATTCATAGAAGAGGGGTAGTTAGCAGAAGCCTGAGTATGTACAGAACCACTTACTGGAATCTTATCTGTGACTGAGGTATACAGTATTCCTGCTGCAACATTTCATATCTTTGATAATAAATAATACAGAACATCTATTTAAAATGAGGTAGCCAAAGCAATACTCAGAGGAACATTTATAGACAAGTATATTTATGATTCAAAAGAAGATTCAACTAAAAAATTAGAAAATAATAATAAACCCTGAGAAACTAGAAGAGGAAAGTAATTTAAAAATAAAGACATTTATGCTATACAAAACCAAAATGCTGAAAACAACTTTGACAATAAATCACTACAGAGATATTATAAGGGAAGAAAATTACAGACCAACATCCCTCGTGAACACAGATTAAAAAAAAACTTAAACTATTAGAAAAACAAATCCATCAAAATATAAAAATAATAAAACATCATGACAGAGGGATTTAATCTCATGAATACATAGTAGATCTAATTTATAAAAACTAATGTAATTTATCACATTAGCAGAATAAAAGAGAAAAACTGTATGATCATCTCAACATATACAGAAAAAGCATTAGACAAAATTCAATACCCATTCATAGTAACAATTCTCAGCAAATTAGAAACAGAACGATATGAAGCTAAGAGATGGTATCCATAAAAAAAACTACAGCTTACTTACTTAATGCATTTACTTAATGACGAAATATTAAATGCTTTTCTAAAAAAGTCAGGAACAAGATGAAGAAATCCATTCTCTCCACTTCTACACTGTACTACTGAAAAAGTTAGTCAGTGTAGTAAGGCAAGAAATAAAAGGCATAAATATTAAAACTGAAAGCTTCTTTATTCCTAGACGACATGATTACATATGCAGAAAACCCAATGGAATCTAGAAAAATTGCTATAATAAATGATCTTAGGAAGAGAGCAAGATACTAGGTCAATATAAAAAACTCAATTGGGACTTCCCTGGCGGTCCAGCGGTTAAGACTTCACCTTCCAATGCAGAGGGTGCAGGTTCGATCTCTGGTTGGGGAGCAGGTCCCACATGCCTCATGGCCAAAAAACCAAAACATAAAGCGGAAGCAACATTCTAACAAATTTAATAAAGACTTTAAAAGTGGTCCACATCAAAATAATCTTTTAAAAAAACCTCAATTATATTTCCATATACTAGCAACACACAATTCAAAATGAAATTAAAAACAAAACAAAAAGATATCTAGAAATAAGCCTAACAAAGATGTGCAAGTTTATTACACTCCAAAATACTATTGCAAGAAATTTCAAAAGACCTAAATAAATGGGAAGATACATAGTGTTCATGGATCAGAAGACTCAATATTGCTAAGATGGCAATTCTCTCCAAATTGAGCTATCAATTCCATATCTCTCTAGCAAAATTCCAGCAAACATTTTGAAGAAATTGACAGGCTGATTCTAAAATTTCTATGCAAATGCAGACAGTCTAAAATTCCCAAAACAATCCTTTAAAAAGAAAACAAATCCAGGAGCCTTACCCCACAGCTATCAAGACTATGTAGTATTGGTGTGAAGCAGATAACAGAATACAGAATCCAAAAACAGACTCCCCTACACCCACACACACAAATATCTATCTACCTATCTATCTACCTCTCTATCTATCTATACATACATACATACCTACATATACATATACATGTATTTTTCTTTCAACCAAGGCTTCAAGTCAATTAAATGAAGCAAAGTGTCTTCTTACATTTAGTGCTACAAAACTGGACAAATGTACAGAAAAAAAAAAAAAAGCTGAACTTCTTTCTCACACCATACACAAAAATTAATCTGAGATGAAGCACAGGCCTAAACATAAAAGCCAGAACCAAAATTTAAAAAACAATCTGTCTGTCAAAAGGCACCATTTAGAAATGACTGGCAAGCCTGAGAAAATATTTTTCTCTCTTTCTCTTTACCTCTCCCCTCTCGCATTCTTGCATGCACACATACACTATCTTGCTAGCTCTCAATAGGTAGGTAAGTAGGCAGATAGATGAAATTACATCAAATTATATAATAAATATGTGATTGATATCCAGAATATTAAAAACTCTTACAGATCAACAAAAAAACGATCATTTAAAAGTGAGCAAAAGACTGCACAGACTCTTCACAAAAGAAGATATTCTGATAGCTAACAACCATAGGGAAAGGTGCTCACATTTTTCGGCCATCAGAGAAATGCAAACTTAAAACACAGTAAGATACCACCACACTCTTAACAGCATGGCTAAAATCAAAAAGAATGATAGCACCAAATGTTGGCAAGAACACAGGGCAAATGGTATTCTCATACACTGCTGGTGGGAGCATAAATCACTTTGGAGCAGTCTTTGGTAGTTTCTTATAAAGTTAAATGTACATCTAATCTTTAACTCAGCAATTCCATTCCTAGGCATTAACACATACAAAAATATATGTTTTATATGTTCATCACAGCAACTTTATTCATAATAGCCAAAAAAAAACCCCAAAAAACAAAAAGAGAGACAAACCAACTGTCCCTCAACATAGAGTAAATAAATTGTGGCATATTCATATGATTAAATACTATTCAGCAAAAAAAAAAAAAAGAACAAATTACTAACATGCAACACTGATAAATCTCAAAAACTTTATGTTGAATAAAGGCAAAACTATTCTATGATTTCAAAAATTCATAAAGTGGTTGCCTATGGCAACCACTGATTGAAAAGGGGCACAAGGGAAGTTTCTGTTGTAATGGAAATGCTCTTTATCTTTTTTTGCATATTAGATCGAATATATGGGTGTACCCAAAATCAAAACCTCACCAAAATATCCACTTATCATCCTTGTATCTTATTATATGTAAGTTATGCCTTATTAAAACAAAGAAAAATAACCAATAAACTAAATCAACAAAACCAAAAGCTTTTTTTTTCTCAAAAAAGACCAATAAGACAACATTTTGACAAGTCTAAGAATAAGAAAAGAGATTTGATATTTTAAGAGATTACTAAGTACAACATCATACCAATAAAATTTTCAAACTAGATGAAATGGATCATTTTGTAAGAACTATAAATTAACAAAAATGACACAAGAAATGGAAAAAATGAATGAATAAATAACACAAGAAAATGGAAAATAGTCAAAGACCAACTCATATCCCAAAAAGCATTTGGTCCAGATAGTTTCGAGGAAGAGTTCTTCCAATGTGGAGATTAATACACACACAAAAAAAGAAAACTAGTGTAATCCTACATTTTAAAACTAGTGTACTTCATATAGCAGTGCATTCAAGGAATATGATCCCAGAAATGCAAAATTTGTTGAACACCAAAAGACCTATTAATACAGTTCATTAAATTAAGTGAATAAAGAAAAAATGTTTAAAAATCATTACCACAAGTGCCAAAAGAAGGAACTGATAAAATTTAATTCTCAGGCTTCATTATTTTTGGAATTTGGAATATAATTTTTTTTTTTTGCAGTACGTGGGCCTCTCACTGTTGTGGCCTCTCCTGTTGCAGAGCACAGGCTCCGGATGCACAGGCTCAGCAGCCATGGCTCACAGGCCCAGCCGCTCCGCGGCATGTGGGATCTTCCCAGACTGGGGCATGAACCCGTGTCCCCTACATCGGCAGGTGGACTCTCAACCACTGTGCCACCAGGGAAGCCCTCTTGTCTTTTTTATAACAGCCATTCTGACAGGGTGTGAGGTGATATTTCACTGTGGTTTTGATTTGCACTTCCCTAGTGATTAGTGATGTTGAGTATATTTTCATGTAGCTGTTGGCCATCTGTATCTCTTCTTAGGAAAAATGTCTATTCAGATCTTCTGGCCATTTGTAAGTTAGACTGTTGGCCTTTTTGTTACTGAGTGGTATGAATTTGTTATATATTTTGGATATTAACCCCTTATGAGATAAATGATTTTCAGATCTTCTGGCCATTTGTAAGTTGGACTGTTTGCCTTTTTGTTATTGAATGGTATGAATTTGTTATATATTTTGGATATTAACCCCTTATGAGATAAATGATTCACAAATTCAGTAAATTGCCTTTTCATTTTGTTCATGGTTTCCTTCACTGTGACAAAAATTTTTTAGTTGGATTTAGTCCCATTTGTTTATTTTTGCTTTTGTTGCCCTTGCCTTGGGAGTCAGATCCAAAAAAAAAAAAACACTGCCAAGGAGTCAAGGAGCTTATCACCCAATGTTTTCTCCTTGGATTTTTATGGTTTCAGGTCTTACGTTCAAGTCTTCAATCCATTTTGAGTTAATTTTTGTATATGGTGAAAGACAGTGGTCCAGTTTCATCCTTTTGCATGTGGCTGTCCAGTTCTGTCAACATCATTTACTAAAGAGACTGTCCTTTTCCCTTTGTATATTCTTGTCTCCTTTGGTGTAATATAATTGACACATATGCTTGGGTTTATTTCTGACCTCTCTAATTTATTCCATTGATCTATGTACCTGTTTTAATGCCAATACCATACTGTTCTAATTACTGTCATTTTGTAATATAGTTTTAAATCAGGGAAAATGACGCCACCAGCTTTTTTCTTCTTTCTCAAGATTGCTTTGGCTATTCAGCATCTTGTGGTTCCACACATGTTTTAGGACTGCTTGTTTTATTTCTGTGAAAAATGCCACTGGAGTTTTGATAAGGACTGATTGCATTGATCTATAGACTGCCTTTGGTAGGAGAGACATTTTAACAATATTAATTCTTGCAATCCATGAACACAATTTCTATTTATTTGTGTCTTCTTCAATTTCTTTTGTCAAAAAATACTTTTCAGTGTACAGTGTAACCTCCTTGGTTAAATGTATTCTTCAGTATTTTTTTAATGCAACTGTAAATGAGATTGTTTTCTTAATTTCTCTAATAGTTTACTGTTAGTGTAAAAAACACAACAGATTTTTGGACATTCATTTTGTATCCTGCAACTTTAATGAATGTGTTTATTAGTTCTAACAGTTTTTTTGGTGGTGTCTTTAGGGTTTTCTATATAATAGACAATTTTACCTCTTCCTTTCTGAATTGAATGCCTTTTTCCTGCCAAACTGCTCTGGCTAGGATTTCCAGTACTATGTTGAATTAAATTGGAGAGAGTGAATGTTCTTGTATTATTCCTCATCTTAAAGAAAAAGCTTTTAGCTTTCTCCACTGAGTATGACGTTAGCTGTGGGCTTGTCGTATATGGCCTTTATTATGTTGATATATACCCACTTTGGTGAGAGTTTTTTTTTTTTTTTTTTGTCATAAATGGATGTTGGATTTTGTCAAATATTTTTTCTGCATCTATTGAGATGATCATATAATTTTCATCTTTTATTTTGTCAATGTTGTGTATCACATTAATTGAACCATCCTGGCATCCCTGGAATAAATCCCACTTGTTCTTGGTGTATGATCCTTTGAATGTATTGTTGAATTTGGTTTGTAAACATTTTGTTAAGGATTTTTGCATCTATGCTCATAGGGACATTGGCCTATAATTTTCTTTTTATGTGGTGTTCTTGTCTGGTTTTGGTATCAGGGTGCTGCTGGCCTAATAAAATGAGTTTGGAAACAATTTCTCCTCAATTTTTTGGAAGAGTTTGAAAGGATAGGTAGTATATCTTCTTTGAATGTTTGCTAGAATTTAGACAGTGAAGCTGTCTGCTACTGGGCTTTGTTTGTTGGGAGTTTTTGGATTACTGATTCAATCTGCTTACTAGTAATTGGTCTATTCGTGTTTTTTATTTCTTCATGATTCAGTCTTTGAAGATTGTATGTTTCTAGGAATTCATCCATTTCTTCTAGGTTGTCCAATTTGTTGACACAAATAGTAGTTCATAGTAGTCCCTTATGATGCTTTGTATTTCTTTGGTGTCAGCTGTAAGTTCCCCTCTTTCATTTCTGATTTTATTTACTTGACCCCCTCTCTGTTTTTCTTAGTGAGTTTGGCTAAAGGTTTACCAATTTTGTTTATCTTTTCAAAGAACAAGCTCTTAGTTTCATCGATCTTTCCTATTGTCTTTTTAGTCTCTATTTCATTTATTTCCACTCTGATCTTTATTATTTCCTTCCTTCTACTAACTTTGGGTTTCATATGTTGCTCTTTTCTATCTCCTTTAGGTGTAAATTAGACTATTTAAGATTTTTCTTTTTTCTTGAGGCAGGCATTTATCAATAAAGACTTCCCTCTTAGAATTGCTTTTGCTGCATCCCATAGATTTGGGTATGTTGGATTTCCATTTTCAATTAGCCGAAGGCATTTTTGATTTCTCCCTTGATTTCTTTATTGACCCATTGGTTGTTCATTATCATGCTGTTTAACTCCACATATTTGTGGTTTTTCAGTTTTCTTCCTGTAATTAATTTCTAGTTTCATACCATTGTGATCAGAAACAATGCCTGATATGATTTCAATCTTCTGAAATTTACTGAGAATTGATTTGTGGCCTAACATATGATCCATCCTGGAGAACGTTCCATATACACTTGAGAAGAATGTATTCTGCTGTTTTTGGATGGAATGTTCTGGGTATATATTAAGTCTATCTAGTGTAAAGTGTCACTTAAGGCTAGTTCCTTACTGATTTTCTGTCTGGATGATCCATGCACTGATGTAGGTGAGGTACTGAAGTCCCCTATTATTATTATACTACAGTCAATTTCTCCTTTTAGGTGCTAATATTTGCTTTACATATTTAGGGGCTCCTATGTTGGGTGCATAAATATTTACAAATGTTATATCTTCTTGCTGGACTGACCCCTTTATTATTATGTAATACCCATCTCTGCCTTTTATTTAAGTCTTTGTTTTAAAGTCTATTTTGTCTGATATAAGTATAGCTACCCCAGCTTTCTTTTCGTTTCCATTTGCATGAAACATCTTTTTCCACCCCTTCACTTTTAGCCTGTATGTGAGTGAGTCTTTTGCAGGCAACAAATATATGGGTCTTGTTTTTATATTCATTCAGCTACTCTATGCCTTTTGATTGGAGAATTTAGTCCATTTGCATTTAAAGTAATTATTGATAGTTATATGCTTATTGCCATTTTGTCAACTGTTTTCTGGATGTTTTGTAGTTTCTCTCTGTTCCTTCCTTCTTCTCTTGCTTTCTTCCCCTGTGGTTTGATGACTCTGTATAGTGTTTTGCTTAGGTTCCTTTCTCATTATCTTTTGTGTATCTATTATAAGTATTTGCTTTGTGGTTACCATGAGGCATATATATATAAAAGTTGACATACAAGTTTTATATGTATATAAAAAATTGATAACAAGTTAAATTTGAAGTCATTCTAACACCCTACATTTTTACCCCCCCACCCTATGTTTCATGTTTCTTGATGTCACATTTTACATCTTTTTTAATGTGTATCCCTTAACTAATTATTGTAGTTATAGTTATTTTTACTACTTTTGCCTTTTAACCTTTATAAGTTTTTAATCCAATATCTTTAGTATAAATTTATCTTTACCAATGAGATTTTTATTTTCATATGTTTTCTTGTAACTAACTAGTGCTCTTTTTTTTAGCTTAAAGAAGTTTTTATTAACATCTCTTGTAAGGCCAGTTTAGTGGTGATGAACTTCTTTAGCTTTTGTTTCTCTAGAAGGCTCTTTATTTCTCCTTCAAGTCTGAATGACAATCTTGCCAGGCAGAATATTCTTGATTGAAAGGTTTTTTTTCCTTTCAGCACTTTGAATATAGCATGCCATTCCCTCCTGGCCTGAAAAGTTTCTGTAGAGAAATCTGCTGATAGTCTTACAGGTGTTCCCTTGTACAGGCATACCTCATTTTATTGTGCTTCAGTTTATTGCACTTTACAGATATTGCTTTGTTTTACAAACTGAAGGCTTGTGGCAACGCTGCATTGTCAGAGGATGGTTTGCAATTTTTAGCAATAAACTATTAAGGTTTGTACATTTTTTTAGACATAATGCTATTGCACTGTTAATAGACTACAGTATAGTGTAAATGTACCTTCTATATGCACTGGAAAAACAAAATATTTGTGTGACTCACTTTATTGCCATATTCACTTTATTGTGGTGGTCTGGAACTGAACCTGCAATATCTCTAAGGTATGCCTGTAGGTCACAAGTTGTTCTACTCTTGCTGCTTTTAAGAGTCTCTCTTTATCTTTCAATTTTGATATCTTATATTTATATACTTATATTTATAATTATAATATGTCTTGGTGTGGGTCTCTTTGGGTTCATCTTGTTTGGAACTCTCTGGGCTTCCTGGACCTGGATGCCTGTCTCCTTCCCCAGGTTCGGGAAGTTGCAGCCATTATTTCTTCAAATAAGTTTCCTGCCCCTTTCTCTCTCTTGTCTTCTTTTGGGACCCCTGTAATGTGAATATTATTCTGCTTGATGTTGTCCCATCAGTCCCTTAATCTGTCTTTACTTTATTTTTCTTTTTTCTTTTTCCTATTCTGTTTGGGTGAGTTCAACTGCTCTGTCTACCAGATCACTGAGTCTTTTGCTTCATCTAGTCTGCTTTTAAGCCCCTCTAGTGTATTTTTCAGTTCAGTTACTGTATTCCTCAGCTCTATGACTTCTGTTTGGTGTTTTCTTATATTTTCTATCTCTTAGTGGAAGTTCTTGCTGTGTTCAATAGAACAGATTCTTCTCTTGAGCTTGGTGAGTATCTTTATGACCATTACTTTTAACTCTTTATCAGGTAAATTACTTATCACCATTTCATTCAGGTTTCTTTTTTAGAGTTTTATCTTGTTTTTCATTTGGAACATATTCTTCTGTTGCCTCCTTTTGCTTGGTTCTCTGTGTTTGTTTCTATATGTTAAGCAAAACAGATATCTCTCCCAGTCTTGAAGAAGTAGCCTTGTGTAAAAGATGAACCTTATCATTTAACTATGCCATAGCTTTTGGCTGGCTCTCAAGCCTTTGTGATTATTTAAGCAGCCTGATTATTTTCTTAATAAGTACAAGTTGTCAAGGGTGTCAAGAACTGTCTTTCCAATTGTTTCAGACCTATGGGACCCAGAAACACAATCCTCTCTGGCTACCAGATATAGGTGCTCAAGGGATGTCCCCTGTGTGAACTGCACATGCCTACTGGATTTGGTGGGGCCACAGGTGTGGCACAGGGGCAGGGCGCTCACCTGGCTGGCTTTGGTGGAGCCATGGGAGCAGCACAGGGGTGAAGCACACCCACCTGCACTAGGATAGAGGGTGAGTGCCAGCACTAGCAAGGTAAAGGGAATGCAAATATGGTGCCTGCCAGTGCCTCAGTCCAACAGGTTCTTGCCCCACCACCAGATGCTTTAGGATTAGGAAATGAATCTACTGCACATATGTTCTAGGCACTTCTCAAACTGCTGCTTTTCTGCTGGGTCCCAGGGCAAGTGAATCTGTTTGTGAGCCCTTTAAAAGCAGAATCTCCATTCCCTACAGTCTTATGGGCCTCCTGGATGCAAGTTCCATTGGTTTTCAAAGCCTGAGGTTGGGGCACATGACATGGGGCATAAACAACTCACTCCCCAGGGAGAAGCTCCACATTTGTGAGATTCCCTTCTGTCTGTGGGTCACCACACAGGGGATGGGGTTTTTGGTGGGACTGCATCTCTGCCTCTCCTACCTGTCTCAATGTGGCTCTTTCATCCTTTGCTGTGGATGAGTTAGTTTTCAGTTTCCCAGAGGAAACTGCTCCATATGTAGTTGTAGATTTGTTGTGTCCATGGGAGGAGATGAATCAGGTCCTTACTATGCCGCCATCTTGAACCCTCTAATCATGATGTGTTTTGTCCTTCTATGCTTGATTATCTTTGTCTGCATGCTGGACAATGTATTTGAAAAAACAAACTGGTGCATTGGACGATGGCATCCACCTCCATAGAGAACTTTTATTTGCTTCTGTTAGAGCTGTCAATCCAAGACCATCTTAATCCAAGGTCTAGACTTAAGATTTCCTGATCAAACAGATGATAGGAAGTAGTGCTACAAGTTTTTAGGGGGGCTAAGTTAGCATGAATTCACTGCTATTCTGAGGGCTCAGCATTTTGTGGTTCCAGCTCATGGTAAGGGACAGACTACTCTTGCCAGACTCCAGGTTTTGATTTAAATCCCTCGGTCTTGTAAGGCATCTGAAAGCAGAACTCAGCTTCAAAGCTGGTAGGCTATGATCAATAAACATCCTTAGAACAAAAGTAGTTTTGAGAGAATGACCTATTTCTGTCAGTTCTGATCTTCTCACACTTCTAAGAATTTGTTTTCCATATTTTATTCAGCTTCTTTAGTTGTCCTTAGCAAGTGCTGGTCTAAATTACCTAGGCTGCCATTATATAAACACAGGCTTGTTTGTTCTAAATCATTAAAATCTGTAAACTGGGGATAAATGGAAATGTTCTTAACTTGCTGAAAGGATCCACTAAAAATGAAAGGTAAACATCATACTTAACAGTGAAAAAGGAGAGACATTGCCAGTGATATCATACTTGAGACAAGGATGCCTACTATCACTGTTACTATCTAAAATTCAACTCGTTGTGCTAGACAATGCAATAAGAAAAATAAAACCATTAAGAGATACAAACACTACAAAAGAAAGGACCAACTACCTAGAAATTCTATTGAAAAGCTATTAGAATAAATGATTCTGTTAAGGTGACCAAATACAGAAAAGTACACAAAAATCAAGTTCCTAGACAACAATTATTAATTAAATATATATAAGCAAAAAAGGTTCCATTAATGTGGAAATGATAACAGTTTAGGTGTAACTAAAGTAATATGATGTTTTAATCTTTCTGTTCTAATAAACGTAAGACACTTGTATTGGGTTGGCCAAAAAGTTCATTTAGGATTTTCCATTAAGATGTTATGGAAAAACCCAAATGAACTTTTTGGCCAACCCAATACATCTAAATGTAGATTTCTGTGTTATGGATCATTTATAAAAGCCTTTGAACTATTATTAACTTGACCAAAATAAATATGTGCTATTTATTTTGTATTTGTTTACTTGCATATTATCTAACTCCCATACTAGATTATGCAAGAGGGTAGGGACTGTGCCTGTTTCATTCATCATTATATGTTCTGCATGTAGTGTCTGGTATATAGGAGGTAAGATATACGTATCTGTTAAATAATTATAAGTGAATGAACTAATTTAATTTCTGATCCTTACACTCCTTAATGCTTTTAATTTGGTATAAAGTTCACCTTTTATACAGGTAATCAGTGTCATAAGAGGATACCAAAATCTCAGGTTCAAAATCAGATAACAAATAAATAATAACTTTGGCTTTCAAGTGGTTTAAAGAGCAATTTGAAAATTATCATAGAAGCATCTACTGATAGCAACAATGACATCTCACAAAAAAGAGGGAGGGGCAGAAATCAGCCAGGTTAGTGATTGCAAAGTAATACCATTCAAGCAGGGACAAGGAGAATAAGAACCCCAAATTTTGATCACTAAACAGCTATTCACTTTCTCAACTATAGAACTGTCTCCAGAATCTCATTATAGTTGATGCTTTTGAAAGTTTCTCTGTTCACAGTAATCCTGGATCTGATTTCCTACAGGCTTTGTAAAGACACTTTCATGTTCTAAGGTGGTTCTAACAAAACACTTAATGCATCTACTCAGTAAATACTTTTCAAATAAATCTATCAAAAATTTTATAGCACAACACAGGAAAAGAAACTAGTGCATTTAAGAGGCTGTCGGTTTCCATTTCCTCACTTGGGTTCATGGGAATTAAATAAATATCAAGTAAAAAGCACCTGAATCTGCTAAAACTCTGAGTGTTTCAAATGCTGTGACACAAAGTAGTAGAAAATACTAGCTTCAATTTTTCCTTCTATAATATAACAAAACTTGGATTTCTGCTGACAACTTCTTTACTAGGTTTCAGCGCAAAGCAATTTAGAAATAGACAAGTCAGAGACGCTTTAAAAATAAATTAAGGTTTATAATGGAAATGCTGACAGATGCTCCTTTATAATAATGCCTGGTGAGACAATATTTTACAAATGACTATATCACAATATGTGTGCAAGTGTTGTATATTAAAATGCAACAATGCCTAGCTCAAAATTAAATCAGGACCATGAAAAGTTCAGTAGATGTTATAAAATGTGACGTGGCAAGAAAATATACTAAGTTAAAATATAATGCAAGCAAGGATTTATTAACATTTGCCATTTGGAAGATTTAAACAAGAGAGAATCTCAGCATAAATCCTAATGATAGAAGTCAGAGAAGTACAAACTCAGTACAGCCTAAAAATAGTTGACTTCCAATGTGACCAGTGTATACCATAGTTACTTAAGAAATCATATCCATTTTTGAGATGATCATATCCCTAGACTAAGACCAAAGTATAAATTTATAAATACATATATAACTCTTTTTTAAAAAACCTCTAGTATTCCTTCTTCTAGAATCCGTGATCAGCACTCAGCTTTCTGCTGCTGCAAACCTTTCCTGCTATTACAGATCATGCTGTCTTTGTTTTTGATAGCTACAAGCCACCATTTCCAGCAACCCCTGCTTTTGAACTCTCCACACCTATACTACAATATATAATGGTGGTCAAAGCAATTTGGGTCCAAAGACCCAGCATAAGCAATTCTACCACTGTCAAAGAAATATGATAAGCCTTCATTTACTGAGAAGCCAAAACTAAAGAATCAATTTCATGTTTCAAAGCAAAGTAGAAACCCAGGAGCATTACACAGACTTCTCCATTATAAAGCTATATGTACATATTAACATACACCTCATGATATCAGTGCATAGTTCATCTTAAAACAAATACTTTACAATGAATTTTCTTAAATGATACCATTTTCTCTAATTTCATCTAATGAAAATAGTGAATTTGTCTACTTGCATTGGTGTGTCCTACTGAGTTATTCACTAACTCAGTGGCTCTCAACAAGGGACACTTTGCTCCCCAAGGAACATCTGGTGATGTCTGGAGACATTTTTCATTGTAATGAGTGAGGAGAGGGGTGTTACTGACATCTGATGAGTGTTCAGCAGCTAGAGATGCTGCTAAAAATCCTACAATGTACAGGATAGCCCCTTCCAAAACAATCACCTGGCCCAAAATATCAACAGTGCCGCTGTTGAGAAACGTTCCACTAATTCCTTTTTTTCTTACCAAGCAGCAGTTCACAGTTTCCCTTATCTTGAATCCAAATAAACGCTCAAGCCATCAACCAAAAATCAGAACTAAACTTAAGGCAAAGAGGAGGCGTAAGGTATGCAGATGATCTCCAAGAACAACTGACTCATTCATTCAACAAATGATGGAAGTACTGTCAAATTACAGTCTGATACAATACCAGGCATTGAGGACACCATGGTGCTAAGACAAGATCTCTCCTTTTATCTAGCTTATGTTCTAGTGATTCTCAGGCTGAAGAAATAGTCAAACTAAATAAAAAACCTTCCATGCCTGACACATTCTGGAAAACTGGTGTAGCTATGCACACAGCTCCCAATGATAGAGCATTCATTCTGTTTTTGGAAATGTCTTCATTTTAATGAGCCAAAATAACCTTCCCTGTAGCTTTCACCCTCTGATCATAGTTCTGCTCTCCTGAGTCATAAAGAACAAATCCCTGTTCCACATGACAGCCCTTTACACATTTAAAGACAGCTCTCATATACCTCTGAATTTTGTCTCCCAAAGGCTAAAACAATTCCTCCAGTGCCTCTTCATAAGACAGTTCCTCGTAAGACACGATCCTTAAGATTGGAAGGAAATGAGGAAAAATACTAAGGTTTTGTAAGAATTTAGGCTATTAATTAGTAATTAATAAATTTTCTTGAGCTATCCTTTTCAAACCCACAAAACTGTTTTTAATAAGAAAGAATATAACATTTACTACCCCCATGTACAATATACTTGACACTTTATATGCATCATCATATTTAATTATCACAACAGTCCAGTGAAGTACATAATACTATCTTTACTTTAGACATGAAGAAATCAGACTCAGAAAGATTAAAGGAATTTTTCCAAGATCAGATGCTCTTCCTAAGCCCATGCTCTTTTCACTATACCATGTTACCTAAAAATGGTGCTGGTTTTCACATTTTAATTCAATCACTGAGTTTTAATTATTTCCATGAACCAGTTTTAAAATGAAGCTAAATCTCAGAGTAACTTATGCTTGCATTAAGAAGAAACTCGCTCTAATAAAAAAGCATTCTAACATCAAGTGCCTTTTAATAAGAATATATACATTCTTGCCCTACCTACACAATTCTCCACATATATACGCTGAATTCCATTTGATTAACAAATTCTATGTAATATATGATGTCACAAGTTACTATCCCTTAAGAAAACAATCTAATTAAGAAAGACAACATTCATTTGAAATCTATATACCTATTAGCTATACTGAAATAATACACAATGCCAAAAATTCTTAAAACTCATTCATGGGAGTCAGGCAGAATAATATAATGGCAGAGATTAGTAACAGACTGGATTTGCCTCTTAATCTCTCTGGGCCTTTGTGTTCTAACCTAAAATTGGAGAAAATAATAAAAACTACCTCACAGGGTTGTTGGAATACTGTAACAGGTTCTGAATTGGTCTCCCTACTTCCACCATTCTCACCCCTTCCTTCCCACTCCACCTACTTCTATTCTGTACACAAGCGGCCAAAGTGATCCCCTTTAAAACAAAAACCATATCATGTCACACCACTGCTCAAAAACCTCCAATAGCTTTTTTGTCATTTTGGAACAAAATCCCAAATCCTTATCAGAGCCTATAAGACCCTAGATGATCCAGTCCCTGGCTTCCTTACTCATATATTCCCTCCACTCTGAATGCTCTTCCCCCAGATGCCTGGATGGCTCAATCTCTTTCCTTCCATTCAAGTCTGCTTTAAGTGTCACATTCTCAGATAAACTTTCCCTAGTCATTCTCTATTTCTTTCCAATAGCATTGCTCACTAACCAATATTATATTATGTTTTTATTTATTTGTTTATTTCTGTCTCTCCTACCAAAAAGTATAACCCATTAGAACAGGGTCTTTGTTTGTTTCACCACTGTATCTCCAGCACCAAGCATGCTGCCTGGCACACTGTAGGTGCTCAATAGTCAATCCATGAGTGAAGTGAAATAACGCAAATAAAGAGCTTAGCACAGCACTTGAGAACAAGTGAGAACATTTAAACAATGTTAGCTATTACTACTATCAACAAAAGTATTTCTGTTATTTTTCATACATTCATTAAACAAACTATCTCTAAACACTAAGTTTGTGCCAGGCATTGTGCTGTGTAGTTTTTTACATGTTGATATTGCCTTTTGGGAAGTTTCTGAAAACTAGCTAGAGAGCCACTGGCATAAGATGATAATTGCACTTCACAAAGTAAGTAAATGCCTCCAAAAGGCTTCCAGAATTCTACCCCTTACAGAATTTACAGTTTTTCCTTTAACTTGATCTGGTTGTATCCCATTAGCCCAGGCACAGTACCAGGCAATAGCAGTCGATAATAAAATGTTAACAGTGGGGCATTATAATTTCCTCCTTTAATAGTTTTTCAGGCTGTTGATTTTTCTTAAAACCAAAACCCAAGACAAACTCCAGCCATGAACAATTACAAAATATATGAATCACCAAAGCTACCCAGAGGCACTGATCATATTAACAAATCAAATGAGGTTACATGAGAGGCAACTGAAGTGTAATAGAAAGAGTCCCTTCCCAGCTCTATGTGACCTTATACAAGCTATTTAGCTTCCCTATGCTTCTGTTTCCTTACCTTCAAAACAGAAAAAAAAAATTATTCTACCTCATAAAGATATTATGAAAATGAAATAAAATAAACAAGGTGAGATTTCAGGCACAAACTAAGACACCCTAAATGTCTGCTCTCTCAGCTCATGGAATATAAACTCAGGCAGTAGTGTGGAATCTACTAAAAATGCTCTATACTTTTGTATAATGTCCACACTATCTAGCACAGATTCAGTAAATATTGGCCTTGTACTATATTATACAGGGGAAACACACCTAATTACCCAGTGTTTAGATGGTAAAACAATCAGAAACCAATTTGTCTCAGGCTTTGTGAGTCACTGATGAAGTGAAACTGATATCCATGCACTTTACAAAAGGGAATCAGCATTTCTCTAAACTTGAAAAACCCCTAACATTGTCATTATTCATATGACTCCCCAAAACTCATGTCATTTTTTACTCATTTGTTCATTCAGTCAACACACCTTGAAATTCAACTACATGCCACCTACTATTCTAGGTGCTAGAGATGAAAAGAATCAGGCTTGGTCCCTCATCTACCCTTAAAGGAATTCAAAGGCTTTTTAAAATAGTCAATCTTAAGGGTTATGGAAGCTCTGAGGAGGAAATCAATCATTTTAGGAAAGGCTTCATAGAAGTACTCTCCAATAGAAGTTTCTGCAAGGATGAAGATTTTCTTTAACATGTACTGTCCAATACAATAGCCACTAACCACATGTAGCTATTGAACACCTAAAATGTAGCTAATATAACTGTGAAATGGAATTTTTAATTTTAATTAACTTTAATAGCCACAGGTAGCTAGTGGTTACTGTACTGTATTGCACAGCAGAGCTTTATAGGATAGGTAATAATTGAGCTGAAATATTGAAAAAAGGGAGTAAGGAATTGCTGGGGTAGGCGATAGCACATTCTAGGAAATGAGAAAGGCACAAACGACATGAAGGGCGATGAGGAGGATACCTTAATGTGTTCAGGGAAGGCTGCCTTGGATGTGTGGCATGTGGAAAGGAGAAAAACGAAATGAGGTTAGATAGGACCAAAATATGAATGCCCCTGAATACCAAGATAAGGATTTAAACTTTATGCAGCAGACAACAGGAAAACACCAAAGACTTTAAAGTCAGGGAATATATGACTATATCCACACGCTGAAAGACAATTTTGACCATAAGAGGAGCAATACATTGAAAGAAGAGACCAGAGAGGTAGAAAGATCAGCTATGGATGAGACTACTGCAGTCCTCCAAGTTAGATGATGAAGACTCTGGCTACTGCAATCACAGTGAGAACAGGGATGAAGGAACGAATTCAAGAGATATTTTGGAGATAAAATTAGCAGGCTTTAGAGAACTATGAGATGTGGCAGACAAGAAAGAAATCAAAGTCCAAGCTACTGGGGTACCAGCCTGGAAAACCAGATAATTTAGTCACTTTCTACATTGACTGAAGGGATAAAGGAAGTTTAAAGGCTCTTGCTTACAGTTGTTTATAAGAAAACAATCTAAATATCCATGCGTATCTTGAAAGCTAAATAAATTATGGAATTGTTAAAGACAGTATAAGTCTACTAAAACATTTTTAAAGAATACATAATACCAGGTTAAAATGTCACGATATGATAAATGAAATAAGTAGGCTATAAAGCAGCACATACAGCATTATCCAATTTTGTTTTGTATATTGGTAGAATTTTTTTAATGGAAGGAATATGCCAAAAAGTCAACAGTAGCTTACTTTGATAGTGGGTTAATGGGCCATTATAATTTCTTTCTTGAACATTTTTTTCATTGTCTAATTATACTACAACAAATATAGGATATTTTTTATTTAAAAATAAACTTTTGCTCTAAAGCACTGTACCTTACAGCACTGGGGGCCTGTGATAAATCTACTGAAGCCTGCAGCTTCACCAACAAAGGAAATTTGACACGACCATACCCCAAAGTCTACTGCAGGTTCATTATGGGAGACTAAATTCACAACAAATTTAATAAGGCAGTTTTTTTCCACTTGAAAAATTTACCACAATTACAAAGTGTAAAATGGATTCTTTCCCATTAAGTTTATTTATAATGTCTTATCGTGTATGGTTTATGTCTGTATACATGCAACTACAAGTGGGAATTTGCTATAAACCTGTATTTTATTCTGTGTAGTCATGCCAAAAAAGATTTATTCTGTTCATACTAAATTTCAATTACTCAGGTTCATTTGATATAGAGCAGACACTATATGTGAAGAAGTGGTTCAACAAATACTAATCTCTTTTATAGGTACATCCAGTCCCTTTTTGCACTTAACAAAACCTCGCTTTCTAAGCTCTAAATTTAGATTTACAAGGAAATCCTGACCTGGTATAGATAAGCCTACTAGAAAGGCATATGGCTATGGCAAATCCTCCTACATCCTGGATGTGAATAAAATACAATTAGATAAGCAACTTCCTTCATTAAATAGGAAATGAATAGAATTTTTCAACTACAATTTTAATCACTTTACTTTGCCATAAGATAGGTTGTTTTTCTCTTGGAAAACCACATGTACATTAAAAAGGGAGTCTTAACCTAATATTCCTAGCCATATGACAAGACTTATTCTGATCATTTTACAGGAGGAGAAAATAAAGGGCTAGAATTAAAAGCATTTTTCTATTTTAGATGTTTAGAAACCTGGTTTGGTTTCCTTAACTAAAATTAGTTGTATATCTTATTTCTATGTTTTCTATTAAAACACACTGGTAGAGAAGCAATCTTTTCTCTGGGACATCTGTAAATAAGCCCCAGGGCTAGGTAGTAGAAATGGGTTCATTCAATAAATATAACGAAATTGAGGTCGAACAGTGAGACAGTAACAGATCTGGGACTAAGGCCAGGTCTCCTGGCTTGAAATCTGACAAGATTACAGTTCTTAAATTAAAATATATTTTCCCTAAGAGTTGAAACAGGGAACACGCTTTTAGGATACCAGTTAGTGACACGTGGGAAACATCAGCTAGCTCCCAAACCCAGAAGCTGCCTTAGATGTTTTAGCTAACTACTACATACTACATAGAGGGCAAAAGTCACTAAAATAAAATAATCACTCCACAAACAAAGGGAATTCAGAAATCTGCAACAGCAATTAGCCACCAGTATCTTACTATGTTTCTGTGCTCTGATGTCCATTTCCATGGAAACAGAAAAAGAAGTGAGAGGCAGCCAAGAGAAGAGATGTCAGAACTTGTCAGGTTCAATGGCTAGAGCTGAAAGCTGCAAATGCCATTTTTTTCTTACAAACAGCACCAGCTGACTTCTGGCACATAATCGATTCTCAAGCTAGGCAATGTCAGCTTGCTTGGAGAAGCATAAAGCTAAAAAACAGGCTTAGGTTTTTGTTTTGTGTTTGAAGGCCTGGATTAAGGGAGGAGACGCAAATTAAAAGCACACTGTTCAAAATTCTAAATTTCTAAAGCATAAGAATGCAACAGAATTGTTTCAAATTTCACAAAGTGAAGATAAGGATTTCTTAACTGTGATGCGGGGAAAAAGTAGGATCACCACAGAGCATTATCTGTAATGAATAGCAAGAGGGTAGAGGCAGGGAAGAGACAGAAGGCAGAGGAAGCAGCAAGTACAAAGGCCCTAAGACAAGAGAATGTGTGATCCTTTCAGGGCACTGCAAGCACACAAGAGCTCTTAGTGTTGGGGAGAGGGTCATCACAGAAGGCTTTCCCAAAGGAGGTAACACCTAAGCTAAGACCTGAAGGACTAGATGGAGTTATAGAAGAGAGTATTCCAGCAAGAAGGAAGAGCATGAGGGAAGTCCTAGAGGCAAGAGAGCAAAATGAATCCAGGAATAGCAAATAGTTTAGGACAGCTGGAGCAGAGAGTGGGAGTAGGAGAATGAGTTGTGAACAGATCAAGAAGGGCCTTATTTCCCAAGTTGGATTTTGAACTTTTGTCCCAGAAAACAAATTTTCACTGAAGAGTCTAAATCAGGAAAGTACATGATGAGATCTGCATTTTAAAAAGATTAGTCAGGGGACTTCCCTGGTGGCGCAGTGGTTAAGAATCAGCCTGCCAATTCAGGGGACACAGGTTCAAGCCCTGGTCTGGGAAGATCCCACATGCCGTGGAGCAGCTAAGCCCATGCACCACAACTACTGAGCCTGAGGTCTAGAGCCCACGAGCCACAACTACTGAAGCCCACACACTTACAGCCCGTGCTGCACAACAAGAGAAGCCACCGCAACGAGAAGCCCACGCACCACAATGAAGAGTAGCCCCCGCTCACCACAACCAGAGAAAGCCTGCGCACAGCAATGAAGACCCAATGAAGCCAAAAATAACTAAATTAATTCATTTTAAAAAAAGATTAGTCAAACTATCTCAGATTACAGACAGATACAAATGTAGAGTCTGTTACAGCCTTCCCAGGAGAAAGATAAGGGTGGACCACACAGTGGGGGAGGGGCAGCAGAGGAGATGGGAGAACAGGACACAGTGAATATGAGCAGTGGGAGAAAAAGAAGGATGAATCAAAGATGACACCCAGGATTTTGGCCTGAACAGCTACATCACTGAGTTCCCATCACAAGCACAGAAGGAGGAGTTTCAGGTGTGTGTGGTACACTGATGAGCTCTCATCTGGACTTCATGGCTTTGAGATATCGATGGGACGGTCAAGCAGAGCTATCCAGCAGGCAGTTGCACATGGGATGGGTGTGTCTACCACTCAGGAGAGACATCTGGGATGAATATTGTATCTGGGCTTCAGGGCTGGATACCATTGCCCAGGGAAAGCACAAGATCAGAAGGGATTTCAAAAGATGAATTATAAAGGCTTTAGAGCCTGTTCAAATGTTGGCTACACCATTTACTAATTATATGATCTAGGGTTACTTAGTCTCTAAGCCTGTGAACTGGGATAATTATACCTGTTCTAAGGACTAATATTTTTTTAAATTAGTAGAGAAAGAAGAAACTATAAAGGAGAATGAGAAAGAGAAGATAAAAAGTTGGGCTTCCCTGGTGGCGCAGTGGTTGGGAGTCCGCCTGCCGATGCAGGGGACGCGGGTTCATGCCCCGGTCCGGGAAGATCCCACATGCCACGGAGCGGCTGGGCCCGTGAGCCATGGCTGCTGAGCCTGCGCGTCCGGAGCCTGTGCTCCGCAACGGGAGAGGCCACAACAGTGAGAGGTCCGCGTACCGCAAAAAAAAAAAAAAAAAAAAAAGTAGATATCACAGGAGAATGCAGTATCATGGAAGCTAATGGAAAAGAGTATTTCAAGATTAAAATTAATACATCAAATACTGCAAAGAGATCAATTACAATAAGAAATGAAAAGTGTACAAAGGATTTTTTTTTCAAAGACATTTCTGATGCAAATCAAAACTACAATGAGATATCATCTCACACCAGTCAGAATGGCCATCATCAAAAAATCTAGAAACAATAAATGCTGGAGAGGGTGTGGAGAAAAGGGAACACTCTTGCACTGCTGGTGGGAATGTGAATTGGTACAGCCACTATGGAGAACAGTATGGAGGTTCCTTAAAAAACTACAAATAGAACTACCATATGACCCAGCAATCCCACTACTGGGCATATACCCTGAGAAAACCATAATTCAAAAAAGTCATGTACCAAAATGTTCATTGCAGCTCTATTTACAATAGCCCAGAGATGGAAACAACCTAAGTGCCCATCATCGGATGAATGGATACAGAAGATGTGGCACATATATACAATGGAATATTACTCAGCCATAAAAAGAAACAAAATTGAGCTATTTGTAATGAGGTGGATAGACCTAGAGTCTGTCATACAGAGTGAAGTAAGTCAGAAAGAAAAAGACAAATACCGTATGCTAACACATATATATGGAATTTAAGAAAAAAAAATGTCATTTAGAACCTAGGGGTAAGACAGGAATAAAGACACAGACCTACTGGAGAACGGACCTGAGGATATGGGGAGGGGGAAGGGTGAGCTGTGACAGGGCGAGAGAGAGTCATGGACATATACACACTAACAAACGTAAGGTAGATAGCTAGTGGGAAGCAGCCGCATGGCACAGGGATATCGGCTCGGTGCTTTGTGACAGCCTGGAGGGGTGGGATAGGGAGGGTGGGAGGGAGGGAGATGCAAGAGGGAAGACATATGGGAACATATGTATATGTATAACTGATTCACTTTGTTATAAAGCAGAAACTAACACATCATTGTAAAGCAATTATACCCCAATAAAGATGTTAAATAAATAAATAAATAAAAATAATAAAAATAATAAATAAATAAAAGACATTTCTGGTGACCCAGGCTAAAGCAGGGTGAAGGTGAATATAGACAGAAATATATGGTAAATGAGGGAGTGAGAGACAGACTTATTAAATTCTTTCAAGAAGCTTGCCTGCAAGAGAGAAGAAAAATTAGGCTGGTATCTAGTAGAGTCAAAACAGAGTGCTTGTTTTTGGTATTTTATTGGGAGAAATTTATGCATCACAAGTTAAGATGCTTTCAACTGCAAGTAACAGAAAACCTAACTAAAAACGCTTAAGCCATTTAGGACATGTATTGTTTATTTAATAAAAAGTCTAAAAGTAGACAACTCTGGGGATTTTTCAGAATCTTAGTGATGTCATCAGACTAGGGAATCATGTCCTTACAACATATTCCCAACAGAAAGAAAAGAAAAAAATAAACCTTGTTCGTCTGTTAGGAAGCAGAACACCTTACCTAGAGCTTTCCCCCCACTGCCCATCAGACTTTCCCTTATATCTCACTGGTTAGACTGGGTCACATGGCCACTCTTAGCTATAAGAGAAGCTGAGAAATTGTCTTACTTTCTAGACTCAATTTTGAGGCAATAAGAGAGATGGGGGTTGAGAATGACTTTTACATAGCCAGCCAATACTGTCTGCCTCATACATGTTTATATGCTAATGTGAAAGTGTTGGTAAAGAGAAAGAAGCCAAAGATTACAAATGGAGGAGGGCAAGAATGAGTTCAGACACAGGCTATTTTGTAAGAGGGCTAGATGGAAGTTCAGAAAGTTTGTACCATACAAATTTAATTTTCTCTGTTAAGAAGAAAATGGGATCATTCAATAAAAGTTAAGGGAAAGTTAGAAGAAAAGAGGTCTTCAGAATAACAAAGCAGATTTTTAAATGGAGAATACGAGACGGTTGCCTAGCATAAGAGCTTTCTGGGCCAGAGAGGGAAAAAGAAGAATGGAAAAAAAACTTTGTACAGATTACTGGGCAACAGATAATTCAGTCAATATTAGATATCATTAATTCACATTGCCACTCACAAGGAGTTCTCTAGCAGGACCCAGCAGCCTGAGAGTAAGAATAGAGAAAGTAGAATGCTGAGTCCATTCTAGATTAGAGTTAGGGTGGGTGGTACAGTGGAAAGAGAAGGGTACAAAGGAGTTGAAGTTATCAGCAAGCCAGTGAAATAACAGGTCATGTACATCTATGTTAGGAAAGAAATGAAAGGTATGAAAAGGCAGACAGAGTGGAATAGTAAAGGAACCTGGGGTGTAGTAGCCATAAAAAGAAGGCTAAAGGGATGAAAAGCAAGATGAGTAAAATGAGTACTTCCAGGGAACAAGATTGAGGGTGTACCATAAGAATGGATGGCTGACATAGAATGGAGGTTGAGGGCACTCACATTAAGAAGGTGAAGAAACTGAAAGGCTAGGATATTAATTGGATTGTCCACGTGGACTGTGAGGTCACTTTTCCAAGATGGTGGCTAGAACTCAGGTAAAAGGAAGTGTCAATATCTTTAGCAAATAAAAAAGAATGACCGAAGAAGAGCAGAAGAAGTTGACTATACTTCTAATAACCATGATTATCAAAAAAGAATATAAGTATGAAGGGTTACTAGAGCAGAAGCTGCCTTAGGAAACAAGAAATGTGTCAAACCTTACCCTAAACCCATGGGTACACAGTAAGTGAAAGAAGAGATGCATCCACTTAAGAAGACTTCATGAAAAGCAATGTCTACAAGGAATTGCAGTTTTCAACTAAGGCAAAGAGACAGAGGAGTTTTCAGTTAAGGATACTAAGGAGAATTCATTTAATATAAATTGGAGGTCCAAGAAACAGAATCAGAATCACGAAACAAAACTTTGGGAAGAGGAAGGTAAGTTTAGGTTTAGGAGAGAGGAAATCCTAAACAGCATAAAGAAGAGAAAATACTTTAGTGACCAGAGAGGTTTATATTTGGGTAGATATCAAAAGTGACAGGTATCTGGCGTGTAATGGAATTAGTAGGCCTCGAGATGTCCAAAAGAACCAGTCTCAGCAGCCTCTCTACAGCTCGGAAAAATTGTACTTTCAAGGAATTCCCATATTGAGTTACAATACCTAGAAATTCTCAGCAACAGTGTTTTCAACATACTAGATTAGTATCCAAGTTTAGCTTTAGACATACATTCATACTGGAAACCAGTTTTATTCACATTTTATCTGTATAGTAAATAATCTAATCTTGCTCAAAAAGGTCCCCAAAAAACTGACCTTTGACTTCAGCTTCTGGGAAGTAATCTCTAAGATCTTTGTTTTTTTGGGGCCATGGGTTAGCCAGGTACTAACAATGCGATTTAGGATGGGGGCTTTGGGTCACACTCAGAGGGGCTGGAGACTAAAGGCTGAGATCAGTCACATGGATAATCAATAATGACCATGTCACAGAGGCCCAATAAAAACTCTGAATACCAAGGCTCAGGTGAGCTTCCTTGGTTGGCAATATTCCATGCACTGTGTCACACATCAATGCCAGGAAAGTAATGTGTCCTGGCTCCACAAGGAGAAGACAACGGGAGCTCCATACTTGGTAATTCCCCAGACACTGCCCTAGGAGCTTCCTCCTTTGGCTGATTTTAATCTGTCACCTTTCCCTGTAATAAACCGTACCCATGGGTATAGTAGCTCTCAGTGAGTTCTGTGAGTCCTTCTAGCAAATTATTGAATCTAAAGATGGTCTTGGAAACCCCTGAATTTGTAACTAGTGTCAGAGTGAGGGAAGTCTTGTGGAAACCCTCTTACTTTATATTTGGTCTAAACTGAGATATCTGTTCTCTCTAAATCAACTTGTTTGCAAGGAAAAAAAAATAACTTGAAAAGAACTCAATATCTGAGGTTAGCTGAAATTTGTCACTGAATAGTAACTAGTCTACTGTGCTACTAATGGCCCTCTGCTCCCATAAATTCTTCTGAGCTGTGAAGAAGTCTCAACAAATAACCACTAAGAAAAGTACTGTTGAGTTTTAATCTGGATCTAATAGCCACTCACTATATCACTGAGACGGAAAGTCATTTCTCTTTAGTGAATTACAGCTTGTTCCAGGTAACTGGGAAATGTCATTGTACCTCAGTGAAATGTGATCAAACCCAAATAATGAATACCTATAAAACAATTTTAATTCAATTTTTTAATTTTTAAAAAAGGCATTTGATAACTACTATACTTTATAAATGAATTATATGACTGTAGTTACTGACATCACAACATAGAAGGGTTTGTTGAACTTCCCATTACCAAACACTACCAAAAAGACTTTATAACTAGCCTGCATATAAAAATTGTACCAAAATAACATATTGTCTAAATTTTTTAAAATGCAATTGAAGTAGAATGAAAAACAGGCATTTAAATAATGAGTGTCACTGTAAAGAGATTTTACCAAGACATTCTCTCAGATATGCCTTATAAGGTGCAAAGTATAAAATACAAAATCTACAGTCAAATGACACAGGAAAACTCTCAATATATTAATACCCATTAGCATTTCAGAGATGATATTAAAAAGTGTGTTTTTACTCTTTTAAGTGAAAACTTAAAACTTTAAGACTTCACTTGTACAGTTTAGTTAAAAGCTCAGCCTAGGGGGACTTCCCTGGTGACACAGTGGTTAAGACTCCACGCTCCCAATGCAGGGGGCCTGGTTTCGATCCCTGGTCAGAGAAGTAGATCCCACATGCATGCCACAACTAAGAGTTCACATGCCCAACTAAGGAGCTGGTGAGCCGCAACTAAGGAACCCACATGCCGCAACTAAAGGAGCCGGCGAGCTGCAACTAAGAATAACAGCACCTATTACACAGAATTGTGAAGATTAAATGAGATAATACAGGTAAACAGTATAAGTCTTGGTACACAGTAAAAACTCAGTAATAGGTAGCTACTTTCAGTAGTTTAAAATTATCTAGTGATAATACATTAAGTCAACCTATTTAAGCTGATGCTTTCTACACTGAGGTAAGAAATACACCAGACTTAGACTCTACCAAAATGAACCAATTTTAAAGTTCCAACATATTTGTTTCTTTGACATATATATATAGGCTTCGCATAAATACAAAAAAGAAAATTTTCTTAAAAAAGGATGTTTTAATTCACCATGAGTCATTTCGTTTGGTGCACTTTTTATCAACATCAAATTAACTATTATAAAAAAACAAGAATTAAACACACAATCATCTATGAATATAAATTAGTATAGCATTATTTTCAAACTATGAATGATTACATAGCACTGACACTTTTTTAAAATCTATAAGTAAAGGTTCACAGGAACGAAAAGAATCTATGGCAGCAAGTTTCATGCCTTTCTTATTTACAATTTCTGTAAGTCTAACCGTGGAACAAATGAATAACATCAGAGGAAAGGTTGCTGTAAAAAATAAAAGGGAGGCCCTAACAGTCTTTGCAATGACTGGCATCCCAAGAATTATACACTGGGAAGAATAATCTGGCAGCCTCTGGGTAGGTAATAAGGAGGAAAATTAAGTTAGTGATGAGGGGATGAAAGAGGATGAACAGGTTGCCAAAGCTGTCACCAGCAGTTTAAAACAGTCTTTCAACAATAAAAAACCTGACCCAAATGAACGAAGTAGAAGCACTCTGCAATGACTGTGAAAAAGATGGGAATACAATTCAATCAGCACTGAAGTAATCACAATCAAAATAATTACTGTATCCCCTCAAATAGAAAACACCATAGACTGTAAGATACACCATATTTTACTTACCACCAAAAAGAATAAAAAGTTAATAATTAAACTGACATGTCAAGATTTATTGATTATAAAATATACTCCAATTTCAAAGATACTAAAATTTGAAAAACATGTATCTTAAAATCAATTAAATACAGACCAGATGGCAGACAGCAGAAGCAAGAAAAACTACAGTCCTGCAGCCTGTGGAACAAAAACCACATTCACAGAAAGATAAACAAGATGAAAAGGCAGAGGGCTATGTACCAGATGAAGGAACAAGATAAAACCCCACAAAAACAACTAAATAAAGTGCAGATAGGCAACCTTCCAGAAAAAGAATTCAGAATAATGATAGTGAAGATGATCCAGGACCTCAGAAAAAGAATGGAGGCAAAGATCGAGAAGATGCAAGAAATGTTTAACAAAGATCTAGAAGAATTAAAGAACAAACAAACAGAGATGAACAATACAGTAACTGAATTGAGAAGTACACTAGAAGGAATCAATAGCAGAATAACTGAGGCAAAAGAACGGATAAGTGACCTGGAAGACAGGATGGTGGAATTCACTGCTGTGGAACAGAATAAAGAAAAAAGAATGAAAAGAAATGAAGACAGCCTAACAGACCTCTGGGACAACATTAAATGCAACAATATTCGCACGACAGGGGTCCAAGAAGGAGAAGAGAGAGAGAAGAACCTGAGAAAACATTTGAAGATATTACAGTCGAAAAGTTCCCTAACATGGGAAAGGAAATAGCCACCCAAGTCCAGGAAGTGCAGAGAGTCCCATACAGGACAAACCCAAGGAGAAACACGCCAAGACACACAGTAATCAAACTGGAAAAAATGAAAGACAAAGAAAAATTATTGAAAGCAGCAAGGGAAAAACGACAAATAACATATAGGGAACTCCCATAAGATTAACAGCTGATTTCTCAGCAGAAACTCTACAAGCCAGAAGGGAGTGGCATGATATATTTAAAGTGATGAAAGGGAAGAACCTACAACCAAGATTACTCTACAACCAACCTACAACCTACAACCAAGATTATCTCATTCAGATTCAATGGAGAAATCAAAAGCTTTACAGACAAGCAAAAGCTAAGAGAATTCAGCACCACCAAACCAGCTGTACAACAAACGCTAAAGGAACTTCTCTAAGTGGGAAACACAAGAGAAGAAAAGGACCTACAAAAACAAACCCATAACAATTAAGAAAATGGTAATAGGAATATACATATCAATAATTACCTTAAATGTGAATGGATTAAATGCTCCAACCAAAAGACACAGGCTTGCTGAATGGATACAAAAAAAGACCCATATATATGTTGTCTACGAGAGACCCACTTCAGACCTAGGGACACATACAGATTGAAAGTGAGGGGATGGAAAAAGATGTTCCATGCAAATGGAAATCAAAAGAAAGCTGGAGTAGCAATACTCATATCAGATAAAAGGGACTTTAAAATAAAGAATGTTAGAAGAGACAAGGAAGGACACTACATAATGATCAAGGGATCAATCCAAGAAGAAGACATAACAATTATAAATATATATGCATCCAACAGAGGAGCACCTCAATACATAAGGCAACTGCTAACAGCTATAAAAGAGGAAATCAACAGTAACACAATAATAGTGGGGGACTTTAACACCTCACTTACACCAATGGACAGATCATCCAAACAGAAAATTAATAAGGAAACAGAAGTGTTAAATGACACAATAGACCAGATAGATTTAATTGCTATTTATAGGACATTCCAAGCAAAAACAGCAGATTACACTTTCTTTTCAAGCACACAGGATAGATCACATCTTGGGTCACAAATCAACTCTCAGTAAATTTAAAAAACTGAAAATATATCAAGCATCTTTTCTGACCACAATGCTATGAGATTAGAAGTCAATTACAGGGAAAAAAAGGTAAAAAACACAAACACATGGAGGTTAAACAATACATTACTAAGTAACCAGGAGATCACTGAAGAAATCAAAGAGGAAATCAAAAAATACCTAGAGACAAATGACAATGAAAACACGACGATCCAAAACCTATGGGATGAAGCAAAAGCAGTTTTAAGAGGGAAGTTTATAGCAATACAAGCCTACCTCAAGAAACAAGAAAAATCTCAAGTAAACAATCTAACCTTACACCTAAAGGAACTAGTGAAAGAAGACCAAACTAAACTGAAAGTTAGCAGAAGGAAAGAAATCATAAAGATCAGAGCAGAAATAAATGATATAGAAACAAAGAAAATAATAGCAAAGATCAATAAAACTAAAAGGTGGTTCTTTTAGAAGGTAAACAAAATTGATAAACCATTAGGCAGACTCATCAAGTAAAAGAGAGAGAGGACTCAAATCAATAATATTAGAAATGAAAAAGGAGAAGTTACAATGGACACCACAGAAATACAAAGCATCCTAAGAGACTACGACAAGCAACTCTATGACAATAAAATGGACAACCAGGAAGAAACAGACAAATTCTTAGAAAGGTATAACCTTCCAAGACTGAACCAGGAAGAAATAGAAAATATGAACAGACCAATCACAAGTAATGAAATGGAAAGTGTGATTAAAAATTTTCCAACAAAGAAAAGTCCAGGACCAGATGGCTTCACAGGTGAATTCTGTCAAACATTTAGAGAAGAGCTAACACCTGTTCTTCTCAAATTCTTCCAAAAAATTGCATAGGAAGGAACACTCCCAAACTCATTCTATGAGGCCACCATCACCCTGATACCAAAACCAGACAAAGATACTACAAAAAAAGAAAATTACAGACCAATATCACTGATGAATATAGATGCAAAAATCTTCAAAAAATACTAGCAAACAGAATCCAACAATACATTAAAAGGATCATACATCATGATCAGTGGGACTTATCCCAGGGATGCATGGATTCTTCAATATATGCAAATCAATCAATGTGATAAACCATATTAACAAATTGAAGAATAAAACCATATGATCATCTCAATAGATGAAGAAAAAGCTTTTGACAAAATTCAACACCCATTTATCATAAAAACTCCAGAAAATATGCAGAGACGGAACTTACCTCAGCATAATAAAGTCCATATATGACAAACCCACAGCAAACATCATTCTCAATGGGGAAAAACTGAAAGCATTTCCTCTAAAATCAGGAAAAGGACAAGGATGTCCACTTTCACCACTATTATTCAACATAGTTTTGCAAGTCCTAGCCACGGCAATCAGAGAAGAAAAAGAAATAAAAGGAATACAAATTGGAAAAGAAGAAGTACAACTGTCACTGTTTGCAGATGACATGATTCTACACATAGAGAATCCTAAAGATGCTACCAGAAAACTACTAGAGCTAATCAATGAATTTGGTGAAGTAGCAGGATACAAACTTAATGCACAGAAATCTCTTGCATTGCTATACACTAACAACAAAAGATCAGAAGGAGAAATTAAGGAAACACTCCCATTTACCACTGCAACAAAAAGAATAAAATACCTAGGAATAAACCTACCTAGGGAAACAAAAGAACTGTATGCAGAAAACTATAAAACACTGATGAAAGAAATTAAAGATAATACAACAAATGGAGAGATATACCATGTTCTTGGATTGGAAGAATCAATATTATGAAAATGACTATACTGCCCAAAGCAACCTACAGATTCAATGCAATCCCTATCAAATTACCAATGTCATTTTTTACAGAACTGGAACAAAAAATCTTAAAATTTGTATGGAGACACAAAAGACCGCGAATAGGCAAAGCAGTCTTGAGGGAAAAAAATGGAGCTGGTGGAATCAGGCTCCCTGACTTCAGACTATACTACAAAGCTACAGTAATCCAGACAGTATGGCATGGCACAAAAACAGAAATACAGATCAATGGAACAGGATAGAAAGCCCAGAGATAAACCCACGCACCTATGGTCAACTTATCTATAACAAAGGAGGCAAGGATATACAATGGAGAAAAGACAGTCTCTTCAATTAGTGGTGCTGGGAAAACTGGACAGCTACATGTAAATGAATGAAATTAGAACATTCCTTAACACCATACACAAAAATAAACTCAAAATGGATTCGAGACCTAAATGTAAGACCGGACACTATAAAACTCTTAGAGGAAAACATAGGAAGAACACTCTTTGACATAAATCACAGCAAGATCTTTTTTGATCCACCCCCTATAGTAATGGAAATAAAAACAAAAATAAACAAATAGGAGGTAATGAAACTTAAAAGCTTTTGCAAAGCAAAGGAAACTACAAACAAGATGACAATACAACCCTCAGAATGGGAGAAAATATTTGCAAATGCATCAACGGACAAAGGATTAATCTGCAAAATATATAACCAGCTCATGCAGCTCAATATTAAAAAACAAACAACCCAATCCAAAAATGGGCAGAAGACCTAAATAGACATTTCTCCAAAGAAGACATACAGATGGGCAAGAAGCACATGAAAAGCTGCTCAACATCACTAATTATTAGAGAAATGCAAATCAAAACTACAATGAGATATCACCTCACACCAGTTAGAATGGGCATCATCAGAAAATCTACAAACAGCAAATGCTGGAGAGGGTGTGGAGAAAAGGGAACCCTCTTACACTGTGGGTGGGAATGTAAATTGATACAGTCACTATGGAGAACAGTATGGAGGGTCCTTAAAAAACTAAAAATAGAATTACCATATGAGCCCAGCAATCCCACTACTGGGCATATGCCCAGGGAAAACCATAATTCAAAAAGACACACGAGGGGGCTTCCCTGGTGGCGCAGTGGTTGAAAGTCCACCTGCTGATGCAGGGGACACAGGTTCGTGCCCCGGTCCAGGAGGATCCCACATGCAGCGGAGCGGCTAGGCCCGTGAGCCATGGCCGCTGAGCCTGCGCGTCCGGAGCCTGTGCTCCACAGGGAGAGGGCACAACAGTGAGAGGCCCGTGTACCACAAAAAAAGACACATGCACCCCAATGTTCAGTGCAGCACTATTTACAATAGCCAGGTCATGGAAGCAACCTAAATGCCCATCGACAGATGAATGGATAAAGAAGATGTGGTACATATATACAATGGAATATTACTAAGCCATAAAAAGGAACGAAATTGGATCATTTGTAAAGACGTGGATGGACCCAGAAACTGTCATACAGTGAAGTAAGTCAGAAACAGAAAAAAAAATATCGTATATTAATGCATATATGTGGAATCTAGAAATATGGTACAGATGAACCAGTCTGCAAGGCAGAAATAGAGACACATATGTAGAGAGCAAACGTACAGACACCATGGGGGAAAGTGGGGAAGTGATGGTGGTGGAATGAACTGGGAGATTGGGGTTGACATATATACACTAATATGTATAAAATGGATAACTTATAAGAACCTGCTCTATAAAAAAATGAAAATTTTAAAAAATCAATTAAATACGGTTTCTGTTTAAATAATAAAAAGGGGTCAAAATCCTATAAAATCTACAGAAACAACCATAACTCTCCTTATAGACTGTTTAGGATCTATTCAAATCTTTTTGGAACTTGAATAGCTCCAGCAGGCTTCTAACATATGATTCTGACCCATGATTCTCCCTCTCCACCTGATGAGATAGAATAAGGCTTTGCCCATCCAAAGGGGCCACAGCTCTCTTAAGGACCCAGTAAGTAATCTTACTTTTTCATCTTGATCTTTATTAAGACTCCTTAATTATAACTGCAAAAGACATGGTCCTACCTTTCATAATTACCCTCATCCCAGACTCAGCCCAAATCACTGAAGCTTATTCTTAAAAGCCTGTATCAACAACACAGAAGAATGAAAAAGTTAGAAATTCTGAAGTGTTCAAGGTAGAAATGGGATATTATATGGTTTGGGCAATTAGCCTACTCTTAATTTATTCATTTTCTAAGGCAAATTATTTTAGCCTCATTGGTTTTTGCTGCTAATGATTTGTGTCTAACATCATTCCCCCTTTGATTAATATATTTCACTGGCTTGGCACATTTTTCTAGTAGTGATTCCTTTTGCACTAATTTTGATTGCTGACTTCAACTGAATGAGACACTCTATTTTATCAATTCTCTTAAAAACAAGCCAGGATTCTGCATGCTTCCTACTTACGTCAGAGCTACAGTAAGAGCCACCCTTAACATGAAATGACTGTCCAAGGACTCCTATTACTTCCCTCTGGTAGATACTTCCCTCTGGTAGTTACACAAAGAAGGAAATAGGAAAAGCTTCTCTGTGTTGTCAGACACGAAAGAATACTCAAGCATCTTTGCTTTATCAATGAAATACTGGCCAAGTTTAAACCACAATAATGACTTCAATTTCCTGGTAACTTTCTGTCCTTTCTTTCTTGTTACTTCCTTTCCTGCTCTCTTTTCAGATTCAGGCCTGGAGTTAAACCAGATGCTCTGCTTTTCTTTAATTGTCCTTACTTCCCTATTTAGGTACCAGAAAAATCATAAATGAAATCTGTTGTTGTACTCCATTTGGACTGAATAGTCAAATTGTGCCTCTCCCCCCATTCTATGTTCTGAAAGTAAGAATCCTGATTCTCTATGTTCACTGTTGAGAATGAACAATTAATATGAAGGGACAAAATCTGGGCAAGGCCCCATCTCTCTCCTTAGGAAACACTTGATCCACTGACAGGGAAGTAAAATCAGTAACCTGAGTCCACAGCTTCAAACATTCCTAGAGTGTGGGTGAACCTACGAATAGACTAAGAACACGTTTTTCACTCAGGCAAAAAGATCTATCCAAAGTAAACAAGAGCTTTGAACTGAAAAGAAAGGGGATGATCAGAGATGAGAAACCTAATACCCTACTGCAAAGTTCTAGGGAAGAAGGACATGTAACTAGATAGGTGACAAAGCCTAACCTTGCCAAAGGGGAGAGCCATGTGAAGAAATAGCTAATGATGTACCAAATAAGAAGGGGAGGTGACATGCTGGTTCCTGCATCCAGACCAGAGCAAGATGTGACTGAAAGGCCTAAAACCTGAGGAAGGAATTCAAGGACTTCATGACAAAGAATAGGAAAGTACCTTCATCTTCCAAAGGTGCCAGGACTAGGGCTGATCCAAGGCCAATCACTGATATAGAGCAGAAGATAATCTGGCTCAGCTATATACAGTCAGAGGGCTGCAGCAGGAGGCCTTCCCTGCGTGTCAGGTTAGAAAAGAAGCTCTGAGAAGCAGGGCCTTCCCAGACTTAGGAATTGCTCCAACCCAAAACTACACAAAACAAGAAGTGAGAATATCAGTAGTTGACAGTGGACAACAATAACTCTTCTTTTTTTTTACTTTGGTTGCTTTATTTCTATGGTTTTCTTGATAAAATTACCCATTTAAACCTTCTGGTCATTAAGTAGTTTTATCAGGTGAAAAGTGTCTCTACACCTGTGTTAACAGACACCAGCACACTGGTGAAGTAATGACATGTTAGATCTATTCTAACGCTTGAGAAATTTGCATAAATGGCTTGGGGTGGGGGATTAGGGAAGTTGGTGCCTGTCTAGAAAACTGTAATAGCTTTCTGTCTTAGATATCTACAATAACAACGTGCAAAAATAAATTACAATATTCAAAGCTGCATATATAAGAACTCAATCATCACTGTGAGCTGGAGGAACTCATGTAACTCATCTCTGACAACTGGCAGAAAAAGAAGGGCATTTTAAGTAGAAGGAAATAACCAGCAATTTATATTCATAAGCCATTTCTAACTCCTGAGAACTTATTCCCTTTCAATGTGACTGCAGGGTTCCTTCTGTGACATGGAACCTAAATGAATCTGTGAAATCTGGTCTCTTGTAACAATACCACCAACTTGAATGGTCAACGCTATGTAACACTCAGCTTTCTCCTCTAAGTTCCAACTTTGATTGCCTTAAACAAAACACTATAAAACAATATCTGAAAACCATCAAAATTTCTAACATTCTAAACATTTTGCTTATGACCACAAGTCAAAAGTAGGTCTGTAACTAAAAGCTTTGACATTTTGAAAGTTGGATCTACATCTTACATATCCTTGGTCCTCAGCATCTAACCAATGGCCCAAACATAGTAAGTAGCCACTTAAATATCTGCTGCTGAAGATGACAAAAAAGTCCAATGATATTTTAAAAGTACAACGATAATTATCTGATGCCAACTCAATAAATAATGAGTGAATAAATGCAGTGATCAAAAGAAATCCCTGTTAGGTTAATCAAATTGAGCTATTTACTACATAATACTGCCTCAGAAAAGTATTTCAAAGAACTAGGCTTTAGTTATATTATATCTCTATTTCCTTGTTGACTAATCTATAGTTTTAAAAGGGAAAGGAGAATTCAAAACTAGGCTTAACATGCTTGACTCTGTCGCCTCAGATTAAGGTCCCAAAGAAATCCAAGAGCAGTAACTGAGATATTATATAGAAACTCTGCCTCATGTTTAAAGAGTTTCTAAGGAAAAATTTTGTCTTAGGTGCCTGAAAGACTACTATCCTGTCCAACTGAATTTATTAGTGTTCTTTATTCTTTAATGCTTCATGGAGGCCTAATAAAGTCTTTTTAAATATGAGACTGCTAAGTACCTGGTGATGCAAAAATCATAGAGAGAAATGAATAAGGTCAGATGCCCAAAAGTGACAAGGAAAACATTCAATAACTTCATCTACAGTTAGTGCATAGTCTGAAAACCTTTTCCATGCAAGGCAATAAATTTCTTTGGTATATTTAGATATGGCTAACTTAATTATCTTCAGAACATCACTTAATATTTTATCTCTTTGTCTAAGTGTCTGGGAACTTCTGAAATTTAATATATCATACTATAAATCTGAATGAGGGAGGTAATTTATATTAGGTATTAATGTCAAAAGAAGAAAACATAATTTCCTTAGAAACTGTTTAAACTATGAATGACTAAAAAAAAGGTCATTTAAAGTCATTTTCTCATGCCTCCATATATCTTAAGAATCAGAAGACCTGTGATCTATTACCACTGCCAAATAAGAAGGATTTAGATATGCTCCAATTAAGTACAGATGCCTTACAACTAATTAGTAATTATTTAAAGTTAAACATTAAATTGTTCAAAAGTTTACTTTAAAGCGAACTATTATAATAATTGGTGTAATAATAATTTTTTATATAGAATACTGTTTGAAATCAAGTGGGTTATAGATTAGAAAATATGTTTTTGTTATATTGACTTTATATTGAAATGGCACTGGTAATAAAAATTTCTTATATATTTCTAAAGCACATTGGCCAGTACATAATAAACCTCTGTTGCCTCCAACATTAAATACAGAAAAGAATTTGGCTGTTAATTATACTGTTAAACACTGGGAAAAATACACCCATTATAGCTTCTTGTATAATCACTTGCCGTTTGAGAAATGATGTATCAAGCTCCGTTGGCTCTTCCCATGAGAGGTACTTAGGGGGCTCAAGAAATTTTTTTCATTTTATACAAGATTAAGCAGAGCTTAGCCCACACTCAAAAGCAAAATTCTTTAGGAAACCAAAGGCTGAGAACATTCCTTATTCAGAAATTCCATTGTCAGGGAAATCACTAATACCAACTATCAAGGGAAAATGTCTCATTCCTATTGCAGGATCAGCTAAAGTGAAACTGCTTCTTTAGTTGCTAGGAAACAACCAACTCATTATATGCCATTATCAGAGCCCTAGAGAAGAAACTGGCATCTGCTTCACATTTGGGGATACTGGAGAATGAACTAAAAGCACTGAAACTGCTGCCAAAATCCCTGGCCTCCAGGGTTTACACTGTGACCACAGCAGGTGCTGACACCAGACTAGCCTTTGAAGTTTTCCTTTCCATACTCTTCTTCTAGTAACTAAAATTATTTTTCCAATATCCTGCATTTTTAAAGTCAAAGATTCTAACACTTCCTCATTTGAGTAAACTTAATTACATTTATGTCGAGCACAATTTAAAGGCAAAAAATATTACTCAGGAATCTTAACAAATAACAGAAAAATTTTAAACTATTAGTTATTCATTGAGTGAAATGTACTAGATATTTATGCCTTTAATTATTTAAAGTCAAAATGGAAAATAAAAGGAAATTGTTCCCAAAATCAGGAGAATAAAAAGAAAAACATACCCATCAATCTAGTACTCAAAATGACAGTCTAACATTTATCTGCCTAGTTTTCCTAATCGATCATGAAGTTTAACTTCTATTTTTATGGGCTGGAATGCTTTTTTGCAATGTATTACGAAGTGTTCATGAACATCAACATATTTATTCATTAGTCTCTTCCCTTCCTTTTAGCAGATGAGGTTGGAAGGAGGTGGGGTGATATTATGCAGATAAATTACTAGACATTGGCAACTGAAACCATGAGACTCCCTATACAACTGCTTCTGTATCCAGAAAAATAAGTTATCCTTCAGAAGAAGCTGCAGGCATTGGTAAAAGAAGTTGACAGACTATCTTCCTTCACAAAATTACAAAGAATGCTCCTGGCAGAGCTCCCCTATCCTAATATAATTCTTTGCCCCATCTCCCACTCTGATGCTCACCCCATTTCAATTATTCATACCTGCCACTCTCAGCTAAATAATGTTCCCTTGATACTACTTCATACTTTTATTCTCAAACAATTCAGTTCCACTCCACCACCGTGACTACCTTCTCCCAGCCTGACTCTTACCTGTGTCTTGTGAAACATCATTTCCACTAAAGTTGCCAGATTCAGCAAATAAAAGTAGAACAAAATAAGGCCATCTGCAGCAACATGGGTGGACCTAGAGATTCTCATACTGAGTGAGGTGGGTGAGACAGAGAAGGACAAATGTCATACGGTATCACTTATCTATGGAATCTAAAAGATGGTACAAGTGAACTTGTTTACAAAACAGAGTCACAGATGTAAAAAAGAAACTTATGGTTACCAGGGGAGAAAGGTAGCGGGGATGGGGAAGGGGGGAGGAGGAATAAATTGGGAGATTGGGGTTGACACATACACACTACTATATATATAATGGCTAATTAATAAGGACCTACTGTATAGCACAGGGAACTCTTCTCAATACTCTGTAATGACCTATATGGGAAAGAATCTAAAAAAGAGTAGATATATGTATATATATAACTGATTCACTTTGCTGTACAGCAGAAAGTAACACAACATTTTTTTTTTTTTTTGGCTGCGTTGGCTCTTTGTTGCTTTGAGCAGGCTCTCTCCAGTTGTGGTGAGCAGGGGCTACTCTTCCCTGGGGTGCGCGGGCTTCTCATTGTGATGGCTTCTCTTGCTGCAGAGCACGGGCTCTAGGTGCGCAGGCTCAGTAGTTGCGGTGCACGGGCTTAGTTGCTCTGCGGCATGTGGGATCTTCCCGGACCAGGGATAGAACCTGTGTCCCCTGCACTGTCAGGTGGAGTCTTAACCACTGCACCACCAGGGAAGTCCCTAACACGGCATTTTAAATCAACTATATTCCAATAAAAATTTTTTGAAAAATTAAGAGAAAAAAAAGTAGAGGACACTAACTCAGTTAAGTTTGAATACCAGATACACAATGAATACTTTTTTAGTGTGAGTATGTCCCAAACAATATTTGGGACATATCCATACTGAAAAATTATTTGCTGTATATCTGATATTCAAATTTAACTAAGTATATCCTGCATTTTATCTAGCAACCCTATTACCACCCCACCATGAGATAATTTGATCCTTGACATTTTTCTCACTTTAACAGAAACCTGCCTTTCCTCAACAATACCACATTTCCAAAGTCAGAAGGAAGGAAAGTGGGGGGAGGGGGGGAGAAAGGGAGGAAGGAAGGAAAGAAAAGAAGGAAGGAAAGAAAGGTCCAACTTGTCTAATGTCCCTCCTTCCCTAAACAAAATCAATTTATCTGTTACTTTTTACACCTGTTCCTCCCAAGCTACTGAATCACTTCTTCCCCACAACAGATGATTTCCAATTATGTGATGCCTCCAATTTTACACAGCCTCCTGATCCCTCCTGACTACCTGTCTTCCAGGAAACCAGGCCTTGAATTCTATGTTTCCTTCATTAATGCCCTGGATGTTTTTCCCCTTTGGCCTTTCCGCCATGCCATTCCTGGATCCAACAACAGGTTTGCCCATGGCAGCTTTCAGGCTTCAGAGAGCTGCTAAAGAGTCACAAAAATCCAGCAAATCTAAAATATCATAATATTTAGCATCCAGTGGGCCTTTGCTATTACACAGGGATCGTCTGTCTCTTCATCTTTTTTTTATTGCTCTGAAACCTGTTAAAAAGCACTGCCTCTGGCCCATAGTATGCCTAAGCTCGATTTCAGAACCACCAGCATAATTTAGACTCACCTGGGATAATCTGTTAACAATGCAAACTCCTTGGCCCTCCCTCAGACCTACTGAAGGAAAGTATTCAAGTGGGGGAGTGCAACAGAAAGGCTACAAATTTGAATTTTCAACTAGCTCTCCAGATAATTTTTATGAATACTGAAATTTGTGAACCAAATTTGCTCTATTGAGTAAACTAACTATCTTTTTCCTTCCACTGAGAAGATCAAGGAAAAAACAATTTTGGTTAACCTCTTTTTCATGTCAGGTATGATGGGGTTCCCCCATCTATTCTTCTTTCCATTCTACTCACCAAACTTGGAACTAGAGACTTAGTTTCCAAAAATAATTCATAACCCCATTTTAACTCCATTCCCTTTTGCCTCTTTCATAATATTCCTCTTTCAATAATCCCCTCCTTCTTCACTGTATCCTATACCTTGGAAAAGGTATGGCTGTCCCATTTGGAAAACAAATGAAAAGGGATTTCATTTGATACCATTCCTCCTTAAGCTTCTATCCTATTTTCCATTCCTTTTCCCCACTCCCCTGAATGGCCTATTTTATATAATGAGCAGAATACACCTCCACCTCCAAGGTCATGCTATAAATCCATTCTTAAACCCCTATAATCTGACTTTTTTCATTCACTGTTCTACTAAAGGATCACAAATGGCTACCTAGCATTTACTGTTCCTTGCCCTTTTTCAATCCTCATTCTTACTGACCTATCATTCTTAAAACTCTACAAACCAATGGTTCCCAAACTTGTCCACACACTGGAATCAGTTGGAAAGCTCCAAAAGTGCTGATGTCTGGCTTACATACCAAGAGTTCATGATTTAATCTGTCTGGAGTGTGACCTGAAATTTGAAAATTTTAAAAGATTCCCAAATGATTCTAATATGCAGATATACTGGAAAACCATGGCTGCAAACACTTTATCTTTATGACATTAGTATCCTTAGTCCTCTTCCTACTTGAACTACTTCTGTTCCTCTTTACTAACTCCTTTTCCTCACAAAATCACCACCCCAAACTACAAATATTAACCAAAGAGAAGTCTTCAACTCATTACTCTTTTGTTACTATAATTAATATAATTCAAGTCATGAAAGTAGAAGAGATGCCTCAGGGAGGATGGTGGTGATGACAACAATAATAATGATACCTAATATCAACAAATCTAATACCCTACTTATTATAAGATGTATCATTATTTTATGTAGCAAGAAAAGAGGGAAAAACACCTAAGATGAGAAGGAGTCTAATAGAAGAAGCCTACAAAAAGTAGGGACCCCAAAAGACTAAACTCTCTTAAACTAAAGGTAAATAAAATATAAGTCCTCAAGTTAGAAATAAATTTCAAGGAAATGTGCATCTCTCCAGGCCCTGGCAGAAGGCAGAAAAACATTACCTAAAGACAGTAAATCAGAAATTGGTACACATGGAGCTTTTCAATCTGAATTCTTACCACCTGAGTGGTCCCAAAAACCTCTAACAGAGAATTCTATTTAAAGTTGCCTCAGGTTGAAAATGTCCCACGTGAATAGAGGCACAACACAAAACATCTCTGAAAGAACCAGAATTCAAGCCACTGATAAAGGAATTCTAAGAAGCCATCACTTGCAAGATGCATCCCGATTTGAGAAATGTTAACATATGGAAAAAATCTAATTTGTGTTAAGACTGATAAAATACAATAACAACAGGGCACATTTATGTGACACTTACTATGCTGTCTAAGCATATTACACATATTAACTCATTTAATCTTCACAGTGCAGTAGTTACCATTCACCCCATTATATACATAAGGAACTAAAGCCCAGAGAGGTTTTTGCCCAAGGATATGCAGCTATTAGGTGTGCAGTAGCGACTGGACTCAGGCAGATGTGGCTCCATAGTCCATGCCCTTAGCTACTGAGCTATGAACATAAATTGTGGAGAACACCAACATATAAGGGGTAGGCAGATAAAAAGAACACAGATATAAAAGAATTCATGAAAGCTGCCAGAGGAAAAAGACATATTACCCACAGGAGAACAATTCAGAAATGATGACAGATTTCTTACTGGAAATAATGAAAAGCAGAAGACAATGGAACAGCACCTTTAAAAGATTGAAGGAAAAAAATGCCAACACAGAATTCTACATGCACTGAAAAGATGAAGAGAAAATAAATACATTTCCAACAAATAAAAGTTAAAAAAACTCTTCATCAGGAGACCCACACCACAAAAAAAAGACTAAAACAACTTTGTCAGGATAAGGAAAATGGATGAAACTCAGATTTAAGGAAATGCAAAGCACAGAAAAAACAAAGTTGTGGGTAAATATGAAACACTGTTTTCTTAATTTCTTTAAAAGATGACTATTTAAATAAATTTATAATACTGTATTGTGAGATTTAATAAAGTATATGTATTTAAAATATATCACAACAATACACACAGAATGGGAGGTGTTATTTCGTTGGCCAGAAAGTTCGTTCGGGTTTTTCCATAACATCTTACAGAAAAACCCAAATGAACATTCTGGCCAACCCAATAAATGGAACAATACTGTTAGAAAGTAATTAATCATGTGATTAACAATATAAACCTTAAGAAGACTGTGAAAAGAAAGCATATTATTAGCTCTAAAATAGCCACTGAATACTAATAGGAAGAGGTTTAGTTTAAAAGCCAATAAAAGAATTTAAATGGAATTCAATAAATATTTCATTAATTGAACAGAGTACAGTAAAAGAAAAGCAGAGGAAGAAAAAAATAGATAGAACAAATGAGAAAAAAAGTAAAATAGCAGACTTAAACCCAACCATATAAATAATTATAGTAAGTGTAAATGGATTAAGCAATCCAAATTAAAAGGCAAAGATTATTAATTAGACTTCAGACTGGATAAAACAGCAAGACACAACTAAATGTTGTCTACAAAGATCCACCTTAAGTATAATGAAATAGAAGATTAAAAGTAAAAAGATAAAAAAGATATTCTCTGGAAACGGAGTATGCACAAGAAAACTAATGTGGCTACATTAGTATCAAATAAAGTAGACTTCAAGATGAGCATTTACCAGAGATAAAGAGGAACATTTCATAAAAATAAAAAGGTCAATTGACCAGGAAGACATAACAATTCTAAACAGGTGATTAGAGCTTCAAAATATATGAAGCAAAAAACAAAATACAGAAATGAACAAATTCACAATCACAGCTGGAGATTTTAACACTCCTCTCCCACTAACTGACAGAATAACTAGACAAAAAAAAAATCAATAATGATATGAAACATTTGAACAACACTGTCAACCTGACCTAAATGATATTCATTGAACATTAACCACAACAACTGAAAAATACACATTCTTTCTAAAAGCACAATGGAACAATCACAAAGACAGATCACATGCTGGTCCATAAAATAAGTTTCAAAAAATTTTAAAAGACTGCTATTTTAGAGAGTAAATTCTCTAACCAAAACAAAATTACACTAGAAATCAATGCCATTAAGTTATTAAGAAGATTCCCTACTGTTTAGAAATTAAGCAACACACTACAAGTATCCACAGGTAAAAGAAAAGGAAATTAGAAATTATTTTGAATTGTTTGACAATGAAAACATATCAGAATTTGCAGGATTCTAAGCAATGACTAGAGATAAATCTATAGCCATAACTACATACATTAAAAAACAAGAAATGCTTATCATCAATTACGTAAGTTTCTACCTTAAGATGATAGAAAAAAAGAGCAAATAAAACCTGAAGTAGGGCTTCCCTGGTGGCACAGTGGTTAAGAATCCACCTGTCAAGGCAGGGGTCACGGGTTCAAGCCCTGGTTTGGGAAGATCCCGCATGCCATGGAGCAACTAAGCCCGTGTGCCACAACCACTGAGCCTGTGTGCCACAACTACTGAGCCTGCGCTGTAGAGCCCACGAGCCACAGCTACTGAGCGTGCATGCCACAACTACTAAAGCCCATGTGCCTAGAGCCGCTGCTCTACAACAAGAGAAGCCACTGCAATAAGAAGCCCACAAACCGCAATGAAGAGTAGCCCCCGCTCACTGCAACTAGAGAGAGAGAGAAAGCCTGCGCACAGGAACAAAGACCCAATGCAGCCAAAAATAAAATAAATAAATTTATTTTTTAAAAAAACCTGAAATAAATAGTAACAGTATGACCAGAAAACAATGAAATAAGAAATAAACATAAAATAGCGAAATCTTAAAGGGCCAGTAGTTGATCCTTTGAAAAAATTAACAAAATTGAAAAATCCCTAGCAAGAAAAATCAGGAATAAAAGACAGAAAAAACAAATTGCTAATATTAGGAATTCAGAGGGAACACGGCTACATCCTATATCCTATCTGAAAAGGTAATAAGGTAATACTATGAACAAAGTTCAGGTATATATTGTACAAATCAGGTGAAATGAACAAATTCCTGTAAAACTCAAGAAAACTGAAACAAGATGAAATTAAAGCTCTAAATAGAATTAGTCCTCAGAAACATCCCCACCCACAGTGGCTGAGGGCAGGGTGGTGGGGAGAAGGGGAAGTGCTACTCCAGCTCTAGGTTTCCTTGGTAAACTCCACAAAATACAAACTTTAAACCAAAGCTAATAATCTTTCACAAAATAGAAGAGGAGGGAAGTACTTCCAAATGCATTTTATGAGGCCAAGATAGTTCTCATACAACACCTGAAAAAGACATTACAGGAAAAACAACTTAGAAACCAATATTCTTCATAAATATTGATCTAAAACTCCTTAATAAAATACTGGCAAATTGAATCCAGCAACATATTAAAATTAAGTATACTATTATTTATTGTAATTAAAATATCATGACCAAGGAGAATTTATCTCAGGAATGCAAGTTTGGTCTAAGATCAGAAAATAAATCAATGTATTATAAATTACCACATTAATAGAATAAATGAGAAAAACCACATGATCATTCAATAAATGAAAAAAAGAAGCATTTGAAGAAGTTCAACACCCATTCGAGATAAAAGCTCCTCAGCAAACAAAGAAACAGAAAGGAATTTCCTCAACCTGATAGAGGGCATCAATAAAAACCTACAGCTATCATCTTTCTTCTTTTTTCTTTTTTGAATTTCATTTTATTTATTTTTTTTATACAGCAGTTCTTATTACTCATCCATTTTATACACGTAAGTGTATACATGTCAATCCCAATCTCCCAATTCATCCCACCACCATCCCCACCCCCCGTCGCATTCTCCCCTTGCTGTCCATACGCTTGTTCTCTACATCTGTCTCCCACTTTCTGCTCTGCAAACCGGTTCATCTATACCATTTTTTTAGGTTCCACATATGTGCATTAATATACGATATTTGTTTTTCTCTTTCTGACTTACTTCACTCTGTATGACAGTCTCTAGATCCATCCACGTCGCTACAAATGACCCAATTTCGTTCCTTTTTATGGCTGAGTAATATTCCATTGTATATATGTACCACATCTTCTTTATCCATTCGTCTGTCGATGGGCATTTACGTTGCTCCCATTACCTGCCTATTGTAAACAGTGCTGCAATGAACACTGGGATGCATGTGTCTTTTTGAATTATGGTTTTCTCTGGGTATATGTCCAGTACTGGGAATGCTAAGCTCATATGGTAATTCTATTTTTAGTTTTTTAAGGAACCTCCATACTGTGCTCCATAGTGGCTGTATCAATTTACATTCCCACCAACAATGCAAAAGGGTTCCCTTTTCTCCACACCCTCTCCAGCATTTGCTGCTTGTAAATTTTCTAATGATGCCCATTCTAACTGGTGTGAGGTGATACCTCATTGCAGTTTTGATTTGCATTTCTCTTAACAGTTAGTGATGTTGAGCAGCTTTTCATGTGCTTCTTAGTCATCTGTATGTCCTCTTTGGAGAAATGTCTATTTAGGTCTTCTGCCCATTTTTGGATTGGATTGTTTGGTTTTTTGATATCCAGCTGCATGAGCTGTTTATATATTTTAGAGACCAATCCTTTGTCCACTGATTCGTTTGCAAATATTTTCTCCCATTTTGAGGGTTGTCTTTTCGTCTTCTTAATGCTCTCCTTCGCTGTGCAAAAGGTTTTAAGTTTCATTAGGTTCCATTTGTTTATTTTTGTTTTTATTTCCATTACTCTAGGAGGTGGATCAAAAAAGATCTTGCTATGATTTATGTCAAAGATTGTTCTTCCTCTGTTTTCCTCTAAGAGTTTTACACTGTCTGGTCTTCCATTTAGGTCTCTAATCCATTTGAGTTTATTTCTCTGTATGGTGTTAGGGATTGTTCTATTTCATTCTTTTACATGTGGCTGCCCAGTTTTCCCAGCACCACTTACTGAAGAGACTGTCTTTTCTCCATTGTATATCCTTCATTCCTTTGTCATAGATTAGTTGACCATAGGTGTGTGGGTTTATCTCTGGGATTTCTATCCTGTTCAATTGATCTATATTTCTGTTTTTGTGCCAGCACCATATTGTCTTGATTACTGCAGCTTTGTAGTATAGTCTGAAGTCCGGGAGTCTAATTCCTCCAGCTCCAGTTTTTTCCCTCAAGACTGCTTTGCCTATTTGGGGTCTTTTGTGTCTCCATACAAATTTTAAGATTTTTTGTTCTAGTTCCGTAAAAAATAGCATTGGTAATTTGATAGGGATTGCACTGAATCTGTAGATTGCTTTGGTTAGTATAGTCATTTTCACAATATTGACTCTTCCAATGCAAGAACATGGTATATCTCTCCATCTATTGGAATCATCTTTAATTTCTCTCAACAGTGTCTTATAGTTTTCTGCATACAGATCTTTTGCTCCTTAGGTAGGTTTATTCCAAGGTATTTTATTCTTTTTGTTGCAACGGTAAATGAGAGTGTTTCCTTAATTTCTCTTTCAGAGTTTTCATCATTAGTGTATACAAATGCAAGAGATTTCTGTGCATTAAGTTTGTATCCTGCTGCTTCACCAAATTCATTGATTAGCTCTAGTAGTTTTCTGGTAGCATCTTTAGGATTCTCTATGTATAGAATCATGGCATCTGCAAACAGTGACAGTTTTACTTCTTCTTTTCCAATTTGTATTCCTTTTATTTCTTTTTCTTCTCTGATTACTGTGGATAGGACTTCCAAAACTATGTTGAATAATAGTGGTGAAAGTGGACATCCTTGTCCTTTTCCTGATCTTAGAGGAAATGCTTTCAGTTTTTCCCCTTGAGAATGATGTTTGCTGTGGGTTTGTCTCTATGGACTTTATTATGCTGAGGTAGGTTCCGTCTCTGCCCATTTTCTGGAGTTTTTATCATAAATGGGTGTTGAATTTTGTCAAAAGCTTTTTCTGCATCTATTGAGATGATCATATGGTTTTATTCTTCAATTTGTTAATATGGTGTATCACATTGATTGACTTGCATATATTGAAGAATCCGTGCATCCCTGGGATAAATCCCACTGATCATGATGTATGATCCTTTTAATGTAATGTTGGATTCTGTTTGCTAGTATTTTGTTGAAGATTTTTGCATCTATATTCATCAGTGATATTGGTGTGTAATTTTCTTTTTTTCTGGTATCTTTGTCTGGTTTTGGTATCAGGGTGATGGTGGCCTCACAGAATGAGTTTGGGAGTGTTCTTTCCTCTGCAATTTTTTGGAAGAGTTTGAGAAGGATGGGTGTTAACTCTTTTCTAAATGTTTGACAGAATTCACCTGTGAAGCCATCTGGTTCTGGACTTTTCTCTGTTGGAAGATTTTTAATGACACTTTCCATTTCATTACTTGTGATTGGTCTGTTCATATTTTCTATTTCTTCCTGGTTCAGTCTTGGAAGGTTATACCTTTCTAAGAATTTGTCCATTTCTTCCAGGTTGTCCATTTTATTGGCATGGAGTTGCTTGTCATAGTCTCTTAGGATGCTTTGTATTTCTGCAGTGTCCATTGTAACTTCTCCTTTTTCATTTCTAATTTTATTTATTTGAGTCCTCTCCCTCTTTTACTTGATGAGTCTGTCTAATGGTTTATCAATTTTGTTTATTCTTCTAAAAGAACCACCTTTTAGTTTTATTGATCTTTGCTATTATTTTCTTTGTTTCTATTTCATTTATTTCTGCTCTGATCTTTATGATTTCTTTCCTTCTGCTAACTTTCGGTTTAGTTTGGTCTTCTTTCACTAGTTCCTTTAGGTGTAAGGTTAGATTGTTTATTTGAGATTTTTCTTCTTTCTTGAGGTAGGCTTATATATCTATAAATTACCCTCTTAGAACTGTTTTTGCTGAATCCCATAGGTTTTGGATCATCGTGTTTTCATTGTCATTTGTCTCTAGGTATTTTTTTATTTTCCTTTTGATTTCTTCAGTGATCTCCTGGTTACTTAGTAATGTATTGTTTAACCTCCATGTGTTTGTGTTTTTTACCTTTTTTTCCCTGTAATTGACTTCTAATCTCATAGCATTGTGGTCAGAAAAGATGCTTGATATATTTTCAGTTTTCTTTAATTTACCGAGGCTTGATTTGTGACCCAAGATGTGATCTCTTCTGGAGAAGGTTCCGTACGCACTTGAGAAGAAAGTGTAATCTGTTTTTGGATGGAATGTCCTATAAATAGCAATTAAATCTGTCTGGTCTATTGCATCATTTAACGCTTCTGTTTCCTTATTATATTTCTGTTTGGATGATCCGTCCATTGGTATAAGTGAGGTGTTAAACTCCCCCAATATTATTGTGTTACTGTCAATTTCCTCTTTTATATCTGTTAGCAGTTGCCTTATGTATTGAGGTGCTCCTCTGTTGGGTGCATATATATTTATAATTGTTTATCTTCTTCCTGGATTGATCCCTTGATCATTATGTAGTGTCCTTGTCTCTTGTAACATACTTTATTTTAAAGTCTATTTTATCTGATATGAGTATTGCTACTCCAGGTATCTTTTGATTTTCATTTGCATGGAATATCTTTTTCTGTCCCCTCACTTTCAGTCTGTATGTGTCCTTAGGTCTGAAGTAGGTCTCTTGTAGACACCATATATATGGGTCTTTTTTTGTATCCATTCAGCAAACCTGTGTCTTTTGGTTGGAACATTTAATCCATTCACATTTAAGGTAATTATTGATATGTATGTTCCTATTACCATTTTCTTAATTGTTTTGGGTTTGTTTTTGTAGGTCCTTCTCTTGTGTTTCCCACTTAGAGAAGTTCCTTTAGCATTTGTTGTACAGCTGGTTTGGTGGTGCTCAATTCTCTTAGCTTTTGCTTGTCTGTAAAGCTTTCGATTTCTCCATTGTATCTGAATGAGATAATCTTGGTTGTAGGTTATAGGCTGGTTGTAGAATAATCTTGGTTGTAAGTTCTTCCCTTTCATCACTTTAAGTATATCATGTCACTCCCTTCTGGCTTGTAGAGTTTCTGCTGAGAAATCAGCTGTTAATCTTATGGGAGTTCCCTTGTATGTTATTTGTCATTTTTCCCCTGCTGCTTTCAATAATTTTTCTTTGTCTTTAATTTTTTTCCAATTTGCTTACTATGTGTCTCGGCATGTTTCTACTTGGGTTTGTCCTGTATGGGACTCTCTGCACTTCCTGGACTTGGGTGGCTATTTCCTTTCCCATGTTAGAGAACTTTCGACTATAATCTCTTCAAATATTTTCTCAGGTCCTTTCTCTCTCTCTTCTCCTTCTGGGACCCCTATATTGTGAATGTTATTGCCTTTAATATTGTCCCAGAGGTCTCTTAGGCTGTCTTCATTTCTTTTCATTCTTTTTTCTTTATTCTGTTCTGCAGCAGTGAATTCCACCATTCTGACTTGCAGGTCACTTATCCATTCTTTTGCCTCAGTTATTCTGCTATTGATTCCTTCTACTGTACTTCTCAATTCAGTTATTATATTGTTCATCTCTGTTTGTTTGTTCTTTAATTCTTCTAGATATTTGTTAAACATTTCTTGCATCTTCTCGATCTTTGCCTCCATTCTTTTCCGAGGTCCTGGATCATCTTCACTATCATTATTCTGAATTCTTTTTCTGGAAGGTCGCCTATCTCCATTTCATTTGGTTTTCTGGGATTTTTATCTTGTTCCTTCATCTGGTACATATCCCTCTGCCTTTTCATCTTGTCTATCTTTCTGTGAATGTGGTTTTTGTTCCACAGGCTGCAGGACTGTAGTTCTTCTTGCTTCTGCTGTCTGCTCCTGTGGATGAGGCTATGTAAGCGGCTTCTGCAAGTTTCCTGACGGGAGGGACTGGTGGTGGGTAGATCTGGCTGTTCCTCAGGTGGGCAGAGCTCAGTAAAACTTTAATCCACTTGTCTGCTGATGGGTAGGGCTGGGTCCCCTCCCTGTTGGTTGTTTGGCCTGAGGCGACCCCAACCCGGAGCCTACCCAGGCTCTTTGGTGGGGCTAATGGCAGACTCTGGGAGGGCTCACGCCAAGGAGTACTTCCCAGAACTTCTGCTGCCAGTGTCCTTGTCCTTACGGTGAGACAGAGCCAGCTCCCACCTCTGCAGGAGACCCTCCAACACTAGCAGGTAGCCGTGGTTCAGTCTCTATGGGGTCACTGCTCCTTCCTCTGGGTCCTGGTGCCCACACTACTTTGTGTGTGCCCTCCAAGAGTGCAGTCTGTTTCCCCCAGTCCTGTCAAAGTCCTGCAATCAAATCCCACCAGCCTTCAAAGTCTGATTCTCTAGGAATTCCTCCTCCTGTTGCCGGACCCCCAGGTTCGGAAGCCTGACGTGGGGCTCAGAACCTTCATTCCAGTTCTTGTACTTCTGTGGTAAAAGTGTTCTCCAGTTTGTGAGTCACCCACCAGCAGTTATGGGATTTGATTTTATTGTGATTACACCCCTCCTACCATCTCATTGTGTCTTCGGATGTGGGGTATCTTTTTGGGTGAGTTCCAGTGTTTTCCTGTTTATGATTGTTCAGCAGTTAGTTGTGATTCCAGTGTTCTCACAAGAGGAAGTGAGAGCACATCCTTCTACTCTGCCAATTTGAACCAATCGCTATCATCTTTCTTAATGAAGAAATATTTAATGTTAATGTCACTAGATGTGACACTTCCCTTTTACTGTACAGCTTGGTAAAGAGAATAAATATCATCAAATAAGAAAAAAATATCTGGATGAAGACTAGCATGTCTGCTTTCATCTTTTCTGTTCAACACTGTACTGACAGTTCAATAAGAAGACAAGAAAACGAAATGAAAAGAATAGATTGGAAAGAAAGAAATGAAGCTGTTTTACTTGCAGACAATATAATCATGTGCATACAAGGTACCAAGAAAGCTACTAGATAACTACTTGAAAACAAATTTGGAAAAATTATGAATACAAGGTTAATATATAAAAATCAATAGTATATGTACTATGTGCTAACTGTAAACAATTTGAAATTAAACACCCCAAAAAAATTCCATTTACAATATCATCAAAGAACACTTAAGATAAATCTAACAAACGAATTACAAGACCTATACACTGAAAACTATATAATATTACTCCAAGAAATTAAAGAAAATCTAAATAAATGTAGAAACATACCATGCTCAGGGTTAGAAGACTCAATGTTGTCAGGATCTCGATTCACCCAAAACTGATCTATACTGATAGTTCGATACTATCCTAATGAAAATAACAACATGCTTTTCTACACAAATTGGTAAGTTGAATATAAAATTTATACGGAAATGTAAAAGAACCTAGAATAGTCAAAACAATCTTAAGAAAAAACAAAGTTGGAGGACTCTCACTTTCTGATATTAAGCCTTCTATACAGCTTCAATCATCAAGAGAGTACGGTTCTACTCTAAGGATTAAACTATTCATGGAACACAACACAGTGTCCAGAGATAGACCCATACATATATGCTTAATTGATTTTTGTCTAATGTATGAAGTCAATTCAATAGGGAAAGGGAAGTCTTTTAAACAAAGTGCTAGAACAATTAGATAAACTATTATAATGTGTGTTTTCCAACACCGCCAAGCAATTAAGTCAATTCTGACACTATCTACCTGGAGATAGCAACAGATCCCATACATTAAGGGCTTAGTCCCACAAGACTTCACCCAATTCAGATGCCAATCACAAGTCCAGGCTATTACACGTGCTTCTGGGCTGACTGGCTATAAATGGGAGGTTCGCATGACCCCCTCCTCAGGTTCAATTGAAAGCATACCTCATTGTATCACACTTCACAGATATTGCATCTTTTACAAATTGAAGGTTTGTGGCAACCCTGCATCAAGCAAGTCTATCAGGACCATTTTTCCAAGTGAGCATTTACTCACTGTGTCTCTGTGTCACATTTTGGTAATCCTTGCAATATTTCAAACTTTTTCATTATTATCATATTTGTTATTGTGATCTGTGATCACTGATCTTTCATGTTACTATTGCAAAAAGATTATGACTTGCTGAAGGCTCAGATGACGGTTAACACTTTTTAGCAAGAAAGTATATTTTAATTAAGGTATGTACTTTTTTTCTTTTTAGACATAATGCTATTGCACACTTTATAGACTACAGTATAATGGAAACGTAACTCTCATGTGCACTGGGAAACAAAAAAGTTTATGCAACTGCTTTACTGTGATATTCCCTTCACTGCGGTGGTCTGGAACCAAACCCACAATATCTGAGGTTGCCTGTATTTTACTAGAGCAGCTCACAGAACTCAGAAAAATGTTTACTTACATTTACCAGTTTATTATAAAGGGTATTATAAAGGATACAGATGAACAGCCAGATGAAGAGGTAAATACAAGGTTCAGAAGGGCCCTGAGCACAGGAGTTTCTGTCCCCATGGAACTAGAGTACACAAGCCACCCAGCATGTGGATGTGTTTTACAACCCAGAAGCTCATCGAATCTTGTTGTTCAAGAATTTTCATAGAGTTTAATCTGCAGCCCACCCCCCTTCCCGTTCCCAGAGGTCAGTAGGAGAGGCTGAAAGTTCTAACCCTCTAAATACTTGGCCTTGCTGGTGACCAGTCCCATCCTGAGGCTACCTAGGGGTCCTACCCCAAGTCACCTCACTAGCATGAACTAGCAGGTGTGCTCAAAACGAGGCTCCTTACGAATGACAAAGGACAATCCTATCACTCAGGAAATTCCAAGGGTTTTAGGAGCTTTGTGTCAGGACCCAAGGACAAAGAATAAATATATTTCCTATTATGACACTACTATGAAAAAATATAAACCTTGATCATTATCTCACTTCATACAAAAAAATTAATTCCAGATATACAAGCCAGACCTATAAATCTTAAAGGTAAAAATATACACAAGAATCTCAACCTTGGGGTAGACAGGCAAAGATTTCTTAGAGAGGGCAGAAAAAGTACTAAGCATTAAGAAAAAAAAAATTGGAGGGGGGGAATAGATTGGGTTTCACGAAAATTTAAAACTTCAGCTCATCACAAGGCAAGCCACAGACTGGGAGAAATATTCCCAATACATGTACCTGACAATGGACTCATAACCAGAATATATTAAAACTCTTGCAACTCAATTACAAGAAGAAAAATGAGCCAAAAAAAAAAAAAAAGAGTGAAAACTTGAACATACACTTCATGAAAGAAGATACAGCAATATCTAACATGCACACGAAAAGGGGCTTAAAATCATTGACCATAAGGGAAGCACAAATTAAAACCATCAGAAGATACCATTTTATACCCACCAGTGAACAGAATGACCACACCAAACATTGACAAAGATGTGAAACAACTGGAACTCTTATGAACACCTGTACAATATTTATAGCAGCATTATTCATAATGGCCAAAAACTGGAGACTACCTAAATGTCTATCAACAGAAGAACAGCTAAAACAATATTAGGTTATATTCATGCAAAGGAATACTACTCAGCAATAAAAAGGACTCAGCTACTGATACATGCAACAAGGATGACTTCAAAAGCATTAGACTAAGAAAGAGAAACCAGATACAAAAGGCTCTATACTATAAGGTTCCCTTTATATGAAGTATAAGAACATGTAAAACTCATTTATGTAAAACTCATTTATGGTGTCAGAAATCACAACAATCATGGCCTATGGGTGTGGGACTGACTACAAGAGAGTCCAAGGAAACTTTCTAGGGGCATGGAAATGTCCTCTATCTTGATTGGGGTATGGTTACACAGTCATATATGTTTATCAAAAATCACTGAACTCCATATATAAGATCTGTGAATCCTATTATATGTATAAGTTTAACTCAATAAATTAAAAGAAGGAGGGAAAAAAACTTTAAAAAAGATTCCAGTTCAAGATGGCAGACCTACCACAAGTATTTATCATCTCCCCACAAGATAGTAACTGGGAAGGGACAGGAGAAGAGCTTCTGGAACATTGGTATTCTATTTATCTTGTCCTGAATGATGAGTATAAAGGTGTTTTCACTTTGGGATAATCCATCTATCTGGACACTTATGATCTGTACCATCTTCTACATATGTGTTATATTCAATTTTTTTAATCAGCCAATGAACCAGGTACCCTCCACAATCCACTGCTATATAGAGCATCTATCCAGCTACTATATTTTCACAAAGGATGTTAAATTTACCAAATGCTAGTCTGCTTTCTAAAGCAAAACAAAACACTCCTTAATTAATAGCTCAGATGATTAGCACTGATCACGGTATGATCCAAAAATATCAGCTTTCAGCTCCTATTAAAATGTGCAGATGACAGAAGCAACTTTACAAAAGACTGTATGGCAAACATGCAGGCCAATATCCTAATATCCTAGAGGATACTCTAAGTATCCTTTAAGTATCCCAATAAAATAAGTAATGGATTCATTTTCTCGCCCCTGATATTCATTCTGATATTTTGTAGTATGTTTGCTAAAAATGTATCTTCAGCACTTGTCAGAATAAACTGTAACTTTTCTATGATTTATGTGCCAGCAAGTCAAATCGCCACATCTCCAATAGGTCCTCTGCCAAACTACCAAATTCCCTAAATATATATATATATATATATTTTTTTTTTTTTTTTTTTTTTTTTTGCGGTACGCGGGCCTCTCACTGTTGTGGCCTCTCCCGTTGCGGAGCACAGGCTCCGGACGCGCAGGCTCAGCGGCCATGGCTCACGGGCCCAGCCGCTCCGCGGCATGTGGGATCTTCCCAGACCAGGGCACGAACCCATGTCCCCTGCATCGGCAGGCGGACTCTCAACCACTGCACCACCAGGGAAGCCCTCTAAATATTTTTTAAGCTGAGCATTTAATAAATGTTAAAAGAATAATGAATTAAATCAGATGATTGAAGTGCTGAGAGCCTGGCTAAACTCAGAAATCAAAAATGTATGATGCCAGCAATTAACACAAGTATTCTACATTCTCCAACAGTATTCAGCAGTAGATACAAAAGGCTGGGTTATGGTGGGACACTGAGAATACAGAATTGGCATCCTGCCTCCTCTCCCCTTCCCCAACACCCCACAAAATAAAAAAATAATATACTTCTGGTTCCTTCAGACTTTTGATCTTCTCACCTCTGGTCTCAAAAAGTTTTCTTTGTTTATAAAAGCAGGTACTAAATCTAAGTGTGACCTTCAGGTGCAGTCTTTCTGCAGCCTAATTATTCAAACTGTCAGGTTTAATCTCATTCTGTGGGAAACTCCCTTTGCCCCTCTCCTGAGGGCAGTTACACACTTGCTCTCTCTCTTCCAGGCTCAGGGGCTCATTTGCAGATGCTTTTGTCACCTGTTGGAATCTGAGATTTAAAAGGATCCCTGAGATTTAAAAAGGACAGAAAAGAGAGAACTTGCTCACCCCTTGCTGGGCACGGGCTATGGGGATTCTACATCTCTGAGCTAGGAACACCAACCCTTGGCCTGGACTTCTGTGTCTCTTCTCACTGACTTGGATCTCTAAGTGTCTGATCACTGTGGAAAGCGGAAGTACTTCCATCTTCTTGTGGCCATCCATAAAGACTTAGGAGGAATTCTGAATCATTTCCTGTTGAGAATTCTAACACTAACATAGGAGGCGGGAAATATTGTCAATGAGAAAATGTTGCCTGCCATATCAGTAAACAAGGATGTTGCAGCCATCAAGCCATCACATTACCGCCTCCCTGAGAGTTAGCCCTGAGGGAACTCAGGATAGAAACAGAATGCCCCCCATCTAGCAGTCAGCTGCTGCAGCCACCCCTGATGGTGCACCCTGAGGAAACTCAGAATGAGAAAGCACAGGATACTGGCCCCAGATAACTGAGGGCCCCAGATATCAAAGGAATGATTTCAATGAGCCCAAACTCTTGTATCCTCCCATACACAGAGAAGCGCTAAAGTCCTTAACTTGAGATATGTGATTTTCTTAAATTGACAGTAATCTTTTGATGTTCTGACTACCTGTCTTTGCTTCAAAAACTCTTATATATCCTGGCCCCTCCCTTACCTCTTCGAAGCAGTCCCTTAGAGTTACCTGAGAGACTGCATCCTGGGATGAAGTCCTCAGTTTTGTCCGCCAAATAAAACATAATTCTCAACTTACAGGTTGCACAATTTTTTCAGTTGACAATATTAAAATCAAAATTCTCCTTCTAGTGTTTCCAGATTTCCATTGACTCTAACTTTAATTATAAACTGAATAAATATTGTTTTAGAATTTCCTTAAAGAAAAAAAAAATCCTGGCTTAATCCACAGAAATAAAGGTCAAGATCACAAAGGAACTGGAATGGATGGGGTCAGGAGTATAACTGAAATAACCAACTATGGGATCTGAGTGTGAAAGAGGAAGAAATGCAGCCAAGAGACTTAAATGTGCTGAGAAGACAGGAGGATTCTGGGACCAAAGATCAAAGAGCACGTTTATCAGAACTCAAGCAGCAGAAAAAAGACAAGATGTTACAATGAAAAAAGAAGAGTTTCAGAGTTCAAGACATATTATATCTACTTACTTTCACAACTGGAAATGAATATAGGAATATGTATGATTAGAACTGCCAGCCTATGGCATGGTGCCTGACCCAAAGTAAAACATGAATAAATAAGGCGTAATTGTTATAAGTCAGTGGAGAAAATCCAAAGTACTTATAATATTTACCTAGAACATAATTAACTATAAATTCACAGTTACTAAGAAAAAATAAAATTTATTCCTATAAATAACATAGAGCTCATCTGATATTTTTAGATTATCCAATCAACTGGTCTTTTCCTTAAGGACAAATTCAAGTTGATTGGACAGATACTATATAAATAAATATGTAGCCATATGTACTCAGAGTAAAATAAAATTTCATTTTGTTCTGAAGCAATTTTAATCATAAGCACTGTGGTTTATAGAATTTTTTCTACATCTAAGGAATTTCTACACTGCTGTTATAACTCAATATTGGCCACTACGAAATTAACCATAAATCTAAAGAAGGCAAATTACTTATAAAATAAATTTCCTTGCCTTGATGTAGACTCAACAGAGTCTGAACAGAGAAACAGAATAATATAAAATAAGACATTAGATTTTAGTACTAATAAGCAACGAGAAAGATTCAATCATGTGACAGTGAAAGTTGGTCTTGGCGCCACACACCTCATTATAAATTCAGTATATTGACTGGGTTCTTTTGCAAAACATCTCAAACCTGACTGCAAATTTTAATGACTCTCCAATCAGAAAATATTAACCACAGTGTGCCGATAATAAAATGATGCTTAATGCAATTTTCTTACCTGCCTCAACAGTTTCTCAATGGCTGACATTACCATAAGGCCTCTCCAAACAATGGGTGCAGTCTCTTCAATCAGGAAGCCCATGGACATACTGCAATGGCAAACCAAAAATACAACTAATTTATATAAGTTAATATTATTCTGAAAAGTAACATAAAGTAAAAAAGATATGCTTACCAAGCAATACCATAATTCAAAAGAGGCCGCATTAAGTTACCTGAAATAAGAAAAAAAACATCTTTTAGAAGAGTAAGTCATTATACATAAACATATTGCATTTTCTTATCAAAGAGTGTCAAATTAAAAATATAAATAAGCTACTCATATTGCTAGTCTTTCACTTCCAACTAATTCACCTCAATTTGCAACAGTTTAAACATTATACCAAAGCATACAACTAATACACCCAATGGGTGCAACATCTAAAAATAGATGGGATATAGCTTTATTGAGAAACACTTCATCTACTATTTTCAAATGTTCTAAAAAATAACCTCAATAAGTAATTTTGTCCACCAGGTTTATTCATATATATCGATAAATAAATTATATACATATGCTTATCTAGTATGTGTATACATGTATATTTGCAAACACACACACACACAGTTATTTCTTTTCTTTACTTGAAATTTTTGAAAAGTATAAGAATCCAAAAAAAGTAACAAACTCTATTTTGTATTTCAACATAATAAAAGCCAAATGTGAAAAACCCACAGCAAGCATCATACTCAATAGTAAAAGACTGAAAGTTTTTCCTCTAGGATCAGGAACAAGATAAGGATGCCCACTTTTGCCACTTTTATTCAACATAATACTGAAAGTTATAGCCAGAGCAATGAGGCAAGAAAAAGAAATAAACAGCATCCAAATTGGAAAGGAAGAAGTAAAATTTTCTCTTTTCACAGATGTTATGATCTTATATATAAAACCCTGAAGGTTCCACAAAAAACTATTAGAGCTAATAAATAAATCTGGTAAAGCAGAGGATACAAAGTCAAAATACAAAAATCAGTTCATTTCTATATACTAACAATGAACAATCTGAAAAGGAAATTATGAAAATCCCATTTATAACAGCATCAAAAAGAATACTTTGGAATTTACTTAATCAAGGAGGTAAAAGACTTGCAAAATGCAAACTACAAAACATTGCTGAAAGAAATTAAAGAAGACATAAACAAACAAAAACGTATGCCATGTTCATTAACTGGAAGACTTAATATTAAGATGTCAATACTACCCAAAGCCACCTACAGATTCAGTGCAATCCCTATCAAAATCCCTATCAAGGTAATATTTCTTGCAGAAATAAAAAATCCATCCTAAAATTCATATGGTATCTCAAAGGATCCCAAATATGCAAATCAATCTTGAAAGAGAAGAACACAGCTTGAGGACTCATACTTCCTTATTTCAAAGCTTCCTACAAAGCTACAGCAATCAAAACAATGTGGTACTGGCATAAAGGCAGACATATAGACCAATGAAGCAGAATAGAGAGACCAGAAATAAACCCTCACATACACAGTCAAACGATTTTTTCACAGAGAGGCCAAGATCATTCACTGGGGGAAAAGCTGGGAAAACTGTATATACACATGCAAAAGAATGAAGTTGGACCCTTACTTAACACCACAGACAAAAAATTAACTCAAAATGGATCAAAGGCCTAAATGTAACAGCTAAAACTATAAAGCTCTTAGAAGAAAACAGGGCAAGAGCTTCATGTCATTGGATTTGGCAAGGATTTCTTGCATACACACCAAAGACATAGGCAACAAAAGCAACAATAGACAAATTGGAGTTCATGAAAGGTTTTAAACATTGTGCATCAGGAGGTAATATCAACAGAGTGAAAAGGCAACCCAAAGAATGGGAGAAAATATTTGTAAATCATATATCTTATAGAGATTAATACCCAGAATAGAATATAGAGAGAACTCTTAAAACTCAACAACAAAATTCAAAACTGGGCAAAGGAAGTGAATAGACATTTCTCCAAGGAAGATATACAAATGGCCAATAAGCACAAGAAAAAATGTTCAACATCAATGATCATTAAGGAAATGTGAATCAAAATTACAATGAGAGGCCACCTCACACTATTAGGATGGCTGCCATAAAAAAAAAAAAAAAACACAGGAAATAACAACAGTTGGCAAGAATAGAGACAAATGGCAACCCTTGTGCACTGTTCATGGGAATGTAAAATGGAAATGTTATGGAAAATAATATGAGTTCCTCAAAAAATTAAAAATAGAATTACCATACAATCCAGCAATTCCACTTCTTGGTGGAATTGAAAGCAGGGATGAAAAAAGGATTGAAGGGTATCAGTGTCTTGAAGAGATATTCGTACACTCATGTTCACAGCAGCATTACTCACTATACCTAAAATGTGGAAACAACCCAAGGGTCCTTTAATGAATGAATGGATAAGCTAAACGTGGTATAGATATGCAATGGAATATCATTCAGCCTTAAAAAGGAAGAAAATTCTGACATATGCTACAACATGGATGAACTACGAGAACACTGCTAAGTAAAATAAGTCAGACACAAAAAGAGAAATACTGTATGGTCCCCTTATATGAGATACTGAAAGTAGTCGAAATGATAGAGACAGAAAGTAGAATGGTGGTTGCCAGAGGGAGGAGAAAGTAGCAATGGAGAGCTATTGTTTAATGGATAGGGTGTTTTGGTTTTACAAGATGAAAAGAAGTATGGAGGTAGATACGTTTTATCATATGTTCTTTAGGTTCTTTCTCCTCTTTAAAGAGACTGAAATTTAAAATTATCATAAAGCATACAGGCATGGTTTATATAAGAAATCCATTACTGAACTCTATTCACTGGATTCCCTACACACACAAAAAGCTATGGCCCTTCATTAAAAGATTGGTGAATAAGTATGCATTTTTATGTTCCAAGCTAAAATAAAATGTTTAAGTATATAATTTTTAATGGTTTCCCTCTTTAACTTCTGACTAAACTAACAAGCTCAATCTCCCTCACAGATAATTTGATAGCAATATTCTTTTCCATGTAACTAACTTTGTCAATTCTTTCCAAAGCATCCAAGTTAAATTTACAGAGAAATAACTTTCCTCCATTGGGCTCTGCACAATTTTCTACTTTCCATTTTCTCCAATAACAAATGCATACCAATTAAAAAGTCAAGTAGTACTATAAAAATTATTACCAAATGTCAATAATCCCCCAGCACTGTCACATTTCTTACTCCCCAGAGCCAACAACTATTAGTTGATTTCTTTAACTTCTTATGATGAATTAATCTTAGGCTTACAGAAAGTTGCAAGTATAGCCAGAGTCCTCATATACCCTTCACCTAGCTTTCCCTAATGTTAATATTTTATATAACCATAGTACAATTATCACAACCAGGAAATTAATGTTGATACAATTAGCTAATCTGCCAAACCAAAAGTTTGACAATTTTTAGTTATCTCATGACATATTAAAGTATTTAGCTCTTTTTCACAAACACAGGCATACGTTTCATGCACCCATCTTCCCAATGCAATTATATCACCATTTTTATTAGACATCATGTAAATGTTACTAATAGGTGAGCAATATAGCACACAATACTATTTTTCCTTTCTCCCCCTGAATTGATAAGATCTTTGCGCAGCATGTATGTGTTTCCTTCATTTTCTATGTATTTATTAGCAAATTCTTCCTATTTTCCAGTTGTGCAAATATCAAATACATTAATCAAAGGCACTAGGCATTTGAGTTCATCATCTTGAACAAGGCTCTGCTGTTCTGTCCCTTTATAATGTCTTTTGAATAACAGAAGTTTTTACTTTTTATGTAATCAAATTAATCAGTTTTTTCCTTTATGGTCTATCCTTATTGGGTCTTGTTTAAGAAAGCCTTTACTAATACAGTCATTGAGATCATATCTTATATTGTCTTCTAAACCTTCATAGTTTTGCATTTTACATCTAAGTCCTTAAACCATCTGAAATTAATTTGTGTGTGTAGTGTGAGGATCCACTACTTTATTTGCACGTGGATAATAAACTGTCCTACCATCAATAGTCTGCAATGCTAGCCTTGTCATAAATCAGGTTTCCATATATATATATATATATGTCTGTTTCTGGACTATCTATTCGATTCTACTAGTTTATCTGTCTATCCTTGAGCCAATACCAAACAGGAGGCATATACTGCAGTTTTATAATAAGTACCCGTATCTGGCAGCACAAGTCTCCTGTGTTTTCTCTCTCTTCAAGAGTGTCTTACCTATTCACAGGCCCTTTGCTCACCTTTATAATTTGTATATTCAACTTGGTCATCAATTTCGACAAGTGGACTTCTGACTGGATTTGCAAGACTATTAGAAGGAACTGAGATTTTTATAAAATTTAGTTTTCCTATCCATGAACATCATTTGTTTTCCAATTATTGACATTTTGAAAATCTTTCAATAAAATTTTAGAATTCTTTTCCTCTTGAAAATTGTACATTTTCTTTGTTAGGTTTTTTCCCAGGTACCCTGTATTTCTGAAGCTATTTGTATCTTTTTTTATGATCTATATGAAGTTTATTATAAAATTATCATAAACGTCAATCTATATTAAAATCTATAGTTGATATAAAATGTGATATCATCCAGTATACATTCACCAAGGATTTGGCGAAAAAATTATCAATGTTGATAAATAATAATAATAGCAACAATCAAGTCTGTCCTGATAGATTCTAAATTCTTCTTCAACTTTTTATTTTTTATTTATTTATTTTTTTGCGGTACGTGGGCCTCTTACTGCTGTGGCCTCTCCCGTTGCGGAGCACAGGCTCTGGACGCGCAGGCTCAGTGGCCATAGCTCACGGGCCCAGGCGCTCCGCGGCATGTGGGATCCTCCCGGACCGGGGCACGAACCCGTGTCCCCTGCATCGGCAGGCGGACTCTCAACCACTGCGCCACCAGGAAAGCCCTTCTTCCACTTTTAAAACCCAAGGATATTCTTCAAAGTTTACACCATATTACTCTTGCCCCATATTGGTATACACCAAAATTCCAATTCATGAGAGTATTCATTCACACACTCATTAGACAAAAATTTACTTTATAACCCCTAGTTGCTAGAGACTGGGATAGGCCCTGGTAAAACATCAGTGAACATCAGAGATATGGTCTAATGGAGCTTAAACTCCAGCAGACAGGAGAGATAGTGGTCTTAAAAAGGCTTATTCTGTCTGCATAGCCTATGTATGAAAATTTTTTAACACCTTTATTGGAGTATAATTGCTTTACATTGTTGTGTTAGTCTCTGCTGTATAACAAAGGGAATCACCTATACATATACATATATCCCCATATCCAATCCCTCGTGCATCTCCCTCCCACACTCCCTATCCTACCTCTCTAGGTGGTCAGAAAGCCCTGAGCTGATCTCCCTGTGCTATGCAGATCCTTCCCACTAGCTATCTACTTTACATTTGGTAGTATATGTATATCAATGATACTCTGTCACTTTGTCCTAGCTTACCATTCCCCAATCCCATGTCCTCAAGTCCATACTCTACATCTGCGTCTTTATTACTGTCCTGCCCCTGGGTTCATCAGAACCATGTTTTTTTTTTTTTTTAGATTCCATATATATGTGTTAGCATACGGTATTTGTTGTTCTGACTTGCTTCACTCTGTACAACAAACTCTAGGTCCATCCACCTAACTATAAATAACAATTTCGTTTCCTTTTATGGCTGAGTACTATTCCATTGTGCATATGTGCCACATCTTCTTTATCCATTCATTTGTCAATGGACACTTAGGTTGCCTCCATGTCCTGGCTATTGTAAATTGTGCTGCAATGAACATCGTGGTACATGACTCTTTTTGAATTCTGGTCTTCTCAGGGTATATGCCCAGTACTGGGATTGCTGGGTCATTGGGTAGTTCTATTTTTAGTTTTTTAAGGCACCTCCATACTGTTCTCAATAATGGCTATATCAACTTACATTCCACCAACAGTGCAAGAGGGTTCCCTTTTCTCCACACCCTCTCCAGCATTTATTGTTTGTATATTTTTGATGATTGCCATTCTGACTGGTGTGAGATAATACCTCATTGTTGTTTTGGTTTGCATTTCTCTAATGATTAGTGATGTTGAGCATCCTTTCATGTGTTTGTTGGTAATGTGTATATCTTCTTTGGAGAAATGTCTATTTAGGTCTTCTGCCCATTATTTGATTGGGTTGTTTGTTTTTTTCATATTCAGATGCACGACCTGCTTGAATATTTTGGAGATTAATCCTCTGTCAGTTGCTTAGTTTGCAAATATTTTCTCCCATTCTGACGGCTGTCTTTTTATCTTGTTTGTGGTCTCCTTTGCTGTGCAAAAGCTTTAAAGTTTCATTAGGTCCCATTTGTTTATTTCTGATTTTATTTCCATTTCTCTAGGAGATGGGTCAAAAAGGATCTTGCTGTGATGTATGTCATAGAGTGTTCTGCCAATGCTTTCCTCTAGGACTTGTATAGTATATGGCCTTACATTTAGGCCTTTAATCCATTTTGAGTTTATTTTTGTGTATGGTGTTACAGAGTGTTCTAATTTCATTCTTTTACATGTAGCTGTCCAGTTTTCCTGGGACCACTTATAGACAAGGCTGTCTTTACTCCATTGTATATTCTTGCCTCCTTTATCAAAGATAAGGTAACCATAGATGTGTGGGTTTATCTCTGGGCTTTCTATCCTCTTCCATTGATCTATATTTCTGTTTCGGGGCCAGTACCATACGGTCTTGATTACTGTAACTTTATAGTATAGTCTGAAGTCCAGGAGCCTGATTCCTCCAGCTCTGTTTTTCGTTCTCAAGATTGCTTTGGCTATTCGGAGTCTTTTGTGTTTCCATACAAATTGTGATATTTTTTGTTCTAGTTCTGTGAAAAATGGCATTGGTAGTTTGATAGGGATTGCACTGAATCTGTAGATTGCTTTGGGTAGAAGAGTCATTTATACAATATTGACTCTGCCAATCTAAGAACATGGTATATCTCCCCATCTATTAGTATCATCTTTAATTTCTTTCATCAGTGTCTTACAATTTTCTCCATACATCTCTTTTGTCTCCTTAGGTAGGTTTAGTCCTAGGTATTTTATTCTTTTTGTTGCAATGGTAAATGGGAGTGTTTCTTTAATTTCTCTTTCAGATTTTTCATCATTAGTGTATAGGAAGGCAAGAGATTTCTGTGCATTAATTTTGTATCATGCTATTTTACCAAATTCATTGATTACCTCTAATAGTTTTCTGGTGGCATCTTTAGGATTCTCTATGTATACTATCACGTCACCTGAAGACAGTGACAGCTTTACTTCTTCTTTTCCGATTTGGATTCCTTTTATTTCTTTTTCATCTCTGATTGCTGTGGCTAAAACTTCCAAAACTAGGTTGAATAATAGTGGTGAGAGTGGGCAACCTTGTCTTGTTCCTGATCTCACTTTTTCACCACTAACAATGATGTTGGCTGTGGGTTTGTCATATATGGCCTTTATTATGTTGAGGTAAGTTCCCTCTATGCCTACTTTCTGCAGGGTTTTTGTCATAAATGGGTGTTGAATTTTCTCACAAGCTTTTTCTGCATCTATTGAGATGATCATATGGTTTTTATCCTTCAATTTGTTAATATGGTATATCACATTGATTGATTTCCATATATTGAAGAATTCTTGCACTCCTGGGATAAACCCCACTTGATCATGGTGTATGATTCTTTAATGTGTTGTTGGATTCTGTTTGCTACTATTTTGTTGAGGATTTTTCCATCTATGTTCATCATGATAATGGCCTGTAGTTTTCTTTCTTTGTGACATCTTTGTCTGGTTTTGGAATCAGGGTGGTGGTGGCCTCATAGGATGACTTTAGGAGTGTTCCTCCAACTGCTATATTTTGGAGGAGTTTGAGAAGGATTGGTGTTAGCTCTTCTCTAAATGTTTGATAGAATTCGCCTGTGAAGCCATCTGATCCTGGGCTTTTGTTTGCTGAAGATTTTTAATCAGAGTTTCAGTTTCAGAGCTTGTGATTGGTCTGTTCATAATTTGTATTTCTTCCTAGTTCAGTCTTGGAATGTTGTGCTTTTCTAAGAATTTGTCCATTTTATCCAGGTTGACCACTTTATTGGCATATACTCTCCTGTAGTAATCTCTCATGATCCTTTGTATTTCTGAAATGTCACTTGTTACTTCTCCTTTTTCATTTCTAATCCTGTTAATTTAAGTCTTCTCCCTTTTTTTCTTGATGAGTCTGGCTAACGGTTTATCAATTTTGTTTATCTTCTCAAAGAAGCAGCTTTTAGGGGGATTTGAGAAGATGGTGGAAGAGTAAGATAAGGAGATCACCTTCCTCCCCACAAATACATCAGAAATACATCTACACGTGGAACTGCTCCTATACAACACCCACTGAACACTGGCAGAAGACCTAAAACATCCCAAAAGGCAAGAAACTCCCCACATAGCTGGGTAGGGCAAAAGAAAAAAGAAAATACAGAGACAAAAGAATAGTGACAGGATCTGCACCAGTGGAAGGGAGCTGTGAAGGAGGAAAGGTTTCCACACACTAGGAAGCCCCTTCGCGGGCAGAGACTGAGGGAGGCGGAGGGGGGAGCTTCGGGGCCACAGAGGAGAGTGCAGCAACAGGGGTGCGGAGGGCAAAGTGGAGAGATCCCCGCACAGAGGAGCGGTGCTGGGCAGCACTCACCAGCCCAAGAGGTTTGTCTGCTCACCCGCCGGGACAGGTGGGCGCTGGGAGCTGAGGCTCGGGCTTCAGTCAAATCGCAGGGAGAGGACTGAGATTGGCAGCATGAACACAGCCTGAAGGGGCTAGTGCACCATGGCTAGCCGGGAGGGAGTCCAGGAAAAAGTCAGGACCTGCCGAAGAGGCAAGAGACTTTTTCTTCCCTTTTTGTTTCCTGGTGCGTAAGGAGAGGTGATTAAGAGTACTGCTTAAAGAAGTTCCAGAGACTGGCGCGAGCCACAGTTATCAGCGCGGATCCCAGAGATGGGCAGGAGCCGCTAAAGCTGCGGCTGCAGCCACCAAGAAGCCTGTGTGCGAGCACAGGTCACTATCCACACCTCCCCTCCTGGGAGCCTATGCATCCCACCTCTGCCAGGGTCCTGTGATCCAGGGACAACTTCCCCGGTAGAACGCACAGCGTGCCTCAGGCTGGTACAACATCACGCCAGCATCTGCCGCTGCAGGCTCGCCCCGCATCTGCACCCCTCCCTCCCCCCGCCTGAGTGAGCCAGAGCCCCAGAATCAGCTGTTCCTTGAACCCCGTCCTGTCTACGTGAAGAACAGAAGCCCTCAGGTGACCTACACGCAGAGGTGGGTCCAAATCCAAAGCTGAACCCCAGGAGCTGTGTGAAAATAGAAGAGAAAGGGAAATTTCTCCCAGCAGCCTCAGAAGCAGCAGATTAAAGCTACACCATCAACTTGATGTACCTGCATGTGTGGAATACCTGAATAGAAAACGTATCATCCCACACTGAGGAGGTGGACTTTGGGGTCAAGATATATTATTTTTCCCCCTTTTCCTCTTTTTGTGAGTGTGTATGTGTATGCTTCTGTGTGAGGTTTTGTCTATATAGCTTTGATTTCACCATTTGTCCTACGGTTCTGTTTGTCCATTTTTTTTCTTTTTTCTTTTCTTTTACTTTTGAAACATTTTTTTCTTCATAAGTATTTTTTATTTTAATTATTTTATTTTATTTTATCTTACTTTATTTTATTTTATGCTCTTTCTATTTTTTCTCCCTTTTATTCTGAGCCGGTGGATGAAAGGCTCTTGGTGCTCCAGCCAGGCATCAGGGCTGTGCCACTGAGGTGAGAGAGCCAAGTTCAGGACACTGGTCCACAAGAGACCTCTGAGCTCCACATAATATAAAACGGCAAAAATCTCCCAGAGATCACCATCTCAACACCAAGACCCACCTACACTCAATGACCAGCAAGCTACAGTGCTGGACACCCTATGCCAAACAACTAGCAAGACAGAGCACAGACAAATCGATTAGCAGAGAGGCTGCCTAAAATCATAATAAGGCCACAGACACCCCAAAACACACCACCAGACATGGACCTGCCCACCAGAAAGATCAAGCCTCATCCACCAGAACACAGGCACTAGTACCCTCCACCAGGAAGCCTACACAACCCACTGAACCAACCTTAACCACTGGGGAGAGACACCAAAAACAACAGGAACTAAAAACCTGCGGTCTGCGAAAAGGAGACCTCAACACACTATGATAAACAAAATCAGAATACAGAAAAACACACAGCAGATGGAGCAAGGTAAACACCCACCAGACCTAACAAATGAAGAGGAAATAGGCAGTCTACCTGAAAAAGAATTCAGAATAATGATAGTAAAGATGATACAAAATCTTAGATATAAAATAGAGAAAATGCAAGAAACATCTAACAAGGACCTAGAAGAACTAAAGAGGAAACAAGTAATGATGAACAGCACAATAAATGAAATTAAAAATACTCTAGAAGGTATCAATAGTAGAATAACTGAGGAAGAAGAACGGATAAGTGACCTGGAAGATAAAATTGTGGAAATAACTACTGCAGAGCAGAATAAAGAAAAAAGAATGAAAAGAACTGAGGACAGTCTCAGATACCTCTGGGACAACATTAAACACACCAACAATCAAATTATAGGGGTCCCAGAAGAAGGAGAGAAAAAGAAAGGGACTGAGAAAATATTTGAACAGATAATAGTTGAAAACTTCCCTAATATGGGAAAGGAAATAGTTAATCAACTCCTGGAAGCACAAACAGTCCCATACAGCATAAATCCCAGGAGAAACATGCCAAGACATATTAATCAAACTATCAAAAATTAAACATAAAGAAAACATATTAAAAGCAGCAAGAGAAAAACAACAAATAACACACAGGGAATCCCCATAACAGCTGATCTTTCAGCAGAAACTCTGCAAGCCAGAAGGGAGTGGCAGGACATATTTAAAGTAATGAAGGAGAAAAACTTACAACAAAGATTACTCTACCCAGCAAGGATCTCATTCAGATTCAACAGAGAAATTAAAACCTTTACAGACAAGCAAAATCTGAGAGAGTTCAGCACCACCAAACCAGCTTTACAACAAATGCTAAAGAAACTTCTCTAGGCAAGAAACACAAGAGAAGGAAAAGACCTACAATAACAAACCCAAAACAATTAAGAAAATGGGAATAGGAACATACATATCGATAATTACCTTAAACATAAATGGATTAAAGGCTCCCACCAAAAGACACAGACTGGCTGAATGGATACAAAAACAAGACTCACATATATGCTGTCTACAAGAGACCCACTGCAGACCTAGGGACACATACAGACTGAAAGTGAGGGGATGGAAAAACATATTCCATGCAAATGGAAATCAAAAAAAAGCTGAAGTAGCAATTCTCATATCAGACAAAATAGACTTTAAAATAAAGACTATTAGAAGAGACAAAGAAGGACACTACATAATGATCAAGGGATTGATCCAAGAAGAAGATATAACAATTGTAAATATTTATGCACCCAACATAGGAGCACCTCAATACATAAGGCAAATACTAACAGCCATAAACCGGGAAATCGACAGTAACACATTCATAGTAGGGGACTTTAACCCCCCACTTTCACCAATGGACAGATCATCCAAAATGAAAATAAATAAGGAAACACAAGCTTTAAATAATACATTAAACAAGATGGACTTAATTGATATTTATAGGACATTCCACCCAAAAACAACAGAATACACATATTTCTCAAATGCTCATGGAACATTCTCCAGGATAGATCATATCTTGGGTCACAAAGCAAGGCTTGGTAAATTAAAAAAAACTGAAATCGAATCAAGTATCTTTTCCTATCACAATGCTATGAGACTAGATATCAATTACAGGAAAATATCTGTAAAAAATACAAACACATGGAGGCTAAACAATACACTACTTAATAACCAAATGATCACTGAAGAAATCACAGGGGAAATCAAAAAATACCTAGACACAAATGACAATGGAAACACAACGACCCAAAACCTATGGGATGCAGCAAAAGCAGTTCTAAGAGGGAACTTTATAGCAATACAATCCTACCTTAAGAAACAGGACACATCTCAAATAAACAACCTAACCTTGCACCTAAACCAAGTAGAGAAAGAAGAACAAAAAAACCCCCAAAGTTAGCAGATGGAAAGAAATCATAAAGATCAGATCAGAAATAAATGAAAAAGAAGTGAAGGAAATGACAGCATGAATAAAATTGAAAGCTGGTTCTTTTAGAAGATAAATAAAATTAATAAACCATTAGCCAGACTCGTCAAGAAAAAAAGGGAGAAGACTCAAATCAATAGAATTAGAAAGGAAAAAGGAGAAGTAACAACTGACACTGCAGAAATACGAAGGATCACGAGAGATTACTACAAGCAACTCTATGACAATAAAATGGACAATCTGGAAGAAATGGACAAATTCGTAGAAATGCACAACCTGCCAAGACTGAACCAGGAAGAAACAGAAAATACGAACACACCAATAACAAGCACTGAAATTGAAACTGTAATTAAAAATCTTCCAACAAACAAAAGCCCAGGACCAGATGGCTTCACAGGCCAATTCTATCAAACATTTAGAGAAGAGCTAACATCTATCCTTCTCAAACTCTTCCAAAATACAGCAGAGGGAGGAACACTGCCCAACTCATTCTACAAGGCAACCATCACCCTGATAGCAAAACCAAAGATGTCACAAAGAAAGAAAACTACAGGCCAATAACACTGATGAACATAAATGCAAAAATCCTCAACAAAATACTAGCAAACAGAATCCAACAGCACATTAAAATGATCATACACCATGATCAAGTGGGGTTTATTCAAGGAATACAAGGATTCTTCAATATATGCAAATCAGTCAACGTGATACACCATATTAACAAATTGAAGGAGAAAAACCATATGATTATCTCAATAGATGCAGAGAAAGGTTTCAACAAAATTCAACACTCATGTATGATAAAAACCCTCTAGACGGTAGGCATAGAGGTAGCTTAGCTCAACCTAATAATAAAGGCTGTAAATGACAAACCCACAGCCAACATCGTCCCCAATGGTGAAAAACTGAAACCATTTCCACTAAGATCAGGAACAAGACAAGGTTGCCCATTCTCACCACTATTATTCAACATAGTTTTGGAAGTTTTAGCCACAGCAATCAGAGAAGAAAAATAAATAAAAGGAATCCAAATTGGAAAAGAAGAAGTAAAGCTGTCACTGTTTGCAGATGACATGATACTATACATAGAGAATCCTAAAGATGCTACCTTAAACCTACTAGAGCTAATCAATGAATTTGGTAAAGTAGCAGGATACAAAATTAATGCACAGAAATCTGTTGCCTTCCTATACACTAATGATGAAAAATCTGAAAGTGAAATTAAGAAAATACTCCCATTTACCACTGTAACAAAAAGAATTAAATATCTAGGAATAAACCTACCTAAGGAGACAAAAGACCTGTATGCAGAAAATTATAAGACACTGATGAAAGAAATTAATGATACAAATAGATGCAGAGATATACCATGTTCTTGGATTGGAAGAATCAACATTGTGAAAAGGACTCTACTTCCCAAAGCAATCTACAGATTCAATGCAATCCCTATCAAACTACCACTGGCATTTTTCACAAAACTAGAACAAAAATTTCACAATTTGTATGGAAACACAAAGACCCTGGATAGCCAAAGCAATCTTGAGAACGAAAAATGGAGCTGGAGGAATCAGGCTCCCTGACTTCAGATTATACTACAAAATTACAGTAATCAAGACAGCATGGTACTGGCACAAAAACAGTAATATAGATCAATAGAACAGGATAGAAAGCCCAGAGATAAACCCACGCACATACGATCACCTTATCTTTGATAAAGGAGGCAAGAATATACAGTGGAGAAAAGACAGCTTCTTCAATAAGTGGTGCTGGGACAGCTGGACAGCTACATGTAAAAGTACGAAATTAGAACACTCCCTAACACCGTACACAAAAATAAACTCAAAATGGATTAAAGACCTAAATGTAAGGCCAGACACTATCAAACTCTTAGAGGAAAACATAGGCAGAGCACTCTATGACATAAGTCACAACAAGATCCTTTTTGACTAACCTCCTAGAGAAATGGAAATAAAAACAAAAATAAACAAATGGAAGCTAATGAAACTTAAAAGCTTTTGCACAGCAAAGGAAATCATAAATAAGACCAAAAGACAACCCTCAGAATGGGAGAAAATATTTGCAAATGAAGCAACTGACAAAGGATTAATCTCCAAAATTTACAAGCAGCTCAATAACAAAAAAAACAAACAACCCAATCCAAAAATGGGCAGAAGACCTAAATAAACATTTCTCCAAAGAAGATATACAGATGGCCAACAAACACATGAAAGAATGTTCAACATCAGTAATCATTAGAGAAATGCAAATCAAAACTACAATGAGATATCATCTCACACTGGTCAGAATGGCCATCTTCAAAAAATCTGATATAATAAATGCTGGAGAGGGTGTGGAGAAAAAGGAACACTCTTGCACTGTTGGTGGGAATGTAATTGATACAGCCATTATGGAGAACAGTATGGAGGTTCTTAAAAGACTAAACATAGAACTACCATAAACCCAGCAATCCCACTACTGGGCATATACCCTGAGAAAACCATAATTCAAAAAGAGTCATGTACCAAAATATTCTTTGCAGCTCTATTTATGATAGCCAGGACATGGAAGCAACCTAAGTTTCCACTGACAGATGAATGGATAAAGAAGATGTTGCACACATATACAATGGAATATTACTCAGCCATAAAAAGAAATGAAATTGAGTTATTTGTAGTGAGGTGGATAGACCTAGAGTCTGTCATACAGAGTGCAGTAAGTCAGAAAGAGAAAAACAAATACCGTAAGCCAACACATATATATGGAATCTAAGAAAAAAAAAAAAAGGTCATGAAGAACCTAGGGGTCAGACGGGAATAAAGACACAGACCTACTACAGAATGGACTTGAGGATATTGGGGGGGGGGGGGAAGGGTAAGCTGTGACAAAGTGAGAGAGTGGCATGGACATATATACACTACCAAACGTAATATAGGTAACTAGGGCTTCCCTGGTGGCGCAGTGGTTGAGAGTCCACCTGCCGATGCAGGGGTTCGTGCCCCAGTCCAGGAAGATCCCACATGCCGTGGAGTGCCTGGGTTTGTGAGCCATGGCCACTGAGCCTGCGCGTCCAGAGCCTGTGCTCCGCAACGGGAGAGGCCACAGCAGTGAGAGGCCTGCGTACCGCAAAAAAAGAAAAGAAAAAAAAAGATAGCTAGTCGGAAGCAGTCGCATAGCACAGGGAGATCAGCTCGGTGCTTTGTGACCACCTAGAGGGTTGGGATAGGGAGGGTGGGAGTGAGGGAGATGCAAGAGGGAAGAGATATGGGAACATATGTATATGTATAACTGATTCACTTTGTTATAAAGCAATTATACTCCAATAAAGATGTTAAAAAAAAAAAAGCAGCTTATAGTTTTATTGACCTTTGCTATAATTTCCTTCATTTCTTTTTCATTTATTTCTGATCTGATCTTTATGATTTCTTTCCTTCTGCTAACTTTGGGTTTTTGTTTTTTTTTTTCTTCTTTCTCTAACTGCTTTAGGTGTAATGTTGGGTTGTTTATTTGAGATTTTTCTTGTTTCTGGAGGCAGGATTGTATTGCTATAAACTTCTCTCTTAGAACTGCTTTTACTGCATCCCATAGGTTTTGGGCCGTGGTGTTTTCATTGTCATTTGTTCTATGAATGACATTTAAAGTCAAGTGGGCGGAGACAAATAAACAGTCAATTATGAGATAAATGTTGTAAGATATAATCTTACAAATATGTAAACAAACTACTCTTGGCCAATAAAATGAGGAATGCTTAATTTCAATTAAAGAGAATGGGACAAACTTATGAAAGAGGTGACACTTTAAGGAATAGGCTGAATCTTTTTTTTTCCATTTCTGTACAATTTTTTTAAATTAATTTTTTTGGAATATAGTTGCTTTACAATATTGTGTTACTTTTTGCTGTACAGCAAAGTGAATCTGCTATACATATACATATATCTCCACTTTTTTGGATTTCCTTCCCATTTAGGTCACCACAGAGCATTGAGTAGAGTTCCCTGTTGTATCTTTTTTGAAACTGCATTTTCTCTTTACTGTTAGTATATAGAAATTTAATTTTCTTGTATATTAATCTTATATCTAGCCACCCTGCTAAATTCCTGTGTTCATTTTAATAACTGTTCTATAGTTTTTTTTTAATTTATATGTAATTATATTTTCTTCAAATAATGACAGTTTGCTTCTTTTATTTAATTTCTTATTCATGTATGTTATGTGTTTGAACTTATTTTGCAGATTAGGAGTGCCTGTATAATGTTAAATAAAAGCTGTGAAACCAGCCTCCTTCTCTTAGTCATAATTTTAAATGGAATGTTTTTAATAGTTCACCAGTGAGTATGATTCTTGCTATATAGTTTTTAGAGATACACTGTATCAGGTTAAATAAAATTTCCTTTTGTTCCTAGTTGGAGAAGAGTTTTAATCCTAAGTGGTTGTTGGGTTTTGTAGGATGTTTTTTTGGCATCTTTCTGAATTATAATATACTTTTTCTCCTTTAAGCTGCTAAAATGGTGAGTTACATTAACACATTTTTTCTAATGTTGAACCAAACTTGCTTCCCTGTATTAAATCCAGTTTAATCACAGTATAGTTGTTTAATACAATGCTGAATTTGGCTTCCTAATATTTACTTAAGTCTTTTTACATACATTAATTAGGGAGACTGTCCTGTAATTTTCCCTTTTCATTCTAGCCTTATAAGGTTTAACTAGTCTCATAAACTAAGTTGTAAAGTATTATATATTTTTCTATTCTATGAGTGAGTTTGTTTAAGACTGGAATTACTAGTTTGTGTTGGCTTGCTATCTTCATGGTAATAAAATTTTTAACTACTGATTCCATTTTTAATAAATATGGAATAATCTAGATTTTCTATTTATTTCTGAATCTGTTTTGGTGATATACATTTTTCCAGGAATTACCTATTTCAAGAAAATGTTCAAATGTATAGTCACAGAGCGGTCCAAACATTTTCTCATATTTGAAACCAATGGTTGCATTTGTCAAGTCCCATCTTTAGTTCCAATTTACTTATAGGTTGTCTCTCCTTTTTTTTTTTTAAGTCTACCTTACCAGGCATTTGTCTAATTTATTAGGATTTTTTTTTTTTTTTGGTTCTGTTGGTCCTCTCTACTGTATCTTTGTTTTCAAATTCATTTATTTCTGCTCTTAATCATGTCTTTCCTTCTACTTTCTTTGGGTTTATTGCATTATTCTAACTTCTTAAGTTAAATAGTTACCTTACTTATTTTCAGCCTTTCTTCTTTTTAAATATAAACACTTAATGACCATTTATCTCTAAATATTATTTTAGCTTTATCTCACGTTTTCATTTTCACTATTTCCTCTTTCAACCATGAGTTATTTAGAAATTGTTTTTAATTTCCAAATGTGTAGATGTTTTTAGTTACTATTTTGTTATAAACCTCAAAATTAATTGTGTGATATTAGAGAACGTGATCTGAATGATACCAATCTTTGAAATTTACTGAAACCTGTTTCATGGGCTAGCACATGGTCAATTTTTACCAATGTTCCAGGTATATTTGAAAGGATGAGTCTATATATAGCCATTGAAGCAAGCTTATTTATAGGTAGTAATTCCTTACTTTCAGTAATACTTTTGCTTTAAAAGTCTTTAAAGTCTATTTTGTCTATTAACATTACACCCACTTTCATTTTGCCTGATTTATCATTTCCAATCCTTTAACTTTTAACCTATGTATATTTTTATGTTTTAGGCATATCTCTTCTAAATAGCTTTAACCTATCTGGATTTTGTTTTTGTTTTATTTTGGTTTTCTTTTCTCCGGTCTTACAATATTATTCTTTTAACTGAAGAGTTGTAAAATATTAATATTTATGTTGCTGATACATTTGAATTCATATCTACTATTTTGTTTTGTACTTTCTCTTTGCTTAACTTTTTTGGGGGGCAGCCTTATTTTTTTTATTGTGATTCTTTCCCTCATTACATTTTTCCCACTTTTAAAATAGAAATCATACACTCCATTTCTATTCTTAAAATGATTACCCAGTTATTTAAACATATTTAAAGCATAAAGGTAATCAATACCCCTAACTTTTCTTCTTTGAATGCTTAAAATCTAATCACTCTCCTTTCCAGGCCAATTTATATGCTATTGTTTTCCTAAATTTTAGTTCTGTCTTGGAAAACTCTCATTCTCTCTTTAAATATTGCCTCTGTCACATTTTCTCCATTATCTCCTTCTAGAAGTCTGCTTAGACCTGTGAGGGACCTTCCATGCTGTGCTCCATGTCCCTCAAACTTTCATTTTTTGTTCCCCAATCTTCTCTATATGTTATATTCTGGGTATTTTCTTTTCATCTACATTCTAGTTAACTAATGTCCTCTTTAGTTGTGTCTAATCTTCTGCTTTATCTGTCCTTTTTTTCTTTTCTTTGCATTCTAACCAGAGCCGAGGACAAGTCCAGCATATATCCCAGTAGCCACCAATGTAAGGAAGAGTTATTTCAATGGTCATTTATTAAGGATGTCATCCTTTGGGCATCCCAGCTTTTATATGGTGATTCTCCATTGAAACTTACTCCCTTCTTAGGTGCCAAACTTTATCTCCATTCCTTCATAAACAGACCTATAAAATATAGGCCCTAAGCCACCAAGGATCAGCAGGTAATACCTAGGTAAACATCAATTCCAATGCTCACCTATACCAATTAGCTCACACTTTCTTATTATTTCTAAGTTCTGAGAAATTCTCTTCCTTTCCTACTACCTCAGTCATGTATTGAAAAGTACTTTTTGTTAATATTCCATGTAATATTTTAAGGTATATTGTTACAAGGTATATTGTTACATTTTTCTAAACATTGTCTGCCACACTGCCAGAACTAGAAGTGGAAAGCTGCTGACTTTTATTCAGTGATCTTATATCCCCCAAGATATCTTACAGAATTCTCATTATTTTTCAAGACATTTTCTGATCATATCTTTGAATTTTCTAGGTAGACAAACATATTACAAAGAATTCACGACAACTCTCTTTTCCTTTCCACCATTAATAACCCTTACTTCCTTTTCTTGTTTTAGTGCATTGGCTAAAACCTGCAGTAGCAATAGCAGCCTCATCTTGTTTTTAATGTAACATGGAAAAGATTATACCAAAATAAATTAAGAGAATCTGAGTATCATCTATTGACTTTCTCCTCCATTGAAACAGATGGTCTAAGTAGTTTGACTCTATTCAAAACAAGAGCTTAAAGTTCAAACTGGAATTAGAAATTGAAACTAGGTGATATGCACTAAATGTTTGTGGCCCCCCAAAATTCTTATGTTGCAATCCTAACCCCCAATGTGATGGTACTAGGAGGTAGGGCCTGTGGGGTGATTAGGTCATGACAGTGGAGCTCTCATGAATGGGGTGAGTGCCCTTATAAGAGAGACCCCAGAGAGTTCTCTTGCCCTTTCCACCACGAGTGGACACAATGAGAAGATGGTCATCTGTGATCCAGGAGGCAGGACCTCACTAGACCAGAATCTGCTGGCACTTTGCTCTTGGACTATCCAGTCTCAAGAACTGTGAGAAATGAATGTCTGTAATTTAAGCCACCCAATGTATGGTATTTTTGTTACAGTAGCCTGAGTAGACTAAGACACTGGGTCAGTCAAAAGCCTTTTCACGGGACTTCCCTGGTGGCACAGTGGTTAAGAATCCACCTGCCAGTGCAGGGGACACAGGTTCGATCCCTGGTCCAGGAAGATCCCACATGCTGCAGAGCAACTAAGCCAGTGAGCCACAATTACTGAAGCCCGCATGCCCTAGAGCCCATGCGTCGCAACTACTGAGCCCACGCACTGCAACTACTGAAGCCCACGTGCTCTAGGGCCTGCGTGCTGCAACTACCGAGCCCGTGTGCTGTAACTACTGAAGCCCAAACGCCTAGAGCCCATGCTCCGCAACAAGAGAAGCCACCGCAATGAGGAGGCCATGCACCACAACAAAGAGTAGCCCCCATTTGCCGCTACTAGAGAAAGCCCGGGCACAGCAACAAAGACCCAACATAGCCAAAAAAAAAAAAAAAGGTCTTTTCACAAGATTGAAAATCAAAACCTCTAACACTGTAAAGGAACAATCTTTAATCTACTTTATTAGTATGTTAAATCCTAATCTAGAGAAAATATGTACTTTAAATATTTCTTGTACTTTAGTGAATAAGCAATTGTAAACCAAAAGCTCAGCACTGTGAGCAGATTCATCACCATGTAACTTCAGTAACATGGTGAATAATGTATACTGAATTATTCAGTGAATAATGTATACTGAAACTCCTAAACAGGTAGGGCATATACATTAAAGAGAAAGTTAAAGGCACATTCTTCACTATCTTCTCCTATGTATCAGTAAACAAAATTGATACTGCCGGAAAGCATTTTACTCTAATTAATAAAATTACCAGAATGGAATGTTGGCATAGGCTGAAGCCATACTTTTAAATTAACAGAGAAAGACTCTGAACAACAACTCATGATTACAAGTACAAATTAGTTTATTTGCCCTAGACTTTAAATTAAAGAAAATGTGTACAGCCATTCCTCCACATAAACTTAATAGAAAAACTAACAAAGTACTACTGAAAGTTTACATAGATTCTTTGGAATCCATTGCCCCATGAGTAACAGCATTTTGAAGAGACCATCATTAGCAGAACTTACCATGACACAGATCATTATTTCCCACTTCCTCATATCTTCACAGTAGCTCATGCATTGAAGCACAAAAGATTCTTACTATAAGTCAAACTATTTCAATTGCCACAATGCCACTCACAGAATGAATGACACACTGCCACATCCTCCTCATTCTACTACAACGAAGTTCTATCATTTCTAACAGGTGCAAATTTAATTAATGGATTATATGTCACCAGTGGATTTCAAACGGATTTAGAGATTACTTTTATATTATAAATTAATTGTCAAGCTAGAATAGACACTGTGACCATGTCAAAATGAAAAGCTAGGTAAAAAAGAAATAGGCATAAGAAAGGCTGTTTTAAACTTTTCTATTAAAGTTGACATCATTAAATGTTCCAAGGATAATTCTGATCTAGAATCAGGTCTTCTTTCTGCAGCAATCCCATTGTTCATGAATCAGCTAAATAGTAGACATTCCCATTTACTTGGTATTAGTAATAAGCCTGAAAAAATCTCTGTACCTTCTACTCTGCTTCCTAGCTCCAAAAATAAAGGAAGCATTTTAAATACAGTTGAACACCAATGTCAGGAATATATGTCTTTAAAAAATTATAACTTGGCATCATAACTAAAGGCATTAAATCCATTTTTTAAATGCAGACAGTACAGCCAAGAATATACAACCTCATTTCATGAGTTTTAAGAAATATTTAAACATAGAGTCAAGTAAATAATAAAAGTTTTATAAAAACAAGCCTTTATCCACATTTTAATGAGAAGACACTCAAAGGTACAAGAACCTTCAGAAAGTAAGAAAGGACATCCAATGCAAACTTTACAATTTCACTTTCTCACATCTACTTTCCTATTCCTTCTTTTCTTTCTGAAACCAAGATCCTTTCTTAGGAGCAATCAGATGTAAGAAAGGAGTTGCAATCACTATTTTTCTTTCAGGAGGACATCAAGTGGCTGGGTGAGACAAAGTAGTTCTACCAATTAATAGTACCCAGGAAAGGTTTAGAATACCCTACTTGTTTACCTCGAAGAAAAGAAGGATTTAGAGAGAAAGTGAGTAAAGATGAGAATGAAATGGGTCAAAATTCAAGTGCCAACCTGGAGGGCCCATAGACAATAATACTGCAAATAGAAGTGGAAAGGAGGGGGATCTAGAATATTAGAGAAGGGAGCAGAAAGTACGACTACAAAGAAAATTATTCAGTGTTTTTACAATTGCATACCTATCACTCAATATTAAAATTTTGTTTGTCTTCAGCATACTTTCCATTTTTGTACCACCCTGCAACCCTACTACATCATCCCAGAAACCCACTCATCTCAGAGCTGAAAGCCATTCAGGCACATCTTTCTTAAAATCTAACCTTTTTCCCAATTAGAAAACTGCCCCTTTCTTTTCCAACCCATCCCTTCCCCCAAGTAACACTCTCGGTTTCTCATGTGGGTGGTTTCCATTAGGAAAAGAACCGGATATGAGTAAACGACGTTGAGAACTTAAGCTTTGTTGAGGATATAAGTATTTTTTAAATGGAAGCTGCTTCGTAGAATATAACGGAATAATGTATAAAGAGATTTTTTGAGCAATGGTTATTACCTCAAATTCTTGTCTAATCTGGGGCTAGGAGTTTCTTCATTTAGTTAACCATTCAGCAAATATTTACTGAGTATCTAGAAATATAGGGATAAACTTGGCATCCTACTTCTGAACCTTGTCAGTTTATACTGCAGAGTTTAATAGGAAGAAGTGAACGGAGGGGCTAGAAAAAAAAATAGGTGATAACAGGACTATAGGTAAGGATGATAAATCCTTGCTTTACATACTCCAACAACCCATACACCACCATCCTGGCCTCCATCCTGCTTTACACCTGCCCTCGGCATCACTAATTGAGCACTAACTGATCACATTCTTTCCTGCTGAAACCAGGTGTGGATCAGAATTTTTTCAACATTATGTTCCAGATAACCAGTTGGTATTTAAAATGAAAACTATGTGTTATCTCCATGTTAAAGGAGTAGTCAGGCATCTGTGAAAGAAAATTTAAGACGACAGAAGGAACCACTTATATTCAGTCTAGAAGAGTAACAAAAATAGCAGTTATGTGTCATACAGCACTGCATAGATACTTTTAAGATACTGTATTTCACTGAATCCTAATAACAATCCTATGAGGCAGTACTATTTCCATTTCACACTTGAGGAAAGTGGAAGGCTATCCCCAGCCTCTGCTTATCTAATATCTAAATCCCTTTCTTCCATGGTAGCCTCCAAACCAGCTCTCCATAGCCATCCCCTCTTCTAATCTCCTCCAGCATCTGACACTTAACAAATGTTACACTGTATGATTATCTATCTTTTTCATGCCTCTATCCTGCCTCCCCCACTAAATACCATATTCCCCTTCCTTACTACTTCCTTATATGGTGCTCAAAAATACATGTTTACATAATGGCCAAAACAATTTTGTAAATAGCCAAACAGTCGAAAGTAAATAGATATTAAAAGAAAACTGCACACTCTATATTTGGTCACCCAGGCATTTTTAGTACAGTAAAATATTATTATAAGAAATTACCCACTTCTAGCTGTGGCCTTGGAAAGTTGTCTTCACATGACATATGACATGTTTATATGTCATACTTCATATAAAGTAGTTAAAGATCAGAAAACTAGACTGCCCAAAGTTATACAGCTAGCAACGAAATCAGTAAGGATCTTAGTCTAGGCCTGTTTCATCCTAAGCCCCATATTCTTACCACACACATCTCCAAAGAAGCAGGTTTAAGGTCATGCCAACATACATGAGATCAAAAGATAACACACAGTTGGAAGGTTAGCTAATATAGGAGCAGATTTTTCTTCTATTGCTTGATGATGCCCAGACAAGTTCCCTGAAATAATTTAACAAGCTCTGATACACCAAGTTATTCTGTAATGAATGTGTATCATCTTTTAAGCCAACAAAAAGGTCATAGCTAGGGTTACAGCTGTAAAATTGCAGTGGACTATGTTTGGTTATTTTGATATATCTTTTAACTAAATTTCTGTAATCCCTATCTTTTTGTTTATATGGTGACATTTCCAGCCTTCTTATCAAATTTACATGACATACAACACCGGTTTTATTAGCCCACCTAGTTTCTAAAAATCTCAAATTCATTTTTAAGCAGAAACAGTGAGCTCCAAGTACAAGGGATTCAGGAGCTGTAATTTGAAACATACTAGCAATACATGCCCACAAGGCAAAACAAGAGCACTTTAGCAGCAAATTAGCAAAACAGGAGTGACCTACCGGAACAAGAAAAAGTTATCTTAGCCATGTGACAAGGGCTTAGCACAAAACTGTACTTCTTACAGTAACTAAAATACCTATTAATGTGTATACTGTGATGCAACAAAAAAGTCTAAACATTAAAAAATTAGACAAAATTATGACAGCCAGCATTAAAAAAAATAATAAGAATACAGAATACAACAGAGAAAATAAAGAGATGTACAGCAAAAGAGAAAACTCTGGCTTCAGTGCAGTCTTTACACAAAAGAATAACATTAAACTCAATTTGTTTTAAGAGTAAAGGAAAAGATACAAAGCATAAAAATGAAAAACCATTTTAAGAAGACTACCAAAAAAATTAGTATTTTTAAATAAAAGATAATACATCTACAAATACTGAGGGGCCAACTCCTTTCTATAAACATTTTGTATATACAATAAAAGCCTTACTGCATTACCCATTTAAGTTATGCTAGAGATCTGGGGACTTATATGAATGACCCATGTATCAGAGTATCTAGATAAGAAACCAGAAAAAAAGAATTAATAGGAAGCAGTCACTGATGTCTGTGACCCCACAGTAAATTGAAGACTACTCAGAAGGGTAATAAACCTTTGCAATGTTAGCTAGTATTTTATTTTGGTTACGGGATACCATTAAAGCATTTATAGAATAGTAACTGATTTAAAAATTCCATTCTCTGCCATTTAAAATTATAGGCAATTAACTTATGTAATAGCTATAACCCTAAGAAAGATTAAATATAAATTACATTTCTGTAAAAATGAGTTTTATTTTAAGGTATCAATGAACACTCACCACATAAGAGATTTCTCTCCATTCACTCTCTCATTCAACATATTACTGAGCACCTACTATATACCAAGCATGAGGTTTCAAACTAGGGATACAATGGTGAAGAAAAATAGACACAGTATCTTCCCCCATGAAACATGAAGTCTATGGGACAGACACTAATCACACAATCACTAGACAAATGTAAACTTTTAACCAAAACAATTCTTACAAAGGAGAGCACAGAATTCCCTAGTTGCAGAGATCTTTGGTATAAAGGAAAACTTCTTCATTATTCAAAGAAGCACACCACAAACTTGATAGTTTTATAAAGTTTAGTTTTTATATATTGGTATCTTTTAAATCAGGGCACAGATATTGAAAATATTATTACTGGACAGGAAAAATGCCATCAGTTATCTAAAGAGAAAGGAAACTTTAAATGTGTATTACTCAATACCTGAGATAGCCCCTTTCTCAAAAATGTCACTCATGCTAAAAAAAAAAAGCTAAGTTAAAATTTGAGAAATAATTTAGTTTTCAAACAAATATACAAAAATCTGGAATAGTATTAAATTTCAAAAGTTTTTAGACATAGGCATTTTTATGATATCTAGCCTTCAAAGAAATAGCCAATGGATAGGAAGTATGAAGACAGCATTCTGCATAAAAAGCTTTGTTAGGTTTTCTCTTTACACACATTTGCAGTTACTTGGACTGACCCCAATGACAACTAGTTCATGTCTTAAAGACTTCCTCTGTATACATGGCTAATATTTTTGACAACACTATCACTACTGAAAAAGTGAAGCTTTAATTTGAATCTCCTAACAGCAAAGAGCTAAACTTGTCAAAGTCTCCTGAAAGATATGCAAATGTTAAAAGAGATTATTTACTCCCCCTTGACCACATAAAATGTATACTTAAAAGCATTTAAAAAAAAAAAGATGTCAGCTGTCTCAACTCCGGGTGCATAGTGTTTGATCTCCTCAATAACTCCAATTATACAGTTAGGTAAATTAAGTTGCCTAAAACATTTAAAACTACATTTACAAATCAAATAAATCGGATACTCTCAAACCTTACAAATGCCTGACGGGGTAGCCTTACCACCTACCAAAATCATTCTAAATACCTAAGCAACAATTGTAAATTTAATAAACAGAACTAATAAATGAAATAAATCCAATTATCTTGAATGCTCTAACACTATTTAGAAACTTACCAAACGATTTTACATCTTTTAAATTAAAATCCTCCTAGGTATGGTGTAGCAGCAAACTGGGAAAAAACTCTGGTTCCTGAAGACCTTGTGGAATAAAACTGTCTTATCAGTCCTGTATGGATTGTGTCATCTTATGTGAAAGAGAAATAAACCTTGTTTAAGCTAACACTGCATTGGGTTTTCTTTTACTCACATCTAAAAATAATACTAATTAATACATAATATGTTTAATATCAAAGAAACATTTCAAATTAAAATTACAAAGCTAACATGACATTCTCTAATAGGTTTAATTCTCTTAAATGCTTCTAACACCTTTAAAAACAAATACACACATATAATATCACAATGATTATAAAATTTCTTCCTAAACTTAATACAAAAATGTTAATACTAATGGATTTGATTTGTTTCATAAAGTAGCACGTTTACCAAGATATGGTGAGGGATACAGATTATCAGTCAGGGTCAAACAGGGTCACAGAACCTAGGGGCTTCTTCCAGGAGAGTTCTACCTGGCTAGCATGCTAAGTTTTGTTGTGTTGTTGTTGTTGTTTTAATGGTACTAGGACTTTTCAAGCCAATGGCTTTGCTTACTAGGACTTTTCAAGCCAATGGCTTTGCTCTATATCATACGTTCCTTCAATTTTTTTAAGCAACCTCCCAACATGTCATTTAATTGCCTATTTCAAATTGGTGATATTCTGTACGCTATACTCAGATTCAACTAATCTCTTTTCTGACTGATTGGATTCTGCTTTCTTTTCTTATGTTTCTCATCTGGCTCAATGCCACAATGCTACATTCACTTTACTGGCAGGAAAGATGGAACAGAGAAATTAGTTTATTGCTGTTGTTTTTACAAATGATAACCAACAATTAGGTATGACAGAAATCAACTCTGTAAAACAGAACCTTACATGTCTACCATTATTGATTACTTGACTTCCACAGCTGGCTACTTATAGAGCCTTATTTATTACCATAAAAGGTTAAAGGTAATCTTTTCAAAGGGTAACCTTTGTAAGGCCAAGAAACATTCCACACTTTCAATGGGTTTTTGAAAATGAGTATGTCTAAGTGAAGGTGCAGTATGTAAATTCAACTATCTCACAGCGACTGCAGTTTGTCTATTCCTTGGAGCTGAGGAACTTAGATTTTAGGGAAAAAATCACAGACATGCAATAGGGAAAGAGATTAAGAGAATCTGATGAACACAGCTGTTTTCTTTCCATACCATGAGAATTAGGTAAGCATAAGCATAAAGAAGTAAGGAAGTGTAAACAACTGATTACACTGCTTTTCCTCTTCCACTGTATTGCTCACTGTTTTGTACCAGATGATTAAAAATCCATTCACTAATATCACTTCAGAATATGCCTAGAAATAATGTTCAAATTCTGCAACCTTATTTAAGTGGGATACCGACAAAGTGACCCATGGCCAGGAAGACAATAAGAATGATAAGCATACTCAAAACTGCCTCATATGAGAAAAAGCTGAAGGCCGGAAGTTGTTTAGCTGGGAAAAAACTGATTATGGTGTACAAATATTTCACAGGTTATGAAAGGAAAAAGAATTAGATTAGTTGGTTCTCATGAGGGCAGACCTCGTAAAAGCATGTGAAAGTTATAAGAAAGCAGATTTGTGGGATGAATTGGGATATTGGGACTGACATATATACATTATTGATACTATGTATAAAATAGATAACTAATGAGAACCTACTGTTTAGCACAGGGAACTCTACTCAGTGCTCTGTGGTGACCTAAATGGGAAGGAAATCCAAAAAAAAGGGGATATATGTATACAAACAGCTGATTCACTTCACTGTACAGCAGAAACTAACACAACATTGTAAAGCAACTATATTCCAATAAAAATTAATTTAAAAAATAATAAGGCAGATTTTTGTTCAAAATTATAATAAATAGAGCTATCGTGAAACAGCAAAATCTACCTCACTGGAGGTGTTTGACAGAAGCTAGGTCATCACTTATCACACATTTGTGGATTCCGTTATTTTCAAATTCACAAACTGAGAGTTTCACACATAGCCAAAGATGCAAGGCAGCAGCCTCTTTCCCCAATGTTCCAAATTCACCAATAATTACCAAATATTATCCAATAAATGTTCTCTTTCTGTGTAACAAGGAATGACTCACACTTCCCCCAAGATTTTCTTAATGATTTATAGAAAGACTGAATTAAACCTAAAATATCCATCCATGTCTATTAATGAGTTAAAAGTGAAAGAGGCATGTAACATACAGCTTACATATAAATACAGCTTACATAAATAATTGTCACTATTATGCTTCAAAGTCAAATAAACACTCTGATATACATCAATATTTTCTTCTTTCTCTGGATAATTTTCTTATGCACAAATACATTATGGGTTACGGAGTATCTAGATTCTGGCCTATTACCCTGGGCAAACTTTATTAATTTTTTTTTTTTTTTTTTTGGCAGTACACAGACCTCTCACTGTTGTGGCCTCTCTCGTTGAGGAGCACAGGCTCCAGACACGCAGGCTCAGTGGCCATGGCTCACAGGCCCAGCCGTTCCGCGGCATGTGGGATCTTCCCAGACCAGGGCACGAACCCGTGTCCCCTGCATCGGCAGGCGGACTCTCAACCACTGCGCCACCAGGGAAGCCCAAACTTTACTAATTTTTTATATCACCCTCCTTATCTGTAAAATAACAGAGACCTTCTGATGCCCTTAATCAAATTAGGTAATCTAACATTATTTCTCCTTCCCTGCTTTCATCAATTCTCCAGTGCACACAGAGGAAATAACTTGGGAGTGACTATATATACAGAAAGGCAGAAAGATGACAATCTGTAAGTTGGATTTCCTCTCATTTCAAATCCTAGGTTTGCATCTTGAAACACTTCTGTTTCTGAGGGAGAGGGGCCAGGCAGTTACTATAACCCAGCTCCCCTGACTTTGCTGATTATCTGTCATTTGCCCCTCCAGTTCACCCTCTCTCTGACCCAGGGGTTCTTCTATGGACTGCATCAAAAGCAGATCAGAAAGAGGAAGTGTGGGCGGGGTGGTGTTGGTTTGGGTATTTCATTTCCTGGTTTTCTCTCTGTGGGGTGATCTTGGGCTGGCTGGGTGCCTCTACCGAGTGTCACTGCTCCTCCCAAGACAGCCATCTCTACAAGGACTGTCTCCTTCCAGGTTTGATATGCTCCCTCCCCTCCCCTCTTCAGGCCTAGAGGTAACTGCTCAACTGTTATCAACAGGTATTATCCTACCTCTTGTGGTTTTCCCACATTTCTTCCACATATTTATAAACAGTCCCTCTCAAATAATTTGAAAAGTGCTTCTGCATTTTTGTTGGAAAGTGACCCCAGGAAATAGATCTTTGAAATGAGATTGAGATTACTCTAGAAACTCAGGAATAATCTCCATAGCAGGAGAAAATGGGACCAAAGGGAATGCATTTAGTGTTATCAAGATTCATGATTATACAAATCAGATGAAGGGCAAAACTGGGAGATCCTGTGGTGTGATGGTTAATTTTAGGGCAATTTGACTGAGTCACAGGGTACCCAGATATTTGGTTTAACATTATTCTGGGTGTGCCTGTGAGGGTGTTTCTGGATGAGATTAACATTTGAATCAATAGACTGAGTAAAACAGATTACCCTCCCCAGTGTAGGTGGGCCTCATCCAATCCATTGAAGGCCTGAACAGAACAAAAAGGCAGAGTAAGGGAGAATATACCCTCCCTGCCAGGCTTCAAGCTGGAACATCAGTCTTCTCCTGCCTCCAGACTCAGACTGGAATTTACACCACCAGCTCTCCTGGTTCTCACACCTTTCGACTTGGACAAGAATATACCATCAGCTCTGCCGGGTCTCCAGCGTGCTGACTGCAGATCCTGGGACTTCTCAGCCTCCTTAACCACATAAACTAACTCCTTATTATCCATCTATCTATCTGTACCTCCTATTGGTTCTGCTTCTCTGAAGAGCCCAGACTAATACAAATGGCCACGTCACTTAATTGCTATGAAAAAAAGGTGACTGTAAAGATTGTGGACTCATCTGACTTCCTAGGGAGTATACAGGACGAAAAAAGAAAAAAGAAAAGCTATGAACATAACTTTGCTTCTGGCCATGAAAAAGTAAAAAGCAGGATTTACCCTGTAACTACCTCCCGTAGCACTCCACCCCCCTGCCCCACCAACACCAGCACACTTTGAAAAACTAGAAAACTGGACCGAAACATATAAAACTACGTGTTCAGACACAGGACCACAGGCAGGAAGACCACAATCCTTGAAAGAAGGGAAACAAGAAGATGAGTCCTACGACTGCCCCAGTTTACTGCCCTAGAGGCAGTTTCCAGGTTGCAGCACAGTAAGGGGGAATCCAAACAAAGCCCAGTAACATTGCTGAACTATTCAGAGTCAGGTGAAGCCAAGGCAGCGAGAATTTACAGGGCAGTGTATCCGAGAGGAGAGAGCAACACAGAGAACTGCACAGGGGACCTGAGGAGTCTCTAGCTGGGTATTCATCTGTGAGTGAGAGGAAATTCCCTGGGACTGAGGAAAGAATCAGCAGAGAGCTGCAATTCCCGAAGACCACATGCAGCTGGAAACAGTTTCTATGCTCCCACCAACCAGAGAGGAAAGATCTCCTAATACATGGTAAGAGTCCTCTGAAAGGAATCATAGCAGTTCTGGGGTAAGCTAGCCCTAGACTAAAGCCTGCTCTGGACCCACTCGAAGTTTAAAAGCTGTCCTCAAAAGAATCAAACTGATTCCAAGTAACTTAATTGCATATAACAGGAACTGGCAAACTCTTTCTGTAAAGAACCAGACAATAAATATTTTAGTCTTTTTTCTGTGGATGGACCTCCTGAACTGGGCAGAGTGTGTCAAGATATTCATGACAATTGAGGCTGAATAAAATCACTTTCAATTAAAGAAGACACAAATACTTAGGTGGGCTTTGCTGACTATCTTCCTAAAGCCAATCCCATTTATTGTATAAATAAACTAAGTCTTGGTGAGTTTAAGTCAACTTGCTCAAAGTAAACAAAGGTAATAACATAGCTTGCAGTCAGGAGTTGACTCCAAGTCTCTCAGATGCTAAAATCTATGGTAACAACTATATCTTACTGCCTCCCCTGTAATAATTCTTTTGCTATCCCCATCTAACTGAAAATTTCATCAGAGCATGCTATCATCTTAATTGAAGCATCCTCTGTTGCTACTGACTACTTGCAATAATGGTGAAAGGGGGTGAGCATTTACTGAGAACCTTTAAATTTATTATCTCACTTATTTTTCATACAGCCTTCAAAGTTGTAGACCTTGCCCATGCACACACAGCAGTAAGTGGTGCCATCAGAAATGGCGGTTGGGTCAGTGAGACTCCAAAGCCCAAGATCTTCCCACCACAGCACACTGTCTTAATAGCAGGTTCTCCAGAAAACCCCCAAGTCCCCACAGCCCTCTGTTACAGCTACCATTTACTATCTCTGCCTAGAATTACAAAGAAACAGAAGTGGGTAGACAGGAAGGAGGAAGGTTACAGAAATGAGACAAGCCTCAGGCACATTTGAAACATAAAGGGCTATTCTGGTGTAGAGGTAGTAGAAGGTGGTAGATTATGTTGTGATTTATAAATGAAACATCCCATACGTATTTTGCTTATGACAGATAGAAGATATCACCCATGGTCTCAATGTCCATTTTTTAACACGAAAATAAAAAAGATAGGGGCTTCCCTGGTGGCGCAGTGGTTGAGAGTCTGCCTGCCGATGCAGGGGACACGGGTTCGTGCCCTGGTCCGGGAAGATCCCACATGCCATGGAGCGGCTGGGCCCGTGAGCCATGGCCGCTGAGCCTGCGCGTCCGGAGCCTGTGCTCCACAATGGGAGAGGCCACAACAGTGAGAGGCCCACATACCACAAAAAAAAAAAAAAAAAAAAAGATAAACATAATCTTTTCATTAATTTTTTTAATATGCCCAAGTCTTTTGCTCTTTTAAGCCTTATCAGGATCCAGGGTTGTCTGGACTACATCACAGAAATATCAGAAGGTCCTCTCTGTTTGTATGGTTCTCTGTTCATAGCTTCATACGGTACTTAGTGTGCTGACATTTCCCATCACTCCCACTGTGAGCGCCTCAAGAATAGTTTACGTCTTACTCATCCTTTTTTCCCTGGAGCACAGCACAGTACCATTATAGACATACTCAATAAATGATTCCCAAATGACTGATTTCCCAAAGGCCAAATATAAATACTTTATAAAATATATTTCTTCAAGAAGCACAACACAAGTTGTACATGGACGTCTTCAAAATAGTAGTTTAGTAAATTGAAAACTTGGATATACTGTCAAATTTAAAACATAATTTTTAATTCTTATTTAGCCTCTCTGAAAATGTTGACCACTTCACCCTAAAACTCCCCCTTGGTTTCCGGGGTGCAGTTTTTTCCTTGTCTTCTTCCTACTTCTCTGGCCACTCCTTCTCAGTTTTTCTCTGATCACCTTAGGTTATCTCCCCCAAATTCTATCCTCAGTCCTATACCGTACTTGACTCTAAAACTCTTTTGCGTTACCTTATCTAAATCAGGATTTCTCAACCCCAGCAGAACTGACATTTTGGACCAGATAATAATTTGTTGTGAGGGGATGTCTTGTACATTACAGGATATTTAGCAGTATCTCTGGTGTCTACCTACTAGATCCCCCAGTTGTGACAATCAAAAATGTCTCTAGTCATTGCCAAATGCCTCTGGGGAGTGGGGGGGGGGGGGCGGGTGGAGAGGCAAAATCACTCCTGGTTGAGAATCACTGATCTAAACTAACAACTTCAACTATCACCTATATATATACACCACCAACTCCCAGATCTGTATCTCTAGCCCAAACCTCTCTCCTTAACTCTCAACACATTCCAATCACCTGATGATTAACTCTTTGGACATCAAATTCAACATAAACCTTAACTCATCACTGTTTTCCTTAAATTTATTCCTTTTTCCTATCTGTTCCATCTTGATGAGTGACACAACTATCTATCCAGTCACTCAACCCAGAAATCCTGAAGCCATCCTAAAGGCCTTTTTCTCATTCATATTCAATGAATTACCAAACCCTATTCATTCAATCTCTTTAATACCTTAGTTGGGTCCCCCTCTCTCCATTTCTAACACAGACTTAAATCAGGCCTCATTACATCTCACCTGGATCAATATAATAACATCTTAATTGGCTCTCTCATCTAGTCCTATTACTGTTCCTCCACAATCCTGCCAAAGTGATCATCCTAGAATTCAAAACTGACAGTGTCACTCCCCTAAAATTCATGATAGCTTCTCATAGCCTTAGAATTGCGCTTCAGCTCCTCAAACAAGCACAAGAAGGAATTTATGATAGTACTCTGACTTACCTTTTTGGCTTATTCTTGCAACCCACCCACGGACACTCTTCACTTCTGCCATGCCAAACAACTTGCATTCTGTTAACACATTATAGTCCCTCTGCCTGGACTGTCCTTCTCACCTTCAATCCTCAACCCCTTCTTACAACGAACTCCTGGTTCATCCATTTTTCAAAAGTTAGCTCAAAATCACCTCCTCCAGGAAGTTTTCCCTAAATTCCCACTTTAGAGTCACCATCTCTGGGTTCACAAAAAAATGGCTTATACTTCTATAACAGCATTTACTTATGCTTATGATGCTTACGATCACTAGCTAATGTGTTACTCTAAGCTCCTGAGAGCAAGGATCAAATCTTATCTGAGCCGATAGCCAAAGAACCAAGTATTTCTCATGTCTACTAACTACATAGAAGATACCCAATAAATGTTTGCTAAATGAACGGAAATAATGTCTCCTTCAACATTTCACTTTTGATACAATTGCAAATTTTAAAAGTAGGTCTAAAATAAGCATAGTTTAAGAGCAAACATTTTTATTTTAAGCCAGTGCTAGTTAAGCTACAAGTAACAAAAATTTTAGGGATGCTTTACTTAAATATATATATGTATATAGATATGTGCGTGCGTATGCTTTTTTAGCCACAGGATCTGTGATAAGAAAAAAAACCCAACTGTTCCTCTAATGACGATGGTGCCCACTAAAATATTCAAACGGAGCCATCTGAACTCACATCCTCCTGATGACTAAGACTGGTATCTCAATTTTTAGTTTCCGTTCTTGTCCAGTCTGACAGAACATTCTTGCTTATGTGAGGCTTCTGGATCAAGTGTACAACACACAGTATCAAATTGTGCAACTGTTTGTTTGAAAGAAGAAAGTGGCTTACAGTTGGATCTATCTTTATCTTATAACCAAGAGTTAAAACTTAGCCCTATTAGCCCTTCTAATAGAATACCAATCCCCGTAATGCTACTATGCTTAAAACAAACCAGCATTACATGTCCCCCATAAACCCTAAGCATAAAGAAGCCAAATTTTCAGATCTAGACTTTGATACTCAGCTTTCCGCCTCCATCCCCAATTTTTAGAAGCCCCACATGCATCACCCCAGGTCCTCTTAGCCTCACTCATCTCTCATTCCAGCCAGCACTATGGCAACCAGCTCTGCTTGGACTCTGACCAGTGTCACAGAGGAACTATCTGACAGTACCTTGCTTCAGGCCTATACACTGTGTGCCTCTCACCTGCCACCCCAAAACTTTTGTGTTGAAGGACAAGACATCGTCAGACACCACAGGTCTCTGCCAGGACTTACTCATATAGAGCTCAGAAATGCAGGTGAATTAATACCTCCTGAGGTGAGCCTTTGGTCACTGGAAGATGGATAACATTAGATAAATTGTTCCCCTCTTCTCCCAGATAGACTGTCTTGAGATGGAGTCTACACAATCCCATGCAATCAAGCAAGCTGTCACGGTTAGCGACAGCCAGCTAGATGGCGCATTTTCATATTGGCTCTCCCTCCCTTTCTCCTTCCTCAGTCCGGTTTGGTACTCCCTAATAAATTATTACTCTACAGGGCTCTGCTTTCTGGGGAACCCCGTTTAAGACATTCCACCACTTCAAGAAAAGTTTGTGGTTTTTACACTGCAAGGGAGATCCCAAAGCCCATTAAACCGCAAGCTGCTATTTCTGCTTTCTTTTCCTTAACTGAAAGACCTCAGAGACAGCAGAATAAAATCAAAACCTACCATCACTGCTTCCTCACTCACCATTTCTCCACACCTATTACAAATACCAATCTCCAGAATAAACAGTCTCAAATAAGATCTTTACATTAATACACTCAAATAATAATCTCTGTCCATGCATTATTTTAGCCTGGCAATGTGGATGGTCTGAGGAAAAGAATGATGGTGTACGCTGAGACACTAGTTCCTTCTCTTTTTTCAGGTTGTTCTTAGTCTTAGAGCTGGCATTCTGGACACTGTCCTTTCCATCATGGCCCAAATTCAGGCCCCACAAGACTCTAAAATCTACCCCTTATGAGTAAGCAGATCTGTACTCAACATATCAAAACTAAAATGTGAGGCAAGACTGGCACTGTCCTACCACACTGAAACAATATGAGCAACCATTTCACTCCACGTAACATAATTCTCAAAAGTCAAATGCCTTAACCATATAGGTTCTTTCTCTTTTCCTAAAAATGGAAAAAAGTAGTATAAGACAGCCACTCATATATCACAACGATTAACTGCTAAGATAATATCTTAAAACTGTCCATATTGTTCATTAAAAAATATATATTATGATTGCAAATTAAGTTACTAATATACCCAAAGCAGAAACTAAAATATGCAGCTAATGTACAATAAATTTAGCAGGAAACTTCTTCATCTAAACAAGTAAGATTTACTGAGCATCTACTATATAACCAAGCATAAGTGAAACAAACCAAGCCAGAAAGCCTCTGCTCTGTGCATGTTGTATTGCCTAGTAGAAGAGATTTAAAAAATTAAACAGGGGACTTCCCTGGTGGCGCAGTGGTTAAGAATCCGCCTGCCAACGCAGGGGATACAGGTTCGAGCCCTGGTCTGGGAAGATCCCACATGCTGCCGAGCAATGAAGCCTGTGCACCACAACTACTGAGCCTGCGCTCTAGAGCCTGTGAGCCACAACTACTGAGCCCACATGCCAAAAGTACTGAAGCCCGCACACCGAGAGCCCGTGCTCCACAATAAGAGAAGCCACCGCAATAAGAAGCCCGCACACCGCAATGAAGAGTAGTCCCTGCTCGCAGCAGCTAGAGAAAGCCTGCGCACAGCAACGAAGACCCAACCCAGCCCTAAATAAATAAATAATAAATTTCTAAAAATAAATAAATTAAAAATTAAGCCAGATAATTCAAAAACTACCCTTGCAATTGCAATAAGGAGAGTGATGAGTCAGAGAAGGAGTCATGGAAGAAGAAACATTAAAACTGAGACCTGATAGTAGAAACTTGTTGTGGGCCAGGGGTGGAAGACAACAGAGATGGAAGGTGTTTCAGGCAGAGAAAATAAAACACACGAGGGTCCTCAGCACGGAGCGTGGCATTTTTGAGCAACAGAGGCCACTGTGACTGGTGTTCAGTAAACAACAAGGCAACTTATTGGAATTGAGCCTGTAGAAGTAGAGAGAAGGCAGAAACCAGATCACAGAGAGCTTTATAACATTGGTAATGTTACAAATGGTAATATAGGTAACAATAACATTAAGAATTTTGAAAAAAAAAAAAGAAAAAAGAAAAAAAAAGAAGAATTTTGAATATAATAAGCTCTATCACTTTTCGTGACATGAAAATGTAACTTTGGGCTACAATTCCTAACAACTTGTAGGCTAGTGAAGTTTCCAAACTGAAAATCAGAGGTTTATAGCTAAGCTTGTTAAGTCTCCCAATGAAACATCACTATTGTATTTTCTCCCAGTTCTGTAATGATTGCTCTTTTAAAGAACAGATTGATTCACTGGGTCGATACCACAGACACTTATTGAAGAAACCCTGTATTGTTATGTCCAGTACTGATAATATTGCCAGAACAAATCTTCCCAATTATTTTCCCATTTTTAAAAATTGTGGTAAAACATACATAACATAAAATTTACCATCTTAATTATTAAGTGTACAGTTCAGTGGTATTAAATATAATGTTGCCCAACCATCACCACCATCCCTCTCCATAACTCTTTTCATCTTATAAAACTGAAATTCTATACCTATCAAACAATAACTCCTCATTTCCCCCTCCCCCAAGCTCCTGGCAACTACCATTCTACTTTCTGTCTTTATGAAGTTGACTACTCTAAGTACCTCATATAAGGGAAATCATACAGTATTTCTCTTTTTGTGACTGGCTTTATTTCACTTAGCATAACATCCTCATGGTTCATCCATGTTGCAGCCTATGTCAGAATTACCTTTTTAAGACTGAATAATACTACATTGTATGTATATACCACATTTTGTTTAACTATTCATCCACTGATAGACACGTGGGTAGCTTCCACATTTTAGCTACTGTGAAGAATGCTGCTATAAACATGGGTGTACAAAATCTATCCAATCTTGATGAACAAGATGTCATTTCAATACATTACCCTGTATAAATGCATACCACATAGACAAAATCTAGAATAGAAGTCCAAAAGGAAAGTGAAAAAGATGCCTTATTTCATCTCTTTTTTCTTTTGGTAGTGTGTCTAATTTCTCTTCTCTCTTGCTAGCCTCACCAAATCTAGACCATCAAAACTTTTCATGCCTCTTAGTATAATTTCATTATTAATGACCTCTTGCCTTTTCCCATGGAGTTCCCAATTCACAGATGAATATTCCCCAAATCTTCCACCTTCAAAAGTCATTTTACATCCTGCTTTCACCGAACTACTTTCCTTTTTAAATGCTTTACTTTCCTGTTAACCCAAAAAGAAAAAAAATGGGGGGGGAGGAAGCAGCATATGTTTTATTAAAATATTCCTGTAACTATGAATCAGCAATGATGGGTTCTATTTTAAAATGCAAAAATTTCAGAGACTACATAAGTAAAAATAGAATATTATAAATAAAATTGCAAGCTATCTCCCCTCACAATACCTAACAGTAGTAAGCTTCTTTTAATTTTTCTCATCTGAGAGAAGATATTGAAAATGTGCTGATAATGTTGAGAAACATTAAAAATGATCAAAAGATTAGGAAATAAGAAAAAAAACAAACATTTTTTCCAGTCTGGGACTAGACTGGAAAAGATAATATGAAGTACAAATAGCCTTAAAAGATATAGCCACATTACAAATGTACCGTCCTATTAATCTACACATCTTAAGGGCAGCCCTCTGATATAACTCAAAAAGTGAAGGAGGCATAAAAGGACACCAGTCTTGTCGTGGGGCAGGTGCTAATCAGAAACTCAAAGATATAAGGACTATTTGACATATACACAGATACATCCGGTCAACACCATTTGCTGCCATCCTGTGAAAGAAAACAAAAATTAACAGGCAATAGCTACTAAAATACACTTAGTTGTTCTGTAGATAAATAAAGCATTCTTCAATGACTTCATCTGCTGCAGCCCCTGGCTAAGACGGTTTGCAGCAGAGCAAGTAGAACTCCAAAAAGAGGCTGCCTATTCTTCAGCTCAGGACTGTCAAAGAAAAAAGGAAAAGGGTTTTACCATACTAAAAAGGTATTTAGTTCAGCCTATTCAGTGACCTGTGCAAGAAACAATAAGCCAAGCAAAGGATGGACTTTTGTCTTGATAAAGTAGGGTGATAGGATTCTTCAAAGAACATAGATCTCATCTCTGAGATATTTTAAAGATAAAAGTGCCTAAAGCCAGAACAAACCAAAACAACTTTTTAAGGATCCTTCAACCCTGATTTACACTTTGCCTTAATATTCTAGGTATAAAAGAGGTTGTAAACAAAATCCAGGAAGCCAGCAAGAAAAAAGTCATTTCTATAACACTGTGATTATGGAATACATCCCAGAATCTTTCCCAAAGATAATCAGAGGAACTGTAGCGTCAGATGAAACCCAAGGGTCCACAAGACAATGACCAGAAGAAGCAAATTATAAATGAGAAGCTTTGGGAGCTCCAACCACTGGATCAGAATTTAATCATCTATGTCAATAACTTCAGTAAACCCCTAACTCTCTGCCTTGGAAGGAAACAAGGTAATTTCAGGAATGAGTAGAATTCACTCTCATTCTTTATGCGCTTAAATTATCTTAAAGAAATCTTAGTCACTTCCTGGTAGTTCTTACCGGAGACAAGTGCTATTATTAAAGGTCATTTGCCCAAGCTGATTTTCCACATTTTCTCTGTCTCATAAGCCCATACACACATTCAATCCTAAACTTGGAAAATGCTTAATACCTTAGGACAGAGAGAGCAGAATACTGTGACATGAGTGCAAAATTTCTAGCCCACAACAAAAGAAAAGTGAATCCTACTCAAAAAAAAGTCTCATAGTCAATCATTAATGATCACTGTGTCATCCTCAATAAAATTACTTGACATTTCAATTTTAGTAACCTCTCTCCACAGGCCTTAACATTTTCCTACTTTATTAGCTAAGTACACTAAAAGACATTCTTTAGTAAAACTAAGTAGTAAAAAATTCACAAGAATTCTGAAGGTGATTTATCATCACAAAACTGTGAAAGAAAGCAGATTCCTACCAGTAAAAGTCACTTGAGAAAACTTAGTGAAAAATCCTCAACAAAAAAGAATAGTACATTAATGAATTAACAATACATTTCTGTGTGCAACCACCATTTAATATTCACTCGCAATTTCAGTTTAAAATCTTACTAGTCAATAATTTCTAGGACTGTACTTTGGCTATACTGTAATATGAAATCTGCATATTATGTTATTTAGAAAGTTAAAAAAGAGAAAAATGACTGGTATTTGTTCTTTAAAAAAAAAAGTTAATCCACACTTAGATGATAATTTCTCAAACTACACATGGATTTTATTCTAAATTCCATTAGGTTCCCAAAGCAACTGTTCACTTGCAGCCACTATAATGTCAACCTGTTGAGGTTTCTGTACAATACTCTTTCTACAAACTGGCTAGACTTTCCATTACCATAATTTTGCATACTAACATAGACAAAACACTATTGTCATTTTAAGCTGATAGAAATATTCCCAACCTAAGAAATCCAAAACTATTACAAACTTAAATTTTTCTTCAATTACTGAATTCACTTCTCTAGAATCATATGTAAAATTTCACTTGGTAATCAGGCTAAAATATCGTAAGTACAAGAAGTGTGGTTTCTCTATAGTCTCCTCAAAAAGAAAAAATATATAAGAGAATGAATCTGTCAACCTTAACATGGAGTTTTAAAATGAACAAGTTGACCAAAACTACATTACCATATGTCTGCTTAAATAATGAAGACAAAAAGACAATCCTGAAGTCCCACTGCCCCTATGGTTGTCTAGCTAAGTCCAGGAACAGAGGAACATTTATAAAGCTAAGATTCTGCTCACCCATTCTATTTCTGCAAAATCTGAACTGCTGAAAACAAATCTTTTTTCTTATTGTTAATTAGATAATTCCACGGTGCATTGTGTTTTCTATAATAGAGAGTAATACAGGATAAATTAACTTGACAAAAATGTAAAAATGTCAAAATGATGCCAATTAGTATAATGGTGGCTGGTTTATCTAAGATTCAAAAACCAATTTAAAAGATGGGCTTTCAAGAATCCACATTCTTTTAAGTGAATGCCTTAATCGTTCAGTTTATTTCTTAGGGGACTTAAGATCAGCTTGTCAACACACAAAAAAGTATTATTTTCAGGCTTTCCAAGATTTCCAGTAGCTCATTTTTACCAGAAAGCCTATTTAATGGCAGCCAATTTGCAAACATCAAATTTAAGATTACAGCTTCTGTAAAACAAGAAGAAAGACATCAAAGTTCACTTCAAGTATTTACATTGGCATAGACTGAACAGACTGCTTAAGAAAAAACTGACACCAAGGGCTCCATTTTGCTATCACTCATGTGCTACATGCACTAGTTTTCACATTACTTTAATCAAGAGATAGATATAACAAGTCTATCATTTAAAGTACACAAATTCATTACTCCTTTATGTAAGTTTGACATTTTGGCTCACGGCACATATTTGCAAACTAAGTATACACTCCACTAAAAGGGCAAAGAACAAAGAAACTAGAATAACTTAGCTTCCTTAAGTTTATATTATAACGAAACAAGAAAACAACTAAGTGGGTGCTTGTAATGTAGGACTGCTAGGGTCAATTTTATCATCACTAGAGCCTCAAGTTTCCTTCAAAGTGATAGGGAGAATCCTTATTATCTGATAAATGGTTATTCAGAACTTAACATAACTGATTTCAACAACTACAGCACAAACAAAAGCACCTTAAATAGCAGACAATGTCTAATTACCTAACTTTTAATGACAATGATAAAAAAAAAAAACTTCTATTAGGTACACAGAAAATCCAATAAATACCCTGCATTAAATACAGGCATTTCGTCCTAGATTCATGGACAATAAAAGGTCTAATAAGAAACAAAAGAAATTATTCAATTTTATACTCTTACTATAATTAGAAATAAATTTTAATAAACTAATTTCACTGAAAACTATTTTTCAAGAAGAGTTACCAGTTGTTCCAATTTTTCATTTTTTCATCATAGAATTTCCTTGTTCTTAAAGCTTTATATTTAATAGCTTTGTAAGAAAATATAACAAGATTATTAAATAATCTTGTAATATTAAAGATTTACTCAAAATATTAAAGATTTAGTATATTAATATTAAATAATATAAATATTAATTTATATTAATATTAAATATATATAATTATATATATATTTAGTTTTTTATATATTTTATATAATATATATATTTATATATATTAAATATACATAAAATATTAAATTATATAAAATATATACATATATATTAAATATATAAATAAATATAAAATAATATATTATTTACTATGTTAATTATAAATAATATTAATATTAAATAAATATTAAAGATTTACTCAAAAAATTACTCTGTCCTATTGATGGCAGTGAAGACTGGGGAGAGAAATTAAAGTTCTATGGTTTTTTCAAAAACACTTTAAGACAAATATAACAAATATCTGATTAGAGAAAATAATTTTCAGCTCTTCTAACACAAATATATTAGATACTTTCTATTCAAATACCCCCATACATTCACACATTTTTATATACAGAGAGGATGATGAGCTGACTCTGACCACTTGTGGTGTGCCAAGCACTGTGCTTTGAATGCACTACACTTACGGCAACTCTGTAATTGAGCGATTATGTACAGCAATTCTGTCTGGTAAGTACAATTGTTAACGCTATGTACACATGGGGGTGTTGAGGCACGAAGAGGTTGAACAATTCATTCAAAGCGACACAGTTAATCAGTGACAGAGTTAGAATTTAAACCCAGACAGTCTGGCCCCGCATCTGATTTCATAATTATATTATAGCGTGTATAAGGTACACATGGTGCATGACACAATGCCTGACACTCCGCAGGCACTAAACAGAAGTGTAACTGTTGTCATACTGCTTCTCTCTTCTTCACTTACTCTGTGATAATTCTGGATCTCCTTTCAGATTCATCATCTTCGGAATAGAAGGGCCATACACATCCACATCTAGCAAACCAACGGCCTTTGACTGTAAGAAAACAGAATTTACCGTCAGACTTTTCCCCACCCTTCATCAAAGATAAAGTGCATAGAAACAGCAGGTCTGACTACAGAAAAGACAATTTGCAAAATACTCCAAAATCATAACATAAACTTTCAAAGCAACAGTAAGGTAAAAGAACATAAACTGCTCAGGGTAAATATCGTTTGTTGGTTTACTAATCTCTTCTAGATAACTGACTAAAGAAATCCACTGCATCCACTTTAAACATTGTGGTTCAGATCTCCCATACACTCACAAACAGACTAAAACCTTTTGATCTGAAAACTAACAAACTACTTGCACACAATGTTAAAATAATGGTTTACAACAGCAAACATAACCCCAGCAAGAAGGAGCACTAACTTTTGGAAAGACCATCTAACACACCAAAGAATACAAAATGAAGGGAAAAAGCATAGAAACAAGACCATAATTAAAGCAAGTGAGAAATGCTGATGCAAATCTGGCATGGAAATGCTAACGAGGATGGCAGCAGACATAGTACAGAGACAACCTCTTACGTGCCAGTCACTGTTAAAAACCCGAAGTCTTCCAGAGAATTCATAAACAACTAAAACTGTTTTCCTTGATGATCCACCCAGCTGCCCAAGGGCAGAATATCCCGACTGGTCTCTTCACTAGCTGACAGTTCATCAGCAGGTTAACAAAGAAAGACAAACAAAATTCACTATTTCCAAATATGTCTTTTTTTCTTCTCCCCCCACCACCCCCTGCTCTTTCTTCTTTCACAGATTAAATCAATGCTATTGTTTTTTCTCATATACAAGCAAACAGAATGCTAATACTAACTATATGCCTTTGAGTTATGTTTCCCCAAGACATACAACTCTCCGCCCTCTCTCCCTGTATCCTGGCAAGATAAAACTCTTAATCTCTCAAAAAAAATTTTTTTTAACTAAACAATCTCTCATCTTCCACGTTATCTACCTATTTCCAGACACAAAGTCACTTGTTAAACCCCACTGTCTGGTTCCTATAAATAGACAAAACAAGGTACATTCAAATTTATGTCCCTAACTTTACAGTGACTCAAACTGCAATTCTAAGAAAATCATTTAATGTCCCTGTGTGACTCACAGAGGATTGGGATTAATATCTCCCTCTACCAAAAATCTCAGCTTACTGTAAAATAAATGAGAAAGGAGGAAGGACACATTACCTTTAATGGAATGGTGATATATAAAATTTGGGTTTAATACTTAAAAAAAAATCATTTGTAGTGTTAGTTTCCAGCTTTCTCATCAAAAGTAGGTATAATACCACCTTACAGGGTTGCTATGAGGAGTCAATGAGAAATGTAAATAAAATCCTTACCAGAGTGCCTGGCACCCCAGAGGAATTCAAGTGGTGGGGAGATATAATCAGGGAAAGTCTAGGTGTCTATTTGGGTGATTTAGGATGGCATGTTTTTAGAGATTCTGATTTGTCCACAGAGCTGGCTGTGGAAGCCTAGTGTTTCCAGTTTCTTAATATAACATTGCTGATTAATTTCCCTCCATCCTTTTCTTCCTCCCTCCTTTCCTGTGTCCCTCTTTCCCTTTCTCTTTCCTCTCTTCCTACTGATCTTCATACCCTTCTCTCCTCTGTTTCCTTTCTGATGTATCTAAGCACTGGAACTAAATTTAGGTCAGTCAGTAGCTTTAAAAAGGTAGGAACATTCATTGAGAAATTCTCACTGATTTTAACTCCTTTTTAAACCACAAACAAAAGAATTAAGTTGAATTAAAAATAGAATTAAATTCACTACAGATAAAAGCATTTTCAAATGAGGGGGCCTAAAACCTTAAGAAATGTGGATAATTGTTAACTATTATCTATGGGTCTGCTAATGCTATAACTAACACCTCTTTTCCATATGTTTTCTTGTGACACCTACAAAATTAATGCAACCATAAAATAATAATAATGCAAACAAAAAATATTCTAAGATTCTTTTTCCTTGCTCTCATTTATATTAATGTTGTTTTAGAATAACTTGAAAGGGTTAGGTCTCAGTTTTCAAATTAATCTTCTAAAAATACCTGTCAAGTAAATTTAAATTTATGTTTTCATGAAACAAGAAAACAACTAAGTGAGTGCTTGCAGTGTAAGACTGCTAGGGTCAATTTTATCATCACTAGATCTTCAAGTTTCCTTCAAAATGTTAGGGAGAATTTAGCTATCATCTACCTGTCCTGTCTTCTAGAAGAAAACCATGCTTGTCTAAAAGTGAGTCCTTGGCATCATGGGGTAAGACAAAACTGAAGATCTGCCCTAAAATTTGCTGTGGTAGGAATGGATTTTACATATACCTACATAGCTGCTAATACACATTATCACATAAGAATAAAGAGGGCAGGGAGGGAGATCACAACATGATAGAGTTCCTCTTTTTTCCTGGAGAATGGAACTAAGAATAATGGAAAATCCTCTATGTGTTAGGTTCTCTGCATACTCTCTACAAGTCTCTGCTGACCAACTAAATTTAGTACCAATGCTTACATATACCAAAAAGGAAACAGAGGAGAGAAAGGTATTGAGACAGGAAGGAAAGGGGGCAGGGCACAACCATTAAAAGAATTACACAACCATTAAGAAGAAAAGGATATGACCAAAACTGACTAGAACCTACTAGGCCCAAGATAGCAGAAGATTTGACTTCCAGTATATCTTGAGCCTCATTATGCACTCATTGTAATATATTAGCATATGCTAAATGACACACCCACAGGTGCCATGAGAGTTCCCAGGCCAATTGTAAAAGGTCAAAAAGTAGGTGGTGTCCCAATTCCTGGAAATTAGAATATTCCTCCCACTCATTAGCATATAAAATTACCCAGCCCATAAAAACTAACCACCCACCACAGCCCAGCACCACTCACTTTTCAAGAGGACTCCATGTCCTGCGGCCATCTTTCACCTTCTAAGATGGAGTGTGTCTCTCTCTAAATAAACCTGCTTTCATTTTACTATGGCTCGTTTGCTCTTGAACTTTTTCCTGCACAAAGTCAAGGACTCTCACTTGGTGGCCCAGCCCAGGTACCCACCCAAGAGCTGGGACATGACCAAGCTCTCACACCCCATTTTTCCTGCAACATACAAAGGTCAGCAGGAGGAGGGGAAAGAGAAAGGGAAAGAGGGACACAGGAAAGGAGGGAGGAAGAAAAGGATGGAGGGAAGTTAATCAGCAATGTTATATTAAGAACCTGGATACACTAGGCTTCCACAGCCAGCTCTGTGGACAAATCAGAATCTCTAAAAACATGCCATCCTGAATCACCCAAATAGACACCTAGACTTTCCCTGATTATATCTCCCCACCACTTAAATTCCTCCGGGATGCCAGGCACTCTGGTAAGGATTTTATTTACATTTCTCATTGACTCCTCATAGCAACCCTGTAAGGTGGTATTATACCTACTTTTGATGAGAAAGCTGGAAACTAACACTCAAAATGATTTCAAGTTTTCTTTCTTAGAATGAAGCAGAATGGAAAATTAAACACAAAAATACCAAGCACATAAACCTCCACCATAACTTGAACATGATCTGTCTACAAAAGACTTAGATAAAAAGCAAGAGTCAGCATGATTCTCCCTAAAGGGCCAAATAATAGGAAATATTTTGAGAGGACCTTCAAAATGGCAGAGGAGTAAGACGTGGAGATCACCTATCTCCTCAAAAATACATCAGAAATACATCTACATGTGGAACAACTCCTACAGAACACCTACTGAACACTGGCAGAAGACCTCAGACCTCCCAAAAGGCAAGAAACTCCCCCACGTACCTGGGTAGAGCAAAAGTAAAAAGAAAAAACAGACAAAAGAATAGGGACGGGACCTGCACCAGTGGGAGGGAGCCGTGAAGGAGGAAACGTTTCCACACACTAGGAAGCCCCTTCGCAGGCGGAGACTGAGGGTGGCGGAGGGGGGGAGCTTCGAGGCTGCGGAGGAGAGCACAGCAACAGGGTTGTGGAGGGCAAAGCGGAGAGATTCCCGCACAGAGGAGTGGTGCCGACCAGCACTCACCAGCCCAAGAGGCTTGTCTGCTCACCCGCCAGGGCGGGCAGGGGCTGGGAGCTGAGACTCCGGCTTTGGAGGTTGGATCACAGGGAGAGGACTGGGGTTGGCTGCGTGAAAACAGCCTGAAGGGGGCTAGTGAGCCACAGCTAGCCGGGAGGGAGTCTGGGAAAAAGTCTGGAGCTGCCAGCGAGGCAAGAGACCATTGTTTCGGGGTGCCGAAGAGAGGGGAATCAGAGCACCGCCTAAACGAGCTCCAGAGACAGGCGCAAGCCGCGGCTATCAGCGCGTACCCCAGAGACGGGCATGAGACACTAAAGCAGCTGCTGCCGCCACCAAGAAGCCTGTGTGCAAGCACAGGTCACTATCCACACCTCCCCTCCCAGGAGCCCATGCAGCCCGCCACTGCCAGGGTCCCGTGATCCAGGGACAACTTCCCCGGTAGAATACACGGCGCATCTCAGGCTGGCGCAATGTCACACCAGCTTCTGCTGGCGCGGCAGGCTCACCCCACATTCTGTACCCCTTCCTCCCCTAGACCTGAGTGAGCCAGAGCCCTCTAATCAGCTGCTACTTTAACCCGGTCCTATCTGGGTGGGAACAGATGTCCCTCAGGTGACCTACATGCAGAGGCGGGTCCAAATCCAAACCTGAACCCCAGGAGCTGTGCAAACAAAGAAGAGAAAGGGAAATCTCTCCCAGCAGCCTCAGAAGCAACGGATTAAATCTCCACAATCAACTTTATGTACCCTGCATCTGTGGAATACCTGAATAGACGACGAATCATCCCAGAATTGAGGCAGTGGACTTTGGGAGCAACTGTAGACTTGGGGTTTGCTGTATGTGACTGCCTAGTTTCTGATTTATATGGTTATCCTAGTTTAGTTTTTAGCACTTGTTATCACTCATGGATTTCTTTATTGGTTTGGTTGCTCTCTTCTTTTTTTAACTACTTTTTTTAATTGTTTTATTTTAATAATTTTTTTTATATTTTTATTTTAATAACTTTATTTTATTTTATTTTATTTTTCTTTCTTTCTTTTATTTCTCCCTTTTCTTCTGAGCTGTGTGGCTGACAGGGTCTTGGTGCTCCGGCCAGGTGTCAGGCCTGAGCCTTGCAGGTGAGAGAGCCGAGTTCAGGACACCAGACCACCACAGACCTCCTGGCCCCATGTAATTATCAATCGGTGAAAGCTCTCCCAGAGATCTCTGTCTCAACACTAAGACCCAGCTCCACTCAATGACCAGCAAGCTCCAGTGCTGGACACCCTATGCCAAACAACTAGCAAGATAGAAACACAACCCCACCCATTAGCAGAGAGGCTGCCTAAAATCATAATAAGGTCACAGACACCCCAAAACACACCACCAGATGTGGTCCTGCCCACCAGAAAGACAAGATCCAGCCTCATCCACCAGAACACAGGCACCAGTCCCCTCTACCAGGAAGTCTACACAACCCACTGAACCAACCTTACCCACTGGGGGCACACACCAAAAACAACGGGAACTGCGAACCTGCAGCCTGCGAAAAGGAGACCCCAAACACAGTAAGTTAAGCAAAATGAGAAGACAGAGAAATATGCAGCAGCTGAAGGAGCATGATAAAAACCCACCAGACCAAACAAATGAAGAGGAAATAGGCAGTCTACCTGAAAAAGAATTCCGAGTAATGATAGTAAAGATGATCCAAAATCTTGGAAAACAAGACAAAAAGACAACCCTCAGAATGGGAGAAAATATTTTCAAACGAAGCAACTGACAAAGGATTAATCTCCAAAATATACAAGCAGCTCATGTGCTGAATATCAAAAAAACAAACAACCCAATCCAAAAATGGGCAGAAGACCTAAATAGACATTTCTCCAAAGAAGACATACAGATGGCCAACAAACACATGAAAGGATGCTCAACATCACTAATCATTAGAGAAATGCAAATCAAAACTACAGTGAGGTATCACCTCACACCAGTCAGAATGGCCAGCATCAAAAAATCTACAAACAGTAAATGCTGGAGAGGGTGTGGAGAAAAGGGAACCCGCTTGCACTGTTGGTGGGAATGTAAATTGATACAGCCACTATGGAGACCAGTATGGAGGTTCCTTAAAAACTAAAAATAGAACTACCAAATGATCCAGCAATCCCACTACTGGGCATATACCCTGAGGAAAACATAATGTAAAAAGAGTCATGTACCACAATGTTCACTGCAGCTCTATTTACAATAGCCAGGACGTGGAAACAACTTAACTGTCCACTGACAGATGAATGGATAAAGAAGATGTGGCACATATATACAATGGAATATTACTCAGCCATAAAAAGAAACGAAATTGAGTTATTTGTAGTGAGGTGGATGGACCTAGAGTCTGTCATACAGAGTGAGGTAAGTCAGAAAGAGAAAAACAAATACCGTATGTTAACACATATATATGGAATCTAAAAAAAAAAAAAAAAAAGTGGTTCTGATGAACCTGGGGGCAGGACAGAAATAAAGACACAGACGTAAAGACAGACTTCAGGATACACGGAGTGGGAAGGGTAAGCTAGGACAGAGTGAGAGAGTGGCATTGACATATACACACTACTAAATGTAAAACAGATAGCTAGTGGGAAGCAGCCACATAGCACAGGGAGATCAGCTCAGTGCTCTGTGAGCACCTAGAGGGGTGGGATAGGGAGGGAGGGAGGAAGATGCAAGAGGGAGGGGATATGGGGATATATGTATACATATAGCTGATTCACTTTGTTATACAGCAGCAACTAACACAACAATGTAAAGCACTTATACTCCAATAAAGATGTCAAATAAAAAGAAAAAGGAAATATTTTAAGCCTTGTGGATCATTTGATCTGCAACTATTCAACACTGCTGTTGTATCACCAAAGCAGCCATAGACAACATGTAGATGAATGACCATGGCTATGTTCCAATAAAACTTTATTTACAAATACAGGCAGGATTTAGTCCACAGGTCATAGTTTGCCAACGCTGATTTAGAAAATAAGCTTTTCCATGACAAAGTTATTCAATCACCCAACAATGTAATTTTTGTAAAGCCAAGAGCAGACAGGACACAATCATCTCTTTTAGTGTCAGAGGAGCTACCTCAGTAAAGATCTACTTCCTCATCCTTAATTGGCTAGTTTTCAAAAATAATAAAGAGCACACTTTTCAGGCTGTTTCACTGGAACTAAGTTAGCATGCCTTGCTTTAATTTTATATATTGTGAATAAAATCAGTGTCCATTAAGTAGAAACACCAAACCCTGTATTAATTAAAGAATACTGTACTTTGATTTGGCACAGCTACTGACTGATAAAATTACCACAATTACAAAAGCAGCCTACACATATTTTCAAGTCTAGAATTCAGTAATGTTCAAAAGATGCCAAATAAACCTCATTTGTTTTTCATAATTTACTCCATTGTTTTTAAATCGGCTCCTTTTTTTTTTTTTTTTTTTTGCGGTATGTTGGCCTCTCACTGTTGTGGCCTCTACCGCTGCGGAGCACAGGCTCTGGACACGCAGGCCCAGCAGCCATGGCTCACAGGCCCAGCCGCTCTGCGGGATGTGGGATCCTCCTGGACCGGGGCACGAACCCGCGTCCCCTGCATCAGCAGACGGACTCCCAACCACTGCACCACCAGAGAAGCCCATAGGCTCCTATTTTAAGTGTATAAACAGTTTCTCAATTTAAACTTTCAAACACTTTTATACTGTAGGAAAATAAATGAGCAAGGTAGAGGCTATAAATAAACATATGCAGCTGGGTGTCCAACTAACTAAGTTTTGTGAATCCTTTCCAATTTATTTCACCTAAAATAATTATATTTAGTCAAGAAAACTCCAATCAGGGTTTTCCTTATCATTAATTTCAGCCAGGCCCAAAAGAATAATCACCACAAAAGCCTCACCAAATACACAACAGATAAAGAAAATGATTATTAGCAAATATAACTATACATGTACTATTGTAAAGTAGGATTGCCATCTTTAATGTCACCATAAACTTAACCTAATGTGTTGGTATGCTTTTTTCTGACTCTCCTGCAGTATGCAAAGTCTAACAGATGACAAAAACAAGACAGATCAAACCCCAACACACTAGATTTCGGGATTTGTTTCTTTATAATTCATAATACCCTGTGAGACCTGTAAAAGGTGGCAGAATTATTCAGAGTGATTATACTGTTTCATTACCACTGCATGAAAGCTGCAATTTGAGAGCCTACAAGTCCTATTTTTTGTGTGTTGGATTTCAAAGGCACTGACAAGAGTTTTGATACTGCTTTGTTCTTCCAACAGAATATACACTAAAGAAGATTGTAAAGCTTCATGATGTTCTTTTTATCCATGTCATGTGCTAATAGAACCCATCAAAACAACGTCTTAGAGTGGCCCACCCCAACGTTTGTAAGTAAACATTCATTTAAGATTAAGACCTGGATCTGGGGTAAGATGTCGGAAGAGTAAGAGGCGGAGATCACCTTCCTCCCCACAGATACATCAGAAATACATCTACATGTGGAACAACTACAGAACACCTACTGAACGCTGGCAGAAGACCTCAGACCTCACAAAAGGCAAGAAACTCCCCACATACCTGGGTAAGGCAAAAGAAAAAAGAATAAACAGAGACAAAAGAATAGGGACGGGACCTGCACCAGTGGGAGGGAGCTGTGAAGGAGGAAAGGTTTCCACACACTAGAAGCCCTTTCGCGGGCGAAGACTGTGGGTGGCGGAGAGGGGGAGCTTCGGCGCCGCGGACGAGAGCACAGCAACAGGGAGGCGGAGGGCAAAGCGGGGAGATTTCCGCACAGAGGAGCAGTGCCGACCAGCACTCACCAGCCCGAAGGGCTTGTCTGCTCACCCGCAGGAGAGGGCGGGGGCTGGGAGCTGAGGCTCGGGCTTCAGTCGGAGCGCAGGGAGAGGACTGGCGGCTGGCGGCGTGAACACAGCCTGAAGGGGTTAGTGCACCACGGCTAGCTGGGAGGGAATCCGGGGAAAAGTCTGGACCTGCCGAAGAGGCAAGAGACTTTTTCTTCCCTCTGTTTCCGGGTGCTCGAGGAGAGGAGATTAAGAGCGCTGCTTAAATGAGCTCCAAAGACCGGCGCGAGCTGCGGCTATCAACACGGAACCCAGAGACAGGCATGGGGCGCTAATAAGGCTGCTGCTGCCGCCACCAAGAAGCCTGTGTGCGAGCACAGGTCACTATCCACACCTCCCTCCAGGGAGCCTGTGCAGCCTGCCACTGCCAGGGTCCCGAGATCCAAGGACAACTTCCCCGGGAGAACGCACGGCGCGCCTCAGGCTGGTGCAACGTCACGCCGGCCTCTGCCACTGCAGGCTCGCCCCGCACAACGTGCCCTTCCCTCCCCCCGGCCTGAGTGAGCCGGAGCCCCCAAATCAGTAGCTCCTTTAACCCCGTCCTGTCTGAGCAAAGAACAGACGCCTTCCAGCGACCTACACATGGAGGCGGGGCCAAATCCAAAGCTGAAACCCGGGAGCTGTGCGAACAAAGAAGAGAAAGGGAAATCTCTCCCAGCAGCCTCAGGAGCAGCGGATTAAATCTCCACAATCAACCTGATGTACCCTGCATCTGTGGAAAACCTGAATAGACAATGAATCATCCCAAATTGAGGAGGTGGACTTTGAGAGCAAGATTTATTATTTTTTCCCCTTTTCCTCTTTTTGTGAGTATGTATGTGTATGCTTCTGTGTGAGATTTTGTCTGTATAGCTTTGCTTTCACCATTTGTCCTTGGGTTCTATCCGTCCGTTTTTTTTTGTTTTTTTTACTTTTTAAAATAATGTTTTTCTTAATAATTATTTTTTTATTTTAATAACTTTATTTTATTTTGCCTTACTTTATTTTCTTTTATCCTATTTCATTATTTCTTTCTACATTTTCTCCCTTTTATTCTGAGCTGTGTGGATGAAAGGCTCTTGGTGCTGCAGCCAGAAGTCAGTGCTGTGCCTCTGAGGTAGGAGAGCCAAGTTCAGGACACTGGTCCACAAGAGGCCTCCCAACTCCACATAATATCAAACGGTGAAAATCTCGCAGAGATCTCCATCTCAACACCAACACCCAGCTTATCTCGACGACTAGCAAGCTACAGTGCTGGCCACCCTATGCCAAACAACTAGCAAGACAGGAACACAACCCCACCCATTAGCAGAGAGGTTGCCTAAAATCATTAGTCCACAGACACCCCAAAACACACCACCAGACATGGACCTGCCCACCAGAAAGACAAGATCCAGCCTCATCCACCACAACACAGGCACTAGTCCCCTCCACCAGGAAGCCTACACAACCCACTGAACCAACTTTAGACACTGGGGACAGACACCAAAAACAACGGAAACTACAAACCTGCAGCCTGCAAAAAGGAGACCCCAAACACAGCAAGATAAGCAAAATGAGAAGACAGAAAAACACACAGCACATGAAGGAGCAAGATAAAAACCCACCAGACCTAACAAATGAAGAGGAAATAGGCAGTCTACCTGAAAAAGAATTCAGAATAATGATACTAAAGATGATCCAAAATCTTGGAAATAGAATAGACAAAATGCAAGAAACATTTAACAAGGACCTAGAAGAAATAAAGATGAAACAAGCAACGATGAACAACACAATAAATGAAATTAAAAATATTCTAGAAGGGATCAATAGCAGAATAACTGAGGCAGAAGAATGAACAAGTGACCTGGAAGATAAAATAGTGGAAATAACTACTGCAAAGCAGAATAAAGAAAATAGAAGGAAAAGAACTGAGGACAGTCTCAGAGACCTCTGGGAAACATTAAATGCACCAACATTTGAATTATAGGGGCCCCAGAAGAAGAAGAGAAAAAGAAAGGGACTGAGAAAATATTTGAAGAGATTATAGTTGAAAAATTCCCTAATATGGGAAAGGAAATAGTTAATCAAGTCCAGGAAGCACAGAGAGTCCCATGGAGGATAAATCCATGGAGAAACATGCCAAGACATGTATTAATCAAATTATCAAAAATTAAATACAAAGAAAAAATATTAAAAGTAACAAGGGAAAAACAACAAACCACCTACAAGGGAATCCCCATAAGGTTAACAGCTGATCTTTCAACAGAAACTCTGCAAGCCAGAAGGGAGTGGCAGGACATATTTAAAGTGATGAAAGGGAAAAACCTACAACCAAGATTACTCTACCCAGCAAGTATCTCATTCAGATTCAACAGAGAAATTAAAGCTTTATAGACAAGCAAAAGCTAAAAGAATGCAGCACCACCAAATAAGCTGTACAACAAATGCTAAAGGAACTTCTCTAGGCAGGAAACACAAGAGAAGGAAAATACCTACTATAACAAACCCTAAACAATTAAGAAAATGGTCATAGGAACATACATATCGATAATTACCTTAAATGTAAATGGATTAAATGCTCCCACCAAAAGACACAGACTGGCTGAATGGATACAAAAACAAGGCCTGTATATATGCTGTCTACAAGAGACCAACTTCAGACCTAGGGACACCTACAAACTGAAAGTGAGGGGATGCAAAAAGATATTCCATGCAAATGGAAATCAAAAGAAAGCTGGAGGAGCTATTCTCGTATCAGACAAAATAGACCTCAAATAAAGACTACTACAAGAGACAAAGAAGGACACTATGTAATGATCAAGGGACAATCCAAGAAGAAGATATAAGAATTGGAAATATTTATGCACCCAACATAGGAGAACCTCTATACATAAGGCAAATGCTAACCACCATAAAAGGGGAAATTGACAGTAACACAAACACCACTTTCACCAATGGAAAGATCATGCAAAATGAAAATAAATAAGGAAACACAAGCCTTAAATGATACATTAAACAAGATGGACTTAATTGATATTTATAGGACATTCCATCCAAAAACAACAGAATACACATTCTTCTCAAGTGCTCATGGAACATTCTCCAGGATAGATCATATCTTGGGTCACAAATCAAGCCTTGGTAAATTTAAGAAAATTGAAATCGTATCAAGCATCTTTTCCAACCACAACGCTATGAGACTAGATATCAGTCACAGGAAAAAACACAAACACATGGAGGCTAAACAATACACTACTTAATAACCAAGAAATCGCTGAAGAAATCATAGAGGAAATCAAAAAATACCTAGAAACACATGAAAATGGAGACAGGACAACCCAAAACCTATGGGATGCAGCGAAAGCAGTTCTAAGAGGGAAGTTTATAGCAATACAATCCTATCTTAAGAAACAGGAAACATCTCAAATAAACAACCTAACCTTGCACCTAAAGCAATTAGAGAAAGAAGAACAAAAAAAAAACCAAAGTTAGCAGAAGGAAAGAAATCATAAAGATGAGATCAGAAATAAATGAAAAAGAAATGAAGGAAACGATAGCAAAGATCAATAAAACTAAAAGCTGGTTCTTTGAGAAGATAAACAAAATGAATAAACCATTAGCCAGACTCATCAAGAAAAAAAGGGAGAAGACTCAAATCAATAGAATTAGAAATGAAAAAGGAGAAGTAACAACTCACACAGCAGAAATACAAAAGATCATGAGAGATTACTGCAAGCAACTCTATGCTAATAAAATGGACAACCTGGAAGAAATGGACCAATTCTTAGAAATGCACAAACTGCCAAGAGTGAATCAGGAAGAAATAGAAAATATAAACAGACCAATCACAAGCACTGAAATTGAAACTGTGATTAAAAATCTGCCAATAGGGCTTCCCTGGTGGCGCAGTGGTTGAGAGTCCGCCTGCCAATGTAGGGGACATGGGTTCATGCCCCGGTCCAGGAGGATCCCACATGCCACGGAGCGCCTGGGCCCGTGAGCCATGGCCGCTGAGCCTGCGCGTCCGGAGCCTGAGCTCCGCAACGGGAGAGGCCACAACAGTGAGAGGCCTGCGTACCGCAAAAAAAATAAGTAAGAAATAAAAAGTTCTTAAAATCTTCCAACAAACAAAAGCCCAGGACCAGATGGCTTCATACGCGAATTCTATAAAACATTTAGAGAACAGCTAACACCTGTCCTTCTCAAACTCTTCCAAAATATAGCAGAGGGAGGAAAACTCATTCTACGAGGCCACCATCACCCTGATACCAAAACCAGACAAGGATGTCACAAGGAAAGAGAGCTACAGGCCAATATCACTGATGAACATAGATGCAAAAATCCTCAGCAAAATACTAGCAAACAGAATCCAACAGCACATTAAATCGATCATACACCATGATCAAGTGGGGTTTATTCCAGGAATGCAAGGATTCTTCAATATACGCAAATCAATCAATGTGATACACCGTATTAACAAATTGACAGAGAAGAACCATATGGTCATCTCAATAGATGCAGAAAAAGCTTTTGACAAAATTCAACACCATTTATAATAAAAACCCTCCAAAAAGTAGGCATAGAGGGAACTTTCCTCAACATAATAAAGGCCATATATGACAAACCCGCAGACAACATCGTCCTCAATGGCAAAAAACTGAAAGCATTTCTATTAAGATCAGGAACAAGACAAGGTTGCCCACTCTCACGACTGTTATGCAACATAGTTTTGGAAGTCTTAGCCACAGCAATCAGAGAAGAAAAGGAAATAAAAGGAATCCAGGGCTTCCCTGGCGGCACAGTGTTTGAGAGTCCGCCTGCTGATGCAGGGGACATGGGTTCATGCCCTGGTCCGGGAAGACCCCACATGCCACGGAGCGGCTGGGCCCATGAGCCATGGCCGCTGAGCTTGCGCATCCGGTGCCTGTGCTCCGCGACGGGAGAGGCCACAACAGTGAGAGGCCCGCGTACCACAAAAAAAAAAAAAAAGGAATCCAAATCGGAAAAGAAGTAGTAAAGCTTTCACTGTTTGCAGATGACATGATACTATACATAGAGAATCCTAAAGATGCTACCAGAAAACTACTAATCAATGCATTTGGTAAAGTAGCAGGATACAAACAATGCACAGAAATCTCTGGCATTCCTACACACTAATGATGAAAAATCTGAAAGTGAAATCAAGAAAACACTCTCATTTACCATTGCAATAAAAAGAACAAAATATCTATGAATAAACCTACCTACGGAGACAAAAGACCTGTATGCAGAAAACTATAAGACACTGATGAAAGAAATTAAAGATGATACAAATAGATGGAGAGATATACCATGTTCTTGGATTGGAAGAATCAACATTGTGAAAATGACTCTATTACCCAAAGCAATCTACAGATTCAATGCAATCCCTATCAAACTACCACTGGCATTTTTCACAGAACTAGAACAAAGAATTTCGCAATTTGTATGGAAACACAAAAGACCCCGAATAGCCAAAGCAATCTTGAGAACGAAAAACGGAGCTGGAGGAATCAGGCTCCCTGACTTCAGACTATACTACAAAGCTACAGTAATCAAGACAGTATGGTACTGGCACAAAAAAAGAAATATAGATCAATGGAACAGGATAGAAAGCCCAGAGATAAACCCACACACATATGGTTACCTTATCTTTGATAAAGGAGGCAGGAATGTACAGTGGAGAACGGACAGCCTCTTCAATAAGTGGGGCTAGGAAAATTGGACAGGTACATGTAAAAGTATGAGATTAGATCACTCCCTAACACCATACACAAAAATAAGCTCAAAATGGATTAAAGACCTAAATGTAAGGTCAGAAACTATCAAAGTCTTAGAGGAAAACATAGGCAGAACACTCTTATGACATAAATCACAGCAAGATCCTTTTTGACCCACCTCCTAGAGAAATGGAAATAAAAACAAAAATAAACAAATGGGTGGCTTCCCTGGTGGCACAGTGGTTGAGAGTTCGCCTGCCGATGCAGGGGACACAGGTTTGTGCCCCGGTCTGCGGGGATCCCACATGCCATGGAGCGGCTGGGCCCATGCGGCTGGGCCCGCGCGGCTGGGCCCGTGAGCCATGGCTGCTGAGCCTGTGCGTCCGGAGCCTGTGCTCCGCAGTAGGAGAGGCCACAGCAGTGAGAGGCCCAAGTACTGCAAAAAAAATAAAAAATAAAAAAAAAAACAAATGGGACCTAATGAAATTTCAAAGCTTTTGTACAGCAAAAGAAACCATAAACAAGACTAAAAGACAACCCTCAGAATAGGAGAAAATATTTGCAAATGAAGCAACTGACAAAGGATTAATCTCCAAAATTTACAAGCAGCTCATGCAGCTCAATAACAAAAAAACAAACAACCCAATCCAAAAATGGGCAGAAGACCTAAATAGACATTTCTCCAAAGAAGATATACAGATTGCCAACAAACACATGAAAGAATGCTCAACATCATTAATCATTAGAGAAATGCAATTCAAAACTACAATGAGATATCATCTCATACCAGTCAGAATGGCCATCATCAAAAATCTAGAAACAATAAATGCTGGAGAGGCTGTGGAGAAAAGGGAACACTCTTGTACTGCTGGTGGGAATGTGAATTGGTACAGCCACTATGGAGAACAGTATGGAGGTTCCTTAAAAAACTACAAATAGAACTACCATATGACCCAGCAATCCCACTACTGGGCATATACCCTGAGAAAACCATAATTCAAAAAGAGTCATGTACCACAGTGTTCACTGCAGCTCTATTTACAGTAGCCAGGATATGGAAGCAATCTAAGTGTCCATCAACAGATGAATGGATAAAGAAGATGTGACACATATTTACAATGGAATAGTACTCACCCATAAAAAGAAACGAAATTGAGTTATTTGTAGTGAGGTGGATGGACCTAGAGACTGCCATACAGAGTGAAGTGAGTCAGAAAGAGAAAACTAAATAGCATATGCTAACACATATATATGGAATCTAAGGGAAAAAAATGGCTCTGAAGAACCTAGGGGCAGGACAGGAATAAAGTCACAGACGTAGAGAATTGACTTGAAGACACGGGGAGGGGGAACGGTAAGCTGGGACAAAGTGAGAGAGTGGCATGGACTTATATATACGATCAAATGTAAAACAGATAGCTAGTGGGAAGCAGCCACATAGCACAGGGAGATCAGCTCGTTGCTTTGTGACCACCTAGAGGGGTGGGATAGGGAGGGTAGGAGGGAGGGAGACGCAAGAGGGAAGAGATACGGGAACATATGTATATGTATAACTGATTCACTTTCCTATAAAGCAGAAACTAACACACCATTGTAAAGCAATTATACTCCAATAAAGATGTAAAAAAAAAACTCAGTAATCAAAAAATATATATATTAAGACCTACTCAAATGTGTCCTTTCCATAGATGTACCCAGTTAAGAATCACATGAGTCTCTACACATTACATTACACTTAAACTTGGACTGGCAACTAGGATTTATTCAATTTAAAGTTGAATCAAGCCTCTACTTTCTTTTCTCTCTACCTAGCTTTAAATCAAGCTGCCGTTCACAAGAATTTTAATCTCTCAGTAGAGAAAAATATGTTTCTTAATTCTATTAACTAACATTTAATAAGAATCTGAATGTCAGAAGAAGTAATGGTTGTACAGTGATGAGAGAACAATTTCCTACTACTTATCAAAGGACTGTCTAAATCTTCAATTTCAGTCAAGAAAGAAAGAGGAACAAGGGCAACATAAAGGAAAAAGTTCACATGGCTGGACAGAGGGCAGAGATGAGCTCATGAAAAGTACAGAAGAATCCCAAATGATAAACTGTTTGTAAACAAGCTGGAAAAGTAGAAATGGAAGAGTATCGAATTAAAGACTATTTTAGAACAACAAAAACAAACAAACAAAAAAACACCTAAGAGATCATCACAGTCTTCTGACCACTTTTTAGTGAAGAAGAAACAGGCCCAGAGATAAATGTCATAGCTGGATCTAGCTTCCAAATTTCTTTCCAACATATCATAAAGCTTAACTGCTAACAATCACTAACCATTCCCCTTTGTCTCTCTCATCTCATCCCCTACTATTTTTCCCCTTTTCACTCCACTCCAGACACACTGCTCCCTGCAGTGTATTTAACACACCAGGTATGCACCTGCTTTAGGTGCACGTGGTTCTCTCCATCACTTCTTTCAAGTCTTGATTCAAACATCACCATGTAGTGAGGCCTTCACTCGTCACTCTATCTAAAACTCCAACTCCCTCATCATAACCGTGCATATTTCCTACTCCCCTTCCTGCTTTTTCTTTCTTCTTAGCACCTATATCAATATTTAACATACTATATATTTACTTATTTATCTTGTTTATTGTGTCTCCCCACTAGAATGTTAATTTCACTAGGGTAAGGAATTTTGTATGTTTTATTCACTGCTGTACCTAGAATCTAGAACAATAGGCAGTTGTGGAGAGACTCTGTTCTATCTCAAGAAATTCTGGTTCAGTAGGTCTGGGCTGGGGTCCAATAAACTGCATTGTAACACTCTGGGGTATAAGATGACCACAATGTGAAAAACAGTAATATAGATAGTAATGGAAAGGCAAAGATGAAAATTTGCTATAAGGCCCTACATCTTGGGACCAGCAGGATCAGAGTAACAGTCAGTGATCTACAGTAATCAACAGTAACAATGAAGAGGGTTTTTTTTTTAACTATAAAAAAGTAGTTCACATTCTGCCATATGGGTAAATAGTCAGTCACATATTGCATGGGACATATGCATATAAAAAATTATTCGTTGTTTATCTAAAATTCAAATTTAATTGAGTGGGTGTCCTATATTTTTATTTGCTAAATCTAGCAACCCTACCCTGGCATCTCTTCTCAACAGTGCAGTGAGAATGATTCAGAGTTGAAACATAAGTCAGATCGTGTCTGCTCAAAACCCTTCACTGACACCCCCTCCTGCATTTCACTCATGAAAAACCAAAGTCCTTACGACAATTCACCAGACCCCACAAAATCTATACAGCTCCCCATACCCCTGCCTCCCAGCCCTGTTCACTTTCCTCACCTGTTATTACTCCAGTCCACTTCTTACTCCAAGGGCCACAGTGGGCTTTTCACTATTCCTTGAATAATAAGCTAGACATGCTCCCACATAGTAGCCTTGGAACTGGCTGTTCCTTTTGCCTGACACAATCTTCCCACAGATAGTCACACAGACTACACTCTCACCTTCTTCACGTTTCTGCTCAGATGTCGTATTTTCAGTGGAGCTTACCCTATGTTAAAGTGCGAACCCCCCCTCACACACAAGCATTTTCCCTCCCCCTTATTTCAGACTACTTTTATCACTTTCTAACATAATATTTAACTTACTTATGATGTCTAACATCTATTTATTGTAAACTCCATAAGGGTAAGGATATCTCCAAGCACCTTAAACAGTAATCATAAGATAAATATCCATTTAATGAACAGATGGATGAATGGATGAACTAATGAATGAATAAACAAACCTCCATTTGTTCCTCTGTAGAGTATCAGGGTTGATTACTATATGATCCCTACGGCCCCTCTTAAGCTCTAACATTCTACGAGTTCATGAAATTCCCTCTCCTAATACCTCTATACTAATGTTTTAAGTTATAGGATTCAAAATTAACTAATGTAGGTAAAGTTTAAAATATTCTGGTGTTAAAGAAAGGGTCATAAATTTCCTTGCGGTCTATTCCTAACCACCATTTTTCCCCCAAGAAAATCCAGTGTCATCTTCATTTTTCTATTGATCTCAACTCCAGAAAAATGGAACTTCATGGAATAAAATCTAGTGCAAAGACTGTCTATAGTGGGCTGCTGTAAAAAAAAAAAAATGGTAAGAGTACAGTACCTTAAAAAAAAAGTACACTACTTAAATCTTTGAAAACTAAAGACACAATCCAGTATGAAAGGGCTCATTAAAAAGAGGGCAATTTTTAAACCCGCTCACTACCAAGTTTAGGTTCAATCCAGGGTTTTAAACATAAAATGGCTGCATAGGAGTTTTGGCGGGGGTGTGTGTGTGTGTGTGTGTGTGTGTGTGTGTGTGTGTGTGTGTCTGTGTTTATTTTCCTTTCCAGAGCAGACAAGCAACATCTTCTTTAACAAGAAGCAACTACCTTAAGTCCCATATTTTCATCTAGTAAGTAACAGAGAAAGTAAATGAGGAGTAAAACAACTAAGATTAAGAAAAGAAAAACCTTGAATCCTTGGCCTTCTAATTAAAGGGGAAAAAAAAGTATTGATGCTCTTAGTAAGCAGTCTTCAAAATCAGAGAAAAATTAGGAAGCCTTCTATGACCATGGTAATACAAATGCAGAAAAAGATACTTCTAGATACTAACCCCTAAAAATAATAGTCATCTTATCTGCAACATCAACCAGCCACTTTTTTGACAGAATCTAAGCCTTAAGACCTAGAAACCTAACCAAACAAGAACCTTTCCCAAATCAGATAAGGTACTGCAGCAAAAGCACTGAAAACCAACATCGATTCCTTCAGAATATCCTTAACTAAACTGCAGTGCAGGGAACAGCATTCACAATTCTGATAGCAGCTCTTGCAAATAAAAGCAATGCAGCAACCACAGGAATCAGATGTAAACAGAGCACATGATATACCCTCCAGACTCAAAATCACAGGAGCCAAGCAGCTGGTTTTAAAACCCATGTCTTCATGTGCTCTCTGCTCTCTTCTCAGCTACCCTTCTAACACTGCCCTACTGAGGATTTAGGGGCCTCCTTATTCCTCAAGGAGATGTGATGGGGGAAATAAATTACTGAGAAAAAAAAATTGAGAAAGGAAAAATGAATTGGTGAGAGCCAAGTTAGGGAGGAAGGGGAGAATAATTAAGAAAAAAGGACAGACTGTTCTGTAAGAAAGATCTGGATAACTTCTTATTGTACAGAATCAGGTCATGAAATTCAAAGGATGTATACCAGTTTTGCCACCAATATGTTACAAACTAAAGGAAACTAAGGAAGAATATACTAAATGTAAAATTTGGGTAACTGTTCTCTTTCTAACTCACAACAAATTCAGCAACTTCCATTCCATCCCAAAGTGAGAGAACGAATTACTGGCAGCAAGTTGCACTTTACCAAAAGAAATTTAAAAGGTAGGCCAAAGGGTGCTGAGAAGGAAACACACAGCCAACAGCTTCTTAAGAGCTATTCAAAACAAAACTGCTACTGCTTCTAATGGGAAATGTCAAAGCACATCGTGCATAATGCTTTCTACCTAAAACCATACAGAAAATAGAGGGGAAAAGCAGTTTGGGGCTTCTACCTTCTGAAAATTACCTTATAAAACCGTACTGTTATTTTATTCTGCTTGGTAAGTGCGGTGCGTGTGTCTGTGTGCTTATGGAGGAGGAGGAAGAGTAAGTAAGGAAAAATTCTGAACACAAGATGGGCTTTAGAGTCTAGTTACACACTCCCAACACTCTGTTGCACAATTAATTTAAAAAAAAAACACACGGCCTTATCTTTCACTTTAATATTTGACATTAAGTTTCTTACTCAGTACACTGAATTATTCTTATAAAAGATACCAGAAAAGTAGACACACACTTCTCAAGTCAATTAATACTATTTATATACATCAGTGGTGATCTGTTAGCAAGCAAAACTGTTTATATATTCCATAAAATGTATGAACCTTGAGGATTTAGATAATTCAGTTAATCACAGATGCATCCATATCATGACTGAAATAAACAATTGTACTGTATTCAAATATTTATATTACTACGCAACAAATAAAAATGAAGTTCAAAAACTATGGAAAACCCTCAAGGTACCATTATGATCACCAAGTATAAAATGATGTATTACCTAAACCCAAGTAAGTTATATTTATATGATTAATTACAATTAAATACCTACTGTAATGTACAGTATACTTTATGTTTTTTACAGTATATATTTTTTTTCATTATTTTTTTGTGGCTGAGTAGTATTCCATTGGATATATATTTTCTTTATCTATTCATCTATTGATATTAATGGATACTTAGGTTGCTTCCATATCTTGGCTTTTGTAAATAACGCTGCTATGAACACTGGGGTGTGCACATTTTTTCAAATTAGTGTTTTTGTTTTCTTGGAATATATGCCCAGCAGTGAAATTGCTGGATCATATGATAGTTCTATTTTTAGTTTTTTGAGGAAACTTCATACTGTTTTCCACAGTGGCTGCACCAATTTACATTCCCACCAACAATGTGCAAGGGTTCCCTTTTCTCCACAACCCTTGATGCAAATATTTTTTTTTTTTTGCGGTACGCGGGCCTCTCACTGTTGTGGTCTCTCCCGTTGCGGAGCACAGGCTCCAGACGCGCAGGCTCAGTGGCCATGGCTCACGGGCCTAGCCGCTCCACAGCATGTGGGATCTTCCCGGACCAGGGCACGAACCCGCATCCTCTGCATCAGCAGGCGGACTCTCAACCACTGCGCCACCAGGGAAGCCTGATGCAATATTTTTAAGTGAGGATCAATGAAAAATGTTTTTCAAAATATTAACACCTAACTTGAAGTTCAAAAATGGTTAATCTATTAATTCTATTCCCAAGTAGCAAAAATTTTTTTTCATAAATGAAAAACAATGTTACTTAATACCATATGGGGACTTCCCTGATGGTCCAGTGGCTAAGACTCCACGCTCCCAATGCAGGGGGCCTGGGTTCAATCCCTAGTCAGGGAACTAGATCCCATATGCCACAACTGAAGATCCCACATGCCTCAGCCAGATAAATAAATATTTTTGTTTAAATACCATATGACTCACATAAGTAATTATTATTTTTAGGATTTTTAAAAAATAACTAATTTATTAAAGGCATAGTAGAATGCACAAAAAAGCTATCTGGGATTTGCATCACTAAATAGATGGGCAATTTAGCTAAGTTACTAACCTCACCAAACCTCAGTTTTCTTACCTACAAAATAAAGATTAAGAAGATACATACCTTACAGGATTTTTGTGAGACTGCAGAACAGTGTGAACTTGTGAAACTTAAAGAACAGTTAACAGTTATATAGAACTATAAGCCACATACTTCCTAAATACTGTAGGTATGTTAGCTTATGTAATCCTCACAACTACTTCATGAGGCAGGTGTACACTATAATGTCAAGGCACAGCAAAGATTAGTAATTTACCTAAAGTCACACAGCTGTAGTGCAGGAGCTGTGATAGGAACCCAAGCAGCATGCCTTCAGAGTCCACAGGTACCTCTACAGCATGGTGCCCCTCTCCTACAAGACATATTAAGTCAACTTCCTAGCACAAAGTAAATACCCAATGTTAGTGTCTCTTCTCCCTTTCACCAAGACCTCTTTATGCACTGAAACAGGAAAAATGAGCATTCATTCTCAGTGAGTAGTAATTTATCACACAAGACAATCATCCACAATAACATTCTAATTATTAACCCAGGCAACAAGCTTTGAGAGTAACAAAATGATCCTTAATGTGCACTTACTGCTTTTATCCGAATTGTCTGTTTTTTGTTTTATAAGAGAAAGAATCCTGCCTAGTTTAAGGTTTTATATGAGATTACTGTGAAAAACAGGCTCTACTAAATATTAAGTAATGTATTTCACAGAAATTGGATTAGAGATTTTGGTATACTCACTGATTTTCAAATTATATACTTATATAGATTACACAGAACAGACACAGCCAAAAATGCAGTTAAGAAAATAAACAAAGTTTATATGCTCAAGCTTAGAAGATGTTTGGCTGGGCCAAAAAAAATCAGCTATTGATTACAATGGATACTAAGCAACAAGAAAAGCAATTTATTATATTTGCTTCTTATTTTCTTTTTGTTGTAGCTTTACAGAAATTTGTTTCTTTGCTAAATCAAATACCCAGTACTTACTACAGGCTAAGACATATAAAAATAGCCAGTTACTGAATCCTTACTATATGCCAGCATTTATGCTAGACACATTACATATATACTGTATATTTCACAAAAGCTACGTAAAGTAGCCATTATCGTTGTTGTTACACATTTCACAGATGAGGGACCTGAGCTCTGTGAGGTCAAGTGCCTTGCCCAAGTTCACACAGTTAGTAAGCGAAGAGTTGGGATTTAAATTCAGGTTTGCCTAAAACCAAAGTCCACATTTTTCCTACCAAATATACCTAAACCTAGCTGTGCATCAGAATTACCTGGGGAGCTTGTTAACAAAATTGATGGTCAAATCCCAGACCTAAAATAATCAAATTCTCAGATTCTGATTTATTTAACAAGCTCCCCAGGTGATTCTTATGCAGCAAGCTGGCACTGGTCCAAGGAGTAGCCCTTAAAAACCACTGAACTGGGTCGTATGGTAGTTCTATTTGTAGTTTTTTAAGGAACCTCCATACTGTTCTCCATAGTGGCTGTACCAATTCACATTCCCACCAACAGTGCAAGAGTGTTCCCTTTTCTCCACACCCTCTCAAGCATTTATTGTTTCTAGATTTTTTCCAGCAATCCCACTACTGGGCATATACCCTGAGAAAACCATAATTCAAAAAGAGTCATGTACCAAAATGTTCATAGCAGCTCTATTTACAATAGCCAGGACATGGAAGCAACCTAAGTGTCCATCATCAGATGAATGGATAAAGAAGATGTGGCACATATATACAATGGAATATTACTCAGCCATAAAAAGAAACGAAATTGAGTTATTTGTAGTGAGGTGGATGGACCTAGAGTCTGTCATACAGAGTGAAGTAAGTCAGAAAGAGAAACACAAATACCGTATGCTAACACATATATATGGAATCTAAGAAAAAAAAAAATGTCATGAAGAACCTAGGGGTAAGACGGGAATAAAGACACAGACTTACTAGAGAATGGACTTGAGGACATGGGGAGGGGGAAGGGTAAGCTGTGAGAGAGTGGCATGGACACATATACACTACCAAATGTAAAATAGATAGCTAGTGGGAAGCAGCCACATAGCACAGGGAGATCAGCTCGGTGCTTTGTGACCGCCTAGAGGGGTGGGATAGGGAGGGTGGGAGGGAGGGAGACGCAAGAGGTAAGAGATATGGGAACATATGTATATGTATAACTGATTCACTTTGTTATAAAGCAGAAACTAACACATCATTGTAAAGCAATTATACTCCAAAAAAGATGTTAAAAAAGAAAAAAAAAACACCGAACTACTCCTCCCCAGCCCATTAGGTTGGTGATTAGAAGGTAAGATATCAGGATACTAGGCCTAGGTATTAATAGATTAAGGAGTCAACTCAATTTTAGATAGGGAAATACATTTTGGTAAATGGCATTTCAATCTCTTCATTCACCACCAAACCTACAGCCAATCTTTAATTCTTCCTTCCCTTCTAATCTGTCTCTTAAATCTGTCTGTTCCTTTGCCTTTTTACTACTAAATGGAGGATATTAACATCTCCAAACACTACTCATTGCTAACCCCTGAGAACTCCTACTCCCACCTGCTGTTTTCATAGGCAGAGCTCACCTCCCACTGTAAAGGTGGAAAATATCAGACTCCCCACTTTCCCAGTCTCCTTTGCAGGTAAGTCACAGTCATGAGATCCAATCCTGATCGGTGAAGCTAGGAGTGCCTGGTCAAAGTTTTCTTCTCTAACAACAACAAAAAACAATAAGAGAACCCACCCTTTTTCTTCCTGTTTGTGAATGAATAAGACCATTTTGTGACCATAAAGATTAAACCAAGAGAAATGCAGAAATGCCACCCCAGAGCCCTGATATAGTTGGGCAGCTTTCTAACCAACTCTTTAACTTCCAGATTTCTTTTATGTGAAATAATAAACCCCTATTTTTAAGCCAATTTAAGTTGATAAGTCTGTTCTCACCCTTGCTATTGCAAATGCCTCCCTTACCTCCAATATGTCTCTAATTTGTTCTTCACCATCACTATAAATCTTACAGCGCAGATTTTATCATGAACTGTACACTAGCAGATAACTTTCTAAAGTATCCCACTGACTACAGGACAAAATCCAAAATCCTTTACATATCATATGCATCCAGTCTATCTTCAGCTGGATCCCCCATGAGCCCTCTCGTCCCAATATACCCTAAACTATAACCATACAGACTACTTCTCATACCAAACTATAATTCCTGCTTCCATGACTTTGCTCACATAGTTCCTTCTATCTAAAATTTTCTTCTTTTCTGCTATTTTTCTACCTGCCAAAATTCTACCTAGCCTTCAAATTACTGCCTCTGCTTAAAACGGGAATTAATTTCTCTCCACTCTGGTATTAACGTACTCTGTTTATACTCACCAACTGCTACACTTGCCACATTCTTCCTTATATGTAAATAAATATGTGTATCTGTCTCCCCCACAAGGCTACAAGCCTTTGTGAAGGTAGCCCCCATGTAAACACAGTAAACACAGTGTCTGGTACAAGATGGTCCTTGGATTGTTCAGTTTTGAATTTGTCCAAAATCAGTCAGACGTTCTCAACTACGCTGCTTAGGAGCCAAAAGGGATGAAGACTGTATTTTAAAGAGAAAGAAAAACTATCACAAAAATATTTAGGGTATTTGTGAAAATTATTTTTGTGTAACCTGAAAACTGTTTTGAACCTAAGGTACAAAATAAAATGTTTTAACTGTTAACTGCTAAATGAGAACCAGAAAGACAATGCAAAGCCTTAGAAAATGCTTAAAATAATTACTTGTATATGCCAATTCATCTCTACTCTCTTAAATTCTATGCCAGCCAGTAAATTGCCCTGCTTCTATCTCATTATCATTTTAGTCCAATAGAAACACTGTTGGGAAACGCAATTCAAAATCACAATGAGAAACCACTTCACACCCGAGGATGACAGAAAATAAGTAAGTATTGGTGAGGATGTAGAAAAACTGGAACCTTTGTACACTGCTGGTAAGAATGTAAAATGGTATACCACTCTGGAAAACAGTCTGGCAGTTCCTCAAATGGTTAAACGGAGTTGTCACATGACCCAGCAATTCCACTGCTGGGAATATCCCCAAGAGAACTGAAAATATATGTCCACATAAAAAACTTACATACACACACACACACAAAAAAAACTTATACACAAATATTCACAGCAGCATTATTCATAATAGCCAAAAAGTGGAAACAACCCAAATGTCCATCAACTGATGAAACAGATAAATAAAACGTGTTATATGCATACAATGGACAATTACTCAGCAATAAAAAGAAATGAGGAAATGAAACATGCTATGACATGGATGAACCTTGAACACATTATGCTAAGTAAAAGAAGTCAGTCACAAAAGACCATATATTGTATGATTCTATTTATATGCAATGTCCAAAATAGGCAAACCTATATAGACAGAAAGTAAATTAGTGGTTGCCTAAGGCTGGGGTACATGGGGAGACTGAATAATGGCTAAGCAGTATAGGGTTTCTTTTTGGGGTCATGAAAATTTTCTAAAATTGATGGTGATGGATGCACAATTCTGTGAATATATTAAGAGCCACTGAAAAGTAAACTTCAAATAGATGAATTGTATGGTATGTGAATCATACTTCAATAAAACCATTAAAAAATCCTAGGACTCCTGTCAGTTATAACAATTAGCAAGCCTGAAACAAAGACATAGGTTACTCCTTAGTAGGTAAAACAGTAAAGACTAAAAAAAAAGTATGTGCATTTCTATCTTGACCAAAAGTTGACTGGAAAAGTTCAATATATTTGCTGAATTTTCACAATCGGGGCAATTCTACTGTATATCAAACTTGAAAATGCGCACGTTGTTTTTCAAATGCATTGGGAAAATGTATCTGACATCAACTCAGTTGTACAATCAAGAAACCTGGAATGGAGGTCATCCGACTTCTTCCTCTCCTCTCTCATATCCAATCCTTTGTCAAGACCTACCAATTTTACCTTCTCCTCCATTTCCACCACCAAAACACTAGTCCAAGACATCACCATGCTCTCCTACTTAGGTTACCATAATAGCCTAAATTGTTCTCTTGTGCCCGTTCTAACATCTCCTCCATTCTCCATGCAACACTGAAGTAATTTTTAAGCAAATCTGATCATGTCCATCCCCTGCTTAAAATTGCTTCCCATTGTCCTTAGGATAAATTCTAAAATTCCTGACATGATCTCCAAGGCTGCTACTCTCCTTCTCATACTGAGCACCACCTCACTGGCCTTCTTTCGGTTCCTCCAGCTCCCCATGCTCCTTTCCATTCAGAGTTTTCTGGCACAAAAGTCCTTGCTCTCCAGGAGTTTCCATTCTAATGTGGGGGTCAGGGGCGCATAGGGGAGTCAGAGGAGGAGACAAGAAGGAATAAGATAAATTAGAATTTGTGGCAATAACAATTATTGCCATGAAAAAAATAAAACAGTAATGGGACAGAGAGTAATGGTGGTTGTTGGAAAGCAGATACGACTGATGTTACTCCCTCAGGGAAGTCTTCCCTCAACCCTCAGATTAGAATCAGTATCCTGTTGTATGCTTTCCTGAAAACAGAATTTCTCCTTTGCAGTACTTATCACAGATGTAAATAAACAAGGTGGACTGTCTTATTCACCACTCTATCCAAAATACCTACCACAGTGTCTGACATATAGCAGATAGTTAGTAAACACACTTTAAAGGAATGCCTTGGGCTCTCCAGTTTCACAAACTGAAACATAAAACCACAGACCATGTGATGTAATCAGTTAACCTAGCCAACTCTGGCAGAACCAAAACAAAGAGTTACCAAGAAAATCGAGAGGTTATCTGCCCCACCTCTGCTCCAGGAGCCTCAGCAATACCCTCTCTGCAACCTTTGATTTACTATTGCCTGTGTTATAGTCCCTGCAGTGATTCATAAGACACACACTTAAAGAACATCTGGCTTCCATCTTCCCTATCTAATCAGGTATAAAAATAAAACATTTATATTATCACAGTCATTTCCACGGGAAATATGAAAATGTCAGAGCCCTAATTCAACGACTACAAGCAGAGGTAGCAGCTTTGCAGGGGATTTTGTCAAAGGCAGATGTTAGCTACTCAAGTTCCAATTATAGGACTTGTTTCCAAGCAAGTCTATTCTTTCCTGACTTAAACTTCCTCCTTTAAAAATGACATTTCATAGACTCCCAAATTTCCCTTTTTCTTTTGATTACTTATAACATCCTTTAGTAACATGAAATCAAACCCCTTTCTCTCCATTATGAAAACAATTTCTACTACCAAACTACTTTTGCAAAAATCTGATGCTCAAAACATATATTACTTATAATGGGGAAATTTTTTTTAAAAGGTTGGTATTCACAACTCTCTGGTGTGACCACTGTAAAGACAAAATTGGGAGCTAATTAAGCTCAGTGGTTCTCATTAAATGGAGAAAAACAAGTAATATTAAGATTTGGCCCTTGAGTGCTTGGTCAAATGCCTATGAACCACCGTGTTTAGGGAAAGTTCTAGCCACGTACTGTTGCAAACATTCCTCTTATTCCAAATATGTCCTCCACCCCAACCTCACCCCACCAGAGTGGGCTGATCCTTCCTTTGAAACTTAATCCTTTTAAAAGAAAAGAGATCAGTAGTCTAACTAAAAAGCCTCTCTGCTGTTTAAAAAAAAAAAACTACACAAATTTTCCCCCAAATGTCCTTCCCCTGGATGAGTGCCACCCTTAGTCATGCACAGCTGGTGTTTGCTCATTAAAATACTCCATTCAGAAACAAGCCCCCTCTATCCTATTATCACTAGCAACTATTAATTTTCAAATTGTCTCTACCATGATAAAATTTCTATGCTATGTAGCTTTTGGAAATAACCAGTACCCAATTCATCCTGACACATTTTTTTTTAATTCCTCAGAGAAATCCTTAAAGAATGAAGCTTACCACTATTTTAAGCCAAACAGAGTACGGGAATTGGCTAATAAAATAACAAGTAGACAACTGTTTAAAAGCAATGTGCAATACCAATTAGGACATTTAAAACCAAAGTCAATTTTTTAAACTTTCTAGAGGTTTAGCAACTTAGATAAGTCTTAAAATACATGCATTCCACTATCACAACCTTAAAACGTACTACTTGTTAAAAGGCCATTTTCCCAAATCTACTCTTACTTCCCAGATGATCTTATTCAGTTTCATAGCCTTAACTACCACCTATCAACTACTCTGAGCACTGTATTCCTCAGTGTATCCTTTCAGGTGTCTACAAAGCATTTTAAATTTAACATATGTAGAGAGAACTGATTTTAACCCCTAATCTCTCCTTCAGAAGTCTCCAACTCAGGCTTTGCTCCTGGCCATACTTGAGGATAAGTAGGTAGTCTGTAACCTGAAGAGAGTTCTCAGCAGAACTGATCATGCTTGGCACCTTGATTTCAGACTTCCAGCCTCCAGAACTAAAAAAAGAAATTCCTTTAGTATTTGACAGCTTCCGCAAGAAGTAAATATGACTGGCCGCCCATAGAGGATGTAAAATCTACTAAAAGTGCTTTGTATGGGAGATCTTCAAGATGGCGGAGGAGTAAGACATGGAGATCACCTTTCTCCCCACAAATACATCAGAAATACATCTACATGTGGAACAACTCCTACAGAACACCTACTGAACGCTGGCAGAAGACCTAATCCCAAAAGGCAAGAAACTCCCCATGTACCTGGGAAGGGCAAAAGAAACAAGAAAAAACAGAGACAAAAGAATAGGGACAGGACCTGCACCAGTGGGAGAGAGCTGAGAAGGAGGAAAGGTTTCCACACACTAGAAGCCCCTTCATGGGCGGAGACTGCGGGTGGCCGAGGGGGGAAGCTTCGGAGCCACGGAGGAGAGCACAGCAACAGGGGTGCAGAGGGCAAAGCAGAGAGATTCCAAACAGAGGATCAGTGCCGACCAGCATTCACCAGCCCAAGACGCTTGTCTGCTCATCCACCAGGATGGGTGAGGCCTGGGAGCTGAGGCTCAGGCTTCAGAGGTCAGATCTCAGGGAGAGGACTGGGGTTGGCGGCATGAACACAGCCTGAAGCAGGCTAGTGTGCCACAACTAGCCGGGAGGGAGTCTGGGATCCCAAAGTCTAGACCTGCCTAAGAGGCAAGAGACCATTGTCTCGGGGTGTGCAAGGAGAGGGGATTCAGAGCACCACCTAAACGAGCTCCAGAGACGGATGCGAGCCGTGGCTATCAGCGCAGACACCAGAGACATGAAATGCTAAGGCTGCTGCTGCAGCCGCCACCAACAATCCCTTGTGCAAGCACAGGTCACTATCCACACCTCCCCTCCTGGGAGCCTGTGCAACCTGCCACTGCCAGGGTCCCGTGACCCAGGGACAAATTCCCCAGGAGAACACATGGCGCGCCTCAGGCTATTGCAGCATAACGACAGCCTCTGCCGCTGCAGGCTCGCCCCACATTCCGTAACCCCTCTCTCCCCCGGGCCTGAGTGAGCCACAGCCCCCTAAACAGCTGCTACTTTAACCCCGTCCTGTCTGAGCAGAGAACAGATGCCTTCAGGCAACCTACATGCACAGGCGAGGGCAAATTCAAAGCTGAACCCCAGGATCTGTACCAACAAGAGAAAGGGAAATCTCTCCCAGCAGCCTCAGAAGCAGTGGATTAAATCCCCACAGTCAACTTGATCTATGCTGCATCTGTGGAATACCTGAATTGACAACAAATCATCCCAAAATAGAGGCAGTGGACTTTGGGAGCAACTATAGACTTGGGGTTTGCTTTCTGCATCTCATTTGTTTTTGGTTTTATGTTTATCTTAACTTAGGATTTAGAGTTGATTATCATTGGTAGATTTTTTTATTGATTTCGTTGCTCTCTTCCTTTTGTTTTTTATATATAGATTTTTTTTTCATTTTTCTCTTTTTCTGAGTATGTATGTGCATGCTTCTTTGGGTGATTTTGTCTGTACAGTTTCCCCTTCACAATTTGTCCTAGGCTTCTGTATGTATGTTTTGCTTTTGTTTTGTTTTGTTTTCTTTTAGTATAGTTTTTAGAGCTGGTTATCATTGCTGCATTTCTTTTCCGGTTTGCTTGCTCTCTTCTTCCTTTCTTTTTCTCTTTTCTCTATTGCTTTATTTTTCTATTTTAATAACTTAATTTTACTATTTTCTTTCTTTCCCTCTTTCTTTTTTTCTCCCTTTTCTTCTGAGCTGTGTGGCTGACAGGGTCTCGGTGCTCTCGCCAGGTATCAAGGCTGAGCCTCAGAAGTGGGAGAGCCGAGTTCAGGACACTAGACCAACACAGACTTCCTGGCCCCATGTAATACCACTCGGCAAGACCACTCCCAGAGATCTCCATCTCAACAATAAGACCCAGCTCCACTCAACTACCAGCAAGCTACAGTGCTGGACACCCTATGCCAAACAACTAGCAAGACAGGAACACAACCCCACCCATTAGCAGAGAGGCTGCCTAAAATCATAGTAAGGTCACAGACACCCCAAAACACACCACTGGACACAGTCCAACCCACCAGAAAGACAAGATCCAGCCTCATCCAACAGAACACAGGCACCAGTCCCCTCCACCAGGAAGCCTACAAAACCCACTGAACCAACCTTACCCACTGGGGGAAGACACCAAAAACAACAGGAACTACAAATCTGCAGCCTGCGAAAAGGAGCCCCAAACACAGTAAGATAAGCAAAATGAGGAGACAGAGAAACACACAGCACATGAAGGAGCAAGATAAAAACCCACCAGACCTAACAAATGAAGAGGAAATAGATAGTCTACCTGAAAAAGAATTCAGAGTAATGATAGTAAAGATGATCCAAAATCTTGGCAATACAATGGAGGAAATACAAGAAACGTTTAACAAGGACCTAGAAGAACTAAAGAGCAAACAAACAATGATGAACAACATAAATGAAATTAAAAACTCTTTAGAAGGAATTAATAGCAGAATAACTGAGGCAGAAGAATGGATAAGTGACCTGGAAGATAAAATAGTGGAAATAACTATTGCAGAACAAAATAAAGAAAAAAGAATGAAAAGAATTGAGGACAGTCTCAGAGACCTCTGGGACAACATTAAACGCACCAACATACGAATTATAGGGATCCCAGAAGAAGACGAAAAAAAGAAAGGGACTGAGAAAATATTTGAAGAGATTATAGTAGAAAACTTCCCTAATATGGAAAGGAAATAGTCAATCAAGTCCAGTAAGAGCAGAGAGTCCCATACAGGATAATCCAAGGAGAAACATGCCAAGACACATATTAATCGAACTATCAAAATTAAATACAAAGAAAAAATATTAAAAGAGGCAAGGGAAAAACAACAAATAACATACAAGGGAAGCTCCATAAGGTTAACAGCTGATCTTTCAGCAGAAACTCTGCAAGCCAGAAGGGAGTGGCAGGACATATTTAAAGTGATGAAAGGGAAAAACCTACAAGCAACACTACTCTACCCAGCAAGGATCTCATTCAGTCGACAGAGAAATTAAAAGCTTTACAGACAAGCAAAAGCTGAGAGAGTTCAGCACCACAAAACCAGCTTTACAACAAATGCTAAAGGAACTTCTCTATGCAGGAAACACAAGAGAGGGAAAAGACGTACAGAAACAAACCCAAAACAATTAATAAAATGGTAATAAGAACAAACATATTGATAACTACCTTAAATGTAATTGGTTTAAATGCTCCAACCAAAACACACAGACTGGCTGAATGGATACAAAAACAAAACCTGTATATATGCTGTCTACAAGAGACCCACTTTAGACCTAGGGACACATCCAGACTGAAAATGAGGGAATGGAAAAAGATATTCCATGCAAATGGAAATCAAAAGAAAGCTGGAGTAGCAATTCTCTTATCAGACAAAATAGACTTTAAAATAAAGACTATTACAAGAGACAAAGAAGGACACTACCTAATGATCAAGGGATCAATCCAAGAAGAAGATATAACAATTGTAAATATTTATGCACCCAACATAGGAGCACCTCAATACATAAGGCAAATGCTAACAGCCATAAAAGGGGAAATCGACAGTAACACAATCATAGTAGGGGATGTTAACCCCCCACTTTCACCAATGGACAGATCATCCAAAATGAAAATAAATAAGGAAACACAAGTTTTAAATGATACATTAAACAAGATGGACTTAATTGATATTTATAGGACATTCCATCTAAAAACAACAGAATACACTTTCTTCTCAAGTGCTCATGGAACATTCTCCAGGACATATCATATCTTGGGTCACAAATCAAGTCTTGGTAAATTTAAGAAAATTGAAATCATATTAAGTATCTTTTCCAACCACACTATGAGACTAGATATCAATTACAGGAAAAAATCTGGAAAAAATGCAAACACATGGGGTCTAAATAATACACTACTAAATAACCAAGAGATCACTGAAGAAATGAAAGAGGAGATCAAAAAATACCTAGAAACAAACGACAATGAAAACTTGATGACTCAAAACCTATGGGATGCAGCAAAAGCAGTTCTAAAGGGAAGTCTATAGCAATACAATCCTACCTCAAGAAACAAGAAACATTTCAAATAAACAACTTAACCTTACACCTAAAGTAATTAAGAGAAGGAAGAAACAAAAAAACCTCAAAGTTAGCAGAAGGAAAGAAATCTTAAAGATCAGATCAGAAATAAATGAAAAAAAAATAAAGGAAACAATAGCAAAGATCAATAAAACTAAAAGCTGGTTCTTTAAGAATATAAACAAAATTGATAAACCATTACCCAGACTCATCAAGAAAAAAAGGGAGAAGACCCAAATCAACAGAATTAGAAATGAATAAAGAGAAGCAACAACCGATACTGCAGAAATACAAAGATCATGAGAGACTACTAGAAGCAACTGTATGCCAATAAAATGGACAACCTGGAAGAAATGGACAAATTCTTAGAAAAGCACAACCTTCCGAGACTGAACCAGGAAGTAACAGAAAATATAAACAGACCAATCACAAGCATGACATTGAGACTGTGATTAAAAATCTTCCAACACATAAAAGCCCAGGACCAGATGGCTTCACAGGCGAATTCTATCAAACATTTACAGAACAGCTAACACCTATCCTTCTCGAACTCTTCTAAAATATAGCAGAGGGAGGAACACTCTCAAACTCATTCTACGAGGCCACCATCACCATGATACCAAAACCAGACAAAGATGTCACAAAAAAAGAGAACTGCAGGCCAATATCACTTATGAACATAGATGCAAAAATCCTCAACAAAATATCAGCAAACAGAATCCAACAGCACATTAAAAGGATCATACACCATGATCAAGTGGGGTTTATTCCAGGAATGCAAGGATTCTTCAATATATGCAAAACAATCAATGTGATACACCATATCAACAAATTGAAGGAAAAAAACCAATGATCATCTCAATAGATGCAGAAACAGCTTTCGACAAAATTCAACACCGATTTATGATAAAAACCCTCCAGAAAGTAGGCATAAAGGGAACTTACCTCAACATAATAAAGGCCATATATGACAAAGCCACAGCCAACATCTTCCTCAATGGTGAAAAAATGAAACCATTTCCACTAAGATCAAGAACAAGAAAAGGCTGTCCATTCGCACCACTATTATTCAACATAGTTTTGGAAGTTTTAACCACAGCATTCAGAGAAGGAAAAGAAATAAAAGGAATCAAAATCGGGAAAGAAGTAAAGCTGTCACTGTTTGCAGATGACATGATACTATACATAGAGAATCCTAAAGATGCTACCAGAAAACTGCTAGAGCTTATCAATGAACTTGGTAAAGTAGCAGGATACAAAATTAATGCACAGAAATCTCTTGCATTCCTATACACTAATGATGAAAAACCTAAAAGAGAAATTAAGAAAACACTCCCATTTACCACTGCAACAAATAGAATAAAATACCTAGGAATAAACCTACCTAAGGAGACAAAAGACTTGTATGCAGAAAACTGTAAGACACTGATGAAAGAAATTAAAGTTGATACAAACAGATGGAGAGATATACCATGTTCTTGGATTGGAAGAATCAAACTGTGAAAATGACTATACTACCCAAAGCAATCTACACATTCAGTGCAATCCCTTATCAAACTATCAATGGCATTTTTCACAGAACTAGAACAAAAAATTTCACAATACATATGGAAACACAAAAGACCCCAAATAGGCAAAGCAATCTTGAGAAAGAAAAACGGAGCTAGAAGAATCAGGCTCCCTGACTTCAGACTATACTGCAAAGCTACAGTAATCAAGACAGTATGGTACTGGCACAAAAACAGTAATATAGATCAATGGAACAGGATAGAAAGCCCAGAGATAAATCCATGCATTTATGGTCACCTTATCTTTGATAAAGGAGGCAAGAATATACAATGGAGAAAAGAGAGCCTGTTTAATAAGTGGTGCTGGGAAAACTGGACAGGTACATGTAAAACAATGAAATTAGAACACTCCCTAACACCATACATAAAGATAAACTGAAAATGGATTAAAGACCTAAATGTAAGGCCATACACTATAAAACTCTTAGAGGAAAACATAGGCAGAATACTCTATGACATAAATCACAGCAAGATCCTTTTTGACCCACCTCCTAGAGAAATGGAAATAAAAACAAAAATAAACAAAGGGGACCTAATGAAATTTAAACGTTTCAAGACAAAAAGACAATGCTCAGAATGGGAGAAAATATCTGCAAATGAAGCAACTGACAAAGGACTAATCTCCAAAATTTACAAGCAGTTCATGCAGCTCAATATCAAAAAAACTACCAACCTAATCCAAAAATGGGCAGAAGACCTAAATAGACATTTCTCCAGAGAAGATATACAGATTGCCAACAAACACATGAAAGGATGCTCAGCATCACTAATCATTAGAGAAATGCAAATCAAAACTACCATGAGGTGTCACCTCACACCAGTCAGAATGGCCACCATCTACAAACAATAAATGCTGGAGAGCATGTGGAGAATAGGGAACCCTCTTGTGTTGTTAGTGGGAATGTAAATTGATACAGCCACTATGGAGAACAGTATGGAGGTTCCTTAAAAAACTAAAAATAGGACTACCATACTACTCAGCAGTCCTACTACTGGGCATATACCCTGAGAAAACCATAATTCAAAAAAAGTCATGTACCACAATGTTCATTGCAGCTCTATTTACAATAGCCAGGATGTGGAAGCAACCTAAGTGTCCATCATCAGATGAATGGATAAAGAAGATGTGGCACATATATACAATGGAATATTACACAACCACTGAAGGAAACGAAATTGAGTTATTAGTGAGTTGGATGGACATAGAGTCTGTCATACAGAGTGAAGTATGTCAGAAAGAGAAAAACAAATACTTTATGCTAACACATATATATGGAATCTAAAAAAACAAAATGGTTCTGAAAAACCTAGGGGCAGGACAGGAATAAAGATGCAGACATAGAGAATGGACTTGAGGACACGCAGAGTGGGAAGGGTAAGCTGGGACAAAGTGAGAGAGTGGCATGGACATATATACACTACCAAATGTAAAATAGATAGCTAGTGGGAAGCAGCCATATAGCACATGGAGATCAGCTCGGTGCTTTGTGACCACCTAAAGGGGTGGTATAGGGAGGGTGGGAGGGAGATGCAAAAGGGAGGAGATATGGGGATATACGTATATGTATAGCTGATTCACTTTGTTATACAGCAGAAACTAATACCCCATTGTAAAGCAATTATACTGCAATAAAGATGTTAAAAAAAAAAAGTCTCCAACTCAGGAAATATCACTACCATCCACACAGTTGCTAAACCAAAACCAAGGAACCTAAAAAGAAATATAATTCTGGGACTTCCCTGGCGGTCCAGTGGTTAACACTCCATGCCTCCACTGCAGGGGGTGTGGGTTCGATCCCTGGTCAGGAAACTAATAAGATCCCACATGCTGCACGGTGCAGCTTAAGAAAAAAAAGCACATAAATAAAGGTTTCTATATTTAAAAAATAAAAAAAGAAATAAAATTCTGATACATGCTATAATATGGATTAACCTTGAAAATATTATGCTAAGTGAAATAAGTCAGAGATAAGAGGACAAATATTGTAGGACTCTACCTATATGAGATACCTAGAATAGTCAAACAGAAAACCAAAGTAGAATGGTATGGGCTTCCCTGGTGCCTCAGTGGTTAACAATCCGCCTGCCAATGCAGGGGACACAGGTTCGAGCCCTGGTCCGGGAAGATCCCACATGCCGCGGAGCAACTAAACCTGTGTGCCACAACTACTGAGTCTGTACTCTAGAGCCCGCGAGCCACAACTACTGAAGCCCATGTGCCACAACTACTGAAGTCCGCGTGCCTAGAGCCCGTGCTGCGCAACAAGAGAAGCCCCCACAATGAGAACCCCACGCACCGCAACTAAGAGTAGCCCTCACACGCCACAACTAGAGAAAGCCCGCACAGCAACAAAGACCCAACACAGCCAAAAATAAATTAATTTTTTTTTTTTTAAGTAGAATGGTAGTTGCCATGCACTAGCGATTGTGGGGGGAGGGGGCGTGGCGGGGAACGGGGAGTTATTGTTTAATGGATGCAGTTTTGGTTTGGGATGATGAAATAGTTCTGGGGATCGGTTTGGAACCTTTTTTTTTTTTTTTTTTTTTTTTTTGCGGTATGCGGGCCTCTCACTGTTGTGGCCTCTCCCGTTGCGGAGCACAGGCTCTGGACACGCAGGCTCAGCGGCCATGGCTCACGGGCCCAGCCGCTCCGCGGCATGTGGGATCTTCCTGGACCAGGGCACGAACCTGTGTCCTCTACATCGGCAGGCGGACTCTCAACCACTATGCCACCAGGGAAGCCCTGGAACCTAAGTATTTATATCACTACCTCCACCACCAACGTAGATGCCAGTCCAAGTTACTGTCTTTAGCCTAAACTCCTGCATTAGCTACTAGCAAGTCTCCCTGCTTCCACTGTTATTCCCCTACAGTCTAGGCTCTACAGTGCAGCCATATCCTTCTAAAAATTAAGTAAGATCACATAACTACCCTGGTTTAAAAATCCACATCATACCCAGAAAAAAAGTCCAAATTTCCACCATGGCTTATAAGGCTGCATGGCATGCCCCTGCCTACCTCTCCCCTGGTCCACTCTAGTCACACTGACCTTCCTCCTATTCTTTAAACAATCCAAGTTGAATCCACCTCAGGGTTTTTGATCTTCCCCTGGCCCAATTTCTCAATTCATTGTGGTCTCTGCTCTAACATCTTCAGAAAGCCTCTTCCTGACAACCCTATCTAAAACAGCACCTCCCATCACTTTCTATTTCCTTACACTGCTGTGTAGTGTTTCATAACTCTTACTACTACCTAAAAGTATATGTTTATTTATTATACCTCTTCCACCAGACTGTAAACTCCTTAAACTCAGAAACTTGGACTTTTTTACCATTATATCTCCAGGACCCAGAAAAGTACCTAGTACATGATAAGTACTTAGTAAATACTTGAGCAAATGAATGAAAGTATCTCTATTTGTAGAAGCACCGAGTATTATATCCCTCATTTTCCTTTTTTTTAAAAATATTTATTTATTTGGCTGCACCAGGTCTTAGTTGCAGCACACAAGATCTTCGTTGCCACATGTAGGATCTTCGTTGCACCATGTGGGATCTTTAGTTGCAGCATGCAGGATCTTTTAGTTGCAGCATGCAGGATCTTAGTTGCAGCATGTAGAATCTCGTTTCCCCACCAGGGATCAAACCCGGGCCCCCTGCACTGGGAGCTCGGAGTCCTAGCCACGAGACCACCAGAGAAGTCCCTACCCCTCATTTTCATATCATACAGATAGACTTTATTGAACATTAAAGGAAATCATGTTATTTGAAACAATCAAGAGGAGCCTCAACCATCCAAGTTCCCATTTTACATTTTTGATCGGAATCAGACCTTGAAAATGGAACAATGCAGTCAGTGTGGCTCACAACACAAAATTCTTCTATCAATGTGAATTTCACCTCAGTTTCTAAAATTAACTGATTTTTTTTTAAAGGCTCTTCTATTAGCATTAGGTAAGTCCCCAGACAGTTTCTGCTCAGATCTTCCTCCTCTGTTCACCAGTCCCCCACTGAGGAAATATGACTGTCAAAGCTCAGACTTCTAAAGATTATCCTAAATATAAAGCTCTCCCTAAATTTAGCTACATATTGATCATTTCAGATGATGTATTACATGTCTATAATATCTGAATACTTACTTACCTTAATTGCTCACAGATGCTTTTAACTTTTATGTCTCTGACACCGTAACTTAAACCACATTTCACTTGGCAATGGTATGATATAATAATACTCATACAAGTCCCTCTCCATCACTAAGCAGGTAAATGGAAATTTAGCATTTGTTGTTCTATTGCATATATAAGCATAGAGGCCAAAAGACAAAATCACAAACCAATGGAATTATGCCCATCCAAAATGAGAATTTTCATTAATGTTTCTTGGCCAGAATACTCTTCAGCTACATAGAATGTTTTAAATAGCCTAATAGAAATAGGATACAGATACCCTATTCTCCCTTTAGTAAGCTGTATTTTTAATCATTTTTAAAGAAAATACATATGTGGAGAATAGGATTACATTTGTTGGTTATCTTTTATTTAAGCCACCCCAAATAGCCCAAAGGATAGGACTAGATAGAGCTTTGGTCAGTTTCCATGGTGACTGGCAAAGAGCCCATCACATTCCAGATAACATTCCAGCACAAATTTGAGAGCAAGACTGTTCCAGTGTTTGGAGAAACCTTATGTGTCTTATTCTACTCAGGAAAAATCTAAACAGAAAGCAACCCTATCTCCATGCAGGGCATCTAGGCTGCCTTCCAAGACTGAGTACTTTCCTACCTTAATTTCAGAATGTTACATTGTTTAAGAGCCACAGGCAGTAAACCAACTAGTCATTTATTGCTCTTACAAAATCCCAGCTTGTTATCTGTCCTGACAATAATAAAATCATCTTTTAAAGGAACAGTAGGATAGAGTTCTTCCTTCCAGCTCAGTTGAAAAACAGGTGGTTGTACTTTATTACTCAAGTAGAAAATGCTGCCTGCTCTCTTTAAGCAGCCATTTCAGACGTTTATAGACGTACAAAAGAGACTTATGTCCTTTTGGAAGACAAGAGAGGAGAGAGACTTTCTGAAGAAGCTTCTTAAGGATAACAGCTAAAGAACTATTTAAAACAGCAATCCATTTTCTGTAAAATTGATTGATGTGGTTAATTTGGCAAGGCATTTGAGAGATGAAGGAGGAAGCAAGAACACAGTGAGAGGTTCAAGCTTGTAATTATTTTGTCTTATTACACCAACAATAAATAAAGACTCTTTAAAAGTTTTTCCCTTTCATCTGAATGCTCATTGACCCATTTCTGCACAGCAGTGCTAACCCCAGCCCTTTCACACAGTGCAACTGCCAAAAGTGAACTATCACACGTTCCTGACCAAAAAGAAATAGGCTGGAAAAAATCTGTAATGTGAAATATTGCAAGGCCAAAACTGAAGCTGAATGCCACAATCGAAAACAATACTGCTCTGATTTCAACTTTGTTCTCATAGTTTTTCACCTCATCAAAGCTTCTTTTAAATCTAATCCTTGCTCACTTCCCTAAATTTTCTGGCACACAATAATAATATTTCAAGTATAAGTTTTTTGGTTTTGTTGTATATGTTTTAACTGAAATAAAATATCGATACACAGAATGTAAACTCCCTCACTTCAAAGCTTCTCTAAGCATAACTCTCCCAAGGCAAAAATGTCTCCCTGGTAATTTTATAAACATTTTAGAAAGCCCAGTACTCATTCAAACCTTTAGAGAATTCCACCAAAGTGTAATCTGTTTTCAATCACCTAGCAAGCATTTACTGAGTATATGATAGGTCAAGCAATAGTGGCAGATGATTTAAGACATAGTCCCTGACCTTGTGGAAGCTATGGGCATTCTAATGGCAGGAGATAAACATATGAACTAATGAGGAAGAAGTGACATTATTTGAAGCCACTAAGAAGGCTTCAGAGAGGAAGTGATTGCCAACATGAGACCTGAAGAATGAAAGGAACTGGGCAAAGAAAGCAAGGAAGACAGTTAATGCAAAGGAGCAGCTGAAGCAAAGCCAACTGCAGAGTGGAAATTTAGGTAGACCCAACCTTTAAGAAATAAATTAAGCAATTTGGACATAGACCTGTATGCATTAAGAACTATCCTACAATCAATGTAAGGAATCATTATTTAATTCAAGGTGGGAGAGATTATATAGACCAATTAAGAGGTTACAGAAAACTCCTCTAAGTGAAAGGTAATAAAATTCTTACCTAAGTTCATGATAATGGAGAAAAGGAGACATTTCTCAAATTTAAAAAGGCCAGCACTTAGTAACTGATATATAAAAGTGAGTGGGGTGTGGAGAAATGAAAGAAAAGGATAATATCAAGGTTTTTAAGTAGGACACCAACAGATCTGGTGTGATGTTTTTAAAACACAGCCACATATTAACTAATACCCCTCCCATTATGAAGTGAGGTCTATGTCTCCTCCCCCTTGAATCTGGGAAGGCACGTGAGTCCTTCAATCCAGAACCCAGCCTGACTACCAAGGCTAGGTCACAAAAGGCCATACAGCTTCCTCCTTATTCAATGGGACATTAACTCTCGAAGCCCTGAGCCACCATGTAAGAAGTCCAACTGCACTGAGGTGAGGAACGCTGTGAAGAAGCCCTTGCAATATGGAGAGGCCACGTAAAGGCACTCCAATTAACAATCCCAGCTAAGCTCAGCCTTCAAATCATCCCAGTCCAAGTACCAAGCATGTGAGTGAGGAGCCCCAGATAATTCCAGTTCTCAGCCATTTCTATCTTTCCTGGTAAAGCCCCAAACATCATAGAACAAAGACAAGCCATCCCAGCTGTGCTCTGTCCAGAATCTTGTCCCACAGAATCTGTGACCAAAATAAAATGGTTGTTGCTTTATATGACTAAGTTTAGGGTAGTTTGCTACACATCAATAGATAACTGAAATGGGTAATGGTAACATATGAGTGAATTATCAAAGAATACAGGAACAGGAAGTTTAGAAGAGGAAGAAAATTATGTGGTTCCATTTCGATGATTTAAATCTGACGTATCTGTAGAACACCAAATGGAGATGTTGAGCAAACTACTGAAAATAAGGGTCTGGATCTTTAAAAAGAGATAGATGATGAAGCAGTATATGAAGACAAAGGGAAGACATGTAAGTATGAGGGAAAAAAATTTTAAATATAGGAATGGAGCAATATGCAAAGTTCGAGAGGAAACTGAAAGGGTCAGAGAAAGAGAGAAGAATCAAGAGAATGATGTAAAAGCCAGACAAAGATTCTCTAAGATGTCAGCCTCTTTGGTCAGCAGTATCAAATGTGGGAGGAAATCAAGTAGAATCAAGCAATTTGGACAGAGAATATATATTTGGTGGATAGTTGGTAACTACAAGAGGAAATTCAACAGCATGGTAATAAGAAGTCAAATTACAGAAGTCTAGAAATAAATGAGAATTGGGTAAACTGACACAGCCAGTGTAGGCTACCCTCTCAAATATGGCTGTAATGGGAAGGTCAGAGGGGGCAGAAGCTTGAGGGGACCCAGGGGCTAAAGAAGATCTGCTGATTCATTCACTCACCCAACAAAGACACATTTATATTTCTCAGTGTGTATGAGTAAGATGAGTAGACCTCTAGACCAAGGGGAAGGAATTAGTAATGATAAACTGAAGATAACCAAAAGGAATGAATCAGTCAAATCCTAGGATCAAGAGTTCAGGTAGAAGTTTCGGGTCTGAAATCTCTTTCTCTGATGCAGGAGGGGAAGGAGGTCATGATCACCATAGAAAGATACACCTGATAGAGGGAGAGAATAGTAAATAAGTTACCAATGAAAAGTCCATTTTTCACCTTGAATAGGAGGCAAGACCATGTGCTGGGAGTGAAGAAACTGGAATGTGGTAGACAGCTTGAAAATGGGAAAGATTTGGACGAGCATCTGTGGTAAATGAGAAGAGAAGCAGACTGGAGACAAGTCAAGGCATACAGAGAACCTGCCTCCAACTGAAATGACAGTCTCCCAAACAAGCACTCAGGCTGTAAATTAACTAAGATGAGGACAGGGGCAGGGCTTTTTCAGCTCTGTATCCCCATGTCAAGCAAAGCACCTAGGAGATGACAGGCCCTCAACAAATGTTTGATGAATGAATGAATGAACAAACCTATATATGAAGGAATAAGATAAAAGTACTTCATTGGAAATCTATTCATTCTTTTCATTGATTACAAACTGATAATCCCCCACGAATGTATGTATGAATATGTGTAGCTATTACAATTATCAAATATTTGCAAGAAAAGTCATTATACATAAATTTATTTATAACTGTTATAAATAAATCCATTTCTTATCCTAAAAGAAATTCTTAGTTTTAATAAAGACTTTTGCTCTAGTTACAAATGTATCTTCTGAGTCTCTCTCCTCAGTAAATGTCAAAATTTGTGAATTCAAATTCACTTATAAAACACACTTCTTACCAAGAATTACTTTTGAACTGAAGAACAAAAAGGAGCAAAAATAATGATTTTGCAATTGTTCCTTCTGGATCTCTCGCCCTAGTTTCCCCTCTAGCTTTAAAATAGCTATACTTTAAACACTAATGGTGTACCCTTCCTCCAAAATGGCTAACCATAATAACAAAATATTTTTTCATAAGAAATGTATAATACTATCAAGCTATGATAAAAACATTAAGAACAGGTTGCTTTAATATAGAGTAATTCCTCTACAACACTGGCATTAAAGAAATATGAGCCCAATCTTACAAACTCGAGCTAAATAGTATTCATCAGGATTTCCCATTAATTGTGAGAAACAGTTTCATCCATATTTAACCCAAATTCACATCATAACTAATATTCCAGATTATAATAATGTGTCCAGGCTGGCATTTGGAGTACTAGAACAGCTTAATAAGAGGAGCTCTTATTGGCACTTACTATGTGCCAGACACTGTGCTAAGTGCTTTATATGCACTATCTCCTTTAATACTCACAGCCTTAAGAGGTAGGTACAGGCAAAAGTTATACGGTTTGCAAAATGCAGAGCCAGAATCAAGCCCAGGTCTGTTTGATTATCAAAAAGCTAGAATGTTAACTGCTGTACACATAACTATTAATGAAGAAAATCACAGTGTTTTTTGGGGGGGCTTTTTGTTTGTTTGTTTGTTTTTTTAATCACAGTGTTTTAAGTGGCGGTACATAACATGTTCTGTTCCCAAGATCATTGAACTTTTCAAAAACCAAAACCTAAATCTTGAACTAAAACTTCCCAGTTTTTCCTAACACGATCACAGAACTTCAAAGGCTTAAGATAATCTTAAATTATGTTTAAAGAGCCATTCATAATAATTTGTGAAAAAGAGCAGTACATCTGCAAAGAATAAGTATAAAGACATTATGTGATCATGGGGAAAAAATAAATGTTTTGAGATAAACATCAATGGAAAAAACTAACCAAAGAAACACAAACTCTTTAAAGATAATACTACTTTCTTTTCCATCTTTCAGTCCAATTAAAATTCTACTTAATGATGCATTCTAGCAAAGGAAAGTAAGTAAAAACTTAAAATAAGTTTTTGTTAAAATAGTCAAGTAAGTAAAATGCCTATCAACTTTTGAGATATTACTTACAAAAAGATTTTATTTAGCTACAACACTAAAAGTGACTTAGAACTTACTATGTATCAGCCATTGTGCTAAGCACTTCACATTATCCCACTTAGATTTTAATTTCACTTGCTCAGGGGAAAAAAAGACATAATTTAGCACTGAACAAACGATAGATAGCTTATCCAACACTTAGAATCTACCACATATATGAAATATATAAGTATATATATTCACAACCACTCTTCACTTAACACATTCCACTCTCATTACCAACATTTACCAAGAGCCTACTATATACCATCACTGGACTAGGCACTGAGGATAAAAAAAGGAAACGAGACCAACAGCATTGGCCCTAAAAGGTTCACAGACTAGCACAGGAGTTAAACAAGTAAACAAACCTCTGAAATAATGTGGGAAGTACCAGCCCTTTCCTCAAAGCATCATAGCAGAGAAAAGGGAGAGCAGGAATCACCTCATAGAAGATCCATAATAAGGGTCTGAATAAAACAGTGGCATTAAGGAATTAAACGAGAAGACATATTCTAGAAAGCTTTGAGTGGTAGAAGCAGCAGTAACAGGTGACTGATTTGGAGGTGGGAGGGAACCACATGACCCTCATAGGACAAAGACAGTTATAGGAAAGAAGAGATTGGTTTTACACAGGCTGAGTTTGAATGTTTATAAAGCATTCAAGTGTACATCTACAGTAGATGAGAGAGCCAGGTCTGGCACCCAGGAAAGATATCCAGGCTGCTGATGCATTTGGAATCCAGGGCACATGGGTAGTAACTGGGGCAGTGGGAAAAGATGAGATTACTGGATAGAGTTTAAAATGAGAAAAGGTCCAAGTAGAATCATGGAGCACCCCATCTTTTAAGAAACAGGAAAAGAACAGTGTGCAGGCCACCAAGCCACAAGAAGCCCTCGCATCCCACAGCACTCCTCAAAAACCAAAGCAAAACAAAACAAAACTTTGCACTCACATACTATTAAACCCATCTATGCACGCAAATCATCCATGTAGCAAACATTTGTTGTCTGTTTCCTAAGTCATAAATCACTGTGCTAGCTGCTAAGGATAGCCAAGAATAAAGACGACACAGCTCTGAATCATAAGAATCTAGACAACATAGGAGCGGTATAACAAGTAGGTTAATAGCACAGGATCTAGGCTGCATTCAAACCTGGCTCTGCCATTTACTTCCTGGGTAAGCTTGGGCAAAATACTTAGCCTCCAGGTGCTTCTGCTTCTTATCTACGACAGGGATCATAATAGTATCTATTCCTATATGGTTGCTATGAAGAATAAATGAATTAAGAACCATGTCATGAGGAACAGTGCTTGACATATTATAAATGTTCAATAAATGTTAGTTTTATTATTTGTTATTATCAAAATGGCCAGAATGGCTACATGGGTACATAATAATAGTAACAATAAATAGTGCTATTGGATTTCACAAGATGGAAAAAAGACCCTCACTTGGAGGGAATTCAGGGGAGCACTTCACTAAGCTGCCTCTCAGGGTAAGGCTAGCTCAGACAGTGCCTCTGTGTGAATTAGAAAGCAGTCTGTGGGTGCACATGAAGAGGAGGGTAGCCCGGATTTCTGTCATCACTCGATTCCCTTGACAAGTACTCTTGGGCAGGATATAACCAGCATAGCCATACATGGCAGCCTGGAGGATAGAACGTGTAAAGCTGAAGAAGAAGTAGAGAACGCTCCAGTAGAAACATAGAAGGCTGTGAGCTACCAAGAACATAATATATCCAAGCCCAAACTGGCAACAGCAAGTAACCCTGACTTGCTAGAGCACAGGGACCATTTAGAAGAGCTGAAGATAAACCCAGAAAGGTGGATGGGAGCCAGATCATAGAGGATCTTGAATCCCAGCAAAGGCATTCAGCAGTGACTCTGAGTGGGGAGAAAATGAGGTTCCAGTGGTGCTTAAGTAAGAGTAATCTGGCATTATGTACTGAATGGATTTGAGCTTGGGCAGGTAAGAGGTCATTGCAGTGGTCTGCTGGTCTGTGAGTCCCTCAAAGGGGCTTATTCATTTCTATGTCTTATTCATTTCTAAATCCTCCAAAGTAGCAAAGTGCTTGGGAAGGAGCAGGCACTCAATAACTGTCTGAGGTATAATTCAATGAATGAGCCAAAAAGAAGTAATGTGACCCTTAATTAGAGTGGGAACAGTGAAAATAGAAAGATACATATTGGAAAAATATTGCAGAGACTAAAAAAGTTTATTTGCTGGCTGATGAAATGTGACAAGGATTAGGGCAGAATCAATAAGACTGTAAAACTGATAAATACTAAGTGCACTGCATTACAGGGTTCTGTGAGAGGCAAATACAATTATGTTCACGAACATGCTCTATGAAAAAAGACTGCTTTTCTCTGGAATAAAAGTTAGTCACCTTAGACAGAAACACTATTACATTTGACCTTGAACACAGCTCATCATTTTAAGACATTTATCTTCCCCTTGTCTTTACTAGATTATAAAAACTTTAAGAGTACACAGTGTGTCTACTCTGTTATAAAGCACAATAAAACCTTATTAAGTGTTACTTTAATTTACACTTACCCACAGGAAAAACTATTATTAAACCTAATTCAGCTATAAATCACCAAAATACACAAACACAGACATACACAGAGATATATACACATATAATTATATGTACACACACAAAACACTGTTTTGTGAATGTAGTCTTAGTAGGCATGTTTACTTTTCTTTATACCCAGGGTGTCTGGCAATGAGTGTTACAGGCACTCAATAAATGTCTGTTGAACTAAAACGAACAGAAATAAATTGACTTAGGAATCTCACAGAACTTATCAGTAGTTTCTGGTGACCTTTACCTTTCCCTCTCCAGCTTCAGCGCACTTCTCACTGTTTATTAAATCTATACTGTAGAAAAATGAGATCCATAATAAAGGTGGTTAAGAAGACAGAAAAAAGAAAAACTAAAATATATGACTGTCAATATGTATGACCAGTGGGTATGCCAGTAAATGTTTAACAATGGCCCAAGGTGAGGAGGGGAGTCTAATTTTCAGTATTTTCCGATTTCTATGGTTTAAATACTCCCACCATGGCCTATTTCAAGCTAACAACATGATATCAACTGGTTTGCAAAATTCTTGGAAATTTAACAATCAGCTCTCAGAACAAGCATGAGCCAGCTCCAACATACCATGGGATATAATATTTAGATGCATGGCACACATGACATAATCCCAAATTCTTCTCTGCAATACTACCTTCTACATCCTCAAAGGAAAGTGCAAAGGGCAAGGAAAAGGCAAGGAAAACCCACACTCTATTCCTATAAGGCCTTTACCTCCATCTACAAAGTAGTCTTCTTTTCACTGGTGTATGATCCAGCACAGAAATTCCTTTAGCCTAGGCCAGTGACACCCAAACTTTTTTGATCATGCACCCCAATCAGTAAAAAATGTTTAGGTATACAACCTCAATATATGTTAAGATATCTGTTGATATTTTTATTAGAGCTACTATACTAACTTAGTATAATGAGTATATACAAAAACATAAATTTTAAAAGATAAAAATTAATAAAAAGAAAAATTTCCACGTGTGCTCACTCCCTCTTGCGAGAGCACCAGAATCACAACTAACTGCTAAACAATCATCGACAGGAAGACACTTGAACTCACCAAAGAAGATACCCCACATCCAAAGACAAAGGAGAAGCCACAATGAGATGGTAGGAGGGGCGCAATCACAATAAAATCAAATGCCATAATCACTGGGTGGGTGACTCACAAACTGGAGAACACATATTACAGAAGTCCACCCACTAGAGTGAAGGTTCTGAGCCCCACGTATGGCTTCCCAAGCTGGGGGTCTGGCAATGGGAGGTGGAATTCCTAGAGAATCAGACTTGGAAGGCTAGGGGGATTTGATTGCAGGACTTCTACAGGACTGGGGGAAACAGAGACTCCACTCTTGGAGGGCACGCCCAAAGCAGTGTGCACATCGGGACCCAGGGGAAGGAGCAGTGACCCCACAGGAGACAGAACCAGACCTGGCTGCTAGTGTTGGAGGGTCTCCTGCAGAGGCGCGAGGAGGCTGTGGCTCACCTCAGAGACAAGGACACTGGCAGCAGAAGTTCTGGGAAGTAGCCCTTGCGTGGGCCCTCCTGGAGTCCACCATTAGCCCCACAAAAGAGCCAGGTAGGCTCCAGTGCTGGGTCGCCTCAGGCCCAACAACCAACAGGGAGCAAACCCAGCTCCACCCATCAGCACACAAGGGGACTCAAGTTTTACTGAGCTCTGCCAACCAGATCGACACCCAGCTCTACCCACCACCAGTCCCTCCCATCAGGAAACTTGCTTCTTAGATAGCCTCATCCACCAGAGGGCAGACAGCAGAAGCAAGAAGAACTACAGTTCTGCAGCCTGTGGAATGAAAACCACATTCACAGAAAGATAAACAAAATGAAAAGGCAGAGGACTATGTACCAGATGAAGAAACAAGATAAAACCCCAGAAAAACAACTAAATGAAGTAGAGATAGGCAACCTTCCAGAAAAAGAATTCAGAACAATGATAGTGAAGATGATAGAGGACCTCAGAAAAAGAACGGAGGCAAAGATCAAGAAGATGCAAGAAATGTTTAACAAAGACCCAGAAGAATTAAAGAACAAACAGAGATAAGCATTACAATAACTGAAATGAAAAATACACTAGAAAGAATCAATAGCAGAATAACTGGGGCAAAAGAACGAGTAAGTGACCAGGAAGACAGAATGGTGGAATTTACTGTCGTGGAACAAAATAAAGAAAAAAGAATGAAAAGAAATGAAGACAGCCTAAGAGACCTCTGAGACAACATTAAAGGCAATAACATTCACAATATAGGGGTCCCAGAAGGAGGAGAGAGAGAGAAAGGACCTGAGAAAATATTTGAAGAGATTATACTCGAAAAATTCCCTAACACGGGAAATAGCCACCCAAGTCCAGGAAGTGCAGAGAGTCCCAGGCAGGATAAACCGAAGGAGAAACATGCCGAAACACATAGTAATCAAATTGACAAAAATTAAAGACAAAGAAAAATTATTGAAAGCAACAAGGGGAAAATGACAACATACAAGGGAACTCCCATAAGGTTAACAGCAAATTTCTCAGCAGAAACTCTACAAGCCAGAAGGGAATGGTAGGACATATTTAAAGTGATGTAAGGGAAAAACCTACAACCAGAATTACTCTACCCAGCAAGGATCTCATTCAGATTTTGCTGGGTAGAGTAAAATTTCTCGATGCAGAAATCAAAAGCTTTACAGACAAGCAAAAGCTAAGAGAATTGAGCACCACCAAACCAGCTCTACAACAAATGCTAAAGGAACCTCTCCAAGTGGGAAACACAAGAGAAGAGAAGGACCTATAAAAACAAACCCATAACAATTAAGAAAATGGTAATAGAAACATACATATCGATAATTACCTTAAATGTGAATGGATTAAATGCTCCAACCAAAAGACACAGACCTCGCTGAATGGATAAAAAGACAAGACCCATATATATGCTGTATACAAGAGACCCACTTCAGACCTAGGGACACATACAGACTGAAAGTGAGGGGATGGAAAAAAGATATTCCATGAAAATGCAAATCAAAAGAAAGCTGGAGTAGCAATACTCATATCAGATAAAATAGACTTTAAAATAAAATACGTTACAAGAGACAAGGAAGGACACTACATAATGATCAAGGGATCAATCCAAGAAGAAGATATAACAAATAAAAATACATATGCACCCAACATAGGAGCACCTCAATACATAAGGAAACTGCTAACAGCTATAAAAGAGGAAATTGACAGTAACACAACAATAGTGAGGGACTTTAACTCCTCACTTGCACCAATGGACAGATCACCCAGACAGAAAATTAATAAGGAAACACAAGCTTTAAATGACACAACAGACCAGATAGAGTTAATTGATATTTATAGGACATTCCATCCAAAAACAGATTACACTCTCTTCTCAAGTGCACACGGAACATTCTCCAGGATAGATCACATCTTGGGTCACAAATCAAGCCTCGGTAAATTTAAGAAAATTGAAATCATATCAAGCACCTTTCCAACCACAACGCTATGAGATTAGAAATAAATTACAGGCAGAAAATACGTAAAAACCACAATCACATGGAGGCTAAACAATACATTACTAAATAACCAAGAGATCACTATAGATATCAAAGAGGAAATCAAAAAATACCTAGAGACAAATGACAATGAAAACACCATGAAACACCATGATCCAAAACCTATGGGATGCAGCAAAACCAGTTCTAAGAGGGAAGTTTATAGCAATACAATCCTACCTCAAGAAACAATAAAAATCTCAAATAAACAATCAAACCTTACACCTAAACAAACTAGAGAAAGAAAAATAAACAAAACCCGAAGTTAGTAGAAGGAAAGAAGTCATAAAGATCAGAGCAGAAATAAATGAAATAGAAACAAAGAAAAGTATAGCAAAGATCAATTAAACTAAAACCTGCTTCTTTGAGAAGATAAAATTGATAAACCTTTAGCCAGACTCATCAAGAAAAAGAAGGAGAGGACTCAAATCAATAAAATTAGAAATGAAAAAGGAGAAGTTACAACGGACACCCCAGATATACAAAGGATCCTAAGACACTACTAAAAGCAACTCTATGCCAATAAAATGGACAACCTGGAAGAAACGGACAAATTCTTAGAAAGGTATAACCTTCCAAGACTGAACCAGGAAGAAACAGAAAATATAAACAGACCAATCACAAGCACTGAAATTGAAATTATGATTAAAAATCTTCCAACAAACAAAAGTCCAGGACCAGGTGGCTTCACAGGTGAATTCTATCAAACATTTAGAGAAGAACTAACACCAATCCTCTTCAAACTCTTCCAAAAAATTGCAGAGGAAGGAACACTCCCAAACTCATTCTATGAGGCCACCATCACCCTGACACCAAAACCAGACAGAGATACTACAAAAAGAGAAAATTATGGACCAACATCACTGATGAATAGAGATGCAAAAATCCTCAACAAAATACTAGCAAACAGAATCCAATAACACATTAAAAGGATCATACACCATGATCAAGCAGGATTTATGCTGGGATGCAAGGATTCTTCAATATATGCAAATCAATCAATGTGATACACCATATTAACAAATCAAAGAATAAAAACCATATGATCATCTCAATAGATGCAGAAAAAGCTTTTGACAAAATTCAACACCCATCTATGATAAAAACTCTCCAGAAAGTGGGCAGAGAGGGAACCTACTACAACATAATAAAGGCCATAAATGAAAAATCCACAGCAAACATCATTCTCAATGGTGAAAAACTGAAAGCATTTCCTCTAAGATCAGAAACAAGACAAGGATGTCCACTCGTGCCACTATTACTCAACATAGTTTTGGAAGTCCTAGCCACAGAAATCAGAGAAGAAAAAGAAATAAAAGGAATACAAATTGGAAAAGAAGAAGTAAAACTGTCACTGTTTGCAGCTGACATGATACTATACATAGAGAATCCTAAAGATGCTACCAGAAAACTACTAGAGCTAATCAGTGAATTTGGTAAATTTGCAGGATACAAAATTAATGCACAGAAATCTCTTGCATTGCTATACACTAACAACAAAAGATCAGAAGGAGAAATTAAGGAAACAATCCCATTCACCATTGCAACAAAAAGAATAAAATACCTAGGAATAAACCTACCTAAGGAGGTAAAAGAATTGTACTCAGAAAACTGTAAGACACTGATGAAAGAAATCAAAGATGACACAAACAGATGGACAGATATACCATGGTCTTGGATTGGAAGAATCAACATTGTGAAAATGACTATACTACCCAAAGCAATCTACAGATTCAATGCTATCCCTATCAAATTACCAATGGCATTTTTTACAGAACTAGAACAAAATATCTTAAAATTTGTATGGAGACACAAAAGACCCCAAATAGCCAAAGCAGTCTTGAGGGAAAAAAATGGAGTTGGAGGCATCAGACTCCCTGACTTCAGACTATACTACAAAGCTACAGTAATTAAGACAATATGGCACAAAAAAACAGAAATATAGATCAATGGAACAGGCTAGAAAGCCCAGAGATAAACACACGCACATATGGTCAACTAATCTATAACAAAGGAGGCAAGGATATACAATGGAGAAAAGACAGTCTCTTCAATAAGTGGTGCTGGGAAAACTGGACAGCTACATGTAAAAGAATGAAATTAGAACACTCCCTAACACCATACACAGAAATAAACTCAAAATGGATTAAAACCTACATGTAAGACGGGACACTATAAAACTCTTAGAGGAAAACATGAAAGAACACCCTTTCACATAAATCACAGCAATATCTTTTTTGATCCAACTCCTAGAGTCACGGAAGTAAAAACAAAACTAAACAAATGGGACCTAATGAAACTTAAAAGCTTTTGCACAGCAAAGGAAAGCATAAACAAGATGAAAAGACAACCCTCAAAATGGGAGAAAATATTTGCAAATGAATCAACTGACAAAGGATTAATCTCCAAAATATATAAACAGCTCATGCAGCTCAATATTAAAAAAACAAACAACCCAATCCAAAAATGGGCAGAAGACCTAAATAGACATTTCTCCAAAGAAGACATACAGATGGCCAAGAAGCACATGAAAAGCTGCTCAACATCACTAATTATTAGAGAAATGCAAATCGAAACTACAGTAAGGTATCACCTCACACCAGTTAGAATGGGCATCATCAGAAAATCTCCAAACAACAAATGCTGGAGAGGGTGTGGAGAAAAGGGAACCCTCTTGCACTGTTGGTGGGAATATAAATTGATACAGCCACTATGGAGAACAGTATCGAGTTCCTTAAAAAACTAAAAATAGAATTACCATATGAGCCAGCAATCCCACTACTGGGCATATACCTAGAGAGAAAACCATAATTCAAAAGGCACATGCACCCCAGTGTTCATTGCAGCACTATGTACAAGAGCCAGGACATGGAAGCAACCCATCGATAGACAAATGGATAAAGAAGATGTGGTACATATATAATAGAATATTATTCAGCTATTAAATGGAAAGAAAGTGGGTCAGTTGTAGAGACATGGATGGATCTAGAGACTGTCAAACAGAGTGAAGTTAAGTCACAAAGAGAAAAACAAATATCGTATATTAATGCATATGTGTGGAACCTAGAAAAATGGTACAGATGAACCGGTTTGAAGGCAGAAATAGAGACACAGATGTAGAGAACAAACGTATGGACACCAAAGGGGGAAAGTGGCAGGGGGTGGGAGTGGTGGTGGGATGAATGGGGAGATTGGGATTGACATGTATACACTAATATGTATAAAATGGATAACTAATAAGAACCTGCTGTATAAAAGCAAATAAATAAAATAAAATTTAAAAATTTAAAAAGAAAAGAAAAGATAAATTTCCCTTCTACATTCCAATGGCCTATCTTGCATACCCCTTGGGGTTTACATAACACAGTTTAGAGATCATAAGGCCAACTTTAAAAGTAAAATGAATAACTTCCTAGACCTGTTTCCCCTAGACCAACAAATTAATCTTATTAGATCTTCCCACTCCAATGCTGAAAAGGGGCAAGTACCAACCCAAGGAAAATAGGAGAAAAGGGTTAGCAAGGTCTTTGGCAAAGTTGGCCTAAGCACATGGAAGCAACCTAACTGTCCATCAACCAGTGAATGGATAAAGAAGAAGTGGCACATATATACAATGGAATATTAATCAGCCGTAAAAAGAAACGAAATTGAGTTATTTGTAGTGAGGTGGATGGACCTAGAGTCTGTCATACAGAGTGAAGTAAGTCAGAAAGAGAGAAACAGATACCATATGCTAACACATATATATGGAATTTTTTTTAAAAAACTGGTTCTGATGAACCTAGGAGCAGGACAGGAATAAAGACACAGATGTAGAGAGTGGACTTGAGGACGGGGCCGGGGGGGGGGGGGTTTGGGGGGGAGGCGAAGCTGGGATGAAATGAGAGTGTAGCACTGACATATATACACTACCAAATGTACAATAGATAGCTAGTGCGAGATCAACTCGTTCCTTTGTGACCACCTAGAGGGATGGTATAGGGAGGGTAGGAGGGAGGCTCAAGAAGGAGGGGATATGCGGATATATGTATACATGTAGCTGATTCACTTTGTTATACAGCAGAAACTAACACGACATTGTAAAACAATTATACTCCAATAAAGATGTAAAAAAACAAAAGTTGGCCTAAAGGTAAGCAGGTCAGAGACCCCTCTTACAATATAAGCTCCATGCAATTAAGACTCCATGGGAATGAATCACTAGATCAGCTCCAAAGACACCATCCTAACTGGAGGTTTTCAGCCCATAAAGCAACATACCCTAGTACCATGTCCCAATAAATGTCCTTGGACATAAGCCATCTATATATATCAGCTCAGGCAATAAGAAGGGCTTGGAGGAACCTTGAGTTTTCCCTAAAGACCAAACATGTCCTCTAAATAAGTGTAATATTAATAACATCTTAAGTTAGGCAATACAGATTATAAGACTGCCAGATACATATAAATCATATATTTATATATGATTTATCTTCTTTTCTATACACAGGCAGTCCTCTGGCAGATCACAGTTTAAGCCAAACATGCTGCTCCCAAATAAAAACACTATTAATCAAGTATACATGCTGTATAAAAGTGGTCTTTCCTAAGTATATATAAAGAGGACAAGACAGTAGCCAATTGTAAAACACTGTATTATGTCAGATTATCTTTGAGTTCCATAGCATGCTGCTCAAATTTCCTGGCTATCTTCTTTTTAATTTCTAAACTAACTTTGCTACAAAATATCAAGAAATGAAAAAAAAAAAACCTTCATCTGGATAACAGAATACTTAAGCCCTTCCTAAAGTAGATTTTACAAACATATTTAAAAACACTTAAGGACACTAAAATGCTTTCTGAAAAACTGGCCCAGGGAAAAACATTGCTTTTCCTTCCTTGTTGCTTATTTCCCTGTCATACATCTAAAGCATTAAATATGAAGCTGACCATCCCTGCTCCCTGAAAGGGAAAAAAAAAGAAAAAAGAAAAAAAAAATCTGAGCTACCATCTCATCAAAACTAGCAACATCTAACATGGAGGAATAAACCCCTTTTTAACTATTCTTTTCATCCTTCGATTGCTTCTTATATAATTACTTCGCATTGTCTTAAGAATCAAAGCTTTGGCTGAAATGATAACCAAATTAAAAGATCCCCACACCTATGAATTTATTTACCTTCTCATCCATTGAATTTTCCTTGTTTCCTCCCTTCTTTAAGGAAGATGGGGTCCCTTCTCCAAGATAACTAAGTACTCTAATAAAAACTATTTTTTAAAAAGTATTACTGGCGGGACTTCCCTTGCAGTCCAGTGGTTAGGACTCTGAGTTTCCACTCCAGGGGTCAATGGTTCGATCCCTGGTTGGGGAACTAAGATCCCGCATGCTGCAGGGCGCAGCCAAGAAAAAAATATATTACTGGCTTTTATTTCAGTAAGGTTGCCTAATCGTACATGAATATCTCTCTTCCAAATTCCCATTGAAACAAGAGGAAAAAATAGCTTAAAACTAAATTAAAAATATAATCACAGTGGAAAACGAAACAGGGTCCCATCAGCAATTTAGAGTTTTAAAAAACAATACATCCATGGTTCTGAAACTTTAGCATGCATCAAAATCATCTAGAGGGCTGATTAAAACAAGACTGTAGGACTCCACCTTCAGGGTTTCTGATTCAGTAGGGCTGGGGCTCAAGATTTTGTATGTTTAACAAGTTCCCAGGTGATGCTGATTCTGCTGGTCTGAGGACCACATTATAAGAACCACCATGCTAAGTAAATAGAGATCATTAAAAGGAACATTTTTTATTAATTCTAATTAGCATCCTCAGAGAGACTCAAACGAATGATGCAACCTTTTTTTTTTTTTAAGTGGATAGAAATTGGAAAATAAAACAGTTCTGGAAAACTGGAAAAAATATCATTTCCAAATTAAAAATAAAAATTGGAAGGGCTAAATAACAACTACAACCCAATATAGCAGTGTGGAAAATGGTCTAAGACACTTCCAAAACACAGAGCAAAAGACAAGGAGATGGAAAACATGAGAGAAAAATTAACAAGCATGAAGGGTCAATATCTACCTAATAGGTTTCTGGAGAAAGAACAAACACATCACAAAAAGTAATCAATGAAGAAATTTTCCCTGAGCTGAAAAAGACTCAAGCCTTGTACTGCTTGGCCAATTTCCAAACAGGTAAAAAAAATGTAAAGCCAACAACCAGACACGTATTTGTGACATTTCTAAACTTAAAAGACATAAAGAACACTCTTGAAAGCTTTAAAGGGAAAAACACAGGTTATTACAAAGCAATATAAATCAGACTAGCATCAGACATCTCATTAGCATGCTAGAAGAAAATGGAATATTGTTTTCAAGGTTCAGAGAGGAAATTATTGTAAACCTGGAATTCTACATCTAGTCAAACTACGATATATTAAGGCAAAATAAAGACATCTTCAGAAATTTAAGAACTAAGAAAATTGACTTCCTGTATCAGTTTCCCACTCCTACTGTAAGAAATTATCACAGAAGTTCAAAATAGGTTTCAATGAGCTAGAATTAAGGTGCTGAGAGGATTACATACCTTTTGGAGGCTCTAAGGAAAAAGCCATTTCCTTGGCTTCTAGAGGCTGCCTGAATTCCTTGACTAGTGGTCCCTTCCATGTTCATCATCATTATTAAATATAACCAGTACTTACGGCAGATTTTTGAGTTCCTTAAAGACATGCAAATGACTAGAGCTACACTATATGCCCAACAGAGTAAATGAAAAACATCAGTATGCTCTTAATCATTGCCTTAAGAAACATTTTAATAAATTAGTATTTCTATTAATAAACACCTACCGAATCATTCGCTGATAAAGCAAGTGCAAGGTTCACTGTAAGAAACAAAAAAGTAATTAAATTTAGTAACTTTCCTTCTACTAAAATTCATTGTCTTTTAATATGTTGAATGTAACAACCAAGGCAAATAAAGTTTTAATATATCTCCATTATAAAAAACAAGGACATGGAGAGAATATAGAAAGTAAAAAACACAAAAAAAAAAGTAACATTTCAACATAAACAGTAGATGTCTGCCCCCAAATTATCATTTTAATTAATCCATTTATCATCTGTTACAATTGTATTTAAATAATCCAAGTTTTTTTTAAATGATGTTAATGGTATATATCATTCAATTATTTTCAAAAATATATTTTGAGGAAAAATTACCTACTTTTTAATAAATAAAAATGGATGTGATCCTATTGCTTTTTAAAAATAAATGCCGGTAATGCAGGAATTCCAAATATCTAACTCACAAATACCCACGTAAATGAAAGTTTGGACCAGTGAGCAGAGGGAAGAGAGGAAGGTAAAAGGCAAGGCAGTGAAACATTTTCCCAAAAGTGCCTATTGTTAGTGAATCTCAAAGACATAAAGGGGGAAAGCAGTAGTCCCCAAAACCACCTTTAGCCCAGCAATAAGGATATGCTACATCTGAGATGAAAAAGAGGTTCAAAAGTAACACATTCCCAAAACTGATAAATAAATAGACCCTCATACTGTGGATCACAATTCCTCACAGAACAGTGTTATAAATGATGCCGATATTGTTTCCTTTAAAGTATTTAAGAGCATAAACTTTCAAGGATGACCTGGTTCAAACCCCAGTTTCACCACTCTCTGTTTTATAATCTTGAGTAGAATATTTTACTCCAAGCCTGTTTCTTCCTCTATAAAATGAGGTCCTATTTCATAACTGTTGTGAGAATTAAATCAAATACTGTATGTATTATAGTATTATGCCTAAGGCATGGCACTTGACAAATTAATTTTTATAAATTATAAAATAATTCTGAATTTCAGGTTAAACATAATCCAACTTTTGGGCAGAAACTTTCAGAGAGTAATTCATTTTAATGTAAGGGTCTTTCTGCATTTACACAATAGAATCACAGAGCATGTCTGTATTAATCAAATGTCATCATTTTAATCCAAAATATCTCCAGCATACATATTCAAATAGGAAGTATTTTGAGATAGTTTGGAACAGGAATAAATACATATAATGGAAAGAAATAGAATACCAACAGAGTTACATAGAAATAATCTATTTCTAAGGCTTATGTATGCAGATAGAGCTGTTATGAAACAATATAGGCCAATTATTTGGGACAAGTGGTATGATGCTAACAAAGAAAAAAACGCAAGGAAGGGACACTTACTGAAGCACTTATGTGTCAAACACTGTACATTTTCTCATATATTTTCCTGTCTAACTGCTGTCACATTCCATGGTAACAGACGATCTTACAACCAAAAACAATAAACAATTTGTTTTACACAAGTGCTAGCCTACAGGCCCAACAAATTATATTGCACAAAACCCAAAGAACTTATAGCTATTATCACGAAAACACTTTCCATCTTTAACCAGTCCAAGTAAACACAGAGCTTGCAAAAGGAGTCACACCACTGAATACAGGTAAATGTACTCTGAACTTTCAAAACACAAGTAGAGGTGGATTCTAGAACCAAAAACTAAGAGCTTCCAAATTTGAAAAACAAAATACCAAATAGGTGGATTGTAGATCCTTAAGAAAGAAAGCCAAAATGTGTAGGATATAGCATGAATTCATTAAGAACAATCACTAACTATTTTTAATAATAATATAGTATCTATCAAATAGTATATCAGGGGTCTATCATAACTACAATACTTAGTAAATCTTAATTTCTTCAAAACATCTGAAAAACTCTTCCACAATTACATTCAGGTCAAAATGGGAAAAAACTGAGCTAATAACACTATACAGTTGGATTTGTAGCTGGTTGTACAACTATAAAACTGCTGCATCTAGGAATTACCAAATATGGCTCTGAGTCAAGACACAAGATCTCTAGTGAAAGTCACAGAACTCTGTACCTGGCCCTTTTTATTTGAAAATGTCATTGGTTTCAATGGAACTAAGGAATTTTAAGGTACATATATGCCCCAACTTTAGGTTACTATCTGAGAAAAAAAGAAAAAAAATTTAGAGATCTTAGGGGGGCGGGGCAAGATGGAGTAGGTAATTAAGAGGTCCAAACTACTAAGTATAAAATAAATAAGCTACAAGGAAATATTGTACACCACAGGGAATATATCCAATATTTTATAATAACTATAAATGGGATATAACCTTTAAAAATTGTACACTATCTTGTACACCTGAAACTTATATAATATTGTACATCAGTTACACTTCAATTTAAAAAAAATGCAGAAATTTGAGTCAAAAGCTAAAAAAAATACATACATAAATACATAAACGATCTTTAACAGTGTAGAACTGTGCCAAAATTAACAAAATAAAATAAGGATGGTTACTTTTTTTAAATCAACTGCAAAAAAGATAGGTTGGATAAGACCTGAATTAAGCCATTCCTATTAAAATGATTGAAAATTTTAAATGAGGCAACAATAAGACTTGAGAGCTTTATGACTCCAAATTAATAATACAAGTTGCCTCTGTTGAGTTGAATTGGGAGGAGGGGAGTTACCTTTTTACATTATTACACTGAAAATTTTTGTTAGAAATAAAAAGTTTCTTTTGAAGACATCTGGGAATACCTGGTCATTAGTCTTGGATGGTAACTCTTCTATTTCTGGGGGCACTTCTTTTATGGGTTCTGAAAGCAGCATTTCAGTCACAATGAAATCTATAATCAATTTTAAAAAGCCACCAAAAAACAAATTCTCTGCTCCAGTATATTAATATAAAAGATACAAAGCTTAAAAGATATTTTAAATAATTAAAACATTTTCAAATATTAGATCTATGTTGACTTTATAAATGCTGAAAATTATATTATGGTTAAATGAAAATAAGCCACGGTAATGTAAACAATCTCATTGCAACTACTTAGCTATGTGTACACTGAAAAAGACTAGAAAATAACGTCAAAGAACAGAAATAAATTTAGTGTTAAACTTACTAAATGTTTAATAATAATAATAACAGCAACCAAATATAGAGTACTTACTATGTATGAGACAGTGGGCTAAGTAGTCAGCTTGTTTAATTAATTTGCATAACCATCCTATGAAAAAGATTATAATCATTGCCATTTTACAGTTAAGTAAACTGAAGATGTAATGGGCAACCTGACCACCTTTTCCTCAGTTAAGGAGTCAAAGACCTGGCTACATATCTAGTTTTGTCTAACTCCAAAAATCTAAGCTCCCAATCACTACCAACTCCTCATCCTAAGGAAGCAGCTGTTAGGAACTTCACAAATACTTTTTTAAGAACAAAACTATAATTTTAATATTGTGCACTTGCCAGTTGGCATAAAGTCCTATTCAAGATGAGAATTAATATCCTATAATACCTGCTGTAGTAGACTTTCCAACTCCACCCTTTCCAGAAGCCACAACTATAACTTGTTTGACACCGTCTATTGGTTTCTGCTTTGGAAGTCCTCGAGACATGATTTGTGTTCTTCTTTGTTTTAGGGTCTCACTCTCAGCACCAGAGAACTTAAGAGGAAGAAAAAAAACAGTTTTAAATCAAGCCATCTCCATTATCACGCTGTAAAAGCAAAAACAATTCGGTATTTGCAATTAACAGGGCTTTCTTTTCTACTCTAATTCTCCTCATCTCCACTATTTAGGCCTTTAGTGTTATTTACCTATTGCTATTGATCACAATTGCACAGACACATTGTTTAAATTGAAATTTATTTGCCAGGATACGCAGACGTTAAAAATGGAAAGTAAGCTGCCTCTTTCCGGAGTTAAATCCTCCACGTGTTTTCCTTCTCTTTAACCTATTTTCTAAATAAACCAACACTAAGAAAACAAGTGCAAGTCACACATCCATGTTCTAACCATCTATTTTACGCCCCTCTAAGCCTCGACCTGGTCTCACTGGGGGCCCGCCTGGAAAATGAGGACGTCCAGAACTGGGGTCTCACTGAGCCGCCAAGTGGGCGGGTGCCCACGAGGCAGTGAAGTGAGTCCTCGGCAAGAGGCAATTGCAGAGCACCCGCAGCCCTGGCGCCCCAGCGTCTCGGACCCGCCCGCCTCCACCTGCTCTGCAGCACCACGGACCTGGCGCCCCCAAACCAACACTCGGCCTCCCCCAAGCGGGACACAGGCCCCGCCGCAGCCCCGAAGCGACGCCCCCCCAAAAAGCAGCAAACGCCGCCAAGTCCCCATGACGCAGAAGGCTGCCTTGAGCCCAACCCGGAAACCGTCGCGGCAAGCGCTGGGTGATGACGTCACATGGCAACGCTCGGCTTCCTCTCCTTAACGACTAGCCTCCTTTGAGTTTCTTCAACACAGGAATACAATTTGTTGTCGTGATCTCGTCTGTAGCCAGGTACAAACATTTTACAGCGTTTTACCAAATGTTTGGGAAGCATTTTCACGTACCTCCTCTAATTTGGCCCTCACAGGAGTTCTGGAGTAGGTAGGTAGGAGACTTTTACTAGGATCCTCTTTTCATAGGTAAGAAAACTGAGACTTAGAAAGTTTAGAAAACTGACCCAATTGAGACGTAGGAAATGGTGGAAGTTAAAAATGACTCCAGGCGTTCTCACACGGCAGAATATAGTCACTTAAACACTGCCACTGTTAAGGATTTTATCTTTTTTTTTTCCCCCTGAGTGATCTACAGTAATAGTCGGCTTTGCGTTGACATTTACTGCTGTGTTGCTGATAATCCTCGGAGAGAGAAGTCGGGGTGCTTTGCTAGCGTCGAAAAAGTTTAATTAAATCAGAAAGCGGGTCTGATGAAGCAAATTTCACTCAAGAAGCAACTTAAAGTGAGACAAAGCTTGAGGAAGGAGATGGAATTCAACCAGGTAAAAGGAAGGACATATCCCTACATTCAAAGAAGGTGAAAGTGAAGGAAATCGCTTTAGGAGAGAAAGCTGGAAAGCTGATACAGGAGCCCAGACCCAGGAAAAGAATCATTTAGGGTGTAGGGTGGTTTACCTTCGCATATTCTCCACAATATTTTCTAAGGCTGATTTTCATTTCTTTTATGTGCTTATCTGTAGAGAGTTTCTTGTGTAATCATTCAGTTTATTTTGCTCTAATCTGATCTTTAATTTCCTTAGTTTTAATATAGGCGTAACATATCAACCTCGAAGAATTATTGTAAGAATTAAATGAAATATTACCAGCAATATACATTCAATTTAGTAAGCAGTGAAAAGAATTTTCAGTTCCTTGCTTTTTCTCCCCCAATCTCACAACTTTGTCACTGCATTCAGCATTCTTACATTAGGTTTAACACCATTACTTATTGTTTTATATCACTTTCTTATTTTATTACTTTGTGATGTGTTTTCACAGTTAATTTTATCAATTTTTAAGTTTGCATCTGCTCAATTTTTATAAATTATAAGCCAAAAAAAAAGGGCTAAGGGGAAATAGCTGTCAGAATAATCCATTTACTAAACAAGAAATATTGAATATCTCTTTCTCTCCAGGTAGCTTTTCGAGTTCTTCCAGAATTCTACCAAAGATTCATTCATTTAACAAATATTTATTGAGCAACTATTATGCACCAAGCACTACCCTAATCTTAGGGTTTTCAATAAACCTGACATAAACCTAAACCTAAACCTGACATTATCTTTCCACTCAATGACTTTACAATCCAGTGCAAGAGACAGAATAAGTTTACAAACAATTACAGTATGGTGTGATAAGTATAGGAGAAAATCACTGAGTGATACAAAAGTATAAAGGAGGGGCACTGAATTCAATCAGAGAAGGCTTCTGAATAGGGTAACATCTAAGCTTAATCCTGCATGTGGGTAATGTGTAGGAGTCAGCAGGGAGAATGGCTACAGGGTTGTTGTGCAGAAGTAAGAAATGAATTGTTAAGAACTGCAAATAATCTGTGTGGCTTAAGGATAGACTGTGAGGTGCAAGACTGAAAGAGATAAGGATAGAGATTGGTAGGGTGATAGCTACCCAGATCATGAAAGGCTTTATACATCATGCAAAGGAATTTGGACTTTATCCTGAGGGAACCATAGAAGGGTTTTAAGCAGGAAAGCAGCACGATCAGATTTGTGTTTTAGAAATACCACTATGATTGACAGGCAGAAAAAGGATAGGAGGGGTCAGATCAGAGGCAGGGAGACAGGAGGTTACTGCAGTAATCCGAAAGAGATGTTGAAAGCTTGACTTAACACCTCTAAATTTCACTTTGCTTATCTATAAAATAGATAATACCTATTTGTAGAGTTGTTATGCGGTGGAATTTAAAATAATGCACATAGAATGCCTATCACATAGTACACATAATAAATATTAGCTGTTGTGTTGCTTATTGGGTTGTACAGAGTTTATAATATAGGCAACTAGATGAGCGGTACTGACACTCTGAGAGAGAGCATAAGGGGAAGAACAAGTGAGACCAATGTCTGTAGAATGAATGAATGGTTAATTTGATTTATCCTTCAGCAGATTAGGGTATCGAGAGTAGTAGAGCTGTCCATTGTTTCTTCTCCAACAACCACTGCCACACACACACACACACACACACACACACACATGGTCCCTTCTCAAGAGTATTCTCCCTTAGTTCCTAAGAACTGCTAAGTCATTTGACCCCATCCCCATTGTCACTGATTGGATTAAAGATTGACATACCACCAAAATTGGACCAATCATATTCTTTCCCCAGAGAATTGAAAGCAAAAGAGATGCTACTCAATCTTAGTTTGCCTTTGAACTGATAAGGCTAAAGTGACCATTTTCTACTTTGTACACAGAGAAGTAGAAAAAGCCAATGCCAAGAAAGAAAAATAAAGCAGACCATAAGAGATCATGTGCCCAGAAAAGGAAGGGATAACAGCTGTACTGATCCATAACAGCTTTCCAGTTCCTGCTTCTAGTCCACAGTGAAGTTCAGCTATACTTCCTATCCTTAGGTCCATGAGATATACTTACATCCAACCAACAAATTCTCTTTCTACCTTGGCCTAATTTGGGTGGGTTTCTGTGTACTTGTAACCATGGTGAGATATATTTTGTAACATTTATAGAGGATTTTCCCCTTATAATTCCTTGTACCTCATATAGCCCTTCCCCATTCGGACATGACAAGCACAGTGGTGACAAACACAATGACAAAAGCCAATAGCTGAGGGTAACAAAGTAGAAGTATGGCAGGAAGATGAATTCCTGGTTATATAGTGAAGCTGCTATGCCAGTCCTGGCCTGTGTCTCCAGACCTCTTGTTGTGTGAGATAATTAATTGTTTAAACCATTGTTGGTTAGGATTTCTTTCATTTGAAGTGAGAATAATCTGTGCCTATTACAGCTCCTAAGAAAGAACCCCATACACTTTTACTGCCTCTCCCCCAAGATTCAGCCCCAGTGAGGAAGGGGAACAAGAAAACCCCAAATCAGTTTGGGGGATGTAAGAACAACAAAATCAATGCCCCCATTCCCAGACAGAACTCAGTGTAGTGGCAGGACCACAGAATGAAAATGGTTGAGTGTTGTGTTTAGGCAGACAGCCTGAGGCAGCTTCATAGGGTTTGCCCCCTACAAAGAGCCACAGGACTGGCTGAGAGAAAGCTGATCCTTAAAGAGAGCTTAATGTCAAGAAAATGGTCAAGACTTGGCAACAGTCTTCATGGTTAAGCGTGTGGCATCACAATGGATGCTGGTGTGGATAGATAACGACCTTGAGGATTAAATTCACATCACCATGTGGATATCTGGACACTACATAGACACAACCCTGGTATCTATGGTGGAATCTGTACTTATCAAGATTAAGTTTCTACCACCCTGAGAGAATTTTACAAATACTGATCAAAACAAAGAGGATTGTTTTGTATGTCTCCTATGTGTGGGGTAATATCTTATACTGTTTTCTAGAAAGGAAGTATTTGTATCTGCTAGATTACTCTCCCTAAAATACATATATATCCATATATATATATACATATATGTATGTATATATTTATATTCTCAGGTGACCAAGGACTCATTGAAAGTTCAGATACCCACAAATGAGGAGCCTGCCTTATTCCCTGCCCATAAGCCTCAGGACTGCCTCAGTGTTTCATTCCTTTGCTCAACTCACTAAGGAAGAATAAGGTATTGTGGACAGTTTCCAGTCTCTGTTGAATATTCTAAGTAAAGCTCGAAAACTAGTGCTAGTTCCTTCAGTTTAAGGTGACTGTCCCCAACTGAACCTCTCATCCTGCTCAAAGGGCTCCCTGAAAAGAAAACCCCACCCCATCTATGGACTTGTCTAAATGACAACCCCATTCATTGACCCTACTTTGCCCCATGGTGTGATTTGTTTCCAAATCTCTCTATTCATGACTAAGCATGAAACTGGCTTTATCTTCATCTAATACAAATTTCACATTAAAATATAGAGTAATTCTGCTTAGGAGAATAGCTTTCCAATGAGCCAGTCTCTCTGTAGGAAACCTGGTCTAGAAAGTTTGTGGATTTTCCCATATTGAAGGCTTTGCTGGCCTTTCAGTACCTCAGCTCACATAAAGTAGTCCCGTCAAAGAAGCTCTTTGGGCTTCCCTGGTGGTGCAGTGGTTGACGGACCACCTGCCGATACAGTGGACACAGGTTCGTGCCCCGGTCCGGGAAGTTCCCACATGCCGCGGAGCGGCTGGGCCCGTGAGCCATGGCCGCTGAGCCTGCGCGTCCGGAGCCTGTGCTCCGCAACGGGAGAAGCCACGACAGTGAGAGGCCCGTGTACCGCAAAAAAAAAAAAAAAAAGAAGCTCCTCATTCTTATTTTTTTTAATTACACAAAGCAAATGTATGTACAGAGATTTCCTATGAAACCTTTTGTAAGCTGAAATGGTGAAAGGCAAAGAAGCAATCATCTTAGGACACATCTTACTAACAGATGCACAAAATAAATCAAGATAAAGCCCAGATGTTCACAGACACAGTTCAAAGCTATGGTAGCCTGATGCTGAGATGCTGAGTGTAGTTCCCGAAGAAGGAGCTTGGGATGCCACTCTCGCTGCTCAGGGAGGCACTGCCTCCATATCCACTCACTGTAAAATAAATGCTGAATGCTATTTTCACTTTTCACCTTTTTTCATAAAAGCAAAAATCCTCTTCAGATTTCTTTCATTTAGTGAAAATAGGTACTTACATAGGTCCTTCATAAAACCAAAGTGGCATAAAGTGAACTTTGTAAAAGAGGGGGAGATATCTGTATGTTCTTATACTGAATGAGCATCTGGGAATACGCCTCCAAATGACTAAAAATCCACTTCTAGAATGAGACAGGATGGGTTTCTAAATGCCAGTATCCAAAGCAGGATAAATCATGGGTGATTTGACATTTGAATTTCTGATTTATAAGATTGAACTGAATCCTTGGACAAAGGTCAAGGACTCATGTTATAACTGAATATAGTCTCTTTTTAATGCTTAAAGCTTCAAAGAAGATCCTATCCTGAAATGGAAGCCACACTATCAGAATTTAGGAAAAGTATTTGTCACCTCAGGCAAATACGTGTTATACCCAGGGCCTTAGTATTCCCAGGCTTTTGCTTTTTTATTTCATTTTCTCCAAGTACCAAACCTATATTTTTTCAGCCGTGTCCTTCCTACCCTTCAATTGCATACTAGAGATGAGAAGACATAAGTTTCTACAAGACTTTGCTAAAACATTACTTCATTCTGTACTCAGAAGAGAATTTTCCTGTGTACTTTAGAGAACATTCCAAGGACAATGACAAAGCAGAGCCCCATCAAGATACCAAACCTACACTTCAGCGAATGTGAAGTTCTATTTTCCTCAGGAAAAAGGAGGTAATGTAGATTTTTGTCTGTTTTAAGCTGCGACCACAATGTGAGAATGTCCTCTATAATCATGTGGCTTACATAATATCTTAGTCTACTTGGCATTGTAGTACCAAATCTCGTCAATTCATTTATTGACCTTTTCTATTTAGGATTTATTAACCATAGATATTATACATGATATGTCATAATAAATTTTTGCAGGCACAAAATTTATTCAATCCTTTTATGTAAGTGAAGAACTCCTACCAAATCACTCTAATGTCTCAAAATATAGTCTGATTTAGAGCAATAGAGCAGAAATACCGACATTAAGGGTTACAATATCAATGTGCTCTAAGACAGACTGGCAAACTTAAAACTATGAAGTGTATCTTTGTCTTCCAAAGCCTTCCACACAACTCTTAAGCTGTTGGAAATGCTCCAGTTCATACCAACCAACCTTACGGGCAGTATTTGGGTCCATTTTCCATGGCATCTTCTTCTGCAGCTTAAAAATAAAAACAAAATAGGATTTTCCTGACCACCCATTCAGGCTAAGGAACTTATTCTCAGTCATAGAGGCCATCCACTAACTATAACTCAACAATCCAAACACTGAAGTGATAATTACTAATCTCTCCCATCTTAGGCTTTCCAGTCTTTGCTAGTCTTCAAAACAGATAAAAATGTTTTTACACAGAAAATGTTCATTTTGTGCATAATTGTTCTAAATTGTTTAATAGCTGCTGTTTTGACTTGTTAAGAATACAAAGAGCTCTTTTAATTACCTGGTGAAGTTTTGTCAAGTACTCAAAGTCAACAACCTTATTACATTAATGCCACACTGAATCTCTTTTGTGAATTTCTAATCATATCCAAGAATTACTATTTTATTTAACTCGAGCTATTTTTGTGAGGCAACGTGCTGGCATGTGCTGTTGAAAATGACATTTTTAATAGATATCATTTATCAATATAACAAAATCAACACCATTTGCTGCTGAAATATACCATTTACTGCTAAAACATATATATATATGTGTGTATATATATATACATATATGTACATATATATATGATTGTATTTTCCTCTAACATTTTTCTGAAGTACAACTCTAGCACTTTTCCAGGGTCTGATGTAGGCTATCTCATTTCACAGCTGACAGCACTGGAGAAAGAGCAGAATAGTAAAGAAAAAGTAATGTGCTTAGTAGTTTACCTTTATTTGTTTGTGATGCTGTATTGCTAACTGGAAAATTCTATTAAGCCATTCCCACCAATTCCTTCTGGATTATAGAATTAATTGAGTACAATTTCTTAGTGGACGTCTCTCCTTGTAGCTTATGTCATATGTCAAATTAATCAGTTCTTTTCCAACAGACTCTAAGATAGCCAAAATGATCCTTGTCTCTTGGCATTCACACCCTTGTGTAATCCCCTCCCCTTGAGTGTGAGCAGGACACGTAACTTGTTCTAACCAACAGAATACAACAAAGGTGATAGGATGTCACTTCTGTGATTACATTACATAAGACTGTAACTTCTAGTTTTCTAGGAGACCTCCTGGCTGGCTCTGACAAAGCAAGGTACCATGTTGTAAACTGCCTATGGAGAAGGCCACGTGGAAAGGAACAGCTGACAGCCAGCAAAGAACTGAGGTCCTCAGGAAAACAGCCTGCAAGGACCTGAATTCTGCCAGCAACCACGTGAGACTGGAAATTGATCCTTACCAGTTGAGCTTTCAAATGAGACTCAAGCCCTGGCTGACCCCTTGATTGCAGTCTTGTGAGAGATCACGAAGCAATGGATTCTGTTACATTCTGACCCACAGAAACTGTGAGATAATAAATGTGTTGTTTTAAGGCACCAAGTTCGTGGTAATTGGTTACACAGCAATAGATAACTAATACTACTCAGTAACCCAGACTTCAATAAGAATATAGTCAAGGGGTCTTCCCTGGTAGTCCAGTGGTAAAGAACCCGCCTCCCAGTGCAGGGGACGCAGGTTTGATCCCTGGTTGGGGAACTAAGATCCCACATGCCTTGGGGCAGCTAAGCCCACCCGCCACAACTACTGAGCTCACACGCCTCAATGAGAGAGCCCACATGCCGCAAACTACAGAGTCCATGCACTCGGGAGCCCGCACGCCACAACTAGAGAGAGGAAAAACACGCATACCACAACTAGAGAGAAGCCTGTGCATCAACGAAAGATCCCGGACACCTCAACAAAGACCCCTCATGCTGCAACTAAAGACCCGACACAGCCAAATAAATAAGCAAAATAAATTTTTTAAAAATGCGTAATCCACAAAGAAAAGATTGAAATATTTTTTTAAAAAATAAGAATATAGTCAATATATGATTTCTTATAGGTGATTCTCTTTTTATTTATTTTTTTGTCTGCGTTGGGCCTTCATTGCTGCATTCGGGCTTTCTCTAGTTGCATCAAGGTGGGGGGCACTCTTCATTGTGGTGCACGGGCTTCTCATTGCAGTGGCTTCTCTTGTTGCAGAGCTTGGGCTTTAGGTGTGCAGGCTTTAGTAGTTGTGGCTTGCGGGCTCTAGAGCGCAGGCTCAGTACTTGTGGCGCAGGGGCTTAGTTGCTCCGTGGCATGTGGGATCTTCCCAGACCAGGGCTCAAACCCGTGTCCCCTGCATTGGCAGGCAGATTCTTAACCACTGTGCCACCAGGGAAGTCCCTCTCTCTTTTTTTTTTTAATTGAAATATAATTGACATAAAAGGGCAATTCTTTTTTGCCATATGAAAAAATATGCATATTTTGTTAAGAAATCAAGTCCTTTGTGTATTTTGAACATTTGTCAAGAGTTAAATGTTATTTGATCACTGATAATTTATTAATTTTTATAATATTAATTATCAAACCCCATAAAATAAGATTATAGTATCAGATGCTAGAGAATAGGGACATGGAGGCAGTGAACTGAAGACTCTTTACATCACAAACCAAGATCTGTTTTTGTTAGTAACAACTGAACTTACTTCTTTTTGTATGTGTGTGGATTTTTTATTTTTTTAAATTAATTTCTATTGGAGTATAGTTCATTTATAATGTTGTGTTAGTGTCTGCTGTTTAGCAAAGTGAATCAGTTATACATATACATATATCCACTCTTTTTCAGATTATTTTCTTATATAGGTCATTACAGAGTGGATACAGATATGAAGAAAGCAATTTTTTGTATATAATGTATAAATAAAAAGTAACACAAACAATTTTCCAATGACACTCTAAATAACAGCTAACTGCATATTTGTAAATCAGCCCAGTTTATGAAAGATGATTCAGTACATATGAAGCATTCAATTAATCATACTGCACACATATATAGTTATCTACACCCCAGGAAAAATATAATACATAGTGCTTATTAGAATCTTTGAAAACAATCCAAGTCAATGCTGCAGAGAATTCTGCAGTATTTGTCTCTAAAAATATCTTCATAGAATCTCCATTGGACCATAATCCGTAAAATCCTTACGACTTACTGAATCTTATATTGAAAGATTCCAAAGCATTTTTACACACATTATCTTGCTCAGGTTTCACAACTGCCATGAGGTTGGCAGTGAAGTTATTATTAATCCCATTTCTAGATAAGGAAATATGGAGTCAGAGATGTTAGTTTATTTTTTTTTTAGGGCAAATTGTTGAAAGCAAGATGGAAATACAGGTCTCTCATTACCTTTAAGGAATATTGTTGAAAAAACAATATTCCATTTGGACCAGCTGTCATAGAAGAAGCACCTAGGCAAAATAGCACCACTTCTGCAGGAAAAAACCTAAATTTCTACTCAACTGCTTAATTCAGTAGGCATTTTCCACCTTTAACCTTCTCATATAAATTTAGGCTTCATTAGCTTTAGTTAAAAGTAACAGGCTTCCCTGGTGGCTCAGTGGTTGAGAGTCCACCTGCCAATGCAGGGTACATGGGTTCGTGCCCCGGTCCGGGAAGATCCCACATGCCGCAGAGTGGCTGGGCCCGTGAGCCATGGCCACTGAGCCTGCGTGTCTGGAGGCTGTGCTCCGCAGCGGGAGAGGCCGCAACAGTGAGAGGCCCGCGTACCGCAAAAAAAAAAAAAAAAAAAAAAAGTAACTTATTTCAGAAACCCATAAAGATATTTAATGGCCTTCTCTTGAACTGCATTAAAATTACATTTTAATTTATAATGTATTCAAATTTTCATTAAAATAGTGTTTGTATCCCAAATATAATAGTTTATAATCCCCTTCGCCCTTTATAATTCCATCAATCCTTGAAATTATGTCTCAAACCCTACTTCTTCCATAAATCCTTCTCTAATAATTTCATCAAGCATTAATCTTCACCTTCTTAACAACTGTTAACATTTTATTTAACAGAGCATGAATTTAAGGTGCAATTTGACTTCATTCATTTTATACAGCTAGCCTGTTTCAGATCTCTCTTGTACAACCTGCTTTCAATTACAGTTCTATATTGCTCTAACACAGCCAGATTTATTTAAAATGAGTCACAGTATTACTTCTATATGCATTTATAGCATTTTATCCAAAATTTGATCCAACTTGGAACATTATTATACATTGCCTTTTACTGTTTTCTAATTGTTTCTTGTCTTACACAGGACTCTATGGTATTTGAGGATCAGAGCTATATCATAATGATAATTTATATCATCTATAAATAGTCCAATGCTAGGCATATTATAGGGGCTCAGGAATTACTCACTGGTTAGCTATTATGACAGCAAAGCATAGTGGAAATATCAGTGGAGTAGAGAGGTTGGAAAGCCTGGAATATTGTCAGAACTCTGCTACTAACTAGCTCAGTGATCTTGAACAAATCATTTAACTATTACTTCGTATACAACATGAAGAGATTTAACTAAATAATCTGTAGATTTATCTTCCAAGCTCATATTGAATTAAAATAAGAATTGAAGAGAACAAAGTTGTGAAGCTTCACTTTTCCTAAAATAATGTTGAGAAAAACCAAGGCAAAATCGTTTAGAGATGGGGCTTCCCTGGTGGCGCACTGGTTGAGAGTCCACCTGCCAATGCAAGGGACACGGGTTCGTGCCCCAGTCCAGGAAGATCCCACATGCCGCGGAGCCTGTGCATCCGGAGCCTGTGCTCCGCAACGGGAGAGGCCACAACAGTGAGAGGCTCATGTACCGCAAAAAAAAAAAAAAGAAAGAAAAAAATAGTTTAGAGATGCTACAGAGAAGAAAAAATCACACAGTTTATTGCCTTCCTTAAATAGGACATAAGTCACAGAATAATACATGGATTTTTCACATTTAGCATCAGTAGTTCACCTTGGAAATGGTTTCTGTTCTGTCTTTTGGAATCTAGATTCTTGACTTTTCATGGTCCATAGAGTCTGCAACTCTATCCCCAGGTACTGCCTAGGAAATTATTGTTCAAAGTCCCTCTGAATAAACAATACAAAATGGAAGAAACAAAGACTATTATAGGATCTCTTCTGGCCTGGATCATAGAAGATCCTGTTTTCCTTCTTGACAAAGTATTAAAATCCATCAACCTATAGAGACATCCATTCCTAAAAATCTCAAGATTAAAAATATAAAACATTTCTTTCATCATATCTAAGATCTATAGATTTAACAAAAATCCCAGTCATAATCCCAACAATTACCAAGCTGACTCTAAAATTTATATGGAAATTCAAAGGACCTAAAATACTCAAGACAATCTTAAAAAAGAACAAAATTGAAGGACGTCTGACTTTAAGACTTAAAACTATAGTAATCGAAACAGTGTAGTAAGGGCATGACGCTCAGTAAATAAATCAATGAAAGAGAGAACAGAAATAGATCCACACTTATCGTTTTCTGTTTTTCAGAAAGGTGCCAAAGCATCCAATCAGGAAAGTCTTTTTAACAATGGTACTCAAACAACCCTGACTCCCACCAAACACCATCAAGGTGGATCATAAACCCAAACATAAAAGTCGTGTCTTAGGAGTAGTCAACAGTTTCTTAGATGGGTCATAGACCACAATAACCATTAAAGAAAAAATTGAAAAATTAAGCTTGATCAAAATTTAAAACTTCTCCTCATCAAAAGATACCATTAAGAAAATGAATAGGGACTTCCCTGGTGGTGCAATGGTTAAGAATCCGCCTGCCAACACAGGGGACACGGGTTCGAGCCCTGGTCCGGGAAGATCCCACATGCCGCAGAGCAACTAAGCCTGTGCACCACAACTACTGAGCCTGCGCTCTGGAGCCCGTGAGCCACAACTACTGAGCCCACGCGCCTAGAGCCCGTGCTCTGCAGCAGGAGAAGCCACCGTGGTGAGAGGCCTGCACACCGCAACGAAGAGTGGCCCCCGCTCGCCACAACTAGAGAAAGCCCGCGCGCAGCAACAGAGACCCAACGCAGACAAAAAAAAAAAAAAAAGAAAATGAATAGGCAAGCCACAGATTGGGAGAAGATAATCACAAAGCATGTATCTGATAAGGACTAGTTTTTAGAACAGGACTGTCCAATATGCTAGTCATTAGCCAATGTAACTATTTCAATCTAAACTAATTAAAATTAAATACAATTAAAAATACACTTCCTCGGGCTTCCCTGGTGGCGCAGTGGTTGAGAGTCAACCTGCCGATGCAAGGGACACGGGTTTGTGCCCCGGTCCGGGAGGATCCCACATGCCGCGGAGCGGCTGGGCCCGTGAGCCATGGCTGCTGGGCCTGCGCCTCCGGAGCCTGTGCTCCGCAACGGGAGAGGCCAAAACAGTGAGAGGCCCGCATACTGCAAAAAAAAAAAATACACTTCCTCATTTGCAGTAGCCACATTTCACAATAAATATATTGGACTATGCAGAAAATTCTATGCGACAGAACTGATCTATAATGTAAAAAAAAAAAATACCCACGATTCACAATAAAAAGACAACTCAACTGAAAAATAGATAAAATGTTTGAAAATATGTTTCATAAAACTGAAGATAGGGACTTCCCTGGTGGCGCAGTGGTTAGGAATCCGCCTACCAATGCAGGGGACACAGGTTCGATCCCTGCTCCAGGAAGATCCCACATGCCACGGAGCAACTAAGCCCGTGTGCCACAACTACTGAAGCTTGCGTGCCTAGAGCCTATGCTCCGCGACAAGAGAAGCCACCACAATGGGAAGCCCATGCACTGCAACGAAAAGTAGCCCCTGCTTGCTGCAACTAGAGAAAGCCTGTGCGCAGCAACAAAGACCCAACACAGCCAAAAAATAAAAAAAATTTTAAATTAAAAAAAAAATGTGAAGATACATTAATAGCCAGCAAGTACGTGAAAAAAGTACTCAACATTATTAGTCAACAGGGAAATTAAAATTACAATGGTATATCAGTTACAACACACCACTAGAATGGTTAAAATTTAAAGCAATGACAAAACCAAATATTGACAAGGTTGTGGGGTAACTGAAACTTTCTTATGTTATTGGTGGGAATTTAAAATGGCATAACCACTTTGGAAAATAGTCTGGCATTAGAAGACCTAATTATACAACTATCCTATGACCCAGCAGTTCCACTCCTAGACATAAAATGAAAACATATTTCCCTCAAAGACTTGAATACAAGTGTTCATAACAGCTTTATTCATAATAGCTCCAAATTGAAAATAGCCCAGATGTACATAAATAGAAGAATGGATTTTTAAATTGTATATTTATAAATAACAAGCAATGAAAAGGAACAGACATGAAACAAAATAAATAAATCTAAAAAACATTATGCTAATGAAAGAAATCTTACACATGAGAGCACATACTGTATGATTCCATTTATATCAAATTCTAGAAGAGGCAAAAATAATCCATGGTGGAGAAAAAATTAGACCAGTGATTTCAGAGGAGGTGAGGGCAGAGATTATTTGGAAAGGGGCATGAGGGAAATTTTCTGGAGGGATGGTAATGTCCCATATGTCATAGTGCTTTGGACTACCCATACCTATGTATAAAAGTCAGTGAATATACACTTAAGATTTGCACATTTCATTACATGTAAATTTCACATTTTAAAAACTGTACTGAACTCTAGTTATTGGTTCACATACTGAATGAAGTATTTAGGGAGAAGAATACTGTTACCTGCTATTAACCTTAAAATGCATCAAAAAAATTAGATGGGTTAATAGATGGATAGACAGATGAACAGATGGCTATGTGACAGAACAAGTAGAATAAAAGTTAATAGTAAACCTAGGTGATATGAATAGGTTTCACTGTAGAATTATTTCACTCTAAAATTCTTTCAACTTTGCTATATGTTTGAAATTTTTATAATAAAATGTTGGTGAGAAAAAAAAGCTACCCCAGGCCTTCCAAAGACATAATTCCAGTATTAAATCTCCAAAATAAAAATTAAGACAAAAATATAATGTCAAAATCATATTTTCTCTTGCTCTTTTCCACAGCTTCATCGTACAGGTCTCTGAGCTGCACTTCTCTATCTCATATGAGATAATTCCATCCCTTCAAGGATTCTGAGTGTTATCAAAAAAGAAACACTCAGGATCTTTGCAACTGCAATTTTTACTTAAAGCTCTGTTTTTATCTTCTGTGCTTTTATCTTCTGTGCATGTTCTGATTTAGAGTTTCTAGATTTTGGTAATCCCACCCAACTCAAAATGGGGGGACTTCCCTGGCGGTCCAGTGGTTAAGACTCCATGCTTCCATTTCAGGGGACAGGAGTTCCATCCCTGGTCAGGGAACTAAGACCCCACAGTGCGGCCAAAAAAAAAAAAAATCAAATCAAAATGGGGATGAGCACTGACTAGTAATATTATTTCCAAAAATAACGTACAAACAAGGAGTCAGGAATAAAAGAAAATGATTTAAAAAGAATGTAAATAATGCTATTCTCCAGTAAAAGAGTACAGTATAAAAAAGGTGGAGGGAGAGAAAATTTACAGTAACGAAACCTGACGAACACTATCTCAGCCAGGTGATCAAGTCAACATCAACAGAGAAAGGTCATGTTGATCGTATGTACCTGTTATATAATAAAGAACTTGACGGCCCTTTATCCCTAGTTCCTGGGAAGGAGACTCTAAATCCTTGGAATTTCCCATGTGATAGGGGTATCTTTGTTATTCATGAGTCCCTTGGACCATATCTGAGTTTATGCTAATAACTTAGGATGGAAGCTGGTCAGGCCAGAGAGACCAACTATGTGATTAGAGGGTTGGGTCTTTGAGCCAGGTGATATCAGCCCAGCCTGACCCCATCCATGGAGGGGAGGTATACTGGAGACTGAGTTCAATCACATGGTCAATGATTCAGTCACTCATGCCTATGTAATGAAATCTCAATATAAATGCAGGACACCAAAGCTCAGAAGAGCTTCCTGGTTGGTGAGCACATTGATGTGCCAGGTGGGTGATGCACCCTGATTCCATGGGGAGAGAGCATGGAAACTCTGTGTTGGAGATCCTCCCAAACTGCTCCCTATGTGTCTCTTCACTTGGCTAGTTCTGATTTGTATCCTTTATAATAAAGCTGTAATCATAAACATACCTCTTTCCTGAGTTATGGGAGTTGTTTAAGTGAATTAGCAAAACTGCTAATTCAGGGGTTTGTGGGAACACCTGAATTTGTAGCCGTTTGATCAGAAGTGCAGGTGGGCAGGGAAACCCCAAACTGGCATCTGAAGCATGGACAGTCTTGTTGACTGTGCCCTTAATCTGGAGTCTGTGCTAACTCCAGGTGGTTGGCATCAGAATTATGTTGCAATATTGCAGTACCCTTGATATGATGCGATGAAAATGGCATTGTATCTCTGTGGTCTTCCTCCCCAAAACCCACAACCCCAGTCTAATCATGAGCAAAACAGAGAAATCCCAGTTGAGGGACATTCTATAAAATACCTAATCAGCACTCCTCAAAATTGTCAAGGTCATCAAAAGCAAGGAAAGTGTGAGAAACTGTCACAGCCAAGAGGACCCTAAGGAGACATGATGATTAAATTTAATGTAGTAGCCTAGATAGGATCCTGGAACAGAAAAAGGACAGTAGGTAAAATACTTAAGAGACCTGAATAAAGTATGGACGTTAATTAATAATGATGTATCAATATTGGTTCATTAATTGTGACCAGTGTAACACATTAAGGTAAGATATTTATAATAAGGAAAAGTGAATGTGGGGTATGTGAAAACATTCTGTACAATCTTCACAACTTTCTGTAAACCTAAAATTATTCTAAAATAAAAATTTCATTTAAAAAAAGCATGTGGAGGAAAAATTAAAATGGATATCTAAGGCCCTAGAACACAATACTATACTAAATAAATCAGTGGTTAGTGATAAGTTGCTGTTAACTGACAGAGTTTAGTTGCTACTACAAGCATCCAGGAATCTTAAGTCAGTTCAACAATTTTTAAATGCAGTACTTATTGAGCTATCTTTCCAGTTAAGCATATGTAGCTGAACACATTTATTTGCTCTCACTAATGGTAAAAGGAAATATAAAATTTATAAACCCACAAGAACAAAGAAAATGGGAGAGAAGATAATAACCAACAAGTGAGGTCAAAGTCTTGGAAGACAGAAAGCAGATGGAACAGAAGCAATGGACCCAGGAGGGCAGAGGCACTGCTGTTAAGTGCCTGCAGAGAAGCTTATTGTACTGGCAGTGCCAAAGAGAGCTTAAGACTTTGTGGCATCAGTTCCCATGGAAAGCAAGAGTTAGGTATGAAAATGAAAATATAGGAATTTGTTGAAAGTCTGCACAACAAGCTGAAGATCCCTAGGTTTACTCGCTTAGGCCATCACTCTTTATCCTCCACCACCCCCTTACAGAATACCAGAACTATTTTGTCAGAAGAAAATCAACAATAGACTCCAGAGTCAGAAAGACCAGACACAGTGAAGGGTGATGGACTGGGGCTGGAAACAGCAGCAATGCTCCAGAGTTAATTTGTACAAGAGTTAATTTGTACTAGCTCATAGGAACTGCTAAATTTTCAGGAATTTTGTAAGCCAATTGTTAAACACAGCCATGAAAAAAAATTAAATTATATAAGCTTACAACTAAATAAATTGTATCAAAAATAGACATAATATATACTCAAAGGCTCTAACTTCCTAATTATTTTCCCTACATTTTACTATTTATACTTTTGAGATTATTTATATCTATTGTATCTGCATGACAGAAATACTATATAATGATGAACTACTGTGCATGTCTTCCCAACTCTGCATTCAGTGACATCATGTTAATAGCCTGAAATTGGACATGGTAGGAATATTTATACCACAGATGTTGGGTTGTTACAAATCAGGGCTTTTTCTTCTTTCAGAGAGCTAGTTGCTATTATTTGCCAGAACATCACTGAGAAGGATTAAGCAAAAGTCTAACTGTGGGACCCATAATCACTTTTACCATCACTATTCCTGCTTCTAGAATGCTTGCAGGTATCCGTATACCTCTTTGAGGATTATTTTTTGGAGAATTAAAATCCTAAAAGAAAATATCTACAGATGCTGCTCTTTTGGAGTTTCAAAAAAAAAAAAAAGAGCTTACTTGCTACCTAACCACCCTACAAAGTAATCCACTCACATACATAAAGCTTCCAATCAACTTTCTAGGACCTTTGGCAAAAATAAAAAGACATCTTTATATCACCTGACAATTGAAGAAAGCCTCCAACCTTAAAAAAAAAACAAAAACAGAAAAGAGTAACTCAGAAGAAATAGAGACAATGCAGGTAGCAGAAGAAAACTTTTCAAGACAATAATTAACAGTCTCAGATTTAAAATAGAATGTTACATCCATGAAAACAAGATGTATTTCTTAAGAACTATCAAAGAAGAGATCTCGGAAATTAGAAATTGGAGAGCCGAAATAAACAATTCAGTAGAACAGTTGAAAGCTAAAACTGAGGAAATTTCCCAGAATATTAGAACAGTGAGAAAAGGATGGGGGGAAAAAGGGGAGAAAGAGGCAAGAAAATTAATCTAAGAGCCCCAACTAATAGGAGTTCCAAAAGGGGAATAGAGAAAATTTTATCAACAAACTATGCTTCAGTTAGAAGTCATTTGGTTGCAGTTGACAAAATAGCCAAGCAAAAACAGCAAAAATAATAAAAGTGTTTAATTATCTCATATAACATGAGGTCCGGAGGTAGGCTGTTCCACGTTTGGGGCGTTGCCTCAACTCTGCCGTATCTCAGTATTTTGGCATTTTGGCCTTAAGTTTGTCTCCTCTACATAGCAAGATGGCTATCACAATTTTAAAGTGACAACATGCCCTTTCACAAGTACATCCAAAGCAGGGAAAAAGAGACAACACAATGAACTCTTTCCATGCATCTGACTCATATCAGAAAATAAAACCATCCCCTGAAACCATCCTTCCCCCAGCAAACTTCTTTTATTTCACTAACCAGAAAAGCATTACATGGCCACCATTAGTTACAAAGTTAAACTGGAAAAACAAATATCTGGCAAATGGGAATGGGATTACCATGTCTAGCTTTATCATTCATTATGTATTTGTGCTCTGGGACTGGGCACATTGCTGTTTGGATAAAATCAGAATTCTGTTAGCAAGGAATATCAGGAGAATGTCTGTTGACCAGGAAACTAAGAGTGTCTTCTATAATAATGCAAGGAAAATGTCAAGAACTGAAGGATACAGATTTCCAGACTGAAAGGATATATCAAAGGCCAACCACAGTGAAAACATCAAAAGGCCAATACAATGACACATCTTCTAAACACTTCTGTTTGGTTTTTTTTTTGCGGTGCACGGACCTCTCACTGTTGTGGCCTCTCCCGTTGAGGAGCACAGGCTCCAGACGCGCAGGCTCAGCGGCCATGGCTCACGGACCCAGCCGCTCCGCGGCATGTGGTATCTTCCCGGACCAGGGCACAAACCCGTGTCCCCTGCAACGGCAGGCGGACTCTCAACCACTGCACCACCAGGGAAGCCCTTCTAAACACTTCTTAAAGGTACATTCAGAAGTTAGGAAATTAGAAGGACACTACACTTCTCAACAGAAACTAAAGAAATTAGAAGAAAATAAAAAAATTCAAAACTGAGATAAAAGCCATTTTCAAGCTAGTATTCTGTACCCAACTAAATTATTGAAGACTCTTTTTAGATATTCAAGGCTTCAAGAAGTTCACTTCCCATCTATCATTTCTTAGGACACTACTAGAGTATGTGCGTCAGCAAAACAAAGAAGTAAACCAAGAAAGTAATAGGATTCTAGAGGTATTGATAGCCAGCCTGGACAATTCCTAAACATGATTAAACAGAAAGAGGGTACGGTCCAAGAAGGAGGTTTCCAGGAAGAAATAGAATTTATAGAGTGCCTAATGTGTTCAACCATCTTCCTAGAAAGAATTAGCAAAAATTTTTTAAAAACCTAAGAAATAAAAAAATGAAATATTAACCAACTTGTGGAAAAATAAAAGACTGTGCCAGAAAGAAAATATACTTAGGAAACACTATGATATTTGTAATATATTATTTTAAACAAATTTTGAATTAACCAAAAATTTTAATATAACTAAATTGGGAGGATAGAAGGAGAGTATAGCTGTCAGTCAGATCCCAACAGGAAGTAGATGGTACCCTCAAATTAGGATGAACCAAAAGAGTGTGTTTACAAAGGGATTATTTACAAAGATTGGGTAGTACGTAAGAGAATCACAGTATTGGACCCCCTAGGTCCAAAGGAGGAAGGAAGGGAGTAGTGGCCAAAACCCAAAAGAAGAAAGCTGTAAGGCCCCTTTGTATGAAACAATGACCTTTGTCACTGGGAGGGAGTTAGGGTAAAGTTAGGTTTAGCCGCTCTCACTTCCCTTCCTCAGACTTCCTATCTGCTCCCCACTGACCAAACCCAACAAGAAGCCAGACAGTATGGGAGCCACAGATGTGATCCATACAGGTGAGATTCTTGGGACAGAGAGTGGGTGGATGGTGGAACTGGAGGGACAAACAGGAGACATCTGGCACAGAGGTGAAATGTGATTGTGTGAAAGAGCTAAATCCTCATCTACCATAATAAGTCAGTTTTCAAAACTGATGAATCAAGAGATTGTAGTATATGGATATTATTTATCTGCACAAAAGCAAATACCACAAGAAATACTTGGTAATGAACATTCCTGAAGAAGGTACTATATGGAGAAAGGTACAGAAGTAGGAAAGTTCAAGGAGTAGTCAAAGAACAAGTGGCCTAGTGTGTTTATACCATAAGGAATCTGTAAAGGAAAAGTGGGAGATAAACTGAAGTGAAAGGTTGGGGTCATATCACAGCACTTCCAAATGCCAGACTGAGTATTCTGTATTTAAACAGTATTGAGCCTTAAGTAAGGGAGTGACATAATGAGAGCTGAGCTCCAAGTAAGATTGATCTGGCAGTGATAGGTAGGATTAACTAAAGTAACAAAAACCTTGAGAACATGATACTTAGTAGCTTCTATTTCATAGTCCCAGTTAGAGTTTTCAAGTACCTAATTTATAACAGTGATAATGAGAATAGAAAGGATGACATTACCCTAAAAGATATTTGGAAACAACATTGTAAGCAGTTGTTTATTAAAGTGGGTATAGGAGGAGGATAGGGAAGAGTTAAAAACGAGCTACAAGGATTTGAGCCTGGATAAACTGGAAAATCAGAGTGCTATGAAAACCAGTGATGGCATTAGTCCAGGACAGGAGCAAGTCTGGGTAAATATTGATTTAACAAATATCCATTGAATACCCACCACACACCAAGCACTATTGTAGGCAATGGGGAAACAGCAGTGAGCAAAATTTACAGAAGTCCTTACCCTCATGGAGCTTACATTCTGGTAGAGGAAGACAGACAGTGGATAAAACAAGTAAGCGCTATGGAGGCTAGAGGTCCTAGGAAGAAATCCAAAGCAGAAATGTGGAACTGGGAGTTTGAGAGGATTAATTTGCATTTAGTGATGAGTTTGAGATGGACCTGCGATATCCAGATGGAGATGCCCAGATAACTAAAACTCAAGAGAAGTTAGAGCTAGAGAAGTGAAATAGAGATTTTGGAGTTAGAAACAGGAGAGCCAGAACATGATCTAAGGGGTCAGCTTACTGTTCACAGGGTAATATCTTTTTGATTTAGCTACTGCATTCCCCAGTGTGAGCTCTAGTTTTGCAGATAGAAAGAAATTCTATTTTGTCAGTGTCTCCAAAGCTGACTGGGTTTGGGACAACTAACGCATGCTAAAAAGCAGACTGATGTAAGGTCAGAATTTTAATTTTAAAATGACAAACCACTTTCAGCTCAACTGTAGGGCTCACTTTATTTAGAAAAGTGTACGTAGGTAGCTAGAATATCTGACTCCTTTTGCTCATCACAGAATCAGAGCTAGGAGAATTAGCTGAACAATGTCAAAGCTGTGATAGCCTCATGCACTCCTTAACCCCATAGAGGGACATCTGAATGGAACAGTAATTCTTCTGCCTGGTGATCTGTCCACCATCTTCTCAGACAGAAGTAGAAACATGATGTCAATCTTCTCCCCTTTGACCCTCTTCCTTCTAGGCACCTTACAGAATCTTCACTGCATTCCTTTTTACTTAGGATAATACATAGTTCTTTTGGAACTAGGATACACTTAGATACTATTGTTATGATTTATGGAATCTTGAAGTTTGACAGGAATTAGAATGGCAATAGCTTCATCTCTAAAGTATTTAGAACCATCCAGGAACTTTTCCAGGGCTCACGGGTGGAAGCTATATGTCATAATATCCTGAGAGGACTCAAGAAAACACTTAGGAAAAACATCTTAACCTACAATCATGTTCTTCCCACCCCCTTCTACTCATTTTGGCACGTGACTTATGTCTTATGACTTATGATGTGAGAGGCTGAACTGAGAAGTGAATGAAAATGTGTTGATGTTTAAGATGTGTTACTCAGGGGGCTTCCCCGGTGGTGCAGTCCCCCTGGTGGCGCAGTGGTTGAGAGTCTGCCTGCCGATGCAGGGGAAACGGGTTCGTGCCCCGGTCCGGGAAGATCCCACGTGCCGCGGAGTGGCTGGGCCCCTGAGCCATGGACGCTGTGCGTCCGGAGCCTGTGCTCCGCAACGGGAGAGGCCACAACAGTGAGAGGCCCGCGTACCGCAAAAAAAAAAAAAAAAAAAAAATGTGTTACTCTATTTTTTAGCACCTACTATGTGCCAGGCACTTTGCTAAATGCTAAGGATATAATAGTACCTCATGGGGTTTGCAGTTTATTGAGGCAGGAAATACAAACCTTTGTCAAAGTTAATTCCTGTGAATCTGTCTTAGATGTCACATCACACCCCTGGCCCCCACAATGTCAGGACTCATCATGAAAACAATGAAGTTTTCTAAGATTCTACAAGCCAGATCCATCTCTACTGTTACCTCAACAAGGCCATGGGTATTGAGGGGGAATGGGTGGCCCGGTCATAATAACAGCTACTGACAACAAAGAATATATGCAGAAAAGAACAGGTGGAATCATGAGCATGTATAGGCAAGAAAAGAGAGCCAAAAAGAGAACCATGAAAAATGGTTCTAGGAGACGAACAAGAAGAAATGAAGCCAGCAAAGGAAATGGGAATAGTTTGAAGAGAGATAGGAAAAGCAGATGACACTATGCCACAGAAAGCAAGGAAGAAGGGAGGAATGAGCATTGGATTCAGAGACAAAGAAGTCATTGGTCATCTTTAAGAGGGTAATTTCAATGAGATGGTGGGGTTTGAAGCCAGAAAAGAAGATGATAATGAGTGGGTGTGTGGTAGAGAAGTAGCAATAACACGTGTCTCCTAGAACAGCAAGAAACTAGCCCTTCTACGTCTCTCCTCAAATAACCTGAGCTAAGGAGGGGAAGAGGCCCTCCTCATCCAGGAAGGCCATCTCTTCCATATTATAGAGTGACCAGCTCTTCCGGTGTGCTCAGATTCTCCCAGGTTTAGTGGTGGGGCCAGTCCTTGGTAAACTGGTACTGTTGGCACCTGATACTCATATGGGTATGACACTTTATTTTGGTGAAGTTTTAGATACCTGCTGGTAATCATCGTTTTAAACAATTTTATTGCGGTATAATTTACATACCATGAAATTCACCAGTTTTGGTGATCATTTAAAGCAAGGCTCAACCCAGGCTGTACATTAAAATCACTGGGGAGCTTTTAATGAATACCAGTGACAAACCCTCACTCCCAGGATGTCCAGGTGTTGTTACTTTTTGAAAGCAAACCCAGTTAGGGTCTTCCCTGGTGGCGCAGTGGTTAAGAATCCACCTGCCCATGCAGGGGACACGGGTTCAAGCCCTGGTCCAGGAAGATCTCACATGCCACGGAGCAACTAAGCTCATGCACCACAATTACTGAGCCTGTGCTCTAGAGCCCGCGAGCCACAACTACTGAGCCCGCATGACACAACTACTGAAACCTGCACACCTAGAGCCCGTGCTCCACAGTAAGAGAAGCCACAGCAATGAGAAGCCCGTGCACCACAACTAAGAGTAGCCCCTGCTCACTGCAACTAGAGAAAGCCCATGTGCAGCAACGAAGACCCAACACAGCCAAAAACAAATAAAATAAAACAAAATAAAAGCAAACCCAGTTAATTCTAATGTGCATCCAGGATAAAGAACAACACACAATATCAATGCTCTTCTAACTTTTCAAGAAGGAGAAATGAAGTAAGCACTCAAATGGATATGATAATGTAGGCTTCTTAAATTGAGAAAATATTTGAAAAGAGTGGGAAAAAAAGAGTATTTCAAGTATTTTTTATTTTGAATTCTAGTGCCAAATTCTAGAACTTAGATGAGTTTTTCCTTTCATTAAAATGCAGTATAGTAATTATCTTGCTAGGAAAATTATAATGTATGTCCACATTTTGCATGAAATACTGCTTCTGATTACACAACAGTCCTACAAATAAGAAAGTATAATTTTTAATTTTATACAGATGAATACATGTTTCCTTTGAATGTGTAAAAGAGAATGTTTCAAAATTCAAATCTTCAGTCAGCATTCCAACAGCTTTTACATGCTAAAACGTCATTGATTTCTGTGTAAAAGGGGATTGTCTTTTCTATAACAGTATTATTCTCTGACTCCAAATCAATTAAAGATACCCTGCTATATCCACAAGAGACTCCCTAACAAATCAATGCTAATTCCTAAAAATGTTCCAGCTTTTTAAAACTTTATTCACTAAGACACTGGACCGATTCATATTGAACAGGACTGGCATACAAAAAAAGTACATTACTTGAAATTATTTATTGTATACGCTCATTGCTAGTTATGAGTGGAAAAGATCCTATATAAAAGCTACTTTTTGATTAATAATAATACAGTGATTATGAGTCAGTTCACAATTTCACTGAGCAAGAAATATAACTTTATTTTCCTACAACTTAAATTAGTTTCTATCTCAAACCCTAATTCTGCCTGTATGGAGCATGGCATAGGCTCTATTCTTGTCTGTCTCAAATAGTCATGGGGGGGGCTTCCCTAGTGGCGCAGTGGTTGAGAGTCAGCCTGCTGATGCAGGGAACATGGGTTCGTGCCCCGGTCCGGGAAGATCCCACATGCCACGGAGCGGCTAGGTCCGTGAGCCATGGCTGCTGAGCCTGCGCGTCCGGAGCCTGTGCTCTGCAATGGGAGAGGCCACAACAGTGTGAGGCCCGCATAACGCAAAAAAAAAAAAAAAAAATAGTCATGGGGTATACCCTTTCCTTGGGGCTTTGTCCAAAAGGCAAGGCCCAAGACCTTCAATGTGAGACCCACCAACATCTATCTTTCCATTTCTTCCTTTCTGTCACTACTCTTCCACTCTTCCAAGGCATCCTGATGAAGGGCATCTATGAAAAACCCAGAGCTAGCATCTTACCTAATAGTGAAAGAACGCTTTTTCCCTAAGACCAAGAGAAAGACAAAGATGTCCACTCCCACCAGTTCTACTCAACATTGTCCTGGAGGTTCTAGCCAGGGCAAGTAGCCAAGTAAATGAAAAATCATCTAGATTGGAAAGTAAAAAGCAAAACTATCTCTATTTGCAGATGATATGATCTCATACATAGGAAATCCTAATGAATCTACTAAGAACTGCTAGAGCTGGTAAAACAATTCATAAGATTGCAGGATACAAAAATCAGTTGTATTCCTCCACACTAGCAATAAACAACCCCAAAATGATAATCATCAGACAAATGCGAATCAAAACCACAATGTGATATCACCTCACACCTCTCAGAATGGTTATCATCAAAAAGACCACAAATATTCAATAATAAAAGTTGGTAAAGATGTGGAGAAAAGGGAACCCTTGTACACTGCTGCTGGGAATGTAAATTGGTGCAGCCACTGTGGAAAACAGCATGGCGGTTCCTCAAAAAACTAAAAATAGAGCTACCATATGACCCAGCAAGTCCACTCCTGGGTATACATCTGAAGAAAACAAAAGCACTAATTCAAAAAGATGCATACACCCCAATGTTCATAGCAGCATTATTTATAATAGGCAAGATATGGAAGCAACCTAAATGTCCATCAACAGATGAATGGGTAAAGAAGATGTGGTACACACACACACACACACACACACACACATATATACATACATACATATAATGAATTACTACTCAGCCAGAAAAAAGAACGAAATTTTGAATAAACTCATAGAAATGGAAAGTAAGTTAGTGGTTGCCTAAGTTTGGGAGGTTTGGATAGAAATTGGGAATGACTGCTAATGGTTATTAGGTTTCTTCTGGGGTAATGAAAATGTTCTAAAATTGACTGTGGTGATGGACACGTTACCCTGTGAATATACTAAAAACCATTGAATTCTATAGTTTAAATTGGTAAACTGTACAGTATGTGAATTATGTCTCAATAAAGCTATTTAAAAAGTAAGCAGTTGATTGAGGCTATTTCTGGAAATAAGAATAAAAAGTGATAGATTTAAAGTAAGCAACACTATATATATTTCTTACCTCTAAAATTTTTCAGTATATTTGAATACACTGGACAAAAGTCTAAAACTCTAGACTGTAATCACCAGATAACAACAACTTCACATGAGACAAAAAAGAAGTCATTTCACACCTATGCTTAAGATTCTGCCATAGATTGAGTCTCATTGATTCTAAGGAGAAAATGTGTTTATATTTTGATAGCTAGCTTGTAAGATGGTTACCACAATTCCAAACCTTCCAACCCGACATGGCAATGTGCAGCAGAAAAAGAGCATGCTTCATCCTGTGTGCCTCTTTTTAAGACTAAGGAAACCTTTCCCAGGTTGCAGATTTCCCCTCATTCCTCATTGGTCAGAATTATGTCTCATGCTCCTTTCTAAGTCAGACTTTGTGTGGGTGTGGGAGGGGATTGTTATAATTGACTCAGACCAGTCAGGATTTACCTGTGTCAAGAGGATGAGGAGTAGATACCAAAACAAAATCAGGACTCTGCTGGCAAGGAAGAAGGGGGAAGGGATGTTGGGTGGGCACCAGTAGACCCTCCTACACACCAAAGACAAAAGAGAAACATGAAGTAAAAACTTCACTGCACCTTCTTCAGCTCAGAACAAGGTATGTGCCCTTCATTCTGTGCCAAGTCAAAATAAAGCAAGAATTTTATGGCCTCCTGGAGCTATTGGATTTCTCCAGGGATATTTTTCCCCCTCAAAAAGCAACCTTTACTTACTGGAAAAGGAGTTCCACGGCACACATTTTAGGAAGTCATCAGAAATTTATTTCCAAGTCTTTGCTAGCACATTATTAGCAAAAGCCACTGTTCCCTACCAGTGGTCCTTCACCACACAATTTTGGATGAATGCATAGTTATAGAACACTATCAGTTTCTTACTACCTGGGATTAGTGTCACTCAGTTACTTAACAAATGTTTATTAAGCACAGCTAACCCGGTGCCATACTAATGATGATTAACATCTACTGAACACCTACTACATGCCAGGTACTGTAGCTATTACTACAGCTTTTATTCCACAGATGAGTGAGTTGTCAAATGGTTAAGTATCTTGCCAGAGAACACAAAAATAAGTAAGGCATGAATCACTATTTTACAGACAACAAAGGAAACTGAGACTTACACCAAGCCATTTGCCTGAGGATAAGTAACATAGGAGAGGAGCTGGCAGAATCAGGACTCGAACCAGGAGAGTCTAATTGCAAAGCTGGTGCTAATAAACTGTTGCACTGTATATTCATGGAGGATATTTTGTCTTAAAAGATGTAAATAGGCTTTCCCTGGTGGCACAGTGGTGGAGAGTCCGCCTGCCGATGCAGGGGACGTGGGTTCGTGCCCCGGTCCGGGAGGATCTCACATGCCGCAGAGCGGCTGGGCCCGTGAGCCATGGCCGCTGAGCCTGCGCGTCCGGAGCCTGTGCTCCGCAACGGGAGAGGCCACAACAGTGAGAGGCCCGCGTACCGCAAAAAAAAAAAAAAAAAAAAAAAAAGTCTGAATTCTAATCAATGATCATTTTCTTTTTGATGAGTAAGAAATAAATAAAATCCAGACACGAAAAGAATAAATAAGTAAGCTTTTCATTTATAAATATGTATAAATCTGAAAATGCTTAGTAAACATCTATGCACAATACTTAAAGATAAATCTGAAAGCTGAGTACAAAGCCTGACTCCTAATAGAAAAACAAACTAATTAAAGCCAAGGATTTAGAATTTGAAACAACTCCTGTTGTTGAATCTCAATATCTATCTCAGATATAAGTAGAAAACTTTCACAGCATTAATTCCTTCTTAATTCTCTATACAAAAGATTATTCTTATTATCCAATATACATTATCTCTCTATAAATTATCTATATATTTAATATATCAACTGTATGTAATATATAACTATCATATAATAAATTATCTAATATATTTATATATAAAATCTAATATATATTATCTATGTAGAGAGAAAATGTAAATGTGGCAAATATATTGAAATTAAATACTTTTTATCTTACCTAATTCCACTGCCATGGAGATATGCAATCAATCCAAGAAAGTCATGACTGGACAGCTTTTATTAACCTGAGTTGAAGAGGAAAGATGAGCCATGGTCTATGAAGAGCTGCTGTATTTGGCCAGTATACCTGTGCAGACTCCTGGGCATTGATAGAAAAGAACACAACCTGAGAAAGAACTCTCTGATGTGGGAAATGTAGGCCACCCTATATAAAGTGTGATCTGAGACGCAATGAAATGCTCACCTACCATGGTGTCCCAAGTTCCATCCGTGGGAGCATTCTTTTGAGTTAAGAATATTATCTCTGGGAGACTTCTGTTAAAATGCACATATTCAGTAAAAGTGATAAAATATTGACTTGCTGATACCTATAAATTCATTGTCATGATTCGTTTGTTTTAATAACTCCCTATCACCTAACAGAGAACCATGTTTTGTTTGGTCCTTCGGCCTCTACCTACCTCTCTCAACCTCATTTCTTGCCATTCTACTCTTCCCAACAAAACCTTCCCTCTACCTCCATGGCTGGTGCGTTTTCAGTCCTTCAGGTTTTCAAATTAAATGTGATCTCTAAGAAAAGCCTTCCCTCACCACTCAAATCAAAGCAGGGTGCCACTCTATCAGAGCTCTCCTCAGAGCACTACTAACAATATGTTATTTTTTTATCTTTTTTCATTTATTTGTTGGTTACCTGTCTCTCCCTAGGAGCTTCAGGTCAACGACCTTGAGCACATTTTTCTCCATTATAATCCTAGCCCTACATAGTGCCAAGCACATAGTAAATGCTTGATAAATATTTGTTAAGTAAGCAAATAAATGATAAAGTGATATAACACTTCTAGAAGTTTGTATCAAAAGACCTTAAAATGTTGACACAGAGTGATCAAATAATTCTTCTAGGAATTTATCTTAAGGAAATGATTGGAAATGTAAAGATTTATACACAGATATTTCATCACAGACTTGTTTATACAAGGAAAAACTGGATCTGAATGTCCAGAAATAAGAAAAGCATTAAATAAATGACATTTTAAAAGAATACTTAATGCCATGATAAAATGCTTATGATATAACAGTAAACGGAAAAATCAGGATAAAAAGAGTTTATACAGTGTGATCTCAATTTTGCAAACAGTAAAAGAGTATAAATGCATAGGAAAGAATTGCTATATGTAGCAATGTACCAAAATATTAATGGCACTTATCTATAGGTGATGGGTAAGTGGCTTTTATTATTAATGATATTCTATATTTTTAAAAATTCTCTACAATAAATATGTATTGCTTTTATAAGTGGATGAAAGCAATACATTTTAAAATATAAGCTTAAACACCTAATGTGTGAAAAACTAATTACTGTGCTAATTATTGAAGGATTCAACACTTTTGAATGAATGATCAACACTTTTCCCACTCTCCAGCGGTTTGTAATTTATGACATAAGTAAACTTATTTCCAAAACCAAATGGGATCTGGCAACTGGAGCCATTAGCAGGTCATGAAGAGGATGGATGAAGATGAAAAAATGGTGAGATTGGGTGAGGCAGGGTGTGGCAGCACAAAAGAGAAGAAGGGAAACAAGAAGGGAGATGAGGGAACCCGGAGGATAAACTTCAACTATTTTCATCCTTTCAACAAATACTTACTGAGTGCCCACTGGGCCAGGTATTTTGCTAGGCCATAGTATTTCAAAGATGAGTAAAACATAGTTGCAGCCTGCCCTGAAATTACAGTGGAGCAGGCTGGTAAGAAAAGCAATTATATTAGAGCTCTATTATATAATTATTAACAAGATATTCTGTGAGTATAGACAAGGGGCACCTAGCTCACATCAGAATGGATGTGGTCAAAAAACACTTCTAAGGGAACATAAACTCATGCTAACTCCCAAAGGACAAAATACAGATTTCCAGTCAGGGGAGACAAAACACAAACAAGGTACAGAAGCATGAAACTGCAGGGCTATCAGGAGGCTTTAATCTGCCTGTAGCCCTAACTAGGACCCCAGGTATCTGCTAGAAGCGAAATGTCATTTGCTCTGGGCTCCATACAAAATGCAGATGCCTAAATGAATGGCAATTTTGCAACCTTCCCTGAACAAGCCTTTATTGTGTAAATCCAGATGTAGTTAATGTTTGTGGACAGACTGGTATGTCTCAAGTATTTTAACCTGTTATTTCTTTTTTTTCTTGGCTGCACTGTGCAGCATGCAGGTTCTTAGTTCCCCAACCAGGGATTGAACGGGCGCCTCCTGCAGTGGAAGCGCAGAGTCTTAACCACTGGACCGCCAGAGAAGTCCCAACCTGTTATTTCTTTTATACTCTAAGAGATGACAAAGCTCTTTCTCAGGACAAACAGCATGTCAGGGTACTTGACTACAGGTGGCAGCTGGTCTGGAGCAGCCAGACATAGCAGCAGATCTGGAGGGCAGAGAAAAGACTTTCTTTCATTTCTATTGCCAGCCCTTTTTCGTCAAGAAAGAGGGGAATCAAGTTGATTTAGTATACTGGGTACATTGTACAATCAATACATCACTTGTTTTTATGTCTCAATCTTCCCTCTTTGAAGGGCATTTAAATTCAGCTTGGTGGGATTATGTGGGCTAAGCTGTGATGACTTAGTTTCTTACTCCTTTGCCTCATGGGATACACTAGGGCTACCCTTACATCAAAGCCTGGAAGTAAAGAACTGGAGAATCTGCAGCCACTGACCCTGCTCTCCAAAATCATAAGATCTCATGTGGACCATAGAAATATATGAAACAATTGCCATAAACACCAAATGAATAAATATTTAGTAAATAAAAAAGTAATAAAATATTTATAGTTTACCAGAAGATCCTCTAGGCCACTTTTTTTTTGCTTTACTTTTTTACGCCTTAATCTAAAGCCTAAATCCTGAATGGGCTTTTAAATCTCATTTTGAATAATTCAGAGTTTGGGGAAACAACCCATAATGTCAATATGCCAATGTAATAGCTAAAGAAGCATTCTCACAAAGTAATATATTAAAATCAATTCAGTAAGCTCCCAGAAAGGGAATCTACTATATGTTTAACCTCTCCATACTAAATATACTACATGACTCATGTACACCTATTGATTAAATTTATGTCTAGCCCAATTGCCACTATTCTCACTAGATTTAGGACCTTTAGAATATGTCTACATAAACATTATAAAGAATATGTATTTCCTCTTCTTTGAGGATGGCATATCCAGATACAGAATATTAGATTACAAGCACAAAATCGGCATTATGTTCAAAATAAAGAGAATATTCAACTGATTTGTCAAGTATAAACTTATTCTGGTTGGTTGTCAATGAAATGTCAACATCTTTAAAAGAGGGAATTTTGAAAAAAGGAAATAAAATTTATACACAGACAAAATATTCAACTTCAAAGAAAAGCAAACTAAAATAATAATAAAGATCATTTTATTAGTAAAAGATGGTTGCTGATGACAGGTTGTTTTAGACTTTCTACCATGTTATGGTGTCAACACTCAACTTTTTCTTTGAGTAATTTCCCCTTCCTTATTCCAGTGATCTTGGAGGGATTGACAAACACAATTGTCCTGTCTGCCTCCCCCTTGGATGAGCACATGACACAGGTCTGATGAATCAGAGTCCTTCCCCAGGACTGATATTTGAACAAAAGTGGGAAGTTCTCTCATTCCACACTTTTCACTGACTTTGGACCAACACAAGCCTGGAGTTCCTTATTGGCCAGCTTCTCCAGTTGCGTGGAAGAAGTCCATTTTCTGTAGGAGAGAAGGGGCCAACAAGTAGAGGAAAACAAAGGGGAGATAGTGTAAGAGAGAGAGAAAAGGAGAAGGGAAAAAGAGATCTGGCCTAATGGTATCATTGATGCCACTTAGTAAAGCCCAAAGTTAGTTCAACGCCTACATTTTCTCCAGTACATGAACAAGTAAATTCCCTTTTTTTGTTTAAACTAGTTTAGGTTAGGCATTTTGATTTGCAATTAAGATCACCAATATAGTGCCTCTCCAATTTTAGTGACAATATCCACTATTAGGAGAAATAATTATGCACATGTAATTGCTATGCATTACTATTAGATTTTCTTTTGGTCTCATGCAACAGAAATATGACTACAGTTTCTTAACTAAATATGGATTAATTTATTCTTGTAACAAGAATTCCAGAGGAAAGAGTCCAGAGCTGGTACAGATGTTCAAGAAAATCACCAGCTGCTTCTAGCTTCCTGTTCTACCATCTTAACTTGTAGCCTTCATCCTCAAAGTTGCAAGAAGGCTGCCCTACTTATAGTCAAGGAGAAAGGAAGGGGAAAAGGGAAAGGTGTGTGCCAGCTGGTTCCTTTTAATTAGTGAAACAAAATTGTTTCTAAAAGCTCAACCCAGCTACCTTCATAAACCAGAACACAGTCCTAAAGACATACCCAGCTGCAAGAGAGTCTGAGGAAGTGAGGTTTTTATAACAACTCACAGCTCTATCAAAGAAAGTCTTTTATTAACAAAGATGAGAATGAATATTGAGTAGGTTTTATTTTGGTGGCCTTATAAGTTGGTACAGCATTTGTGGAAAGCAATCTTTTTTATTAAGAAGTTTATTGTTTATTATTTATTTATTTTATTTGGCTGCGTCAGGTCTTAGTTGTGGCACACTGGATCTTCGTTGAGGCATGCGGGATTTTTCATTGCAGCACACAGCCTTCTCTCTAGCTGTGGCGTGTGGGTTTTCTCTTCTCTAGTTGAGGTGCACAGGCTCCGGGGTGCATGGGCTCTGTAGTTTGTGGCACACAGGCTGTCTAGTTGAGGTGCGTGAGCTCAGTAGTTGCGGTGCAGCATGTGGGATCTTAGTTCCCTGACCAGGGATTGAACCCGCATCCTCTGCATTGTAATAAGAATTCTTTACCACTGGACCACCAGGGAAGTCCCTGGAAAGCAATTTAGACTAACTATAAAAGTATTCATACCTGTGATCTAATGTACTGCTTCTGGGAATTTATTCTGAAATAATTCAGAATATGAAAAGCTATAATTATAAAGATATTTATATTGATGATCTTAAAAATAGAGAAAAAATCTGTATAACAACTATAATATCCAAAAATAAGGAAATAATCATGAAAATTATATTAAGTTTTCAGATTGTATATTGTACAGGCAACAAAAGTTTTAGTTCTTAAGACTGAAACAATATGGGGAAATGTTTAGGATATAATAAGTAAAAAAATTGACTACATGATTTTATGTACACTAAAGTTTTATGTACATTAAAAATTGCAAAGGAGGGACTTCCATGGTGCTGCAATGGTTAAGAATCCGCTGCCAGTGCAGGGGACATGGGTTCGAGCCCTGGTCCGGGAAGATCCCACGCCGTGGAGCAACTAAGCCTGTGCACCACAACTACTGAGCCTGAGCTCTAGAGCCCGAGCTCCGCAACAAGAGAAGCCACCACAATAAGAAGCCTGCGCACTGCAATGAAGAGTAGCCCCCTCTCAGTGCAACTAGAGAAAGCCTGCACACAGCAACAAAGACCCAACACAGCCAAAATAAATAAATAAATTTTTTTTTTAATTGAAAAGGGAAAAATTACTGAAAGAAAATATACCAAAATGTTAACAGTGGTTATATTAAACTATTAGGGTTATAATTTATTTTTCTTCTTTCCTCTGAGTTACAATTTTAATTTTTTCCTTTACTTTAATAATAAATTAATAATTAGAACATTTATTTTTAAATCAGTTTTATCAGCATATCTATCTATTCTTTGAAGTAGCTTTCAGATATATTAGATACATTCTCTGTCAGTTGACACTATTCTAGTGTTCCCCATTGTTCAGCATAACACTGAGATCAAAATGGTACCAAATAGATATTGCTGGCAGATTATTAGATGCTTATTTTTAAACAGTATTAACAGTGTATTAATCCAAGTTCTCCAGAGAAACAGAATCAATAGGATATATTTATAGAGAAAGAAAGAGACATAAGAAATTGCCTCATGCAAGAATGGAGGCTGGCAAGTCCAAAATCTGCAGAGCTGATGTCCCCATTCAAGTCTGAAGGCCATTAGGCAAGAGAATCCTCTCTTGCCAGGGGAGAGTCAGCCTTATGTGATAGTCAGGCCTTCAACTGATTGGATGAGGCCCACACACATTATGGAGAGCAATCTTCTTTATTCAGTCTACTGTTCTAACTGTTAAATCAGTTAAATCTCATCCAACACCTCACAGAAACACCCAGAATCATGTTTGACCAAATATCTGGGCACCCCATGGCTCAGTCAAGTTGACATAAAATTAACCATCACAAACAGTTATAGGCTAATCCAAATATATTTCACACGTTAGACTAATTTATGTGTTTTTAGATCACCTATGCTTTTCTGTTTTCTGTTTGTGTGTTTATACATTTTTCATTTGCCCAGCAGGACTTTACCTCCATGCCTTTGCTCATTCTGCTCCCTCCACCTAAATGCTTCTCCTGTCATTGCCACATTTCTAAATCCTGAGTATCTTTAGGCCCTGCTCAAATGTCACATCTTTCATGAAGCCTTCTCTGATTCCTCCTGCCTTCACACCCTCTACCCCGACCACTCCCCACACACACATCAAACTAGAAGTAACTTTTCCTTCTCAGCACCCATAGTGCCCTGACTCTGCTTCTCTAATGGCATGTTCCACATCTACCTTGTTTTACAGATTTTTATGAATAGGTTTTTTTAGACGATAAATTTCTTGAGAAAAGAATTCATGTCCAATTCAGTCTTGAATCTCCTGAATATCTAACACTGAATAGTTGTTCAACATTTATTTGTTGAACTAATGCATTTTATAATTTTCCTTACAACTAAAAGGGTCAGGAATTTCTTGGTTAACAAATAATTCAAAGACAATTTTCCAACAAAGTAATAGAGTTCAAGAAATTGTCTCTTGATAAATCCATGTATTGAGTAGTCTAGGAAAAACACACCTTTAACTGGTTAGAAACTTCAGTCACTTTATAACAACTATGTTCTATATATTTAAATATAATTTTAAGTATTAATTGTCAAATTCACTTAATGCAAAGTATTGGAGAATTGTTTTGATTATAGTAGTATTTTTCCTTTACTGCCACTTTTCCCACGTTTGAAGTCTGAAGCAGTTAATCCTTTCATTATTCATCCTTATTAAATACGTTTAGTTATTGCACTTGCTCTTTGGGTAAAGGCATAAGTTGAACAAAACTATAATCTAGCTGGTCAACCATGGAATGTGCGAGAGAAGTCACATCATCTTTCTGTTACATTATTTCTGCAGGATCCCATAGAATCGACAGATCTCCAGCAACAACTGTATCTGTGAGTGCCTTCCTTGAATTCGGATTTCACTACAATTGGTACATTTTACTACTGGTATTTAACTAATCTCTCTGATTTGTCAAAATTTTCAAAGGCTTTCTTGTTTCTCCCTCTAGTGGTCAATAACATTCATTGAAATGGAAAACCAGACGGGTGATCTTAAACGTGGGCAAAAGGTAGGGGTGAACATTCAATTTTGGTGTAAGTAAATGTGAAATGTATTCAAAACTACGTTTCATAATCTGAGAAGAGGTTTATTTGGGATACAGCTTCCTTAGACACCACACATAAATATTCTTTATACTTATTTTCTGAATAACTTCTATTTCTATTTTATACTAATAATTTTTAGACATTCTGTATAATTAATTTCCTATTCCAGAAATTAGGTCCAGAAATAATTCGGTTTGCATACCAAATTATCTGATATATTTGAGTAATAAGTAAATTACTAGATAATTTTAATTTTTTTAATGTTTCCTTAACAGGATAAACCTTCTTCCTCCACCCCCACTTAATTTCCATTGGCTCCTTGACATATGTAATATTTCCTCTTTCAACCTCTAATTTCTTACTTATAAAACATTATGAAAAACTTGTTTAATTAGAAATAAATTTTAAAATTCCATGATATTGGGCTTCCCTGGTGGCACTGTGGTTAAGAATCTGCCTGCCAATGCAGGGAACACGTGTTTGAGCCCTAGTCCAGGAAGATCCCACATGCTGAGGAGCAACTGAGCCCGTGTGCCACAACTACTGAGCCTGTGCTCTAGAGCCCGCGAGCCACAACCACTGAGCCCGCATGCTACAACTACTGAAGTCCGCGTGCCTAGAGCCCGTGCTCCACAACAAGAGAAGCCACCACAATGAGAAGTGCGCGCACTGCAACGAAGAGTAGCCCCTGCTCACCAAGACTAGAGAAAGCCCACATGCAGCAACAAAGACCCAACACAGCCAAAAATAAAATAAATGAAATAAATAAATTTATTTAAAAAAACAATTCCATGATACTTTTGTGAAATAATAAGATGGTCAAATGTGAATGAGATAAAGAAGGAATGTATGTGTGTGTAATAAATTCTAATTTCAGAGGTGAAACTATGGTCAAGTACTTCTTAATGGAAAAACTTTTAATTTTTTAAAATGTATTTATTAAAAGTAGTACACAGTGAATCATCTTAAAAGGAATACTGTCAAATATTATGATATAGAAATTGGCCTGCTCTGCCAAGATTCACAAAATAGTACTCGTGTTTAAGAAAAGATCATTTTATTAAAAATAGAGTTACCAGATAACTTGTCATCCAAATCAGGACACTTTTGAGACTGGAGAAGACACTATTAATAATGGGGAACAACAGGTATAAACTGTAATTGTTCCAGGAAAATTGGAGCATTTGGTCAGTCTAATGATCTCTACTTTATTAAAAATATTAATTATTTAATTTATTAAAAACATAAAGCAAATTGTAGCAGTCATTTTACTAAGAAGGATATGGTGAGTCATGCAGATTTATTTGCTTTAGGCTAAAGTTATCTCTTCTAAGATAACTCAAGGACCAAAGATCCTTTTAGTAAGCTGGCATCTCCTCCATGGCCCTTTAGGTAACGTGGGGCAGGCACTCAACAAGAACCTCTTTTACCAGGAGTGACCCAGCGCTTTCCCGACCTCTGACCTAGCTCCAGCCTGTCTCCAGCTGCCCCAGGGCTCAGCCTTCATTCTAAGGACACCGCTGACCGTGACCCTGGTGCCACAGCACACTGTGCCTCCTGACACTGCCTTTATGCTCCCCAGCTACCATTAACACCCTTGCTGCCACTGAGGGACCACCAATCCACACATGACTGAACTGCCTGGGACTTTGTGCTGCCACGAAAAGGCCTTCTGTTCTACCATCTCCTCAGAGTTTTACACACTTCACTTTTAGTGCAAGGCTTCATCCTTTACCAAGCTTTGGCATGAAGGAAGCAAATGAAAAGAGTTGTTTTATCCTCAAAAAGAGGTTAATAACATTAGGCAATTCCTTTAGGCTTATTAAGTCACGAGTCAAGCTGACTATGGAAAATTGTTAAAGAAATATTCTGTAATGTTAACTATAAAAAGCTACTGAACCCTAGCCTAGCAAATTTTGAGAAAGAATTTCTAAGGATGCCAAAAACACATTTTTGAAAAGGGCTACAATTTTTTTTCCCTAAAAAAGTAAAATACAAGGACCAGGTGACAGTGAAACAGGAGGAAAGGAAGCAAGATACAACCCTTAAAGAATAACATAGCTGTTGTGAATATGATATAAACTGGTTAGAACTGACTAGGCCCAAGGTGGCTGAAGGTTCGACTTCCAGTAGACATCGAGCCTTATTATGTGCTCATTGTAATACATTAGCATATGCTAAATACACACCCACAGGCGCCATGACAATTCCAAGGCCGACCATAAATGGTCAAAAAGTGGGCAGTGGCCCAATTCCTGGTAATCCCCACCCCTTCCCCAAAATAGTTGGAATAATCCTCCCACTCAGCCTATGAAATTACACAGCCCATAAAAACTAACCACCCCATATTTGGGGTCAGCTCTTGCCTTTTGAGACTGACCGCATTCTGTCTGTGGAATGTGTATCTCAATAAAGCTACTTCTTTCCTATCACTTTGCCTCCTGCTGAATTCCTTCTGCACTGAAACATAGAGAACCTAAGCTTCATTAAGTCCTGAGATCAGGTGTGTGATCTCAATTGAAAGACAGCAGGTTTGAGTCCCAGCCTGTGGGTTCAAGGCCCAATCTGAATTTTGGCTGGGTTCGAATCCCATTTGAGTTGTGCAGTTTTTTGGGTTTTTTGTTTTGTTTTGTTTTGTTTTTTAAAGAAGATGTTGGGGGTAGGAGTTTATTAATTTATTTATTTATTTTTGCTGTGTTGGGTCTTCGTTTCTGTGCGAGGGCTTTCTCTAGTTGTGGCAAGCGGGGGCCACTCGTCATCACTGTGCGCAGACTTCTCACTATCGCGGCCTCTCTTGTTGCGGAGCACAGGCTCCAGACGCGCAGGCTCAGTAGTTGTGGCTCACGGGTCTAGTTGCTCCGCGGCATGTGGGATCCTCCCAGACCAGGGCTCGAACCCGTGTCCCCTGCATTAGCAGGCAGATTCTCAACCACTGTGCCACCAGGGAAGCCCGAGTTGTGTAGTTTTAACAGCAACTTTGTCTCTTACAGAGGTTGATCTATATGGCAATCAGCTCTGTCTATTATGGAGGGTGATTTCCTCTCCAGCATGCAATCTGCTCATCATATGCACTTGATGTGTAACAGGCACCTCAAATTCCACATGAGCAGAACAGAAACCATCATCTTCCCCACAAACCATCATTCTCTTTTTCCATTCTTCTTTTACTAAATAAACTGCATCACCACCCAGCCAGATGGAGAACCAGAAATTCAGGAGTCATCTTTGACTCCTCCCTTTCCCTTACCCTCAGATTCTATCAATCCTCCATCAAAATGCTTCTCAAACCCACTGCCTTTGTTCTATCTTCACAACACACATCCTGACAGGTCAGTATCATTTTTCACAGTAGAGTCTCCACTATTGCCCCTCTCCAATCCATTCTCTACACAACAGGCACATAAATGGTATTATGAGCTGAATTGTGTACCCCAAATTCATATGTTGGAATCCTAACCCCCCAGTACCTTAGGATGTGACTGCATTTGAGACAGGGACTTTAAAGAGGTAATTAAAGGATATTAACTAGACTTGTGGTGATCATTTTGCAATATATAAAAATATTGAATCATTGTGTTTACACCTGAAACTAATATAATGTTATATGTCGATTATATCTTGATTTTTAAAAGAAATTCCTAAATGCCAAAAAAAGAGGCAATCAAGTTAAAAGGAGACCATTATGGCAGGCCCTAATCTAAACTGACTGGTGTCCTCATAAAAAGAGAAAATTTGGGCACACAAAGAAACACTAGGGGCATACACACAAAGAATTGACCATTTGAGGAGATGGCAAGAGTGGAGCCACCCATAAGCTAAAGAAAGAGGCCTCAGAGGAAACCAACCCTACCAGCATCTTCATCTTGGACTTCCAGCCTCTAGAACTGTGAGCCTATTAATTTCTGTTGTTTAAGACACCCAGTCTGTGGTATTTTGTTATGGAAGCCCTAGCAAATTAATACATGTGGTATCTTCCCCCTTCCCATCATCCTTCAAATAAAATGCAGTACAATTAACACGGCCTGTAAAGCCCTACATGATCTGGTCCTATGCACATCTCCTGCCCCATCCTTCTCCCAAGCTCTCTGCCCTCTAGCCTTACTGAATTCCTCAGTCATACCTGGGGCCTTCTCACAAGTTGTTTCCTTTGCTGGAAACGTCAGTTCCCCACTCTCGTTACCCACCTAACTTCAAGTATCAGCTCAAATGTCACTCCCTCAAGGAAATCTCCCTGACTCCCGGTCTAGGTCAATTTTCCCTTTACATCACTAAACACAGTTGTCACTATTTGCCTCATATGTCCTGTGTTCCCCACTAATTCAGAAGCTCCCCAATAGCTGAACCACTCTTGTCTTGTTTACTTCTCTATCTACAGTGCCTCCATACTACTTGATACATAGCAGTATAGTTGACCATATGACCAATGCTCTCTTTCAATATTTACAGCTTCCTCTGTTGAAGAATTGAGACCTCAATTGACTTAGTTGGATAAGCCATTGGGACAGCACCATAAGATGCCAAATATGCAGCCCTCCTCCCAGCGGGCTCTACACCAGCACCCACAGCTCAGAGTGTCCTTCTCAAGAAGTGTAGTCTGAAGGAGGAATAGCCAACAACAGACCTCAAAGTTCCTCTCTTAGACCCTGCTCCAAGTGACTTAGGATATGACCTAGGATCTGTCTCTATCCCAGACCATCTGATAGTGTTTCTGTCAACTGGTATTCAGAGAGGGACTATGAACTAGCCTACCAAATGCTACATACAGTATTTTGAACTGCAGCCAAGATTGTTTACAAAAATAATTCTTGGAATGTTAAAGGGAGTATTTTAAACCTAGAAATGTAGTAGGAGGAACACATATTTTCAAATAGGAATCTGGAGTATTCCTCATGTTCTGATAATCTCGCTGAAGTGGGAGGTCACTAGCTGAATTTTGTTCCATAAGGAAGAGAACAAACACTGCTAGGGTGCTAGAAATGAAGAACTTCATAGAAATGAAAGTGAACTTTCTGATCTGAGAAGCTATCCTTTAAGTGTTTCTTTCCTCTGGGAGTCTCCTGTCCTTCTGGGTCCTGAACCAGTATAATATACATTTTCTCTCTCTAGAGCCTCAATATTCTGTGATCTTCCATCAAAGTCATTGTGACCTACAACTTCTATGCAGGTTCTTGTGCCACCTTCGTTCTGGTGCCTCCAGGGATGTCTGAGACACAGGGTTCCTGGTCCTGATGTATGAGGCAATTACATGTGGAGGTCTTGCTTGAAGGCAGCCGGAGACTGCCTGCATGATGGTGGCTGGCTAGCAAAGATAGGTGGGAAAATGCCAGCCTGCAGGCTGTTTGTATGAAATCTGAAATTCAGTTCCATTTATAGTCTAGTTGTTTTTAAATTGCTAAATGCTTGTTATGGTCACATATTTTATCTCATACTATAATCCTCAAAATAGCCTGCAAGGGACAATTATATAGCTATTAAAATGATTATGTAGATATAACTTTATTAACATATTAGCTTGTTGAGATGAAAGACATTTATAACATATTATTAAATGGAAAAAGTTACCAAACAGGATGTATAGTGCGTCCCTTTATTATAGAAATGTAATACATATTTAGATGTATATACCACCATCAAAAGCAAAAACTAGGACTTCCAGGGTGGTGCAGTGGTTAAGAATCTGCCTGCCAATGCAGGGGACATGGGTTCGATCCCTGATCTGGGAAGATCCCACATGCTGCGGAGCAACTAAGCCCACGAGCCACAACTACAGAGCCCACATGCTGCAACTACTAAAGCCCGCGTACTCAGAGCCCATGCTCCACAACGAGAGAAGCCACCAGAATGAGAAGGCCGTGCACCACAATGCGAGTAGCCCCTGCTCGCTGCAACTAGAGAAAAGCCCGTACACAGCAACGAAGACCCAATGCAGCCAAAAAATTAAATAAACAAAATTTTTTTAAAAAACTAGTGAGCTATAAACTTTTTAAAAAATTCTTTAAAATGAATAGGGGTTATCTGAGGGACTTCCCCGGTGGTCCAGTGGTTAAGAATCCACCTTCCAATGCTGGGGACAGGGGTTCGATCCCTGGCTGGGGAACTAAGATCTCACATGCCGCAGGGCAACTAAGCCTGCGTGCTGCAACTACTTAGCCCGCATGCTCTGGAGCCCCATGCAGGGCAAGTAGAGAAGCCCACGCGCCAAACGAAGAGCCCACTTGCTGCCACGAAAGATCCTGCATGCCGCAACAAAGATCCTGCTTACTGCAACTAAGGCCTGATGCAGCCAAAAAAAAAAAAGGAAGATAAATAGGGGGGACATCTGAAACTTAGAGAATCTAAGTGATAGGACTGAGGCTGTATCTTATAAAAAAAAAAAGTATAAGATTTGAATTCAAGTACGTCTGAAGCCAAAGCTCCAAAGCTTTTTCTACTCTTTTGTTAGATTATTTTTTGGGATTACCCTTTAAGCAGTGTCCCAGGCTCCTCAGAGGAATGCTTTATTTATTAGTAAAGAAATCTACCCTACACTTCCTAAAGGCCTCATGAAAATAAGGTTCTGGTAGGCAGTAGTAAACTCTTTACCTCCAAATTGGCTATAGCTAATGATGACTCCGTAGGCCTGAGTTGCCTTAGTTTTTATACTGTCTGTATGCACAAATTCAGAGAAAAACATAAGTAAGCCACATTTGACTATGGCTTTCATAAGAATATCTTAAAAGATGCAGTTTTATAAGTATATTAAAATATTTAATTACATTCCTCTAAGTATCTCTGGACCTTTGATATTATTAGCTCATAATCTCAGTCAACAACCATTTTATATTGTCCTTATTTCACTTACTGAGCAATAAAAATGTCTCATTTCCATCATGATGATGGAGAAAGAAAAGAAACATGATTCATAAGACAAGGAACTCTGAATTCCAGTCTTATATTACCTTCTGATAATTGTGTTTTTGAAATAAGGAAAGGAAGAGAGGGCACTAGGATACTGCCTAAGAGACATGAAAGTAAACTGAGCCATAAAAAGACTGATTTTGATATCAAAAACTTAAAGAGGATTTCCTGTCCAAATAGCAAACAGTAAGAAATATTTATCTTCAGGAAGCCACCCTTACTAGCTATTTTAAGATCAAAAAAGTTAAGAAAGTTGTCATTCTAGTTGTCTAGTTCTCATTAGTAGAAATCTATACTAAGTTTAAAAATTATATCTCTCACTTAACTTGGAAATCTCAAAATAATAAGAGTGGAGGAGGGTCAGAAACCATATTAATATTGCCTAGTCCATTTTAGTTTTAACATTCAATACTTAAATGCAAAATATTTTCCTTCTACTATTTATTTATAATATTATTATTTATAACACATTGTAAAAGAACACATTTCTTAAATAAACTAAGTCCTAGATCTGCGCTGTCCAATATGGCAGCTATCGAGCACTTGTTTGAAGTGTGGATAGTTCAAATTAAAATGTGCTTTAAGTGTAAAATACACATCAGATTTTAAAGACTTAGTACCCCAAAAAAGGATGTAATTACTTCATCAATAATTTTGTACTGATTACATGTTGAAACTATAATATTTGAACATATTGAGTTAAATGAAATACATCATTAAAACGAATTCTACCTATTGCTTTTTACTTTTTAAATGTGGCTCTGGAAAATTTTTAATGTGACTTGCATAATATTTCTATTGGACAGCACTGCCTTAGATTTTTCGCCTTTCAGTAGTTAGTAACCTGAATCGGGAGTAAGAGTGTCAGACATCATTCCTGTCTTCTTGGGATATCTTTAGCTTACAGTTTACCTTAAAAGGGGATCAGAAACGTAAAATCTTTACAAATATGGTTAACAAAATGGAAAGCATGAAACTCATGTGCACATAAGTATATATGCACCTACTAAATCCTTTCACTTTCCCCCATCTTCATCACCACTACTTGGTCCAAGCTGCCTTTGTCTCTTGCCTGGACTAACATAATAGTCTTTTGAACAGATTTAGCAGATCCTCTTTGATGCCAACCCACAACTACGTGTTATTACCGTGTCAGTTCTTGCTAGCCAAACTTCCTCTTCCAGGATCTACTTTCTTTTAACCTCAAAACTTTCTCTGGCCAAAGGGTCCCATGCTGCTCTTATGTGTGAAAAAGGAAGTACCAAGAAATTAACACCCTCTGGGAGCATCCATAAACCAAAAATTGACAGGAATTCGTGTATAAATACCCAAGCTCCTTGTCCCTTGGGTGAGGTAAGCTCCTTGTCCCTTGGGTGAGGTAACCCAGGGGTATGTGTTCTACACCGTTTCCCAGAATTCCTCAGTGGAATTAAGCGTTAATTACCCACAGCTGTATCTTGTTTAATACTTCACCCTTCATTTGCTTCTGCCCATCTCTATCTCCCTTCCCCACCCCTTACCAGGGCTTCCTGAGATCATTTCAGAAAAAAAACTACTTGCTCTAAGTCTACTTCTGGCTGAACCCAAACTGAGATAATTGGTCTTCCCACTGTCACTCTCACATTTCAGCAACCCATTCTCCACCTCAAAAGCCAGGCTATCTTTTTTTTTTTTTTTTTTTTTGGCTGCATTGGATCTTCGTTGCTGCATGCAGGCTTTCTCTAGTTGGGGTGAATGGGGGCTACTCTTCATTGTGGTGCCCGGGCTTCTCATTGTTGTGGAGCATGGGCTCTAGGCACAGGCTTCAGCAGTTGTGGCATGCAGGCTCAGTAGTTGTGGCATGCAGGCTCAGTAGTTGTGGCTCATGGGCTTAGCTGCTCCATGGCATGTGGGATCTTCCCAGACCAGGGCTCGAACCCGTGTCCCCTGAATTGGCAGGTGGATTCTTAACCACTGCGCCACCTGGGAAGCCCCAGGCTATCTTTTTAAACTACCACCATAACCATATCACTTCTTACCTAAAACCTTTCAGTGATTTCCAATGCTCTTAGGATAAAGACCATCCAATACCTTAATTTGAAGTTTCTGGATGTTGATTCCAACGACTGCTTTACTACCTGTGTTCCTCTGCCACACTCTAGAGATTTTACCATCAAACAGAACTGCCACACCTTGAACATTAAAAATTCCAATATCCCACTTCAACCACAGTCTTCTATACTCATATAAACACTACTATGCCTACACCAGACCTCCAGTCCCTCAACTCCACCCTCTCTCTCCCTCTGTCAAACTCATGGTGGTTTTCCTATTCTACTTAAACCCCTAGAAATATCACTTCTGCTACTTTCTTATCAGCATTCTCAACCCTGCTGGCCTCCTCTCCTGGTAGTATTAGCATGGAAACCATCAGCCAAGAATATTTTGACAATCTGCTTCTTCTACACCCAGGCTGGAAGTAAATGTAAGAGTAAGTAGCTCATAATTTTACTTTTGCACAGTGAGGTATTTTTCCCCGTTCCCAGGGGGAACCCACAAATAAATGATCCCTAATCTCAAATAGACCCTTAACATAGCTCAATAATTTTTTGTGTGACTCTTATAACTTCCATAGGAAATTCTAAATTTTCATTATTTTCCATCACCCTTCCTCTGTTCACTTTCAGCAGACTACGTTGAGTCTGAGTTTGCAGAGAAACAAATCTATCCAAGCCCTTGACTCTATCATCCTGTCAAAAGCCCATCTCTCCACCTGTGCTCCAAAGCCCAAACCTTTCTCCCCCAAGGCTGAGCCTGACTCCAAGTCCTTTCATAATCAAAACGTAGACCAACTTCCCAGCCTCACTTTCTGCCTCTCCTCCAGATACATCCTACCTGCAATTCTCAAACATGGGGAGGATCTGGAGCCTGATGTGGTGGATCTTATCCAATAAGGCCGTGAGCAGACAGAACCCAGGAGAGAGTCTCCTGAATAAAGATGGATTCCTGTTTCCAGGAATGCTATCACAACAAGGACCCAGCCAAGGAGGAGAATCCAAGCCATAAATCGTGGCATGAAGTTGGAAGGTCATGAGCCAAAGATTCTAATAAATGGGGAGACCCAATTTGAAGAGCAAGAGCACGTAGAAAGTAGAAAAGGGTCAATAGGAGGAAACAGACATGGAACAAGAAATGAGTTAGGTACAGCATAATGCTCTTCTCTTAATCACTGCACAGTTGTCTCCTTTAGGTCATTCCAATCCCACTAAATGTCACCTATGGAAAGGTCTTTCCCAACAGCCCCACTTGACTAGACACTTAGTTACTCATCACATTTCCATGTTTTAATACTCTGCATAGTACTTTAGGTGCTAGCTGATATTTCTTTTTTTTTTTTTTTCTTTTTTTTGGTACGTGGGCCTCTCACTGCTGTGGCCTTGCCCGTTGAGGAGCACAGGCTCCGGACGCGCAGACTCAACGGCCATGGGTCACGGGCCCAGCCACTCCACCACATGTGGGATCTTCCCAGACCAGGGCACGAACCTGTGTCCCCTGCATTGGCAGGCTGACTCTCAACCACTGCACCACCAGGGAAGCCCCTAACATCATTCTTAATGGTGAAAAACTGAAAGCATTTCCTCTAAGATCAGAAACAAGACAAGGGTGCCCACTCTCACCACTATTATTCCAGATAATTTAGGAAGTTTTAGCCACGGAAATCAAAGAAGAAAAAGAAATAAAAGGAATCCAAATTGGAAAAGAAGAAGTAAAACTGTCACTGTTTGCAGATGACATGATACTATACATAGAGAATCCTAAAGATGCCACCAGAAAACTACTAGAGCTAATCAATTAATTTGGTAAAGTAGCAGGATGCAAAATTGATGCACAGAAATCTCTTGCATTCCTGTACACTAACGATGAAAACTCTGAAAAAGAAATTAAGGAAACATTCCCATTTACCATTGCAACAAAAAGAATAAAATACCTAGGAGACAAAAGACCTGTATGCAGAAAACTATAAGACACTGATGAAAAAAATCAAAGATGATACAAACATGGAAAGATATACCATGTTCTTGGACTGGAAGAATCCATTGTGAAAATGACTATACTACCTAAAGCAATCTACAGATTCAATGCAACCCCTATCAAACTACCAATGTCATTTTTCACAGAATTATAACACAAAATTTCACAATTTGTATGGAAACACAAAAGACCCCAAATAGCCAAAGCAATCTTGAGAAAGAAAAACGGAACTGGAGGAATCAGGCTCCCTGACTTCAGAATATACTACAAAGCTACAGTAATCAAGACAGTACGGTACTGGCACAAAAACAGAAATATAGATCAATGGAACAGGATAGAAAGCCCAGAGATAAACCCACACACATATGGTCACCTTATCTTTGACAAAGGAGTCAAGAATATACAATGGAGAAAAGACAGCCTCTTCAATAAGTGTTGCTGGGAAAACTGGACAGCTACATGTAAAAGAATGAAATTAGAACACTCCCTAACACCATACACAAAAATAAACTCAAAATGGATTAAAGACCTAAATGTAAGGCCAGACAGTATAAAATTCTTAGAGGAAAACATAGGCAGAACACTCTTTGACATAAATCACAGCAAGATTCTTTTTGACCCACCTCCAAGAGAAATGGAAATAAAAATAAACAAATGGGAGCTAATGAAACTTAAAAGCTTTTGCATAGCAAAGGAAACCATAAACGAGACGAAAAGACAACACTCAGAATGGAAGAAAATATTTGCAAACGAAGCAACTGACAAAGGATTAATCTCCAAAATATACAAGCAGCTCATGCAGCTCAATATCAAAAAAACCCAAACAACCCAATCCAAAAATGGGCAGAAGACCTAAATAGACATTTCTCTAAAGAAGATATACAGATATCCAACAAACACATGAAAAGATGCTCAACATCACTAACCATTAGAGAAATACAAATCAAAACCACAATGAGGTATCACCTCACGCCAGTCAGAATGGCCACCATCAAAAAATCTACAAACAGTCAATGCTGGAGAGGGTGTGGAGAAAAGGGAACCCTCTTGCACTGTTGGTGGGAATGTAAATTGATACAGCTACTATGGAGAACAGTATGGATGTGCCTTAAAAAACTAAAAACAGAACTACCATATGACCCAGCCATCCCACTACTGGGCATATACCCTGCGAAAAACACAATTCAGAAAGAGTCATAAACCAATGTTCATTGCAGCACTATTTACAGTTGCCAGGACATGGAAGCAACCTAAATGTCCATAAAGAAGATGTGGCACATATATACAATGGAGTATTACTCAGCCATAAAATGAAATGAAATTGAGGTATTTGTAGTGAGGTGGATGGACCTAAAGACTGTCATACAGAGTGAAGTAAGTCAGAAAGAGAAAAGTAAATACCATATGCTAACGCACATATATGGAATCTTAAAAAACAGTACTGATGAACCTAGTGGCCGGGAAGGAATATATGCACATATAGAGAACAGACTTGAGGACACGTGGGGGACAGGGAAGCTGGGATGAAGTGAGAGAGTAGCATTGACGTATATACACTACCAAATGTAAAATGGATGGCTAGTGGGAAGGTGCTGTGTAGTATAGGGAGATCAGCTCAATGCTTTGTGATGACCTAGACGGGTGGGATAGGGAGGATGGGAGGGAGGCTCAAGAGGGAGGGAATATGGGGATATATGTATACTTATAGCTCATTCACTTTGTTGTACAACAGAAACTAATGCAACATTGTAAAGCAATTATACTCCAATAAAGATATAAAAAAATTTTTAATAAATAAATACTCAATAAATGTTTCTTGAATTGCACTGCCTGGAGATTTGCTCCAGCCCACCGGGCTTGCTAGTGTTCTCTGATACAGCTTACATATTAATACTAACTATCATGTATTTAATACCTACCATGTGCCAGGCACTAAGTCCTTACTTATAGTATCAAATAATTATTATTAATAATTCTTAATAATATTTAGTAATAATTATTAATCCTCAAAAGAATACTCAGGAGTGGTGTTTTCTTTCGTTTTTTTACATTCACAAATGAGGAAACTGAGACTTAGAGATGTTATATATATGGTAAGTAAAAGAGGTAGAATTTATATCTATAGTTTTGTTTTCTATCCTATACTGTTTGTGCAATCAATATAGTGCCTATAAGCAGTTCATTAGTATTTTTAGTGTACATTATTTCTGCCCCAAATCTTTTATTAACTAATAATGGAATCTAGGACAAGTTCTCAGATATCTCGATGGGTCTTAGTCTCTTCACCTATAGCACCAGGAATTAGATGAAGTTAACTCCTCGGTCCCCTCTAGCTCTAAAATTATATGTATCTGTGAGTTCCTAGACTTTCAAGCATTTGATTTTGCAACTCTATCTGCTTCTGCATTTCTATCTGTTTCATACTGTGATCACATCCAAACCACATAAAACAGTTTCCATTTCCATGAATTCTTCTCTTGAAACCACTGCACTTATCTTGAAATATGAAAAGTACAATGAATGGAGTCATATCACCAAAGCCACAGAAGAGAAGCTCCTTCCTCAAACAGTCTACGTCTTTCTCAACAGAGTTAATACCATTGGTTTAATTACCTATTAGATAAAAATACTCACTAGTGAGAGTATTTCTGAGGGGAGTAATGGAAGAACAAAATTTTAGGCTATCTAATTGTGGTACTAGCCCTTGTGCATATTTTGGTGGAGGGTGGGGGTAGGGAATTAAACACTAGTCCAAAATATATTTGTTATTTACAAAATTTACTAGTTGTAGAGTTTGGAAATATAAGGGGGAGGAGGGAGGAAGAAGAACCTGATCCAAATCCCTTTTTGCACCAATGAAATAGTACAGGGCGGCTGAAGGAGCCCTTGGTTCTTTTCTTGGTGAAAACCTACTGTGAATCACTTAACCTCTCTAAGTGTCACTTTGCTCATCTTCAAAATTAGTGGGTTTGGATCAAATAATATCTCAGGTTGTTCCAAGTCTGTGAATTAGCTCAAAGGGTATGAAAACCTGGCAAGAAATTGCTTTTAAAAGGCAGTAGCAAGTTTGAAAACTTATCCTTAACTTGAAGCAAAGAAGATCAGTTCTTAGGTTGAAGGTCATAGCCCCAAATGAATTAAGAACTAAAATTTAAGCCTATTTTTTAAAAGCTACAGTAGCAATGAAAGCTTTAAAATTCTAAGTCTAACCTAAATAACAGATTCCTGAGCTTCACTGCTGAGCCACACAGCAGTTTTGATGTATTTTCTCCACTGGTGGTGCAGAGATGAAGAGGAAAGCAAGCAGGAAAGAAATCAGGACACGGAGGTCAGCACAGAGGCTGATCCTAAAAATTTCAGAGGTGGATTAGAGAGAGGAAAATAGAAAATGTAGGGTTCAGTCAATTCATAAATGTATTACCTGTGTTGTAGGATTTTCTTATAATGCGATTGTCTTCTAGGATATGGTAACCAATTCTGTGCTCTTTCCAGCCATTCTCAACAACTGCACAAATGCAGATCATTCTGCCCGTCAGTCCTCATCTTCCCAAACTAAATAAGATTAGTTTTGGGCCTGTTATAATACATTCCATTTCACTGTGAAACTCGATATTTGAGTTTTCCTTTCTGATCATTTTCTCTCCAGCAGGATTAGGTAGCTCATTTCCAAATTTTATTTTTTCCATGCTTGATATTTACTACTTCCCTATGTACCCAACACCATGCATCCATATGCTAACAAACATGCTAGAATCGAGGCAGAGTGAGTGCCTGGTGGGATGACCAAATATGAGAAGGTAATTTTTAATCAGTGTTTTAACACTGGAAACAAGCTTTGTTATGGAGTAACAGCACTTAAACAGAATAACTTAAATAGAATAACTTTGTTTATGGAATTTTTTTAATCTTTCCTTGAAATGGAGAAATGATTTGAAGAAGTACTCATCTCTCTACCTACGCCTCTATAGCACACATTCCGCAGAAAAAGGAACAGGGAAACAACAAGAAGTCACTGAATATTTAAATAGTAGGCTCGAGGCTGGGGAGTAGCATCAGCAAGAAGAAAGGCAGATGAGATGAAGGCAAAGTGTCACTGACTTTTGCCTCTGTCCCTGGAGAGGAGATTGCTGATATAGAGTCCCTCTGGCCTTCCCAAGACCATCTGGCATGAAGATATAACTCCAAGGTAAGATTCCTGAGCAAGCAGCTTTATCCTACAGCTATCATCTGCATAGAGTCTCTAGGCTTTCTCCAGATCAGTTTCCCGAGGTTGTTGTGGTTCCCTCCCGCATAGTAGCTCGATGTCCCCAAGCCCAGGCGGGGTCTTCCTGAAAGCCACTTGTGCCAAAGCTGTCACTATAGCAAGGTTTCAAAATAACTCTAAATCTGACAGCCTCTGCCCCTATAGATGAACATTTAGATTTTTTCAGAAATCCCTAGTGGTACTCTAGAATTTAGTAGGGGGCTTTGGGAAGGAAAGAAATATGACATTAAAAGGGCAAAATGAGGCTCTTGCTAGCCTTAATATAACAAATCGAGGGGACTTCCCTGGTGGTCCAATGGTTAAGAATCCACGATTTCACCGCAGGGGGTGTGGCTTCGAGGGTTCGATCCCTGGTCGGGCAAACTAAGATCCCGCATGCCACCCAATGCGGCCAAATAAAACCAAAACAAGTTGAGCAAACTAAGGGGTAAAAAGTTCCTGAATGCCTAATATGTACCATGAAGGGAGCTAAGTGGTTCATATACATTATCTCACTTAGTCCTCATAAAAAGTCACCGGGGTTTACAAGGTGAAAGGGGCTCAGGGTTAAGAGTCCAAAATCACAGAGCTGTTTAAGTGGTAGAGGTAGGATCGAAACCCACTTCTGTGGGATGCCAGAGCCCCAGTTCTGCCCCACTAATTTATAAGCAAGTACTTCAGAACTGTTTTAAAAGATGTTTAAGGATGAAGAAATCTCCTGGTCATGTGCAATAAATCAAAGTTCTTAGGAAACTTTATATGCTCTTCAGAACGACTACTAGTGTTGCTTTTGCTCAAGTCCTGCATTACTTTCAGATGCCCTTCTATACAGAGCTCAGCCACACAATTTTTAATAAAATCTTCCCTATAATTCAGTTTCTCGTATGCACATACACAGAGAGACCACACACATACACACACACACCCAGACATAAAAACACTACACGTATACACACTGCACAGATAGATACACACAGACCGCAGATACCACAGAGACCACACACAAATACACCACACTTGCACAGATCACAGCTCCACACACACACAGCTCCACACACACCCCATGAATTTATACACACACTAGAGATACACACACGCCACAGAGACACACACCATGTATGCACCTACATACACACAAATGCACCACAGATATATGGACAGACTACAGACACACACACACACGCACACACATATACACACACAAATAGACACACACAGGCCATACACACACAGTATCAGAAATCCTCCGTGCGATTTTGTTTCTCCTTGTCTACTCAAGCCCCAATGTCTATACAGTTTCCACCATATCATCTCATTAACATCTCACCTCCCGCTACTGGCCTCTTCTCTCCATCCTACTCCTTCCCAAATTGGGAACACAAGCTCTTTTCTTTCCATTCCCCAGAGCAACCACCAACACAAGAAGTTGTGATTAATGAGGTTAAGGGAGACATTACACTATGTCAAACCATAACAAATGGATTCAAATTAAATATTAGACATTCCTTATTTTAAATCCCGTGTCATCTCTGCTTCTCAATATCTCATTGACCCTTCCTCCTCTGCAAGCCTCCTTGCCTCCTGCTGTGTTTTCCTGGGGCCCCTCTCTGAAGACCATCCTCCCTCCTCCCCCTCTTCTCATGGTCCCAGGACCTTCACCCAGCCTCTTCCTTGGGCTCCCACTCTTTCACTCATCATTGCCTATCCATTCCATGTCCCCAAACTTCACTTTTTATTCCCAAACAGACTACCAAGATATCTTCCTGAAGAGAACCATTTTTCTACTTCGGGGGAAATTTTTGTAACTCCCTTAGCCAGCAGAATTAAGGTTGTTATGGTTTCAATAGCAATTATTTTATTTCTTCTCTCTGTATATTCTTAGGATGTTTTTGATTAGTGAAAAAAATCATTAGTGATTTCCATTGCTTTATCCAATTTATCAGAAAACAGTTTGTTGATGTGACTCTGTTATAATAGCTATTTTCCAAAATATTCTCACATTTATATTTTCAATACTATAGGAGCAGTTATTCAAGAAATGGGATATTTTGGATGATCAAATACTCCATTTCATGGAGCGTTATCAAAATACACTACACATGAATTACCAGTTTTCAAAGAAGTAACATAAAACATTTATTGGTTTCCCCACCTGCCACAGTGGAGGTATGGTGGGAGATGTTGAATATGAAATTTAACCCCTGTAAGCCTCACTTTCTCCTCTGTTTAAACATTTGCCTTTGTATGGAAAAAAAGAAATTATTTTTATATGAAGTTTTCTGCATACAACAAGTACTGGATAAATATCAGTTCCTTGACTCCTCTCTGTCTTTCCCCTCCCCAAGTAAGAAAGAACTACTGCTATATTCTACCATACACTTTCCTCTTTCATTGATGATTTTGAAGGTACTTCACAATATTACGGTGCCGAAGGGCTCCTATATGAATATCAGTTCTTACTGTTATGTGCCGAGTGTTAGGATACTAGGTAATAGCATTTACTATATATAATTAGCTCATGGGAGAAATCTAATTATAGCTCCCTATGATTACTAACTTACAGCCATTGTTGTCATTTTTGTTATTCAATTTCGCTATTAACATTGCCTTGACCAAGTCTTAGTCAAGTAAAACTGATTCTTCACTGACTTATTCAAGAATCTGTGCCATCAAGAAGGGTCAGACTTCTGGTTAATGTCTAAATAGAAGTTTTTGGGGGTTTTTTTGGCTGAGCCAAGGTGGCACATGGGATCTTTTTTACCCGTGTCCCCTGCATCGGCAGGTGGACTCTCAACCACTGCACCACCAGGGAAGTCCCACAAGGGATCTTAATTACCCGACCTGGGATAAAACTCGTGCCCCATGCAGTGGAAGAGTGTAGTCCTAACCACTGGATTGCCAGAGAATTCCCTAAATAGGATATTTTTAGCTGCCTAAATTAATTACTTAACGAAGTGAGAATATTCCAAACTTATTTCTATTTCACATTAATTTCATTGCATCTGTAGTATTTTTATTTTTGATGCCCAAATTAATCTGATCTTAATTCCTCACACAAAATAAAAGAAAAATATCTGATTTGCATTATTGTAAAAATATTGTTTGTTATTTTAAAAATATTGTCATTTTGACTATGAATATGCAAAAATTACTATATTAATTTCTATATTTAACCATTTCTTTTGCTTCTTTTTTGTTGTTATTTTCAGTTTCTCATTACAATTATGGATCTGATCAACTCCAATGATTACCTGCTCAATGTCTCTACTTCAATAAGAAACAGCATTCACATTCCAACATCTGCCTCAAAAGTGATTGTTGCACTTCTTTTGTTCACATCATTTATAATTGGCACTATCACCAACGGTTTCTACCTATGGGTGCTAAAATTCAAAATGAAAAAGACTGTTAATACTCTCTTATATTTTCATCTCATTCTCTCTTATTTTATTTCAACATTATTTTTGCCATTTCTGGCCATCTCCTACCTTCAGGAAAATCACTGGAGCTTTGGAATGGCCACATGCAAGGTCTTCAATAGCATTTTGTCTGCAGGGATGTTTGCCTCTGTTTTCTTCCTCTCAGCCATCAGCATTGATCGTTATCTTCTCGCTCTTCACCCGGTGTGGTCACAGCTGCACCGAACCCCACGCTGGGTTTCCAGCATCATCTTGGGAGTCTGGATATTTGCCACTGCCCTCAGCATGCCCTATGTGGTTTTCAGGGAGGTACATCATGACCATAAAGGAAGAGTGACCTGCCAGAATAACTATGCTGTGTCTACTAACTGGGAAGGCAAAAAGATGCAAACGTTAAGAAAATGGATTCATGTAGCCTGTTTCAGCAGCCGCTTCTTGCTGGGCTTCCTTCTGCCTTTCCTCATCATCACCTTTTGTTATGAAAGAGTAGCCAAAAAGATGAAAGAGAGGAGCCTCTTCAAATCCAACAAGCCCTTCAAAGTCATGATGACTGCCGTTATCTCTTTCTTTGTGTGTTGGATGCCCTACCATGTATACCAAGGTTTAATTCTCACTAAGGACAGATCACTACTTTTCCAGTTGACTCTGATACTCACAGTGATAACTACTTCTTTCAATACTGTCTTTTCTCCCACACTCTACCTATTTACTGGGGAGAACTTCAGAAAGGTTTTCAAGAAGTCTGTTCTTGCTCTTTTTGAGTCAACATTCAGTGAAGATTCTTCGGGAGAAAGGACGCAAAACCTAAATTCAGAAGCCGATATTTAAATTCTGGATCCCAGAGAAAAGAATGGATTCTTAGTCAATGATATCACCAGAGACAGACCCTCAACTCTTGTATAATATAGTCCCTATATTAGAGAGACACCTGGGCTGTATTATAGTTAGATCTATGAATATTATAAGGGCTGTAAAATGTGATGGGTGATGTTGCAAATGTGATTTTTTTTTTTTTACTTTCGTTGTGGTAAAATATATATAACACCATTTTTCATTGTACATTTTAGTGGCATGACCTAAATTCACAATATTTTGCAACCATCACCACTATCCATTTCCAAAATTTTTATCACCCAAAAGAGAAACTCTACGCATTAAGCAATAACTCCTCTTTCACGCCCCTACCCCCCACCCCTTCCCCTAGCTCCTCATATCCTCCAATCTGCTTTCTATCTCTATGAATTTGCTATTCAAGATATTCCACGTAAGTGGAATCATACAATATTTCTCCTTTTGTGTCTGGCTTATTTAACGTAGCATAATGTTTTCAAGGTTCATCCATGTTGTAACATGTATCAGAACTTCATTGTTTTTATGGCTAAATAATATTCTGTTATATGTATATACCACATTTTGTTTATCCATTCTTCTGTTGAGAGACATCTGAGCTGTTTCCACCTTTTGGCTATTGTGAATAATGCTACCATGAACACTGGTGTACAAGTGTCTGTTTGAGTCTTTATTTTCAATTACTTTGAATTGCTGGGTCATGTGGCAATTCTATGTTTAAGTTTTTGAGGAATTGCCACTTTTTTCCACAACAGCTGTACCATGTTGCATTCTCATCAGCAATGTACAAAAGTTCTAGTTTCTCCATACCCTCACCAACACCTATTATTTTCCTTTTTTTCAATTATAGCCATCCTAGTTGGTGTGTACTGATGCAAATGTGATTCTTAACCTTTGATTTTTGAGGCTATAGGAATATCATTTTCTGAATACCAATAGAACCCATCAATCTGAATTTTCTGTCACGGAATTTTCTACCAAATAGACATTTAGACCAAGGTCTTTATTCAGATAGCACCTAAATTATTTAATTGGTATGAACAAAATTTAACGTGGAGATGAGAAGGCACTCATCTTGTCGTCTCCATGTTAAAGAATAAAGAATTTATATTTTAATGTTTTAAGTATAAAGATACTTTAAGTGTCTTTTTAATATTTATGGATTAAGCTGTCACAGAAATATGGGACTAACACAATTATAAATGTTTGTGAGCCTGCCTGGGTAATGTCACAGTACATTTAATTCTAAAACAGCAATAACAAAATTAACTTTGTTTCCCTGGTTTTCAAGTTTTGCATCAAGTTTTTGAAAAATATTACAGCACCTAAGTTATATAGGACCACATAGTATCAGTGACCTATTACCTTTTATATATTTAGTTAGTTCTATCTGTCGGTCAGTACATATCAATCAATAGATAGTTCTATCTAGTTCAACTAATACAGAAGGCAGATATTTAGGCCACAATGCAAACTCAGTCCCTAAATATTTCAGCTAGCTTTGCACAGACAATTCCAAGCCACAGGTGTACATCCTCCTCAGAAATCCCCCAAAAGGATGATATTAATTACAAAGGGTTACAGAGAGGAAGGGAAATTAATTTTCATTACTAACTTTTCATAGTGGGAAAGTAATAGTAGTTCTATGCCCTAGAAATTCTGCTAATTGACTTGGCATCACTGCTTTCTGGGGCAACTAGAGGCTTGGCCTCTCTCACTTTGAATATAAGGGACAAAAAATTTTGGGTAGGTGAACAGTTTCATTGTTGGCCCCTATTTCAAGTTTTGGAGCCTTGAATAGTGTCCCAGAGACGGAGAAGTAGGATGGAAGACCAGGCTGTGGCTCTGAGTGGCCCTTCAGCAAGAAGGGGCTGCTGCTCCTTCCCTCCACACACTCTCCCAGGGCCTGACAAGCCCACTGGAGTTTATGACGCAGGACTTAAGAAAGCAAGTTATTGGTTGGAACATAATGATTCTTTGAAACAAGAATCCTACTTTGGAAACCTAACAGCCACAGAGCCTTTGGTCTCCCTCCTCATATTTGCTACAGTAACAAACAAGGGAGTGCTCTTTCCGGGCTCTTTTATGTACTTTGTTCCATCTCTCTACAGACTGTAAACTCCTCAAGGACAGAGAGAAGCCTATCAATCACACTATTTCTTTTCTATAGTACTACATGTAAGTGATATCCAGTAAAATATACTTAATGAAAATTGAATATGGGTCATGACAATATGTGATTTGAAAAAGGACTTTGGGTATAAAATAATAGGATTGAACCAGATTTTTATTTTAAAAAGATTTACATCACACTTACCTTGTGCCCAGGCATGGTTCAAAATGCTTTACAAATAGTAACTCACTTAATCCCACAGCAATTCTATGAAGTAGGTCACATTGTTATCACTCTTTTACAGGCTGTGAAGCACTTGCCCAAGGCCGCACAGTAAGCAAGTGGAAGAGCCAGTATTGCAAGTCCAGGCAGTCTGGTGCTAGAATCAAACCATGCTCTTAATCACCCTACCCACTGCCTGATGTCACTGTTAGGAGGCTGTGAGGCAGGGCTTCCAGCCCAAATATACACAGTCCGTTTATTTCATCAGAATTCACTATATTGACAGCAAAAATCAAAAAGAAGTTCCTAGAAAATGTCAGGATCCACATACAATGTAAAAAAAGAAAAAGCATTGAACTTGTAACCAGGAGATTTGGGTGGTGGTCTGGCTTTGCCTCTAGCTTGGTGTTTTATTTGGGGCAGGTTATCCACACTTTCTGGGCCTTACCTTCCTCATCTATAATATGGGACAGCTCGGAATGAGATTATGTATATGAAATTACTTCTAAAATATAAAACACTACATAAGTATAAGATATTATGAGGACGGTTTTTTAAGAAGTCACTTCAATTTTAAAAAGTACGGTGTAAACTTGAGAAAATTCTCCCCAAATGTATTTTTTAATTTCCCTTAAAACTATGGTCAACTTTTAGAAAACCTGCTTGTTATGGTTGTGTTGATCTCATCAACATCCTCACTACTGTGAATTCTCCGGACCCAAGAGGTTTATAAACAAAGAATTAGTGGCTTTCCTTTGTGTAAATTGTGTGTGGAGACAGTGTATTAAAACAGTGTGCCTATTAGCATCAAATTATATGAACCTGCTTCATTATATTTGCCTCAAACTGGCTCAAGAACAGAATACAGGGATGATTAGAGATAGGGTTCAAACGCTAGCTTATGTTCTCTCCTCAAGAAATGGCTCCTGGAGGAGCTTCAAGATGGCGGAAGCGTAAGACGTGGAGATCACCTTCCTCCCCACAGATACACCAGAAATACATCTACACGTGGAACAACTCCTACACCTACTGAACACTGGCAGAAGACCTCAGACCTCCCAAAAGTCAAGAAACTCCCCACATACCTGGGTAGGGCAAAAGAAAAAAGAAAAAACAGAGACAAAAGAATAGGGACGGGACCTGCACCAGTGGGAGGGAGCTGTGAAGGAGGAAAGGTTTCCACACAACAGAAGCCCCTTCGCGGGCGAAGACTGCGGGTGGCGGAGGGGGTAAGCTTCGGAGCCGCGGAGGAGAGCACAGCAACAGGGCTGCGGAGGGCAAAGCGGAGAGATTCCCGCACAGAGGATCAGGGCCGACCGGCACTCACCAGCGCGAGAGGCTTGTCTGCTCACCCGCCGACGCGGGCGGGGCTGGGAGTTGAGGCTCGGGCTTCGGTCGGAGCGCCGGGAGAGGACTGGGGTTGGCGGCGTGAACACAGCCTGAAGAGGATAGTGAGCCACAGCTAGCCGGGAGGGAGTCCAGGAAAAGGTCTGGAGCTGCCGAAGAGGCAAGAGACTTTTTCTTGCCTCTTTGTTTCCTGGTGCGCAGGGAGAGGGGATTAAGAGTGCTGCTTAAAGGAGCTCCAGAGACGGGCGCGAGCCGTGGCTATCAGCGCAGACCTCAGAGACTGGCATGAGACGCTAAGGTTGCTGCTGCCGCCACCAAGAATCCCGTGTGCGAGCACAGGTCACTGTCCACACCCCCCTTCCGGGGAGCCTGTGCAGCCCGCCACTGCCAGGGTCCCGTGATCCAGGGACAACTTCCCCAGGAGAACACACGGAGCACCTCAGGCTGGTGCAACATCAGGACAGCCTCTGCCGCCGCAGGCTCGCCCCACGCTCCATACCCCTCCCTCCCCCTGGCGTGAGTGAGCCAGGGCCCCCAAATCAGCTGCAACTTTAACCCCGTCCTGTCTGAACGAAGAACAGATGCCTTCCGGCGACCTACACGCAGAGGCAGGGCCAAATCCAAAGCTGAACCCCAGGAGCTCTGTGAACAAAGAAGAGAAAGGGAAATCTCTCCCAGCAGCCTCAGGAGCAGTGGATTAAATCTTCACAGTCAACTTGATGTACCCTGCATCTGTGGAATACCTGAATAGACAATGAATCATCCCAAATTGAGGTGGTGGACGTTGGGAGCAACGATTAATATATATTTTTCCCTTTCTCTCTTTTTCCGTGTGGATGACAGGGTATTGGTTCTCTGACTGGGCATTAGGCCTGTGCCTCTGAGGTGGGAGAGCCACGTTCAGGACACTGGTCCACCAGAGACCTCCCAGCTCAACGTAATATCAAACAGCGAAAAGCTCCCAGAGATCTCCATCTCAATGCCAAGACCCAGCTCCACTCAACGACCAGCAAGCTCCAGTGCTGGACACCCTATGCCAAACAACTAGCAAGACAGGAATACAGCCCCACCCATTAGCAGAGAGGCTGCCTAAGATCATAATAAGGTCACAGACACCCCAAAACACACCACCAGACGTGGATCTGCACATCAGAAAGAAAAGATCCAGCCTCATCCACCAAAACACAGGTACTAGTCCCCTCCATCAGGAAGCCTACACAAACCACTGAACCAAACTTAACCACTGGGGGCAGACACCAAAAACAATAGAAACTACGAACCTGCAGCCTGCGAAAAGGAGACCACAAACACAGTAAGGTAAACAAAATGAGGAGACAGAGAAACACACAGCAGATGAAGGAGCAAAGTAAAAACCCACCAGACCAAACAAATGAAGAGGAAATAGGCAGTCTACCTGAAAAAGAATTCAGAATAATGATAGTAAAGATGATCCAAAATCTTGGAAATAGAATAGAGAAAATGCAAGAAACATTTAACAAGGACATAGAAGCACTAAAGATGAAACAAGCAATGATGAACAGCACAATAAATGAAATTAAAAATACTCTAACTGAGGCAGAAGAACGGATAAGTGACCTGGAAGCTAAAATAGTGGAAATAACTACTGCAGAGCAGAATAAAGAAAAAAGAATGAAAAGAACTGAGGACAGTCTCAGAGACCTCTGGGACAACATTAAATGCACCAACATTCGAATTATAGGGGTCCCAGAAGAAGAAGAGAAAAAGAAAGGGACTGAGAAAATATTTGAAGAGATTATAGTTGAAAACTTCCCTAATATGGGAAAGGAAATAGTTAATCAAGTCCAGGAAGCACCAAGAGTCCCATACAGGATAAATCCAAGGAGAAATACACCAAGACACATATTAATCAAACTGTCAAAAATTAAATACAAAGAAAACATATTAAAAGCAGCAAGGGAAAAACAACAGATAACACACAAGGGAATCCCCATAAGGTTAACAGCTGATCTTTCAGCAGAAACTCTGCAAGCCAGAAGGGAGTGGCAGGACATATTTAAAGTGATGAAGGAGAAAAACCTGCAACCAAGATTACTCTACCCAGCAAGGATCTCATCAGATTTGATGGAGAAATTAAAACCTTTACAGACAAGCAAAAGCTGAGAGAGTTCAGCACCACCAAACCAGCTTTACAACAAATACTAAAGGAACTTCTCTAGGCAAGAAACACAAGAGAAGGAAAAGACCTACAATAACGAACCCAAAACAATAAAGAAAATGGGAATAGGAACATACATATTGATAATTACCTTAAATGTAAATGGATAAAATGCTCCCACCAAAAGACACAGACTGGCTGAATGGATACAAAAACAAGACCCATATATATGCTGTCTACAAGAGACCCACTTCAGACATAGAGACACATACAGACTGAAAGTAAGGGGATGGAAAAAGATATTCCATGCAAATGGAAAACAAAGGAAAGCTAGAGTAGCAATTCTCATATCAGACAAAACAGACTTTAAAATAAAGACTATTAGAAGAGACAAAGAAGGACACTACATAATGATCAAGGGATCAATCCAAGAAGAAGATATAATAATTATAAATATTTATGTACCCAACATAGGAGTACCTCAATACATAAGGCAAATACTAACAGCTATAAAAGGGGAAATCGACAGTAACACATTCATAGTAGGAGACTTTAACACCCCACTTTCACCAATGGACAGATCATCCAAAATGAAAATAAATAAGGACACACAAGCTTTAAATGATACATTAGGGCTTCCCTGGTGGTGTAGTGGTTGAGAATCTGCCTGCTAATGCAGGGGACACAGGTTCAAGTCGTGGTCTAGGAGGATCCCACATGCCGCGGGGCAACTAAGCCCATGAGCCACAACTACTGAGCCTGCGTGTCTGGAGCCTGTGCTCCGCAACAAGAGAGGCCACGATAGTGAGAGGCCCGCGCACCGCGATTAAGTGTGGTCCACGCTTGCCACAACTAGAGAAAGCCCTCACACAGAAACGAAGACCCAACACAGCCAAAAATAAATAAATAAAATTTAAGAAAATAAGTAACTGTTTACAAAAATAAATAAAAATAAATGATACATTAAACAAGATGGGCTTAACTGATATTTATAGGACATTCCATCCAAAAGCAACAGAATACACATTTTTCTCAAGTGCTCATGGAACATTCTCCAGGATAGATCATGTCTTGAGTCACAAATCAAGCCTTGGTAAATTTAAGAAAATTGAAATTGTATCAAGTATCTTTTCCAACCACAACGCTATGAGACTAGATATCAATTACAGGGAAAGATCTGTGAAAAATACAAACACATGGAGGCTAAACAATACTCTACTTAATAACGAAGTGATCACTGAAGAAATCAAAGAGGAAATAAAAAAATACCTAGAAACAAATGACAGTGGAGACACGATGACACAAAACATATGGGATGCAGTAAAAGCAGTTCTAAGAGGGAAGTTTATAGCAATACAATCTTACCTTAAGAAACAGGAAACATCTCGAATAAACAACCTAACCTTGCACCTAAAGCAATTAGAGAAAGAAGAACAAAAAAACCCCAAAGTTAGCAAAAGGAAAGAAATCATAAAAATCAGATCAGAAATAAATGAAAAAGAAATGAAGGAAACGATAGCAAAGATCAATAAAACTAAAAGGTGGTTCTTTGAGAAGATAAACAAAATTGATAAACCATTAGCCAGACTCATCAAGAAAAAAAGGGAGAAGACTCAAATCAATAGAATTAGAAATGAAAAAGAAGTAACAACAGACACTGCAGAAATACAAAAGATCATGAGAGATTTAGAAAATATGAACAGACCAATCACAAGCACTGAAATTGAAACTGTGATTAAAAATCTTCCAACAAACAAAAGCCCAGGCTTCACAGGCGACTTCTATCAAACTTTTAGAGAAGAGCTAACACCTATCCTTCTCAAACTCTTCCAAAATATAGCAGAGGGAGGAACACTCCCAAACTCATTCTACAAGGCCACCATCACCCTGATACCAAAACCAGACAAGATTGTAACAAAGAAAGAAAACTACAGGCCAATATCACTGATGAACATAGATGCAAAAATCCTCAACAAAATACTAACAAACAGAATCCAACAACACATTGAAAGGATCATACACCATGATCAACTGGGGTTTATTCCAGGAATGCAAGGATTCTTCAATATACGGAAATCAATCAATGTGATAAACCATATTAACAAATCGAAGGAGTAAAACCATATGATCATGTCAATAGATGCAGAGAAAGTTTTTGACAAAATTCAACACCCATCTATGATAAAAAACCCTCCAGAAAGTAGGCATAAAGAGAATTTACCTCAACATAATAAGGCCATATATGACAAACCCACAGCCAACGTCGTCCTTAGTGGTGAAAAACTGAAACCATTTCCACTAAGATCAGGAATAAGACAAGGTTGCCCACTCTCACCACTATTATTCAACACAGTTTTGGAAGTTTTAGCCACAGCAATCAGAGAAGAAAAAGAAATAAAAGGAATCCAAATCGGAAAAGAAGAAGTAAAACTGTCACTGTTTGCAGATGACATGATACTATACATAGAGAATCCTAAAGATGCTACCAGAAAAGTACTAGAGCTAATCAATGAATTTGGTAAAGTAGCAGGATACAAAATTAATGCACAGAAATCTCTTGCATTCCTATACACTAATGATGAAAAATCTGAAAGTGAAATTAAGGAAACACTCCCACTTACCACTGCAACAAAAAGAATAAAATACCTAGGAATAAACCTACCTAAGGATACAAAAGACCTGTATGTAGAAAACTATAAGACACTGATGAAAGAAATTAAAGATGATACAAATAGATGGAGAGATATACCATGTTCTTTGATTGGAAGAATCAACATTGTGAAAATGACTATACTCCCCAAAGCAATCTACATATTCAACTGAATCCTATCAAACTACCACTGGCATTTTTCACAGAACAAGAACAAAAAAATTCACAATTTGTATGGAAACGCAAAAGTCCCCGAATAGTGAAAGCAATCTTTAGAAAGAAAAATGGAGCTGGAGGAATCAGGCTCCCTGACTTCGGACTATACTACAAAGCTACAATAATCCAGGCAGTATGGTACTGGCACAGAAACAGAAATATAGATTAGTGGAACAGGATAGAAAGCCCAGAGATAAACCCATGCATATATGGTCACCTTAATTTTGATAAAGGAGGCAAGAATATACAATGGAGAAAAGACAGCCTCTTCAATAAGTGGTGCTGGGAACACTGGACAGGTACATGTAAAAGTATGAGATTAGATCACTCCCTAACACCATACACAAAAGTAAACTCAAAATGGATTAAAGACCTAAAGTAAGGCCAGACACTATCAAACTCTTGGAGGAAAACATAGGCAGAACACTCTTTGACATAAGTCACAGCAAGATCCTTTTTGACCCACCTCCTAGAAAAATGGAAATAAAAACAAAAATAAACAAATGGAAGCTAATGAAACTTAAAAGCTTTTGCACAGCAAAGTAAACCATACACAAAAAGAAAAGACAACCCTCAGAATGGGAGAAAATATTTGCAAATGAAGCAACTGACAAAGGACTAATCTCCAAAATTTACAAGCAGCCCATGCAGCTCAATATCAAAAAAAATGAACAACCCAATCCAAAAATGGGCAGAAGACCTAAACAGACATTTCTCCAAAGAAGATATACAGATTTCCAAAAAACACAAGAAAGAATGTTCAACATTATTAATCATTAGAGAAATGCAAATCAAAACTACAATGAGATATCACCTCACACAAGTCAGAATGGCCTTCATCAAAAAATCTACAAACAACAAATGCTGGAGAGGGTGTGGAGAAAAGGAAACCCTCTTGCACTGTTGGTGGGAATGTAAATTGATACAGCCACTATGGAGAAAAGTATGGAGATGTCTTAAAAAACTAAAAATAGTACTACCCTACAACCCAGCAATCCCACTACTGGGCATATACCCTGAGAAAACCATAATTCAAAAAGAGTCAGGTACCACAATATTCATTGCAGCTCTATTTACAATTGCCAGGAAATGGAAGCAACCTAAGTGTCCATCGACAGATGAATGGATAAAGATGTGACACATATATAGAATGGAATATTACTCAGCCATAAAAGAAATGAAATTGAGTTATTTGTAGTGAGGTAGATGGTCGTAGAGTCTGTCATACAAAGTGAAGTAGGTGAGAAAGAGAAAAACAAATATCGTATGCTAACACATATATATGGAATCTAAAAAAAAAAAAAAAGGTTCTTAAGAACCTAGTTGCAGGACAGGAATAAATACATAGACGTAGAGAATGGACTTGAGGATACTGGGTGGGGGAAGGGTAAGCTGGGATAAAGTGAGGGAGTGGCATGGACATGTGTACACTACCAAATGTAAAACTGATAGCTAGTGGGAAGCAGCCGCATAGCACAGGGAGATCAGCTGGGTGCTTTGTGACCACCTAGAGGGGTGTGATAGGGAGGGTGGGAGGGAGGGAGACGCAAGAGGGAAGACATATAGGGATATATGTATATGTATAGCTGATTCACTTTGTTATACAGCAGAAACTAACACACCATTGTAAAGCAAATATACTCCCATAAAGATGTTAAAAAAAAGAAGTGGCTCCTTGATATATATATAAAACTGAATCACTTTGCAGTATAGTTTAAACTTACACAACATTGTAAGTTAACTATGCTTTGAATAAAGAAATAAGAAACTCTATTAAAATTTTAAAAGAAAGAACAAAAGAAAGGAAGGAAGGAGGGAGGGAGGAGGAAGGAAGGAAGGAAGGAAAGGAAGGAAAGAAAGAAAGAAAGAAAGAGAGAGAGAAGAAAGAAAGAAAGAAAGAAAGAAAGAAAGAAAGAAAGAAAGAAAGAAAGAAAGAAAGAAAGAAAGAAAGAAAGAAAGAAAAGAGAAAGAAAGAAAGAAAGAAAGAAAGAAGGGAAGAAAGGAAGAAAGAAAGAAAGAAATGGCTCCTTGGTTTATTGAGATGAATGGGCTGCCCAGCTGCTAACATATCTGAGAGGGGTTTGGTATAAGGTAGGATGGTATTTGCAACACAAAGCTGATTCCATATAGCCTGAGAAAATAGGGGCAACAATTATTCACAAGTATGGTTTATGTATCTGGCACTGTGGTAGGCTCTGGGAATACAACAGTGAATAAGACACAATCCCTGTCTTCACAGAGCTTAAAGCCTAGTGTGGTGGTTCTGAATTGGCTCCACATTATAATTATCTGGGACACTTTTTAAAATTACCAGTGTCTAGGCCTTACTCAAACCAGTTAAAACCAAAATCTCTAGGGGCACGACCCAGGAATCTGTATTTTCTTTTTTTTTTTTTTAGGTTCTCAGTTTGACTGTAAAATACAACCAGAATAGAAGACCAATGTTTAATGGGAAAGAAAAAGGAGTAAAGAGTCATTGCAGTACAAAGGAGTAAGTGCCATGTTTGGAGTAACAGACAAAAGCCTCCAACCCAGGTTTCACCAGTCAGAGAAGTTTTCCCTGTTGAGTGCTGCAGAACGGTGTTAAACATCTAAAGCAGGAGAAGGACAATAAGACAGAGGAAGCAGAATGTGTAAAAGCCCCAGAGGAAATGAGCACAGTGCTATAAAGCAGCACTACCCAAACTTGAACACTCATGAGCATCACCTAGTGATCTTGCTGAAATGCTGATTCTAATGCAGGAAATCTGCAGGAGGCTGAGATTCCACATTTCCAATAGGATCCTAGGGGATCCATTGCTGCTGATCCAGAGCAAGAGTATGATTGGAGAATAGATGTGAGAAGCAGGTATGGCCAAGATGAGCTGGAAAGGTCAACAAGGCCTAGATCCCAAAAGCCCCTGCTAAGGAGTTTGGACTTGATCCTAGACTTTATCACGAGGGCAATAGGGAGCCACTGAAGGGTCTTTAGCCAAAGAGTGGTAGAATTAGGGTTTGCATTTTATTTTTTTTAATAAATTTATTTATTGGTTGATTGATTTTTGGCTGCATTGGGTCTTCGTTGCTGCACAAGGGCTTTTCTCTAGTTGCAGTGAGTGGGGGCTACTCTTTGTTGCGGTGCATGGGCTTCTCACTGCGGTGGCTTCTCGTTGCAGAGCACGGGCTCTAGGTACACAGGCTTCAGTAGTTGTGGCATGTGGTCTCAGTAGTTGTGGCACGCAGGGTCTAGAACGCAGGCTCAGTAGTTGTGGCGCACGGGCATAGTTGCTCCGTGGCATGTGGGATCTTCCCTGACCAGGGCTCGAACCCATGTCCCCTGCATTGGCAGGCGGATTCTTAACCACTACGGCCCCAGGAAGTACCTAGATTTGCATTTTAGAAAGACCAATCTGACAAGTCAAACTAGAGGTGAGTGATCAAATGGGACAAAGTTGCAGTAATCCGGGTAACAGATGATGGGGCCAGAACAAAGAAAGAAGAGGAGAATGGAGAAAAGTGGAAAGTCTTGTCCTATAAATTCTGTTGGTTGAGGGTTCAAGGGAGAGGGGGAAATTAAGGAGACTTGTATCAGTTAGTGTTCTTGAATGCGAACAGTAGATTTCATTCTGGCTGGTTTAACCCAAAACTGGTTTATAAGAAGATATTAAATAGTTCACAAAATTATTGGGATGTCTGGAGAAACGTTCAAGGCTAAGCTTCCAGGGACAGTGCCTGACGCCTGACGCAGGCCATAAAACTATCCAGGTCAGGAATCTGTCTATATCAGTCAATGGTACCAATTACTGCTGCTGCTGTCATTGGGCCCCAAATACCAGCAACTTAGTTTTACTGCAACTGCTACTGTCACCAATGCCACTTCTGCATCCGATCTTGAACCTCCTATGCTTGAAAGCCCTACCAACTCCGAAGTCAGGAAAATGGAGGTCCCATGCAGAGTCTGTTTATTCACATTGCTCACTTCCCAGCTTAATCTTGCATTCAGCTATCCAATTGGCATGCCTGCATCCTAGCTGCAAATGAGGCTAGGGAGCTGCATTCCGATTTCTACATGGAAGGGAAAAGTATACTCAAAATGTGGGAATTTCCCCAAATAGAAATGTTATTCAAAAGATGACGGGGTCCATTCACTTTAACCTAAAAAAGCTTTCCGGAATGATTAGCTTCAGAAAGAGAAGCAAAACTGCATTGTGCTGAGACGTGACAGGGAGGCGAGAATCCAGAGGCTTTAAGAGTAGCAACTCTCTTAAACTTAGAAAATTAAGGCGTTATTCCCCCTCCTTCTTCTTCCCACAGAAAGGAACTCTCACACATTCCACCAATTAGAGATGAATTTGTGTGAAGGGACTGCTATTAAAATGCAAATATACCTTTTAAGAAGGTTATGTTTCATTCACAAGTTAATGGGAATTACTTTAATCAGCTTCACGCCAGCAGAGTGCAACTAAACACAGTACTTAGAATATTAGATTTTTGATTGTGGCCTAGAGGAAGGGAATCTTCTGAGTTGTAGGTCAAGCCTGGAGCAAATTTTGGAGATGCTAAAGGCAGCATAATACATACAGGGAATTGCTATAAAAGAGAAAGGAGACGGAGAGTTATTCCAAAGAGAGAGTTGGTGACCAAAAAAAAATTTGCCAAAAAACAAAATTTGCCTAGATGTGGTATGGCCCTGAAAATCCGGTTTATGCCAGATTGTTTAAACTGCAGACCATATCTTCCCTGCAGTTAAGCCCAGTCACCCCAGTTTAGTTCAGGCTTTACAGCAGGTGGCTCCCCTTCCAAGTCCTGTCCTTCTTTTACTGGTGAAACCCAGCAGGACCCTGCAAGGTCCTCCCAGATACAAAATCCCCTCAGCACCCGCACCCCTATTTCTTTTTTTGTAGAAAAAATTTTAGTCTCCTAGGCTTTCCCTGAGTTCCAAAGAGCAGATTCAAACAGTTACTAATTAGGGAAGTGAGTGAATGCAGGAAAGTAGTCAAGAAACAATGGTTCAGCCACATAACAGAGTCCTAGTTACTCCTCAAGGGGTATGTATAAGCATCTGATGCATATCTTTGAGTTGTCCTGCAGGAACTAAGACTCCCACCCACGTGGAGGATAGTGACTACATGCTGAGACTGCAGACTGTTTAGAACAAGAAGATTGATGATTGAGATTCCTCGAGCACCACCCTATCACCTCACCACCAACCAATCAGAAGAAAGTCACACACCCTGTAGCCTCTCCCTCCCCCTCCCCTCAATGTTGCCTTTAAAAACCATCCGGCAGTTTTGGGGGTTTTTAGCGTGAGCTTCCTGTTCTCCTTGCTTGGCTTTGAAATAAATCTTTCTCTGCTCCACACTCTGAAGTTTCCATTTGTTTGGCCTCACTGTGCATCAGGCACATGGACTTGGGTTCGTTCAACAACATTGGGAGGGAAAGAACACAATGGTGGAAAGAGAAATCGTTTTCTAATTAAATTGTTTTCCTTGTTTCTTCCCTAAATTCTGAGCCCCCTGAGAATAAGAACAGCATCTTATTCCTCATATATTTCCAACACCTAGCTTGGTGTCTGGCATGATAAATAAACGTTAATAAACAATTGGATAAATATGTGGATGCAGTTATTAATTAATTCTGAAGTTGGAATTTTCTCTACTTGTGGGGATCTTTAGATTGTCCTTCCTCACGCATGCTGAGAATCTACAGTATTTCTTTTGCTTCACTTGCCAAAAGGAGCAAACAATCAGGGAGCTGCCATCTGATAAATACTGCTTTCCCTTTTTTATCTCAAGCAAACGCAACTGAAGAATTAGATGTATATGAACAATTCATTATTGAAATTCTATTATTTACTTCCTGCTGGAGTCAGTATGAGCTTTACTTAGTTACAACACTCAAAGACAATAAAAATCGTTCATTATTTTTTCTGTATCAAGTCAAATCTGATTCCAATTTTCTTCCCCCACAGCACAAAGAGAGCTCTAAGGGCTTAGGGCCATAGTGGCTCCCTCTAACGTGCCTCTTAGTTAAGTCTGCAAGAGCCCTTGAAGGCAGTGGCTCCATCCCTTTGTGAAATAAAATTCATATTTTATGACAAGATAATAAAAATTTAAACATAAAAATTTTTCTTTGCGGGCTTCCCTGGTGGCACAGTGGTTGAGAGTCCGCCTGCTGATGCAGGGAACACAGGTTCGTGCCCCAGCCCGGGAAGATCCCACATGCCGCGGAGCTGCTGGGCCCGTGAGCCATGGCCGCTGAGCCTGCGCGTCCGGAGCCTGTGCTCTGCAACGGGAGAGGCCACAACAGTGAGAGGCCTACGTACCGAAAAAAAAAAAAAAAAAAAAAATTCTTTGCCCTTTGACCTCCTCTCTCCTCTGCTACTGTCCATTGTGTATCTGCATTATGCATCAACCAAACCTCCCCCACCTGCAGAAATACCTGCTCAACCGTAAAAAGCAACACTCTCCTAGCATCAACAAGACAACTCCTTAAAAGGTGACATTCTTTCTCCATCTTGTAAGGGGCCGCTAGATGATGCTTAGATCTGGATTGTATAAACTGTCAATAATGCATCATTTAATGTACAGCTTTCTGTTTCGAAAAACTTATGTAACTGTGCCTTGACTTCTAATGGGTGGAACAGTTCTCAGAGCTTTCTGAGATGCTCTTCCTGGATTACAATCCTTGAATTTGGCTCAAATAAAATTTTCAATTTCTGTCTTAGATCGACTGATTAATTTTTCGTAGACACCTTCCTGCCATGCAAGCTGGGCTGCGTAGGAGACATTTTCACCAAGGCTAGGATCGCAGCAACCATTCTCCTCTGATGTCTTGCCATATTTCCAATGGCTGGAAAAAAAGATGGGGAGGGGTCAAGGACCTTGACTCATCTTACACTGATAACTCACTAAGTCAAACTTCACCTCTGTAAACTCTTGGAGAAATTAAATAGTTGCGCTAAAAATGTTAACAGCAGCTATGTCTCTCTTTGTCTTCTCAGCTGTTACCTTCCCACAAAAAGATGACAAAAGAAACCTCAATGTGGCCTTTACAACCTCTTCAGTCAATGTGCCAGATATCTTTTGCTGGCCTTCCTGATCTACACGCAAGCATTCTCCACCCTGCTTTCTGCCCTGGAGGCTGGGACATCAACAGGTCCCCAGGCTTCCTAGCTATTGGCTGTTTTTTGCAATGGGGAGCTCTGGCAGGAAGTGGAAGGAAGGTAGAAAATGCAGTCAGGTATTTATTTCCCTAGCTCCCTTCCTAAAGGGCCACCTAAATTTCGTTATGCTTCTTAGCAGAAGGCTCATTCCTTCTCTTAAGGGTCTATGTAAGTCTCTACCCCTGGATTCCAGACTCTCTCCTTTTCTCGCTTCAGGCCAAGGGAATGGTAACATCTCACCTGTTACCATGCCCAAGGGAACGGTAACATCTCAGCTGTTACTACACTACCAACTGTGGTGCCCCTACACCCACACCTTTGTAAATAGTGCCTTTGTCAATAAAACTTTCCCAGGTTATCCTATTTAGAGTGTGTTATTTGCTGATAGGACCCTGACTGATACAGTCAGTGTGATAAAATAACTTATTTTTTCTCTGACTATAAATAATCTTCAATATCTTCTTTTCCAAATAGTGTATTTGTTTATGGCACTTATCCATGGATTTCAAAGAACTATATAAAAAATAATTCCCACATTTCTTGGTAGAACGATATGAGAATAATTTTTTAAAAAGAATAAAATCACAATTCTCATACAAACATAAAATCAACATGTGTCAAAGATTTTTATTTCATTCATACTTAACTCAGCAAGGAAGAAACCAGTAATATATTACAGCCAGTTCAAAAAAGAACTCAAATCTCCTCAAATAAAGAATTCTAAATAATTTATGCAGATACTCCCTAGCCAAGGAGGTAGATCGTAACTTCCTACCCCTTGAGTATGGGCTGTGTTTAGTGATCTGCTTCCAAAGACTAAATCATGGAAGTGGGTCTGTGTGTAAGTTTACAGTGGAGAAACCTGGCAAACACACTACCCTAGTCAGGTAATTAAGGTCAACATCACCATCAATAAGACCTGTTGACAGAATGTACCATTGATATGATGTAATCAGAAGGGCACTTCATCTCTATGGTCATCCTCAAAAACCCATAACCCTGCTCTAATCATGAGAAAAACATCAAATCCCAATAGAGGGGCATCCTACAATATACCTGACCAGTACTACCCAAAACTGTCAAGGTCATCAAAAACAAGGAAAGTGTGAGAAACTGTCATGAACTAAGGAATCTTGTCAGCTAAATGTAATGTGGTATCCTGGGTGGGATACAGAAAAAGGATTTAGAGAAAACCTAATAAATCTGAATAAAGTATGGAGTTTAATTAATATACCAGTGCTGGTTTCTTAGTTGTGACAAACATACCATAGTAATTTGAGATATTAATAACAGAAGAAACTGGGTGAGGGGTATATGGGAACTCTCTGGTATCTTTGCAACTTTTCTGTAAATCTACATCTATTCTAAAACTTAAAGTTTATTAGAGAGAGAGAGAGAGAGAGAACTACTCAAGGTGCTATATACTTTTAGTCAGGTAAGGAATGCTGAAATGAATTTACAAATGGATGCAAAATTGGCAAAACCGGTCAATACCCACAGAGTAATAATCAAATTTTACATTTTTATAGACAGTATCAGTGTTCAAAGAGTTAGCTTCTATCTCTACAGAGTTGTAAGATAGTCTAGTCAAAGACAAACCCTGTATAGCCCTATAGGACCAGGTAAATCCCAGAGGTTCCAGAATTCTGTTAAAAAGATATCTAGAAATCTCTTTTGCCCATTTCAAAATCTTTCACAATTTTTTTCTACAAAGGATGCAGGTGTCAAAATTATTTTAAAAGGCCCTTACAACAGGCTGGCCTGACTTGACAAAACAGCTAACAGAAGTATACAAATATTCAGAAGGTTATGCAATGCTTTGCCAAGTTATTACAACATTATGAACTGAAAAATAACCCAAACATCAACATAATTTATCAGCCTGCCCTGGGGAAACCCTACAGATTGCCAAAGATATGCATCATTGCCTTACAGTTAAAAGCACTTGCTATGTTACGTTACCTAGGCAACACACCAGCAAATGGTACAGTAATAAAATAAGAATTTAAAAAAGCAAGTTGAACAAAAGAACAGTCAATATCAAGTTCCAAACTCAATTCCATTTCCTACCTGGTTGTACAAACTATTTGTGTTAAGAAGGGACTCAGCTCTTAGGTGGGAACTATCATTTTCCCAGGCCTCATATTTTTGTATTGGAGGGGCTTCAACAGCCCATGATTAAGCCCATGATTAACACCATGGCATCAGTTTCTGCCTATGTAAGAAGAGGCTCCATGACAAAATATCAAATATATGATTATGGTTGGAGCATTTGCCCTTGGAGTTTTTATTTCAGACTCTTATTTACATATGTATGTTTCCTTTTTCCTCACAGTCTTAGTGCATGTGCCAAGTGTCTTTTTTTTGTTTTTGGCCACACCTTCCAGCATGTGGAACTTCCCTGACCAAAGATCGAACCCACGCCCCTTGCAGTGGAAGGTGGAGTCTTAACTACTGGACCACTAGGGAAGCCCCAAGTGACTTTTTTTTTTTTTTTTTCAGAATTCTCACTTCTCTTCAATCGCTGAGTTTCAGCTCTTACAAATAACCTTAGAACAATTCAGGTAGCTAAGGTTTTGGGGGGGGAAACAGTTCTTACTTGTACATGAAGAACTACTGCATCCTCAATTTTCTGTAAATAACTCAATTGGCTGGATTAACATTGTCACAGAAACACAAAAATTTTTTAAAGCCATAGATCACTGTGTATATATTTACAAAAGGCATAATCAAACATGCATTTCTCCTTACTAGGAGAACTTAAATAGATGTTTGAACATTAAGGCAGTGATGACTCTAAAACATAATGAAATTCTAAGTTAAGGCTTTATGTTTGTTTTGCCATATTCATAGGCAACTGTGACCAAAGCAAACTTTTATCTACTAGGTTGAGTTCATCTGCCTAGGATATATTATTTATCCACTACCAACAATTCTTCTACGGGATAGCAATTAGTAGCAAACCACTGATTTATTATACTTTAATGAATTATTAGTCTCCCCCTTAGGTTTTATTTTGAGGATTTAGCCTTCAGCAGCATAAGCATGTGCCACAGAAGGAACAGAGTATTTTTTTGGGTAAACTTAGAAAAATTTACAGACTGCACTGATTTTTACTTGCTTGAGATTTGGCCAGCAATCAAGAACTCAGGATCTCCTAAATACAGAAAACCTCAAAAGCATACTTGACCACAGACCCATCTCAAAACATAGATGTTCTTAAACACTGAAGCAATCAGTCATCACCTTACTTCCTTTGAAGACTGGTATTATCCTCTCTAAACAAAGCAACAAAATGCAGAATACCACATCTTAGATGGATCTATTCTATAATTGCTATCCTCAAGGCACAGATACTATCCTTGCTGGACCAATGTGTTTCCTCATTCAAGGAAAAAATGAGAGGTGGATGAAAAGAAGATTCACTTTAAAATAGTTGTTTATTGCACTCTTGCCCTATCAAGCTTATGCATAGTATTGAAATTTAGTGGGGAATTTCCTTTTCTCCTTACTTTATTTTTTTTAACAATTAGAGTGACAAAACTTGGACTCAGCTGGTGGGTGCTCTTTGAGGAGCAGCTCTGGAGCACCGCCCTGGCCTTTTGTAGGGAGTAGGGGGGACGCTCATAGGACACACTCCAGTATGAGCTAATAGGCATGATTCCACAGCCCAGCGTTTCCATAGTTGGGGCGACTTACTGTCACTTAGACTGAAACGATCGCTATTTACACTAAGTGCTTGCTGCTACTTTAAGCAAGAATTTTACAGCAACACGTCTTGTGAGGAAAGTACTATACACTTACACTGCTATCAGTAAGAGTTCACGTAGAGGAGGGATGGCATTGACTATATGAAAATTGTCCCAAAAGCTAAAGACAGAGGCTTCCCTGGTGGCGCAGTGGTTGAGAGTCCGCCTGCCGATGCAGGGGACACGGGCTCGTGCCCCGGCCCGGGAAGATCCCACATGCCGCGGAGCTGCTGGGCCCATGAGCCATGGCCACTGAGCATGCGCGTCCGGAGCCTGTGCTCCGCAACGGGAGAGGCCACAGCAGTGAGAGGCCTGAGTACCGCAAAAAAAAAAAAAAAAAAAAAAAAAAAGCTAAAGACAGCTGTAGTTTTCCTTTGTGTCTTCAAATAAGGAAAGAGTAAGATGTCAAAGCAGATGAAGCTGATGGTGTTTAAATCTGATGGTGCAGCATCAGACTTCTTTAGACATTATTAGGAAACAGGAATTTCTAACAAGCACTGGCAAAAGTATTTTAGGTGCAATTTAAGTAAGTCATATGTCAACTACAATGTTTCAAAAATTTGAAAAGTTTGTACACTAGTCCTGGTAAGCTTGATTCAGCTAAATGGCTAGATGGGTTGTTTTTTTTTTTTACGTTGTGCTGGGTCTTAGTTGCTGCACTTGGGGATTTTCTTTGTGGCACATGCGATCTTTGTTGTGGCACGTGGGATGTTTTAGTTGCGGCATGCATGCAGCGTCTACTTCCCTGACCAGGGATCGAACCCAGGTCCCCTGCATTGGGAGCACTGCGTCTTACCCACTGGACCATCAGGGAAGTCCCCTGCTAGATGGGTTTTAAAGGTGTGAAATACATTTTTTTTTTTAAAGAAGGGATGTCTACACTGAAAGGGCAAATGTAGGCAACACAAAAAACAATCACTGTTTTAGATCAACATCTTACACTTTATAATACACTCATACATTTTTACACAAATTTCATGTTTATAAGTGCAAAAGGCAAAGAACCTCAAAGAATCGAAGTAACTGTATCATCAACTGCATTCAATAGAGTTAATACTGTTGTCCCCATTCTCCATCTTCTAAATCCAGAAGGGAACCGTAAATGCCATCCCCCATGTGAACTCCACTTTCAGAAGTTGGAGACTGGGTGTAGTTCTGCACACAACTGGGTTCCAACAGAGCTGAATTGAGTTTCCATTGTGTTCCAGGCCAAATCCGCCAGAAGAAAGTCATCCATTGCTGTCTGAGTTTCATTGCTGTTGAAGAACAAGCTCCCCAAAGTTTCAAAGCCAGAATTCATGGTCTGTGTTTCTGCACTGCTTAACTGAACTTTGCTTTCTAGAGCAGGTAGGTGTTTAGCAGCAGAGATTCTTTCAGTTTGGGTCTCTGTGTCAGACAATCAATACTCATGGAAAAGCTGGAGTGTTTCAGAATACTTCCCAGAGGCAGATGAGGGCTACTGTCTAAAAAGAAGTTCAAGTCCCTCTGTGTCTGAATGTCAAACATTTCAAGGCCTAAGAAGTTAGAATTTCCTCTACGACTGTAGGACTGGGCAGAGGTGTCTGCAAGTAAGAAGTCAGTTTGGGTCTCTATGTCCAGCGATTCCAAGACTGGCTCAGTGGTTATGGGGCTAAGTTCACTCTTTTTAGTTTGAGTCTGGATTTTTGAGGCCGAAAAGAACTCTCTAATATCAAAATCAACTGCAGGATTCTGGGTTGGGCCAGATGGGAGCTGGGTGTCAGGTCCATTACTTGTGTCAGACGAAGACTACGATTGTCCAGTGTCTGACCAGGCAGATTACTTGACAAGATGTTTTCCAGATCACTTAATAAATCCCTGGTTCAGGTCTGATTATCTGTCATGTTCTGTGAAGAAAGTGTACTATTCTGTGTGCTGAATGAAGTTCATGATTGGTTCAGATTTCTCAATATCTTGATTTAAAGTTTTAGGGTGGTTCTGAGGTAACAAACCATGAGTTACAGTCTCTGCTACTAAGCTGCTGCTTATAATTTGTCTGTAGAAACATCATATGATGAATGAACACTCTCAAAAATGTCTCCACACATTACAGCTTGGTCTATCTGTACTCGATCATCTGTTGGACTTCGCATTCCACTGGTCTGAGTTTCTCTCAAAAGAGATCCCACCTGACGGGAAACTGGGATCTATAAATACATCAGTCTGAGCAGCTATAGATGAGATTACCTTAGAACTGGGCAAAAATTTTGAGTATGAACACTAATGGGAAGGGAAACTTGAGAACCAAATGTCAAATCAGTTTACGAACAAGGTGATACAGAGGAATCAGGGCTAGCCCACTGTGCAGATGTGGGACTCGGAGGGACATTGTTCCAGCTAATGATTAAGAACTCTCCAGACAATAGGGGCTTCTTAGACAATGGGTGAATTTCCAGGATGTCCGGCCCCCTTCCGAGAAGGAGGGGAGATAACAAAATGTAAAAAAGGTGTCTGTCAAAGACCAATCAGACAGCTGGGGAGAAGGAGGGAGATAACAAAATGTAAAAAAGGTGTCTGTCAAAGACCAATCAGGCAGCTGGGGACAAGTTCCCTCTCTGGTCCGAGCCTAAGCCGGGACCAATCAGCAGGAGAACACAACCAAATCTATAATTTACATACGGGGAAGTGGGAACCTATAAAACTGACATATTCGCGCCCAAAAGGGTTCCTTCTTCGACCTCCTACGTGAGGACCAAGGAACCCCGGTGCACCTGCCTTCAATAAACCTCTTGCGTTTTGCATCGGCTTCCGACTCTTGTTGTTTCCTGGGCGAGTCGAAACTCCTAGGAGACCGCGCAGGTCTAACACAGACAGTAAAAAGTGTTGTGTGGTGTAAGACAGGTCTGCCTGTGCATTGATTGAAGAAATGCTGTTTTCTTGACATGTGTTCCCTAGTTCTTGTAAAGAGTTAGATGGACTTTTACCCGAGTTCACTTGAACACCTGTGCTAATTGGCTCAACAGCAACGGGATTTACAATTTTTGAAAGACGGAGGCTCTCCTTTAGAGAGCAAGCCTCTGAATCTAGGCCGAGGATCAGGGTTCCTATGGACAAGGGCAGTAAGTGCACAGAACCGCGGGGACAGAGCCCTGATGATCGACACCCAACACTACAGGCTGGGCTGAGGAGTCTGCTGTAGGCACAAAGACAGGCACTTCAGGCTTTGGTAAAAGCAACTTCTGAGGATACCTTGGACGAGTTGGAAGAGTCTGCTTTCTGGCATTAGAGCTGCAAGAGTCTTCAAAAGAAGCCATTAGCTTTATTTCTGAAGTTTCTAGCTCTTGAGCATCTGGTGTTGGGGTTGATTGGTTGCTCAGTGATTCACTGGTCTTACTGGACAACTTCTGGTTGTGCAGGCACTTTTCCATTTTCCTTTTCTTACTAGATGGATCCCTGTGTTCTGCAGGGATCGCACGGCCAGTTCGGTAGATGTGGGACTGTAAATGCAGTCCTTCTGGCATAGGGACAGCCACATGTGCACTGGAAGGTATTGCCACAATCCTCTGGATGTCTTTTCAAGTCCTACTCAGTGCCATACGAATTGCTGCACTTAACTATGTTTGTGCTGCTTTTCTGCATGCATTTTCATAAAGTGCTGTTTTCTGAGAGAAAATTGAGAACTTGGTCTGTCAGGGCCTCTCGGGTATCCTTCAATCGGACAACAGCAGAACCTCAGGACAGTTTTCAAATCTCTTCCTATTGTTGGATTCTCTATGCCATCCTGCTGGTGGTGGCTCTTGACCAGGTGCGTGTTGAGCACCGGGCTGTTGGGCAGGATCTTGCCGCCGCCGCGCGCCGGGAACAGGCTGTTGGTCCACACGGCCCAGGACAGCTTGCTCACCCAGGGAGGGATAAGCTCCCCGGCCAGCTGCCTCTCAGCGGCCTTGGGGGAAGGGGACCCCATGGGCCCGAGGCGGCGGCAGCTCCCCTCACAGCCTGGGCGCCCCAGGCCAGAGCCGCGGACCCTGCCACCACCGTCTCAGAGGCCACCAGGTGCGCCATGTGTCTTGAAGCCCGAATTCACCTGGGTCTTTCACACCTGTTTCAGATACCCTGGTAGAAGAGTGACTATCTCTCATAGTAAATTGGTAAAGAGACTTCTGAATATAATCTTGTATACCCTGCTTGCACAAGGGAAAATGTGTTGATCATGCCTTGTGTGAGAATTTCCACTCCATGTCACAGCAATATTTCTTACTACAAATGAATAAATTAGTATTCTGGTTCTATCCCAATTCATGTGCAATTTAGTTAGTATGAACTAATTTCTCAGAAACTGATCACCTCCCTAGGCACTGAGAAAAAAAAAACAAAAAAAAAAACCTCTCTAAGCTTTGAGGTAGGGGGCTAGGTTTCTTCCAAGCCTTCCCTGAAATGAAACCTCTATCTCTTCCTGTTGCATATCTACTGATTAACATACCTCCAAGTAAAGCCTCGGGCAAGAGGTTCATTCTAGAGCTAAATCTTACGTAAAGCTCTGCTTAGTCCAAGAAACAGATTTCTTAGTCTATGAAACAGATTACGAAACAGTTCATTTTTCTTTCTTTTCCTCTTTACAATCAGGAAGCTTACTATCAGCTGCAAAGGATCTTTCAGAAGTGGTTCTCTGTTAAAATTTGGGGCAGCCAACTTGAATGAATTAAACAACTTAAAATAACTCTAAATTATTATACCATCTCAGAGGGCCTAGAATGCTTTCATAACTAATGCACTAGCTGCATGGTCTCCTTTCAGCACTGTAGCTGTTTGAGAACTATTCTTGCCCAGACAGTGATTTCTTGTATACTCACAAGGCAAAGCTCTCTTATGTTCCAGTGAATCTTCTTCCTCTAGAGCCAACTTAATGTTGTGCTTTGCCTCTTACATCTAACTTGAAGGAAATTGTACAACATGCTCCACGTCAACATTACATGTGATGAACATAACTGTTTTATAACAAAAATTGAAGTTGTATATCTGTGAAAACTTTGCTACATTATCTTCTCAGCACTCCAGTCAAGAACCACTGTCTTGTCTATTTGTTTTCAATTTTCCACATTCCAACTGACATAATTCCATTTTGTTTACTCCTTATGCTTTATTTTTATTCACATTTCACTATTTTATTGCAGGTATGGCTGACCTTCTTAAATTCTTTGTGGAATGAAACTAGATGTTCAAAAAAATAAATAAAATACAGAAAGTAAATACTTTCTCTTTAGTGCCTACTCTCTACTGCCCTCTGCAGGTAGAAAGAAAGAATAAGATCCTCACTTAACAGGAAGATTTAAAGTAATTGGTGTTTTTTGAGAGGCTAACCATTACCAACCAGACTCCATCTACCCACAGGAAGGATTTCTCAATTTGCTAACGTCCCTTCTCTGTGGAAAAATTTCTGGGAACCACAGACTATTTTCAAGAGAGTTCCCTATCTCCTACACCCATATACAAACGGACATGAAGTCCTCTCTTATTCTGGGTGAAGGCTAAGGGCCCTCTATGTCAAAGTTCCTTCAAGCCTGTAAAACTTGAGTCTGGGAGTGAAAGAGAAGAGACATAAAGGTGCAGACAATGCAATTTGTCTGTGCTCTGCAGATAAATGTCAACAAATGTAGGAACCCCTGCAATCCCTCAATCAGAGATAATGTAAGATTTTGCTTTCTGTTTTTACAAAAAGTGAAAGGCAGCCTGCAAGATAACCAGCAAACAGGCAGCTTCAATTCTCTGTAGAAAGGACTGTTCATTATACATAGATTATTTTCTTCAGCTACACTACTTTATATGGATAGCAACACTGTCAGTGATGTCATCTTCTGAAACAGAGACCAGGATGTATAGGCATATTGTGCCAACCGAGCCCAAATCAATGACCTGGGTAATGCAGTCAGGGTAACACTATTATTCTTCATCTAAACCCTCCAAGCCCATAGAAAAATAATGCTAATCTGATGCAGGTTCAAGGAATACATTATGTGGGAAAGAAAATCAAGCCCTTGTTTAATTTCATTTACATTCTAATATGTACTTACAGGAAACACCACAGAATTCAGTATCATTATGTGCATCAGACTATGCCATTTTATTTTTGAATTAGTAGCATGTTTAAAAATTTATTAAAATCAAACACTTTCTTGGATAAGAATATTTTTAGCAAGGATATTCTCTAAAAGATTGATCTCCAAATATGTATTCACATAGCCTACCAACACCTTTCCACAACTGCGAGAACAGAATGATTTATAGCATTCTTGATAGAGGAGGCAGCGTTGTTTTATTATTTGGGGTAAGGAGATTTTTTTGCAAGATTTATAGCTTTCAGTTCCACCTCCGCTTGTTTTGTGATTCAATTGACTCATTCTATTTACCTATCTTCACAATGGTCATAATATGGACTTAGCAGATTTAAAATTTTTCAACGTCTGTAAACTTAAGCTTTCTGAGCTGAAAAATGTCTCTTTAAAAGGTATGCTGGGGGCTTCCCTGGTGGCGCAGTGGTTGAGAGTCCGCCTGCCAATGCAGGGGACACGGGCTCGTGCCCCGGTCCGGGAAGATCCCACGTGCCCGTGAGCCATGGCCGCTGAGCATGCGCGTCCGGAGCCTGCGCGTCCGGAGACTGTGCTCCGCAACGGGAGAGGCCACAACAGTGAGAGGTCCGCGTACCGCATAAAAAAAAAGGTATGTTGGGAAGAGAACCACTGGGTCTTTTCACTCGCTTAAAAGCATACACTGAGCGCCTTCTACCGAATTGCATGTAGGTTGGGGTAAGGGTTAGTACGTACAAGTCTTTTAAGACCGCACATCCGGGCCACCGATGAGCCAGTCAGAGGCCCCGCCTTTCTGGAGGCGGGGCCACGGGCGACCAGCACGTACCTCCGCTGCGTCGCGCCCCGTCCAATGCTCCCTGAGCGCCGGAGGCGGGCCTGTGCGGCGCGTGGCTGGAATCTGGGGAATATCCGCGCGGGCTTGAGCCATGGCTGAAAGTGGCCGGCCACCTCAGGCCCGGGCCCTCCTGCAGCAGTGCCTGCACGCCCGCCTGCAAGTACGCCCCGCCGAAGGGGACGCAGCGGCCCAGTGGGTGGAGGTAACGTCGGCTCCGCAGCTCCGGTTATCCTGTGGCGCGCAGGGGCAGTTCTCACCGCACTGTCTAGGCGATTTGTGCCCTCGCGTCTCCCTCCGAGCCGGTCGCGTGGCGCATGGCACGTGCTGTGGGCGGGGCGGGACTCCCGGCCGGTCCGCCCAACGCTGCCCTCAGTGCCTACCTGTGGTCGCCTCTCTCCTCGGTCCTGCACCACCGGCCCTGGCCCTTTCTCCCTCGGACTTATTTTCCGAGAGGAAGAGGGTGTCCCCTGCTTGGCACCCCGGGAATTGGGAGCTTCCTCTCACCGTTTGCCTACCTGAGCTCTGTGGACTTTAGACCTAGTAGCTCAGACCGCTTGCTTCAAAAGAGCAAAAAGCCTTGCCACGCCCTGCGCGATGCTCGGGCTGCTGGTGAGTTGTCCTGATCTGGTTCGAGCTTCTAGGTTAGATTTGTTGCAAGCGTTCAAGATCTGTTTTGACTTGTGCTCCGGATCCCGTCGAATTCCCTCTTAGGTTGACTGCAGCTAGGTGTTAGCACAGTCGTGAGATTGCCCATGAAGCAGTTCTTTTTTCAAGAAACTCTAAAAAACTTGACTTATTTCCCACCAGGAACAAAGATGACTACTTTTATAATAATGTTGCATTGTTATCGAACACATTTCCTCCAAAGAATTTTAAACATTTACACCAATATGATGTCCTTCTGCTTGAATATTTGCCTTTTTAAAAGAGCCTGCCCATATGCAAAATTCCATGCAAAAACAAAATTTTCTTTAAGGCCCCCGACTTATTTTTTGGAGTAAGTTGAAATGAAGGAAAAAAATGTGTAATAATGATAAATAAAACTGGTGGAGGTACTCAGAAACTCTAATGTAGGAGCATTTCATTCATTCATCTGCTGAATTCCGTCCCAAATCTAGCACTCCTTAACACAATCCTAGTTATTATTTTAAATACTACCCATGAACTATATGTGGGTGACTATTCTTAAATCACTATCTGTTACTCCCTTGTAATTTGGAAATATTTATAAGCATAAACAGTCCTATATTTTTGCCCTCCCTTTTTCTTTCTCAAAAATTCATTTCTTATTTCTTTTGTTATGGTCTCTTAAAAATTTCTCTTCCCTATTTTGAGATTTTATTATTTTTGCCATACTGTCCAAAGAATTGCCTATTTTTATACTTGCTTCATGGGACTATAAATCCCAAACTATTAATCATTTAGATTTCTTCCATGCTTCTTTATCCTTTTATATTCTTCATGTCACATCTCCTTGTGCAAAATCACGGATAGTTTATTGCAGCCTTCCAAACTATCAGTGTGTTTATTAACTTTAAAAGCTATTTTAAAGCTTTCTCTTCCACTCCCACACATGGCTAAATTAGTATGAAGAGCTGATGAGTAATTAGATAGAGTAAATTCTTTCCTCTTTCTCAAGCATCAGCTATTCTATTACTAAAAGTTCTAATTAAAAAAAAAACATTTTTAATTGTTTTTAAGTTTACTTTTTGATTTGAAGGTTACTTTGCGTGTTCTTGGTTTCATTCATTTAGACCTTTGCTGTCACAGGCTAATATTTTTCTTCCTGGAAGGTGAACATTTTTAACCTACAGTGAGAATTATGTGTACTTTCCTATATATTTGAAATGTTCTATTTATACCAAAAGAAGCTGCAAGGAAGGTGATTCTGACTTGAGGAGGGGAATTTGTAGATCACAATTTAAGAGCTATTTTTGGAATAAACTAAAAGAAAATACCTTAATGAAGAGGTAGTGTGGTAAGTAGAAGGAAAGAACTAGTGTTTTTTTGTTTGTTTGTTTGTTTTTGGCCAAGCCATGCTGCATGTGGGATCTTAGTTCCCTGACCAGGGATCTAACCCCTGCAATGGAAGGGTGGAGTCTTAACCACTGGGCCACCAGAGAAGTCCCAACAGGTGTTCATTCCTGCAATTACTTAATTCTGACATTGCATGTGTCCAAATATGAGTATGCTTGAGAAATTTTGGCCTGTGCTGAAACAATCCCAGTGTAGAGAGCTGTGACAGTGGTGCAGATATCTGTATTATTCAACCTGCCACCTCCTTACTTATGGGTGTGCCCTGGAGGCACTTGTTTGTTCAAGAGCACAATTACACTTATAAAAGGTTACTTCTTATCCAGGTAAGTCAGGTGTGAGTGCAGAGCTGCATTTATGTTTATTTACAAGAGTATTTAGATAACACATAGAGCCTGTAATATACAGTAGAACTTAAATGCAATCAACAGAGTCCCTATCATGTACAAAACAGTCTGTAAAGTGCTTTGGGAGTTAAGATGTAAAATAAATTGTGTTTCAGTCCTTAAATTTCTTTTTACATGGTCACTTAATACGCACTTGTATCGCTCTTACTATGAACCAGGCACTGTTCTAAGCACTTTACAGATATTAACTCAATCTTTGTAATAGCTGTTGGACTCAGAGGGTTAATCTACAAAATAAAAAATTTAATGATTCACTCTGCAGCAAAATCAAAGTCATTTGTCAAGTGTCTCTTTTCCGTATAGTCTCTGTCCTACAAGAGCTAATAAAGAACTATCCAAGTCATTGTATAAAATAAATAAGCTTACATTCCTGATAACAGAAAACCTCTTGATGTAGAACTTAATATGAATGCAGTTTCCAAGGTTTAATCACTGTGTATTTAATGTATTAACAAAAATAACAAAAAATAATTGGACAGCAGTTTCTTGGAGTTTATTGAAATAGAATCAGACCCTTATTTTCATTATCTATAAGTAAATGGATTAGGAGGAACAAAGAATGATGATGTCAAAAAACATATCAGTTACAGTGTTGTTTATACATCAGCCATATCTGATATAATGTGAATTCATTTGGTGTTGAATAAATGGGCCGCTGCAAACTAATTATAAGTCTGTCAGCCATACTTAGGAAGAGGCTAGTTCATAGTACTAATGATTTTGATCAGAAGTACATGTTTGGGGACTTCCCTGGTGACGCAGTGGTTAAGAATCCGCCTGCCAATGCAGGGGACACAGGTTTGAGCGCCGGTCTGGGAAGATCCCACATGCCACGGAGCAACTAAGCCCATGCGCCACAAGTACTGAGCCTGCTCTCTAGAGCCTGCGAGCCACAACTGTTGAGCCCATGTGCCACAACTACTGCAGCCCACACGCCTAGAGCCCGTACTTCACAACGAGAAGCCACCGCAATGAGAAGCCCGCACACTGCAACGAAGAGTAGCTCCCACTCACTGCAGCCCACATGCAGCAACGAAGACCCAACGCAGCCAAAAATAAATTAATTAATTAAAAAAAAAAAGAAGTAAATGTTTGAAGGTATAACTTGGGGTCTTTACTGCTCTTGGCTGTATTTTAAACTTAATTTTTGAAAAATGATAACTGAGGTGACTGAATATTGAAAAAGATTTTATTTTCTCACATATTTAAGAAATTAAATCTATTATCAAAAGTTATTCCTCTTCTTTTGCATTTAACCTTTTATCTATAAAAGTTGTGAAATTTTATTCATTTACCTCTGTATATAGAAGCTTCTTTCTAATCTGAATTTATTGTGGTTTCTCATAGGTCCAGAGAGGATTAGTGATCTACCTGTGCTTTTTCAAGGGAGCTGATAAAGAGCTTCTTCCCAAAATGGGTATGTGTTTGATGTTTCTTTTTTAAGAGTGAGAGTGACTAGCAATAGATAGATGAATCAGAAGGGAAAAAAGCACAATCTTAAATTGTACTGTTATGTAAGTTATAAATGACTTAACTCTGTGTACTGTTGTTGACTTTAGCTGTTTGTCTTTTCCAAAGCTTAATGTAAGCAAGTGTGGTAGAATTCTTTTAAAATATCTGCAGCATTTCAGATCATTTATAGATTGGTTTAGAAGAGTGTACACACACACACACACACACACACAGACAACACACTGAGATTCAGCCAAGGATACAGAAACTTGTTGGAAGCAGGGTGGCCACATAGGGAGAAATAGATGCTGCATTTCTTAATATAGTCTCCTTATCTCTCAGAGTCCCTAACAGGGGCATAGAGGTGACACTGTATGTACAACATGTGGTTCCCATCAAATACGTGAAGATCAGGCTTATATCATTATTATAAAAGAGTTTACATTAACCATTTATGCACTTCTTTTTAGGAAATGTGTATAAAGATGATTATTAAACCAAGCTCAGTGTCATCACAGCCACACCTCCTCTGCGGGCAGAGAAAGAGTCAGTGTTCAGGCATCTCTGAACAATAATGTACCTGCCTGCAGCTTTCCAGTGCCCTCGATATTCTATATCACTGCACATTCCTTGTGATAATTACATAGGTTCAGATATACCAAATCAAATTATATACTATCTCAAGACAGTATTTGATAGAATAATTATGTACAAAAAAAGAAGCCTGAAATAGTCAAGCTGTCCCTAAGGTTGGGGACAGGTTATATTCTCTCCATTAGTAAAGGCAGTACCCATTAGTTGGATTAATAAATATAAATTATATAGATGGGTAGTTGAAGCAGGCGGAAGTTAACCTAGAAGAGCTTTAAGTAGTGGAACTCAAGCGTAAATAGCCCAGTGAGGAACAGCTTGGACAAAGGGCTAAAGCTTCTAGAGGGGATTTTATGCTGAGACATCAAACATGTTTAACAACTTTGTCAGAGGATGAAAACTAGACTTGAGAAGGGACTGCAGTAGGTGAGAATGGAAAGCAAGTAACTGTAATAATTTGACCTACTAGAGAATGGACTTGAGGAAATGGGGAGGGGGAAGGGTAAGCTGTGACAAAGCGAGAGAGTGGCATGGACATATATACACTACCAAACGTAAAATAGATAGCTAGTGGGAAGCAGCCGCATAGCACAGGGAGATCAGCTTGGTGCTTTGTGACCACCTAGAGGGGTGGGATAGGGAGGGTGGGAGGGAGGGAGACACAAGAGGGAAGAGATATGGGAACATATGTATATGTATAACTGATTCACTTTGTTATAAAGCAGAAACTAACACATGATTGTAAAGCAATTATACTCCAATAAATACGTAAAAAAAAAATGAAATTTGAACCTGAAGGATAATAGGGAGCTTTAAAGGGTTTAAAGAGAAAATGAAATGAGGTCTCCTGTTACAGAGGGTTATTGCCAGGACTTAATGCTTGGATATTGGACATTCTGTCTGTTTTTGCCTTGAATTAAAGCTTTCTTGACCATGAAAGCTATATAGTAGAAATCTTCAAAAACAGGAAGAGCATTTTTGGCCAAATTGTGGCCAAATAAAAACACTGAGGAAGTCCACTTTAACTCTTCTAGTGGATAGTCTAACACAAAGCTTTTATATATCATGATTCTCAGTAAAGAGCTGTGACTCTAAGAATCACATTCTACTGGTGTGAGTTGTAAGCAAAATAAGTCCATCTATTATTGATAGTAGTAGCTTGTACTTCCCTCTGTTCCAGGAGGCAAAGTAAGCCAGTGTGATGGGATTCTCTTAAACCCGACCTCATACTTATTACATGGATTCAGATCTTTCCAATCAAATCATGTAGCCCTTGGGAACATAACAGCCAGTTATATCCATAAAGTCTGAAATAGCATGGCTAATGTATAGATGTGCAGAATCTTCCTCAATTCATCTTCAGTATAATTGGACAGAGATCCAGGGCCCTGTCAAAACTTAACTTCCCATATACATCATTAGAGATATTTGATCGACAACCTGTCTTAGAATCTTTGAGTTTCCAAGATGCCATTAATTCATTGTCTCATTTTAATTCTACTTACTGACATTTGTATTTGTATTATATTTACTTCTATATACTGATATTTGTATACCAACAGCATTAATTGAATTCTCAGTTAGATCCAGTAGAGGGAAGTGTGTGGAAGTATAATAAATTATACTTACCTCTCTGGCCTGTTATTTCAAAACTGCCTCCTTAGTCTGTCACTAGCCTGAGGCCTGGATAGCTGGATAGTGATTTACGTGGAATGAAATGCTCCAGAGAATTATAGTTTTCTTAGAAGCAATCAATAGGACTGCAGGCTATATAGCAAAGTCCTATTTGTACTAGAGAAAATTAGAGTTATTTATTTATTTTTGGTTGTGTTGGGTCTTCATTGCTACGCACGGGCTTTCTCTAATTGTGGCGAGCGGAGGCTACTCTTCGTCGCGGTGCTCAGGCTTCTCGCTGCAGTGGCTTCTCTTGTTGCAGATGTTCTAGGCGTGTGGGCTTCAGTAGTTGCAACACGTGGGCTCAGTAGTTGTGATTCGCGGGCTCTAGAGCAGAGGCTCAGTAGTTGTGGCGCTCAGGCTTCGTTGCTCTGTGGCATGTGGGATCTTCCCAGACCAGGGATCGAACCCATGTCCCTTGCATTGGCAGGCGGATTCTTAAGCGCTGCGCCACCAGGGAAGTCCCTAGAGGTATTTTAAAATAGGCATTAGTTAAATGAAAACTGATAGTGCTTAATGCAGAGCTTAGGAATTCATTTGGGTGTTCACCTCAGCAGGTTTTCACCAGGTTAATTCCTTGATTTGTAGAGTGGGGCCACTGTACTGAATCCTTGCTAATATTTACTACAGGCTCTCTAGTAGTTGAAACCATTGACTACCCCACCAGAAAGCATACCTTTTCAAGCCTGATTATTCACACAGGAGTGTGAGGTTTCAATAGTTCTTTTACTGTTTGTGTCCTCTCAGGACTATTCTTTACAAGCAGAAGTTATTTATACCCTTTATAGAGGTAGGAAGACCCTAAGGGTGTTTATATTAGGCATTTCTTTTGCTTATTGTTTTGAAAATGGCTAATGTTGAAATGTAAAGATTTTCTAAGTTTAGATTTTTTAGCTACACATGGATATTTATGGTTATTTTGACACTTCTTATTAGCTATGAGTATACCTGCATAAGTGCCATAAAAATAATAATACAATATTTTCCTGTATGTATATGAAGATAATGCCAGTAACTCTATACCTTTGGATTTACTTTCCCAGTTGACAGTGAATTTCTGATGATTTTTGCTTTCACCTTTATCCTCCCACTGGTGATGTTTGTAAAATAATTAGTCTCTGTTAATAATGTCTTCGAGGTTATAAAACTGCAAAATCAACTAGTTTATAACAGGATTGAACCTGGAACCTTTGTCTCAGCTTAGAATTCTAGGCAACTAAGTTTAAAATAATAAATGCACTAAGGTTTTTATTTAATGTTCTTTGTTATAAAGTAGAATAAGTGTGTGGAGGATCTGTCATGTTTTTTTTTCCAGTGGGATTTGTTTTGAAATATAAAAAGGAACAAAAAGGCAAAATCTTTTCATGTATCCCCCAGGGCAACAATATCTTGAAGTTCCAGTATACAGTTAATTCTTTAGTCCTTTCTGGATTATCTTATTGTTAGGAGATCCTAACTGCCAAGTCAGATTTAAAACATCATGACATTTTCTGCATGAAATTTTCCTTGTTTTTCATGCTTAGATCATTTAGCTTACTGAAGCAGCTTTTAAAATCTAAATAGAAACTTTGGGTTAAAAGCATGAGCTGACAAACTGGATTTTAAACATGAGGTTTGCTGACTAGAAGATCGTTGGTTTTCTTCATGTTTGTTTTCTACCTCAAAATGTTCTCCTTTCTTCCCTACCCAGTTAATACACTGTTAAATGTGAAATTAAGTGAAACAGAAAATGGCAAGCGTGTCTCTGTATTGGATCTACCTGGCAACATTCTTATCATCCCTCAAGCCACCCTTGGGGGGAGAGTAAAAGGAAGAAGCATGCAGTATCACTCTAACTCTGGAAAAGAAGAGGGGTTAGAACTTTATTCCCAATTTGTGACTCTCTGTAAAAAAGAATTAGCTGCTAACAGCAAGTGTGCTGAAGCTGGGGTTGTGGTGGAACATGGCACTTACGGCAACAGGCAGGTGTTAAAGCTCGATACCAATGGACCATACACACACCTAATTGAGTTTTGAAAAATTAAAAGTTTCTACAGTTGTAATTAGATTCTCTTCCCCTTCTGCTTGAGTACACTAATCTGCAGCATTTTTAGACAAGAAAATCCTGGGTCCCATCCATACCTCTGCAGCCTGCTACTTGGACGACCTCGCCACGTCACCTAAACTCTGGATCTCAGTCACCTTCCATCCTGCTTTCCCCTAAACTCACACTCAAAATTTTGAAAAATGCCTTGTATTCGCCTTATGGTCATTGATAAGAACATGGAAATGTTTTTAGAGAGCTGTATTTAAGCATTTTGTGCAATCAAGAAAAATATGTTTCTTATACCCTCAAATGTATGTAATATGTAGTAAAAATCACTATTTGTGTTACGATTATAATTTTGTCAATTTTGTTTTAGTATTTCAGATTTCCGTATTTTGAATGAAAGAATATGCAATTTACTATTCCTTCTAATAATATCTATGAAAATATAATACAGAAATGTTATTGTACATTTTAATATTATTTTCCAAGGACATCCAAGTGCTTTAAATTATTTTAAGAATCTTTAGTTGATATAGCAATAAGGTATGGGGGACTAAAAGTTTTTTTTATTTAATATACTAATGGCTTAATATTCTGTTTCTCATTTTTTTACCAAAACAATGTGTGTTGCATTTTCTGTTTTTGGTTTTTAAAAGTTACTGTTTCATTAAATTAATGTTCATAAATTTTTTTAGGAAGTTCCTTTCTTGTTGGTTTAGATTGCTGTAAAAGGAATAAAAGGAATAAAAAGGGAGGCTTTCTACTGGAATGATTTGAAAACAAGTTGACTTGTTCATTTCCATTTTATCGACTTAATGATTTAGAGCCAGTATCATTTTTTTCTATTAGTGTATTTTTGTGTCCTCCCCCCACCCCAAAATTCATATGTTGAAGTCCTCCAATGTGATGGTATTTGCACATGGGGCCTTTGGAAGGTAATCAGGGTTGATAGAACATGAGAGTGGGGCCCTTATGTTGGGATTAGTGTCCTCATAAGAAGAAACACCAGAGAGCTTGCTCACCCTTTCTCTGCCCACCATGTGAGAATGCAGTGAGAAGGGAGCCATTTACAAGCCAGGAAGAGAACCCTTACCAGAAACCATGCTGGCACCCTGATCTTGAACTTCTAGCCTCCAGAGCTGTAAGAAAATAAATTTCTGTTGTTTAAGCCACCATAAGTCTATGGTATTTTGTTCTAACAGCCCAAGCTAAGACAGTCACATGAGATAAACATCTAATAAGGTAGACTTTTCAAAGCCAAGAGAGGAAGATATACAAGAAATTGAAAGCATAAATGAATCAATAAAAGGTAATGTTCATTTTTTACAAACTCATTTGACTTGATTTAATATTTTAAAGAGTGAAAATGAAATAGTGTTTCTAGTTATCAAAAAGATGAAAACAATGACTTGAAGAAACATCTTAAGTAGCTGTTGAAAATTCTTTGTGTCTTATAATTTCTTTAGGTTTATGTTCCTAAGATACTTGAAGTTTCTGTTATCACAAAAAGTCCTATTTTCTCTATATCCTTCCTGTACTATTCTATTTTGGAACTTAAGGATCAATAACTGACTTGGTAGTGAGCTCATTTGTTCTTAACTTTTGCTTTATTGATTCGCAGTACACTTATTGAAATGTAATAAACTATTCATAAACTTTCAAACTCCAATTTTCTCAGAGCTTCTCCAAGGAGGTTTATATGTCTTTCAAAAAGATTATGTGTTACCTATTTTAAATCATTTTGATGTGTGTGGGTGAAATGCTGACTCACAGCCCTAGATTGCTATTTTATAGTTCAGGCAATTCTCCTTAAGAAGAAATTTGCTTGTGGTACTTGTGGAGAATAGAAATTTCAACTACATGAAGAGTTATTAAACAGAAGATGACAGCCAAGTTTGTTTCATTTCCAAGGAGGCTAGAACAAGAGGAAAAAGGCAAGAGAAATAGTAGATAGGAAAATAACTACACCTTGGCTTTCTGTAGCTCTCCTGGCCCAAGATGCTCAAAGAACATTAAACAGATACCTAATTTTATCTTCACAGTATATAATGACAATAATGCTGTGGAAAGTAAGAAAATGCTTAAATAATTTTCCCAAGATCACACATTAGGGAGCAATAATTTCTATCCCCCTGACTTTTCTTGTAGTGAGAGTTAAAATTGATCTTCATAAAGGCTTAGCATCTCCCAGTGTGGATCACTTGAGAAAAAACAGCCAATAAATTGTTTTATGTACTAAATTACGTGGCGGTAGGGTTACACCTAATTTGGGTGCCTTCTGCCTTTGTTTTTCAAAGATTCTAGAATGTTTAAATTAGAGTATCATTTCTTTCTTTTAATGGAAGTATAGTTGATTTACAATGTTGTGTTAGTTTCAGGTGTACAGCAAAGTGATTCAGCATATATATATACTTTTTCAGATTCTTTTCCCTTTATAGGTTATTACAAAATATTGAGTATAGTTTCCTGTGCTATACAGTAGGACCTTGTTGTTTGTGTATTTTATATAGTAGTGTGTATCTATTAATCTCAAATTCCTAATTTATCCCTCCCTCCCCTTTCCCCTTTGGTAACCATAAATTTGTTTTCTATGTGAGTCTGTTTCTGTTTTGTAAATAAGTTCATTTGTATCATTGTTTTAGATAACATAAGTGATATATTTGTCTTTCTCTGTCTGAATTACTGCACTTAGAATATCATTCCTAAATACTATTTTATCTGTCCATTTGGCAAACTTCATGGATTCAATTATATAAAATACTGTGTATAAGACATGGACTACCAATGAGTATGAATTTATCTTGAATATACTCATACTAGGTAAATCAAACACTTTTACATTTCTTCATTCAAGTCAAAAGAAGGCATTGACATTTATGAATAATATCTGTATTAATGATTTATTGACTCCATAATGAAAGACCTAAGCTTATCAGATGTAAGGATCAAATACTATAGAATCCTATGCCACTTGTTTTGGAGGATAACTCACATTGGTGTTAGAATGATGTCATGTCAAACTTTTATTATCTATGATTAACATTGCAGAGGACCTGATTTGTTACATTATAGTTATTTCTTAAAAACTCACATGATAGTGAAACTAGTATTTCCAAAAGTGCTTTATCTATTAATTTATTGAAGTAAGACTACTTTCTGAAAGGGAAGAACTATTAGAAAACTAACATTTTCATTCTGAAGCCACACTTTGGTGATGACTTTAAATGTCTGTTTATTTTGATAATCTAATTATTCTCCCTTCCTCCTATTTCTCCTACATCTAATCCTTTTTTGCAGACCATCTCCAAGGTAATGTTTCTAGAAAATTCCTTTCTGTATGATATTCCACTGTTTAGAAACTTTTATAACTATTTTTTATCTACAGGACAAAGTCTAAACTTCTGAGGTTGGCATGAAGATTCTCCTTACTCGTTAGAAGTGAATGAAATGAAGGGAGAAATGTAGAGGACCAAAGTCAGAATCCTGAGAAAACATAAAGAAAAGGCAACATATGAGAGGCCACAGGATAGTATAGAGATCAAAGAGGCAGAGAGAACCAGAAAATGTATTGTTAACAAGATAGTTTTCAAGGTTTAAACAGTCAGTGCCAAATACTGAAGAAAAATGGGACAACACAAAGACTGAGGAGAGACCTCTGGGCCTAGCAGTTAGGTGTTTTCAAACTTATGGAAAATTGGCATAAAATTTGCAAGAGTTACTACAATTAGGAAAAGATTCTTAATCTTTTGTCTTCAGGTAGAGTGTCTCAAAGTATGCCACTGGACCACCTGTACAGGAATCACCTGGGGAGACTAACTTTTTACGAAATGCAATTTTCGGGGACCATCCCAAATCTATTGAATTAGAATCTCAGGAGTTAAAATCTATCTAGTCACCTATCTCCCCCAGGTGATTCTTGTATATACTGGAATCTCAGAACCACTGTTATTCGAATGAAGCCCAGACTTTTAAAGCTGATATTACAGTTTCATAATCTGGCTCCAGCTTGACTTTCTAACCTTTTCTCCCTCTACTCCCCAGTAGAAATTCTCCAGGATAGCTCTTTTTATACCCTTCCTAGATCACGCTCACTCTTCTTCAGAAGACAAGCAGAGTTGTCTTCTGCTCTCCTCTAAATCCATCATTCAATATCTAGCTCAAGTCAATCTCTTCTGACCCCACAGTAATTTCTCCTGCCTCTACCCGCCTGGGCATTATGGTTGTCCCACTCTTGACACTTGGAATGTGTCTTATGAGATTGAGTACTTCACCTTTTTTTTTTATGCTTATATGTCCTAACTGCAAGAATATAAACAATATTGGGCAGAGACAATATGACAGTGAGCACACATAGTATAATATTTTTCTTTAAATCTCCATAGTACTTCCATAGCACCGTGTTGTCCATGCTCAATAATTCATAGTAAATGTTACCTGAATTAACATGGAGATTCATCAGTGGCTAGAATACTCTTGATTTTGGTTCGGTTTTACCAGTATTTCACACATAGATTTCTTTGTCATTAAGAAATAAAGAGGTTGGAATGTGCAGGAAGCAAGTTTAATACCACTACCCCTTTCTTTAATACAATAGATAACACCAGAAAAGTTAAAAGACAAACTAAAACAGGTTTTTGAGATTCAACATAAATGTGGGCATTGCTATTTCTACTTTGTTAGTTTATTACATCAGTGTGTTAAAGAGAAAAGCCACAGGCCCAAAATGGTGTCACTTGTGCTAAAGCCCATGATACCAAACCTAGATTTAAGATCTAACCTAATTGCAGTTTTAACCTTCACCAGAAATGTAGTGTTGTTGTTTTTTTTTTTTTACTGAAATATAGTTGACTTACAATGTTGTGAAATTGTAGCACAATTGTAGCAGTTAATTTCTGCTGTACAGCAAAGTGATTCAATTATATATATTTTTTTCCATTATGGTTTATCATAGGATATTGAGTATAATTCTCTGTGCTATATAGTAGGACCTTGTTGTTTATCCATTCTGTATATAATAGCTTACATCTGCTAATCCCGACCTCCTACTCCATCCCTCCCCCAACCCCCTCCCCCTTGGCAACTACAAGACTGTTCTCTATGTCCATGAGTCTGTTCTTGTTTCATAGATAGGTTCATTTGTGTCATATTTTAGATTCCACGTATAAGTGATATCATATGGTATTTGTCTTTCTCTTTCTGACTTACTTCACTTAGTATAATAATCTCTAGTTGCATCCATGTTGCTATAAATGGTATTATTTCATTCTTCATTATGGCTGAGTAGTATTCCATTGTATAAATGTACCACATCTTCTTTATCCATTCATCTGTCAATGGACATTTAGGTTTTTTCCATGTCTTGGCGATTGTGAATAGTGCTGCTATGAACATAGGGGTGCATGTATCTTTTTGGATTAGAGTTTTGTCTGGATATATGCCCAGGAGTGGAATTGCTGAATCATATGGTAATTCTATTTTTAGTTTTCTGAGTAACCTCCATACTGTTTTCCATAGTGGCTGTACCAACTTACATTCCTACCAACAGTGTAGGAGGGTTCCCTCAGAAATGTAGTCTTAACCAGTCTGGAATTTTTTGGTCAGCACCAATTCGGTAATCTGCCACGTGGGCCCTCTCCAGCCTCCAGAAGAAGAAGCCATCTATATAATAAAACCCTTGCCTTTCCCTTCACCCTTTCCCCCTACAAAGATGTTCTGGCCTAAAAATAGTCCTTTCTTTTCTTTTGCTAATAGCTACTTTGCCCCACCCTTATTCCTATAAAATCCTTCCATTTTGTACAACCCCTCACAGCACCTGGAAAGTTGCTAGATGGGATGTTGCCTGATTCGTGAATTTCCTAATAGAGTCAATTATATCTTCAATTTACTCAGTTGGATTTTGTTTATTTCAACAAGGGTGATCACTTTACATTTTCTTAAGGCTTACTCTATATTATCTTTCTAATATAGTATAACTGTATTTATGTACCTAAGAAAGATTACAAGAAGCAAGCCATTCTTAAAACACAGAAGGAAAAAAAAAACAAATTTCATTTAAGAAAACCTGTATTTGAGTCCTTTTTAAAATAAACTTTTTGTGAATCAAATATAAAAGTATTTTATTCATAAATATTAATTTTGATACAAGCTTTAAGACCCTTCTATATTTAATTACAAAATAAAGCAGTTCTGTGGAATGCATCACAAATAGCCAACTTCATGATAAATTTTATCCTACTTCTTTTTACTGGACTTTTCCATATGAATGAATTTTTTGCACTGTGTTAGCTAGCATTTTTCTCTTAAGAAGCTTAATAAAATTTCACCTATTATATCAGCTTTTTTTCTGAATGTGAAAAGAAAAATTTATGTAGAGAATGCACCACACCGTATATAAACTGTATCTGGGAACCATTAGCTAATACTATTATAAACAGTTGGGGTTGGGAAAGTAATTGTGGACATTTTTTTTTGAGGGGGAGATATGGAGTCTTTTTAAGGCACGTAGGACTAGACTAGCAAAAATGCCATCCTTGACTCCAGCTTTGAGATATTGTTTACTTAGCTTTATACTAACATAAATAAACTAAGACACATTTTCTACTCCAGGCATTCTTTTAATTTACTTTGCAGCCCCAAGGTAAGTTTCTTTAATGAGTAGATATGATCATCACAGTTTCATTTTCTCAGTGCCTGAATTATTTTATATCCTGATTACATTCAGGTAGTCTTCATGGCTTTGATTTCTTTTCATCATATGCATACTTGCCTTTTTTAAGCCAGGTGTTGAAAATGTTCTAACATTTTCTTAATACTGCGTCATGGATAGTTGCTCTCCACTTGAAAGTTATAATCCTCAGAATCTGCAGGTCAGCAGTGGAGCTGGGAGCTGTGTGAAATACAAATTGTTCAAGATGTGACGCTTAACCCCAAGGAATTTACCATCTAGTAGGGGACATGATAGACACAGAAATGAACTAGGTACTGTGTGATCAGTGATATCTGGACAATGCTATCTCTGAGCTATAGAATAGCAGCAGAGGGAGAAGATACTTCTGGCTAGAGTGGTGAATCCCTGTGTTAAAACAGGCATGGCAACTTGAGCCATCCCTTGTAGAATGGGTAGCATGTTTATAGGCACGAGGTGTGGGGGAGGGCACTTCAAACTTTCTGGACTGATAGACAATAAGGTGCCATTGAAGGCTTTTAGAGAGAATAATGACATAATGAAGACTTTTTAAGAGGAGAGACCTGACAGTGGTACATAAGGATACAGAGAGAAGGAAATTTTGTGACAGGAAGACAGATTTGTGTTTTTATTTTTTTGAGTAGTGCAGACATAAAGGGATTTGGTCTCACTTATAGTAGTGGCTGTGAAGATGGAAATAAACGTAATTGGAGATATTGAAAGGTGTTTTGAAGAACAATACACTTCAGGACAGCTGATTAGCTGTGGTGGAGCTAAAGGGAGGAATCAAAAATCACTCTTAAGATTTCATGTATGGGTTACTGAGGAAGATGAATTCAGATTTTAATACATTGAGTTTGAGGCACCTAAAGTAGAAACGTCTACCAGATTTGTTACTCAGGGCAGAGAGAGTATAGATGTGAGAGTCTTGTTTATAACAGTGATAGTTGAAACCCTAGAAATAGACGAGATTTAATCATTCCAATATTACTGAGAGCCTACTCAGGTAAGTATAAGAGGCACACTAAAAATGAAAAGGCAGTTTCCTCAGGAGATTACAAAATAACTGGTGTGTTAAGATAGTTAACTGGAACACAGAGAAACTAGAGGTGCCAAAAGAGAGGTAAAAACAGTACTATGGAAATTTGGAGACGGAAGAGATTTCATCTAGTTGGGGAAGCGCTGGCATTTCAGTATAATTTTGAAGATGAGATCTGCGAGAGATGATGTAGAGAACAACAAAGGATTTGAGGTCCAACCAAATTTATAGTAACAGAAAGAAGAGGAAAATTGACAAAGGAAAGAAATGTCAGACAGGTAGGTGGAAAAAGTGGGAGAAGTGGAAACACCAGTGTCTTGGAGTTAAGGTTTCAAGAATTGGGGAAGTGGGTCCAAACATAGAGAAGTTGAAATTATTGCATAGTTAACACTCACATATCCACCACCTAGATTCTACAATAGGCATCTTGCTATATTTGCTTTACTACCTATCTATCCATCTGTCCATTCCAAGAAGAGGTTATTTTGTTTGCCAAGGGTTTTTAATTTATTCCTCTTCTTTTCTCCCCTTTTGCCTCTGCTGGTTAGCTTCTCCTCTCAGAGGCCCAGGTTTTTTGTTTTTTGGGTTTTTTTAATTAATTTATTTATTTTTGGCTGCGTTGGGTCTTTGTTCCTCCGCTCAGGCTTTCTCTGGTTGTGGTGAGCAGGGCCTACTCTTCGTTGTGGTGCGCAGGCTTCTCATTGTGGTGGCTTCTCTTGTTGTGGAGCACAGGCTCAGTAGTTGTGGCGCATGGGCTTAGTTGCTCCGCAGCATGTGGGATGTTCCCGGACCAGGGCTTGAACCCTTGTCCCCTGCATTGGCAGGTGGATTCTTAGCCACTGTGCCACCAGGGAAGTCCGAGGCCAAGGTTGTGTGTGAGCCTGCTGCATTTCACTGATATGCCCAGATTTACTATACTTACATTATAGGAAAGCCTCTCTACTCCGTGTGCCTTTGTCTTTAAAGGTCCCAAATGGTGACCCATGGGAGAAATAACTTTTCCACCTTTTCAGTTAGGTTAGTTAACTATCCCTGGAAGTCTGCACCTGGGACTAGAAAAGAGCCTATTTCTAAATGACCCATGATTTGCTGAACTTTCTAGTAGTTTACCAAAGTATGGTCTGAGAATCTCCCTAATCAGAATTACTAGGAAAACTTGTCAAAAATGCAAATTCCTATGTCTCACCTTGGACTTACTGAATCAGAATTTCTGAGAAAAGGCCTGGAAACTGCATTTTAAGCCACTTTTCCCCACCTGTGGCTCTTATACAGACTAGCATCTGAGAACTAATTGTATAATCTTTGTGGTGATATCTCTGAACTAAGAGTCAAGAGGCTTCTGTTGAAGTCTTGGCTTTCCCATGGACTGTGTGTGTTACACTAGCCTAGGGTAACTCAATCCCATCACGACTCATCATAAGGGAGGAGATTGCACTTGACAAATTCTGAAATTCCTCTCAGCTCTACCATTTTGTGGAACTCTGAAAACTGAATTCTGTAAATCAGGAGTTGGTTAAACTTTAATCAGATGAACTGAAAAAAAAAAGTGTGTTACTCATCAAAATAACTAAATTCTTCTTACATCTTATGAGTTTTCATTTGGTTTTTAAAAGCTGGACCATAGAATGGGCTTCAGGCATTTCACTCAGCCCTTTGCCATTTCAGAGTTCTGTGTTTCCGTGGTGATTCCAGTGTTCATAGCGGTTACCACTCTGCATTCCTTTTACATTGTTGGTAATATCCTTTTCTTCTTCTTCTCCTCCCTATAAAAAAAGTGACTTAAAAAAAAAAAGTGACTTATTTTCTCAGGGTTCTGAGTTGGCAGAAGTTACTGCAAGTTTTAAAGCTATATTTACCAGTGAAAGAGAAAAGTGTCTGATTGTCTTAAGCAATGATTAAATTTTGTGCCCTCAGTCACCTTGGTGTTGGGTAGTGTTTTTTGTGTTTTTTTTTTTTCCATTATAAATCTGGGCCTAATTTTAATTTCAAGATGATTTCAGAATATTATTTTAAATGTTACTCAGTGTTCTTGCTGTTATCTCATAAGTGATAATGATGAGTGTCCATATGCTCCAAAGTGATTTTTTTTTAATCTTTTCCTTTTTGGTGGTGTTGTAGATTTGCTATGTGCTAAACTTTTCCAAACATTTTGTTGATAGATAGATTCTTATTTACTGAGGTCGTAAGATCAGAATAAAGTTTATCTAGTACATAGCTCACATATTTGTGTTTATCCTAAAATATGTGTAGGAGTAGAGTAATGACATATTAATTCCTGTATTCTCTCCTCTCTTTTTCCTTGATATTTTCATTTAGAAATAGGGAAAAGAAATTATGCAAGCATTTCAATAGTGGGCCACTGGTACTCTCAGTTCGATTTATATTTGAGATTATTTAATTAACCAGGTACTTATGACCTAGTATGTGCAAAGCAGTAGTAAGCATTATAAGAAGCAATAAGTACATTGCAAGGTGCCTACCATTAAGCTTATAATAGTAATTCATCCTGAATTACACAAGTCAGTAGAAAAAATATTGGACTTTAGCCCTCCTAGAATTTCTTTGTTAGACACACTCAGAATTCAAAAGGCATAGTCTTTTTTTTTAATTAATTAATTAATTTTATTTATTTTTGGCTGCTTTTGGGTCTTCATTGCTGCACACGGGCTTTCTCTAGTTGTGGTGAGCGGGGGTTACTCTTCATTGTGGTGTGCGGTCTTCTCATTCTGGTGGCTTCTCTTGTTGCGGAGCACGGACTCTAGGCGCGTGGGCTTCATTAGTTGTGGCACGGGGGCTCTAGAGCTCAGACTCAGTAGTTGTGGTGCACGGGCTTAGTTGCTCCGTGGTATGTGGGATCTTCTCGGACCAGGGCTCGAACCCGTGTCCCCTGCATTGGCAGGTGGATTCTTAACCACTGCGCCACCAGGGAAGCCCCCAAAAGGCATAGTCTTTTAAATAAGAATCTGTTTAGAAGCAATTGTATACCCAATACTGGGATACATAGTGGATAAAAAGATAAACATATTTCCCTCCTTTGTAGGTTCATATCTTTATATATTTCAGGAGACAGAGAGATTGGGTCATCCAATGTAGATTTGGAAGTTAGCTACACATACATGGTAGTTAAAGTCACCAAGGTTAATAGTTGTGGTTCCTCAAAAATTAAAAATACTACTACCATATGATCTAGCCATCCCGCTTCTAGGTATATATCCAAAAGAACTGAAATCAGGGTCTCCAAGAGAGATTTGCACACCCTTGTTCATAGCAGCATTATTCGCAGTAGCCAGAGGTGGAAGCAGCCTAAACATCCATTGAAGAATGAATGAATAAACAAAATGTGGTATACACACACAGTGAAATATTATTCAGCCTTAAAAAGAAAGGAAATTCTTGGAATTCCCTGGTGGCACAGTGGTTAGGAATCCACCTGCCGATGCAGGGGACACAGGTTCGAGCCCTGGTCCGGGAAGATCCCACATACCATGGAGCAACCAAGCCCGTGTGCCACAACTACTGAGCCTGCACTCTAGAGCCCATGAGCCACAACTACTGAGTCTGCGTGCCACAACTACTGAAGCCCACGTGCCTTGAGCCCGTGCTCTGCAGCAAGAGAAGTCACTGCAATGAGAAGCCCATGCACCACAGCGAAGAGTAGCCCCCGCTCACCACAACTAGAGAGAGCCCGCTTGCAGCAACAAAGAGCCAACGCAGCCAAAAATATAAATAAATAAAAGAAATTTATTTAAAAAAAAGAAAGGAAATTCTATTACATGCTGCAAAATGGATAAACCTTGAGGACATTATGCTAAGTGAAACAAGCCAGCCACGAAAAGAAAACTTCTGTATGATTCTACTTATATGAGGTATCTAAAGTAGTCAGAGTCATAGAAACAGAAAGTAGGATTGTGGGTGCCAGGGGCTGGGGGCAGGGTAAATTGTTGTTGCATAAGGAGAGTTGTTGTTTAATGGCATAGAGTTTCAGTTGTGCAAAATGAAAAACTTCTAGAGATACAACAGTGTATGTAGAGTTACAACAATGTGAGTATACTTAAACTATTGAACTATACGCTTTTTAAAAAGTCACCAAAGTGGATGCCGTTGTCTAAGAGAGTGTGTAGAAAAGATGTCAAGAGAGAAACAGTAAGAAGCTAGTTATTTAAGAAATAGGCAGATTAAGAGATGCCATCAAGAGGCTAGCTAACAAAGAGTGGGACGAGAAGAAGCAGAAAAAGTCTAAGAGAATGCTGACATGAAATCCAAGAGAAGGAAGAATTTCTATTTAGGTCGTGGTGAACAATAGCCAATCAAGTAGAGAAGTCAAATAGGATAAAACTTTTTATAAGCCATTTGGATTGACAATTAGGAGGTCAGGTTCCTTGGAATTTTGTAAGCCAAATGTCTTGAGGATTGAATGGGACTAAGAAAATATAGTAAATGCAGATGACTCAGGAAGTTGAGTATGAAGGAAATTGAAGAGTTGTAGTTTTGTGGGAAGGCAGTATTAAGGTTTTTTTTTTTAAGATGCAAAAAATCTGAGCATGTTTTTAGAGGAAGAGGAAGTAGAGAGAGAAATTGAAGAAAGAAGAGAGGTTTATGTAGTAAAATTATGGAACAAAATATACAGAAAGCGTAGACGGAGGAGTGCTTTTGGAAAACTGGAAAACTTTGTGTATCTCTGAGATAAGAGGAAAAGACTGCTGAGTATAGGATGAGAAGGAGAGCTCTAGTGGAATTCAGACATCATGACCTCTACTTTAGCTGTAAAACATAAGATGCGATCATCTGGGAGAGAGGAAGATGGCTTGGCGTAGTGACTGGAGGACAGTAGTGAATGTTTGACGTAGCCACTTTAGGAAATGGGTAAGTGAGCCAACTAGCTGAGGCTAGAAATCATAAATAATGTAACAAATTAGAAAACACAGTTACACAATTTTCTTGGCATTCCAAGAGCAGATTGGAAAAAGCAAATGGGTTGGGTTGATTCACATTCAGGGATTAGCAGAGGAGATGCAGTGTGTTAAGATCATGGAGTGGAAGGAATTGGGAATGTTAGTAAGAAAATGGTTGAAACAACTGACCTCATAAACCAAACTGGATAAGGAAAGGGAAAAAAAGAGTAAAATCAACTAGGAGTTTACAGACCAGATGAGGGAAGAGGTCGAGAAGACTAGTGCTTTTCAGAAGTTAGAAGGAGAATTTCTAAGAGGGAATAGGGGATGTGGAAAGATTAGAGACTGGTCGTAGTATGAGATCTCTGAGGTAGAGCTATTATGAGTGACAACAAAATCTAGAATGAGGCCATGGGAACGTGTAGCTGCAGTGGAGGATGTCAAGGAATTTAAAAGCTAGTACCCCATTTGGACAAGAAAGGTAACCCAGAATGGTATGACTCAGAACAGCAGGAAACACCCATGACCCTGAGCCCAAATTTTTTAATCACTGTGGAAGTGTGATATGAAGGTCAGCAAAAGGCAGAGATGTGGATGGGGAAAGAGTGATGTATCAGGGGGATGTCAGAAGAGGAACAAAGAACTATATTCTGAAAACCACGAGAGAGCCAGAGAAATGTCAGCTCCATTTCCTGGTCTCGAAATAGGAATAATCTTCCCTTAAAGGGACCTTCCTGGTCAGGAGGAAGTCGGGTTTCCATCATAGCAAAAAGATCAAAAGATTGTTAGGGAAAGGTTAACAATATAGGAAAGTTTATTAGCAACAGGATGGTATTTTATTTATTTATTTTTCAGGATGGTATTTTAGAAGATAAAGTGAGATTAGTGGGAGAAAGAGCAAGCTGAATTGTGTAGGAAAGAGAGCAGAGGAAAGAAAAAGTGACTAGAGACTTATATGAGGGAGACAGGACACAGAAATACTGAAGATTGCAGGGAGGTGAGAGAAGAAATGTGAATGGAATTATAATGTTAATTTTTGGCTGACTCTTGTCGGAGATGAAGCAAAAGAAGTTGAGAGAGAGAGAGAAGGCATGTTAATACAACCAAAACACTAAGTATGCCTATATATTGTTTAGAAGAGGTAAAGTAAAAGATGGTGACATAAAGGAAATGAAAACACTAAATTTTGGCTTCATATTGTTTAGGAGAGATGAAGAGAAATGGAGATTATATGGAAGTAATATCTAATATTAGTGCAGGCTCTGCTTTAAGTTTTAGATTTCAGGTTTAAACATTTTGTTCTGAGGAAAAGCATCTAGGCACCTTCTCCCACCCCGACTTTCTCCACCTATTTATCTTTCAGGACTGGAAATACATCGATTGCCTGATCTACAATGACCGTAATTCAGTTCCACTTCCCCACATTGGTCCAGCTTTCTTACTTGTTTGTTTATTTATTGATATATAATTCACATGCCATAAAATTTACCACTTTAAAGTGTCTAATTGAATGGTTTTTAGTATATTCACATGGTGGTGCAATATTGTTGTATTGTACAATATTGCAGTAAGGTTGTACATCACCATTATCTATTCCAGAACATTTTCCTCACTCTAAAAAGAAGTTTTATACTCATTAAAGTCACTCCGCATTTCCACTTTACCCCCAGATTCTATAAACCACTAAGTGACTTTGATCTCTGTGGATTTGCCTATTCTGGACAGTACATGTAAATGGAATCTTGCAATATTTGGCCTTTTGCGTACACCTTCTTTCATTCAGCATAATGTTTTCAAGGTTCATCCCATGTCCTTTGTAGCATGTATCAAAACTTCATTCCTTTTTATGACTAAATAATATTCCATTGCATAGATATACCACATTTGTTTACACATTTATCTAATCGGTAGACATTTGCATTGTTTCCTTTTTTGGCTTTTATGAATTATGAATAATGCTTCTGTAAACATTCGAGTACAATTTTTTTGTGTGGATGTATGTTTTCAATTGTCTTGCATATATACCAAGAGTGAATTGCTGGATCATATGGTGACTCTATGTTTAACTTTTTGAAAAACTGCCAAACTGTTTTCCAAAGCAGCTGTATCATTTTACGTTCCTACTGGTAGTGTATGGGGGTTCCAATTCTTCCACTTTATCACCAACACCTGTTATTTTCCATTTTAAAAAATTTTAGCCATCCTAGTGCCTGTGAAATGGTATGTCATAGTTTTGATTTGCATTTCCCTAATGACCAATGTTGAACATATTTTCATGTGCTCATTCTCCTTGTGTATCTTCTCTGGAGAGATGTCCATTCAAATTATTTGCCCATTTTTTAATTGGGTTATTTGTCTTTTCATTGTTAATTATAAAAGTTCTTTATATGTTCTAGATACTTGACCCTTATCAGTAAATGATTGCAAATATTTCCTCCCATTTTATGAGCCGTCTTTTTATTTTCTTGATAATGTCCTTTGAATAACAAAAGTTTAAAATTTTGATGAAGTCCAATCTATTTATTTCTTTGGTTGCTTGTGCTTTAGGTGTCATATCTAGGAACCTGGCATATTCATAAATAGCTCCCCTTTGACTCTCAAAAGTGTCCCAGGGCTTCCCTGGTGGCGCAGTGGTTGAGAGTCCGTCTGCCGATGCAGGGGACACGGGTTCGTGCCCTGGTCCGGGAGGATCCCACATGCCACGGAGCGGCTGGGCCCGTGAGCCATGGCTGCTGAGCCTGCGCGTCCGGAGCCTGTACTCCACAACGGGAGAAGCCACAGCAGTGAGAGGCCCGCGTACCACAAAATAAAAGTGTCCCAGTAGACAATAAATTATATGGGCAACGTACTAATAACAGTCTCAGGGATAGTTAATTAGAAGCCCCTGGGCAGGTGGATGAGTAAATACTCACTTATTTTACCCTTACTTCACCATAGCCAGTGTTAGCATTTGGCTTCTCTAAAGAAGATCTGCCAGCAGTTGTAGTTGCCATTTTGCATAGTTATTCATCAAATTTACGTTGAGCAAATACTATGTATCAAGTACCTTTCCAAAGGGGGAAAATTACACCTGGAAATCGCAAAAAGAAATCTTTAAAAAAATGCTTGCTTTTTTTTTTTTTGGTAAAAGTAATAAACACAATTACAGATAATGAAAAGATTAAAAAGCCTGTATGCTCATTGCTCAAATATCATTATTTCATTTTTATTTATTCCCTTATAATCTTTGTTTATAAAACACTGATATTTTAGCATTGTTCAGTTATAAAGGGATTTTATATTTGGCTTTTTAAAAACAATATTTTATCATAATACTTAAGACAAAGTTTTTTTTTTTTTAATTTAGATCTCAGGGAGCATAAGTGAGAGGAAGCAGACAAAAGGAGAAAAGGTGTAAGTCAATAAAATATTATTAAGATGAGCAAGTATGGTCTATAAATGGATTTGTGCTCTGGTCTGTGAACGCCTGTAAGTTAACAAATTGAGTTCGAGAGAGTATGTAATTCTATTCCATATTATTAACATTTTTCTTTTTCTTTCTGATCTGTGACTCTGGCTCCACTGATTATCTTAACTATATTATATGGTTAATTTAATTTCTAGCTATTGTTCATAGTGGTCAGTTACATATTCGCATCTAGATAAGGTTCTCTATTCTAAGTTTATAGCTAAACAAGAAGTTTGCCATATAAACTAATTTTTATTAGAATTTCCTTCAAGAATATTGTGTCCCAAAGAAGTTATAATAGATCTGTCTTCATAAACACAGTAACTGATAAGAATTTCCATAAGTATTTTTTATAATATTGTATATAGTTTTTCCTCATGTATGATAATTCAGCAAGAATACTATTTATCAACTAGTTAGAGTTCTTCCCTTTTACTGGGTAAATTCAATTTCTTGAGCTAGACAAATAATCTTATTATGAATTTTACAACAAATTATTTGAATCATCACATTATCTCATGTGGTTATTATTCAAAGGCATTTAATTTTTGAGTGGACGCTCATCCATCATAAGTTTTTACATTCAAATGTCTGCAATTGGTGAATAAGGTTTTGGTGGGATATCTTATATGCTACTTATAAAGGATGAAACATTCCTAAATTAAAGCACTAAATTATTCTCTTAAATTGCCTGTCTACAGGTAAACAGTGTACTTGCCTAAAGAGCTTGCAGCTGAAATTAAGTGTTTGTGTAATATGCTTCTTCAGTCCTAGCTCTGGCTTGACCTATCCCATTCCTTAGGTTTTGGCTCATGTTTAGAACCGAGCCACTAATGTCATTGAATTTTGCTCCTTCACCTTGATAAACTCCATGATTCATTTGGCTTATGATGGTGTTTCCTGTGGTTCCCATCAGGAACTTCCTGGCAGGGAAAAATTGACAAGCTGACTGAGAAGTCTTCTCATTCCTCTCAGCCCCACTTTTATTGATTCCCCACAGACACCTCCTTCCCCCTTCCTGGAGTCAGCTTTGGATCCCATCATCCGGAGCCTTCTCTCCCTGGCCACGGTAAGTTTGTTGATGCCCATTACTCCCCCTTACCACCGAAACCTTCCTGTCCTGTTGTTCACTTCTTCAGGGTCACAATTTGCCCTGTCTTCCAAGGTGAAAACTGTATTAAAGAAGGAGTCAGAAGAGATCTCCAGGATTTTTTCTCCCATCTCTGGTTATAGCATTCAACATTGACTTCCTAAAGTCTCTTTCCTTGTCTTTCTTTTATGAAAGCCAGAGGAATGATTCTAACCATGAGATTTTATTTATTTATTTATTTATTTATTTATTTATGGCCACGCCCTTGCAGCTTGTGGGATCTCACTTCCCCAACCAGGGATTGAACCTGCGCCCTCAGCAGTGAAAGCGCAGAGTCCAGGGACTTCCCTGGTGGCACAGTGGTTAAGACTCCGTGCTCCCAATGCAGGGGACCTGGGTTTGATCCCTGGTCAGGGAACTAGATTCCACATGCATGCCGCAGCTAAGAGTTCACATATCACAACTAAGGAGCCCACATGCTGCAACTAAGGAGCCTGGGAGCTGCAACTAAGGAGCCTGCCTGCTGCAATGAAGACCCAGCGCAACCAAATAAATAAATATTTAAAAAAGAAACAAACAAAAACGCAGAGTTCTAACCACTGGACCACCAGGTAAGTGCCTAGCCATGAGATTTTAAAGGCAGATATGAAGGAAGAGCGGTATCATAGCAAACTACAGAACCATTTTAGGTCCTCTTCACTCCTTGCCAATTACTCGTCCCTACAGGCAGGAGACAGCAGTTTTTCCCCCAACCCTCAGGTCCATGTGATTGAGTGTTAGCAATGTCGTACCCAGGAACTGATGTTTATATGGCCAATGGTAATAAAATTAGTATGAATACAAATTTGATGTGCCATATGCATAGGACTTTGCTTGACATATGAGTAACAGTTCAAAGAAAACCAAATAAATGAAAATAATTTCATGGAGGTAGTAGGATTATGTCTTTGTTTCCCTGAGTTTAAAAAAAGATTGTGTTTTCAAGTTGATGTTAATAATAATATTTAAAAATAAATATGTGACCACATACCTAAAAAAGAAAGACTTTTAAAGGTATTTAACATATTTTATACAGTTTTTAATATATGTGGTACTATGATACTATGGAAAAGATATCAGACAAGGGTTCAGAAGGCCTGGTTTTAAAATCTTACTTCTGGAATTTTGTTCCAAACATGGACAAACTAGTTACCTATTCTGGGATTTGGTTTCTATTTCTTTCAAATAATAACTACTCTATTTACCCTGAAGGGATTTTTGTAAGAATAACAATAGAATCTTTGAATTTTAAAACTGAGATCTTAGCGATCCTCTAGTACAACATGCTCATGTTCCAGAGGAGGAAACTGAGGCCCAAAGACGTTAATTGATTTGCTTATAAAATACATGATAGCAACTTTGGAACAACATCATAAAGTTTATGCACATGTAAAACACTGTATTTCTTAATCTGATCAGAGAATGAGAAGTTGGAAGGGATGTTAGGGGTCCTAGTCAAGTATGAACATAATTGCAGTCGATTCTTGTGTAAAGTATCATCAAATATGTAGTTACAGATCTACCTTTGCTCAGTATTCCTCCTTAGAAGCACCAGCCCTGAATTTAACTGCTTCTTTCCAGGTTAGATTGTCTACTACTACTTACTTACCCTCATTCATCAAGGTCTGTGCTATGTTGTAAGTACTTCTTGGCTGAATTTTTATAGTGGTAGTTTGCCTACTGAAGAAAATCCTGCCCGTGGCCAAAAGTTCTTAATGGAAATTTAGTGCTAAAAGCTGTCATATACTACAGCAAGCTCAGCAGTACATTGACAAATAATGCTTGATAGACCAAAAAGTAGAAAGCTGTATCACAAAAGGCCAGCAGATCTTTTGTTGGAGTGAGGGCTATCAGTGTCATTTCAGGCTTAAGATCACACTGAAATCGACAGAGTGGAAGCTGTACCCAGCCCATGAGTTTTGTGACATGAGCTTTCCACATGTACACTCCAGTCTCCTCGATGGCTTCATCAACATTGAGCAAAGTCTGCTCCCAGGAGCACTAGTTCTAAAAGATATTAGTGTGCATTCCTTTTTTTTTTTTTAAAGATATTATATTCCATTGTCAAATAAGCTTGGGAAACACTGCTTGAAATGCAGCCTACTAATATGCCTAATGACTCTTTAAGAAACGGCTATAAAATGTTAACATATAGTGTTTCTCAAATTTATTTAAGAATGCCTTTTTAAAGGAACAACTGTTAACATCTTGAGGAGTGCAATCTAGAGCAAGACCATAGAGCTACATGGGTATACGAGAGTCCCATTTGTTCTACTATCATTGAATTTTATAATCTCAGGGGTAAAAGGAATCTTAAAGGGAATATATCATCTTCAGTTTCCCAAATGTATAGTGGTTGGAACCTAGAGTTGTATCAGATGGGTGTGAACAGTAAATTAAAGTGAGATATCACATAGCCAGTCAAATGGGTAACTACTGGTTTACTTCATCATTTTTACATACACCATTAATTACCAACAATTCTACTTCTAAGATTGCTTCATTTATTGGTGGGGAAAATTATTCCTTTATAGAAAGCCAAGAAGATGTAGTATGATGCATTACAGGATAAATAGAAAGTATGTAAAATTCTCCATTCCTTCAACAGATATCTGATGAGTGCCTTCTGTGTGCCCAACAGTGACACCAAGTGTATTGACAAAAGCTGAAGTAAGTTGGGAGTAGAGAGATAAGGTAAGTGCCTAATAATGCTGGCTATCATTTCACAATGGGCAACATGCCAGTTATTTTGATTATATTTTGAATCTTCACACCTCAGAGAGGGAGATATTATTCTCATTTTAAAGTGGGGAAACTGGGCTTCCCTGGTGGCCTAGTGGTTGAATCCGCCTGCCAATGCAGGGGACACAGGTTCGAGCCCTGTGCCGGAGCAACTAAGATCCCACATGCCGCGGAGCAGCTAAGCCCACGCACCACAACTACTGAGCCTGCGCTCTAGAGCCCACGACCCACAACTACTGAAGCCTGCGCGCCTAGAGACCATGCTCTGCAACAAGGAAAGCCACCGCAGTGAGAAGCCCGCGCACCACAGCAAAGAGTAGCCCCCGCTCACCGAAACTAGAGAAAGCCTGTGCACAGCAACGAAGACCCAACACAGCCAAAAATAAAAATAAATAAAATACTAATAAAATAATTTTTTTAAATTAAAAAAATAATAAAGTGAGGAAACTGAGATATGAAGCAGTTTTCTCTAGGTCAAGCCTACTAAGTGGTGGAATTAGGATTTGAACACAAGTCTCCAGATTTGAAAGCTGTGTTCTTTCCATTAATTATATTACAGCTTCTTCTTTATTGTGACTTAAAATCTCAATTTGAGATTGAACAAAGTATAATAGTAGTTGAGAGGTGAAACATTTCCACCTGGTTAAAATTAAACTGGTTGTTCCTCAGAGTTCTGTCCTTGTCATTTTCTCTCTTTATTTTTTCTCTTTCATTGTATTAGCTGTCCACTCCATGTAGAAACGTTTTGAATCTAGTGCTCTTGTTCTGAACCCTTTCCTAAGCTGTAGTCCTCCATTTCTCCTTGGATGCTCTACTGTCACTTCAAATGTGATGTGTTGACAATTAAACTTATTATTTCCTCCTAAGTTAATTCGCTTAGTCACTTGGGCTCAAAGTTTGGAGCCATCTTTGAATCCCTTGTAAAATTAATGGTTGGACTCAATGATACATAATATCCCTTCCAGCTCTAAAATTCTAGTGTTGTTATTCTTGTACCACATACTCAGTCAAAATGAATCACTTTCTCTGCTTTGGCCAAGAACAAATAATTTTGCGCTCAAATTATTTTCCAGAGTTATTTCAGAATCTTACAGAGTATGTCCTACTCATCCATTCTTATGCATTCTTCAAAGCCCATTTTAAATGCCATCTCTTTCTATAAACCTTTCATGAGCCTCCCAACTGGACTTCACAGCATTTGCTCTCTCCTTCAGGATCTGGAATATCTTTGTATCTTTCTCAGCGTAGTTTACAGTACCCCCCCCCCCACACACACACTCTTGTGGGATAAGGAGGGTGCCTAGAGGGATGCTTGGCAAGGGATGGAGCCTGAGCAGGGTGGAGAGGGCTTACAGACAGGGCATGGGCACAGGGTTTGGGAGCAGGGATAAGGAAAGAGAAGGAGGGGCTTGTGGTGGCTAATTTTGGGGTTTCAGAACCTTAGTGGGATAAGGGCAGCATCCTCCAAAGGGAGAGATGGCAGCAATGGGTGATTGCTTAAATATAGGAGAGGTGTTCAAACAAGTAAATATCTCAAAGATAATAGGATCCATCATTCTCTCTGTAGGAGAAAGGAGTTACAAATGTGGGAGGGAGGAAACTAGAATAAACTGTGTGATGCTGGATTGGAGGTATTACTGTGAACATGTGGTTTTTCAACATACATAGTTAAATAAAGAAATCTAGCTATAAATGTGTATATGTGTGAGTATACATATATAGATGCACTGTATATGTGTATGAATGTACAAATATTCCTTAGCTACAAACCCTAAGACAGCCTGAGCAGTGATACCTCAGTAGTAGTGAGCATGCCTCGTGCTTCTAAATTCCATTCTTGGGGACGTTCCTGGTGGCTCAGTGGTTAAGAATTAGCCTGCCAATTCAGGGGACATGGGTTCGAGCCCTGGTCCGGGAAGATCCCACGTGCTGCAGAGCAACAAAGCCCATGCACCACAACTACTGAGCCTGCGAGCCACAACTACTGACCCCGTGTGCCACAACTACTGAAGCCTGCGCACCTAGAGCCCGTGCTCCGCAACAAGAGAAGCCACCGCAATGAGAAGCCCGTGCACCGCAATGAAGAGTAGCCCCCGCTCGCCACAACTAGAGAAAGCCCGTGTGTGCGCAGCAACGAAGACCCAATGCAGCCAAACATAAATAAATAAATAAACAAACAAACTAAATACATACCATTCTCCACTCAAAGGAACCAGGACTCCTGGATAAATGGCTGCATCCAGGTGCCAGAAAGTAAAGGAGTACTCAAAGAATGATGGAGGTGTGTCAAAAGGGCACAGAATAGTAAAATGTTAATGAATAATATGGATGGTGGGATATACGTTATATAAAACTCTTTCCAATTTTCTGTATTTAAAAAATGTTTTACAATAATACATTGTGAAAGGATTTAAAACACACAAAGACACAGAAGCCAGCATGAATGGGTGAATCCCACTGACCAAAGTTGGGACAATTTGAACTCCAAAATAAACAATGATAAATTATAACACATTTAATAAAATAGGAAACTCTGAATTCATACTGATAGAAATAAATTAATTGAAAGTTTGATGAGAAACAAAAAAATGTACATAGTTTCAAAGAATTTCCCCCACAAAATACTTCCTAATTACAAAGAGGAAAAAAGTAACTACTGGAGAAGCCTGGCAGACACTACCTTATTGAAATAAACACCCGTAATCAGACATTAAAATCATGTGCCACCTCACAGGATGCAATGAGAACAGAGCATCACTTCTCTGAGAGTCCTATCAAAGACATCTACCCTGAATCTAATCATGAGTAAGCATCAGACAGATGCAAAGTGAAGGCCATTCTGTAGAATAATTGGCCAGGAATCTTCACAAGTATCAAGGATATGAAAGTCAAAGAAAGACCAAGGAAGTGTTCCAGATTGAAGGTGACTAAAGATACATGACAAGTAAGTACAGTGCTTGATCCTGAACTGAATCCTTTCATCATAAAGAGCATTATTGGGACAACTGGCAAAATGTAATGTATCACATAAATATTTTGATTTTGATAGTTATATTGTGATTATGTAACAGAGGTGCTTATTAGTAGAACTACACACTAAAGTATTTAGGGACAATGTGGCATTGTGTCAGCAACTTAGATCACAAATGGTTCAGGAAAGAAAAGTGTTTTCTGTACTATACTTGCAACATTTCTGTAAGCTTGTGCTTGTTTCAAAATAAAAATTGAAAAATTACGTTCAAAATGCTGAGTATACTAGAAAAACGCACTTGACTTGGGGCCAAGAGGTTGTTAATCCCAGTTCCGCCAGTGACTGGGTGTGTGACCTTGAGCAAGCTACTTTACGTCAGGCCCCAGAGTTTCGAGCTGTAGGACACAAGGCTCTCTAAGGCCCCTTCCCAGTCTAGCATTCCACCACCTACACCCACGGCACTCCCTGCCTGAATTTCTACAGGCTCCAGTTGTGCCTTAGACTTCAGATGCCCCAAGGATTCTGGGTAGCGTCGAAAACAAACAAAAATGGGTGTGGCCAAGCTCTCCAGACTGCAAAGACGCTGACCTGGCCTCAATCTAGGCCGCAGTCTCCGCCATCGCTCTTTCGGAGGTGGAGCAGTCACGCCTGCCAGTGTGGGCGCTCGATAGCTCGGCGGCCGGCTGGCGGGGCTTCGGCGCGGTACGGGGCGCGTTCCCAATCGCTGGCTCCCGCCGCACTCCAGGCTCCGAGCTTTCAGTCCCGCCCCGCGCGCGCCCCTCCCGCCGTCGCTACAGCCTGCGAGTCTCAGCGCTGTGGGTCCGATAACTTGGCGAGGCTGGGACGGGCGCTGAGTCGTGGTCGTGGCGGACCCCGGGAGCGAGCAGTCGGGAATCCCCGCGGTGGAGGCGGCTCCCGGCGCGAGGGGGCGGTGTCCGTGCTGCCTGCTGGCTGCGAAGAACCACACACCGGGGCCTGCACTGTAAGTTGAGCGGCTTGAGGGTCCCCGGGGTGGTCGCGGCAGCGAAGCGGTGGAGGAAGCTGGGACCCGGGAAGCAGGAACGGGACGAGGGATTAGGTGATTTGGCCGAAGGGGCCGGAGCCCGCCGAGAAGGGGCTGAAGTGCGGCGCGGGGATGGCAGAGTAGCCGTGCACTCCGTCCTTCCTCTTGGGCTCCGGGAAAGTCTGGTTTCCCCCGTGCACAACAGGTAGGCGTGGACTCTGGCCGCTGGCGGGAGCCCCCAGGCTTGCGGGGAAGGTCGGAAGGTCGTAGCCCGCTTCGCCGGCGCGCCACTCCCCGGACCCGCCCTGGCGGCGCCCGCCGCGCCGGGGGTTGGCCGGGAGCGGGGCCCCAACCCGAGCTTCGAGAGAGGTTCTCCGAACGCCCGCGCGCAACCCTGGAGGCGCGTTTCCGGGAGCAGTGGAGTGGGTTATGGATAGTGCCTTCTCGCAAGGAAAGTAAGCCTTTGCCGGGGTAGCATTTGCTTAGTACGAGGAAGCACTTCTTCTTACCCTACTTTCGGCCAGCACAGTGTCATTTCTAGAGGTTATAAAGTCTTTGGAAACTTTATGAAGCGCTTTACGGTATTTACTAGTCACAGTAATGTATACCTCCGATAAGGTAAGATGATTTTTGTAACTGTCAAGTCAGAGAATAGGTGTCAAATGATTTGCGCTCCTTTATTAAAGGTCATAGTTATACACAGTTTTTATGTGCGGTCCTTTATTCAACAAATACTCAGCATCTTTTATGTGCAGGCTCAGCGCCCTTAAGGAAGTTAACAGCCTAGAGAAGACGTGAAAAGGGAAAAAAGGGGCCCATAAGTAGGGTTCAGAACTTTGTCAGAGAAAATACTCTGGTGAGATTATAGTGTAAGGAAAAAGTGTGCTTGGAGCTGGGATTAGGTGGATGGGGAAAGGAGAATTGCCCTGTTTCATTTTCAAACATTTTAGAAAGTATGTCTTTGAGAAAGTGGTTTTAGGTCAGCATTGAAGCCGAGATTTGTCTTACATTTTAATACCATAGATTTTTTCTCCGTTAATGAAATGGGTAAGCAGGCAGGGTTTATAACAAGAATAGTGACAGTTGGAAAAAGTACAGCTATTTTATATAGATAGTTATAGTATTGGAAGATTCCTAAACTGACGGGAGACCTCAATTTTAGCTTAAGCTCCTCCACTGCTGTTTACGGATCTTTGTTAACTTTTCTCTTCTTTTCTTTTTGTTTATCATTGTATCTGACTTAAGAACAGAAAATACATAATACAAAGTACCTTAAAATTTTTAGAAATTGCACTAATAATACGTTCTCTAAGGAAAAAATTTAAGAACTCTCGTCTTTAAGCAATACACCCATCTTCCTTTCTTCCATTCAGCTTTATTTCAAAAAGGGGATTGAGAGAGTTGATAACCTTTATGAGCTTTTCTTAATTATCATTTGAATAAAATAAAAGATTAAACTCTGGATTTGTTCAGGTCCCTTCATATTCTAAAATTCGTTTATTCTAAATCCTGATTAACCAGTTTAATGACATCGGCATTTTTTAAAAAAGGCTTTATTGACTCTTGTGTTTCATTAATTATCCATAGTATAGTTGATGGCTTTGAACAGCCTCTTCGTGGGACCTTAGTCCTCTCACAGAAAAGCATTTCTGCATTTTAAGGAGACTGCAGAAACTGTTATTAAACTTCATTTAAGAAATGAATTAACTGAGGCCTAAGGAATTAGTAGAGACTTGTTTATATCATTTAATTGAATCTTTTGTCTAGTTTTAGTGTTAAATTCTTTCGGTTACACTAGGGGTCAGCAATTGACAGGCTGTGGGTCAAATCCAGCCTGCTGCCAGTTTTTATAGATAATGTACTGGAACATAACCACACTCATCTGTTTATGGGTTTATGTATTGTTTATGAGTAGTTATGATAGAGACTGTGTGGTCCACACAGCCTAAAATATTTACTCTCTGGTCCTTCACAGGAAAAAATTGCTGACCCTGGACTAGAACTCTGTAAACTCTTAATCACTGTATCTTTTGTGGGAGGAAGTAGGTTAAGTTCAGTTTTAATTCTCCATCTTTTTCATTATGTTAGGTGAACTACTGGATCCCATAAATGCTTCCACATCCTAGATGTGTAATGAGGGAAAAAGGTTATGACTTTTCTGTTATATTTACCTAATAATTTTTAATTTCAGCAATTCTAGCCTTTTGGAAGGCTAGAGAAAGGGAAGGATTTTTACGTGTTTTCTAACAACTTTATAATTCTAGTTTTAATTTAGATCTGATGTGGAAATTTTTTTTCATTTAGTAAAGTCTCTTTTTAATATTTGTGTTTTTCACAAGTAACAGTAAGTTATTTTTACTCAGACTTTTTTTTTTTACCATGAATCTAGTGACATTGATTAAAAGATCAGACAGAAAATTATTGACAGTGTAACTGTGAGCATGAAGTCAAACGTATATATACAGTAAGACCCAAATTGGAAATTGGAACCGTCTAAACAGATACCCAACAGATTGAAACTGGAGCATGTATCCTGAATCATGTTAGGGATTTTCTTTTAGTAGTAACAACTTAAAAGATAATTATTTCTAGAAAAGAAGCATAATATAGCCATATTAAAGTATTATGTTAGTGTTACCTGCCTAAGAAATTAGAGCTAATTATGTGACAGGAAAGAAGGAAAACTTGTATGAGGTGATATTTAAATATTTAAAGCAGAGTATATACTTTTGCTAATCTTAAAACCGTGGTATGGTTCTAACTTCACTAAATAAAATATTTTATATATGTACTTCTTTGTACTTATTTTCTAGATTATGCTTCTCTATGGATATACAACAGCATCTGTCTATATCCTTTTCTCTTGGGCTTGTAGATTTCTGTATGTTGAATATATGCATGTTTTTGTATATATATTCATAATAATATCTCATTTGTTCAATACATTTTTTATGTAAATAAAATTATCAGGGGCTTCCCTGGTGGCGCAGTGGTTGAGAGTCTGCCTGCCGATGCAGGGGACACGGGTTCGTGCCCTGGTCCGGGAAGATCCCACATGCCGCGGAGCGGCTGGGCCCGTGAGCCATGGCCACTGAGCCTGCGCATCCGGCTCCTGTGCTCCACAATGGGAGAGGCCACAACAGTGAGAGGCCCGTGTATCGCCAAAAAAAAAAAGATTATCAGAAAATTGAAATTACCCATTGAAATGCACAAAAATTTTTAAAAGATATTTTGGGAGGAAATCTGCAAAGCAAAAAAACAAAAAAGATAAGAAAAGTATATGCAGGTATAAAATCCCGTAAACTTACAGAGTCCAAAAGGCTTTTTTCTTAACTCATTTGGCAGCAAAACATCACCTGAGCTGATATGAAGCTATTTATAGTCATTATTTATCCCACCTTTATGTGAATGTTTATCTTTTGCTGCAGAAATATCAGTGAGTTTGATTATGGAGTGCTGCCCCAGAGCAACTAGGGGTTAGAGGTAATAGATGGTATGTTCAGTGTATTACTTGGGTGGGCCATGATGGTGGCAGCCAGAAAGCAGAGGAATAATGGAGTTGTTCCAGGGAGCTGCACTTGCAACGTTAAGAGCCTACTTAGGCATCTGGCAGGGAGTAGGAAGCAGTGTCTGCTAAAAAACAAGAACCCTCAGGTAGGGCTCCAAGAGAGTCAGAGCTGTAGCTAAATTATAGACTAGGCATTTCATAAGATATGTTGTAAATTAGAAGTGGGAACCGTGAGGAAAAGCCAAGATGTCAGACCATAGTGTGCATTAAGGGTGAATCTGTGAATGCTAACCAGCGTGCAAGAGCCATGAATAGTTAGAAGGGGAAAAAGGAGGGGATTCTATAGCAGGTGGACTCTTAATGGCTGACTAGGAAATCCTAGGTGGCAGATTTCATGAGCAGCAAAAACAGTGATATTTTGGAAAATTGAGCAAGGATTCTGGGCCTCTGATGAGCTGGGGGAATAATGGCATCTTGTGCACTTTGCTCTTGAACTAAGTATCCCCATGTTGCCTGCTTTTAAAATATCTGTATTAAATAGTATTTTGGTCACTTCCATCACTGATACCTGCCTGCTCTGACTTCTTCCTGCTCTCAATGAGTTTGCTTCTTCACTTTTAATATGGTGCTCTACTCCACCCTAACTAGAATCCAGATAACTGGATTATTAGTCATGTCTAAACTAAACTAAGAATAAACTGACGTTGAGAGACAAGAAACTTACGTCAGTAAAGGTCATGATTTTTGAAACAATTGCTGTATATCTTCTTTTTTTTAAACTTGTTTTGTTTTTTATTGTACTTCTTGTTACTGGATTCATAATTAGGTACCAAGTAGTGAGATTGCTTAGATAGTGACTTTCAAATTGAGTGTGATAGGAGATATTAGAGTAAAATTTCTCTTTTAAAATTTGCCTTCTGGAATTCCAAAGTGAAATCTTTCTTCCCAGGGGGAGGTGGAAGAGTTGGTTTGTGGAATAAAGAGTGATAAAAATTGTCAAGAATAGCCAAAGACTAACCTAACACTTAGTACTTATTGATTTACTGTCTAGATGGAAAGGGCCCTCTGGAAGTTGATGTCTCTAGTAGACCTCACACTTTATCAAAAAGCCTAAAAGTATTGGAGACCTAAGATGAGAGTGAAATGATAAGAAAGAACAAAGTTATAAAGATTAGATGCTTCAGTGGGCATGGCAGTAACTGTCAGTAATAGCAGTGATTAGAGACTATATGAAGAGAATGTAGAAAGTAGTTGAAGGAACATGGACATTGAAACTAGACAGATGTAGGCGTTAATCTTTCTTCCACTTAAATAGCGTCTTCATGTTGGACAAATTGCTTAACTCATTATCCTCATCTGTAAAATGAGGATGATAATATCTGAGTCTCAGTGTTATGAAGATTAAATGAGATAGTGAATTAAAAGTTTCTAGTAAGTAAATCCTCAAGAAATGTTAGTTCCTTTTCCATCATTTCCTTATTAGAGTTGGTTCCTGCTGCTCAGTTCCCCTCCCCCTCCACCCATACTTCCTTTTACCCTTCAAGGTTTTCTCTTTTGTAATCTGCAAGGAGAATTCCCAGGGCTGGACATCAAATGGGGCCCCTATTGGCAATCTCCTTCATCGAATGCAGCTTCTGCCATTCTTCTTGTCCCTAATGGTAATCTGCAGCACTTTGGAAAAACAAGAAAGGAAGGCAAAGGAAATTGCATCCCTACTTCTGGCCCTTTCTTACCCCAACTTATAAATTTCTGTATAACTCCTGTTTCTTTCCTATTCCATCCTAGCTTCTCTGTCCTATAGGATGTGCTCCCCATCAGTTTTTGGAGTTGAGCGTATCTGCCTTTCCTATTGACTTGTATTATGCAGTGGTGAGAAGCAACATTCTTGCCATTTCTACCAAGTTTGCAGGAAATATTGTTTGAATCTTGGTACACTGAATGTATTTTCATTATGTAGTAAAACAAGGTATTAGTGCTGTGCCTGGGGCATGATGCAAGTTAGATTTTTGTCATATGACAAAATGGATTAAGTTGACAACATGGATTAAGTTGATTTTATGGGAATTGTATTCAGAATCCAAAAATGAAATTTTAAAATTTATGGTGCAACAAGCCATTTTTAGATTGTTAAAATTATGAATAATACAGATTTTTATGTGAACTGATAAATCTTAAATATACTAGGTTAATTAAAACTATTTTTTTCTTTACTCATATTCCAGGAGTAGAAAAGATTCTGTTTATATTTAGAATTCTGAATGTTAGATAATTTGATCCAAAATATTAATCAGAAATGGCTACTTTTTAAATAAATTTATTATTTTTTAAAATTTTATTTATTTTTGGCTGCGTTGGGTCTTCGTTGCTGCATGTGGGCTTTCTCTAGTTGCGGCGAGCGGGGCCTACTCTTTGTTGTGGTGCGCAGGCTTCTCATTGCGGTGGCTTCTCTTGTTGCGGAACATGGGCTCTAGGCACACAGGCGTCAGTAGTTTTGGCATGTGGGCTCTAGAGCGCAGGCTTAGTAGTTGTGGCGCATAGGCTTAGTTGCTCTGCAGCATGTGGGATCTTCCCGGACCAAGGCTCAAACCCGCGTCCCCTGTGTTGGCAGGTGGATTCTTCACCACTGCACTACCAGGGAAGTCCCAGAAATGGCTACTTTTAAGCAGAAGTGTGACATTGACTTGTTACGCATTCTTCTACTTCTTAAAAAATCCTATCACAGTATAAACGAAAGGGAATTTTAAATTTTTTGACTTACAATAGTCTTTAATGATTAGTATTTAAAGATTGTGTACTATAGAACACTGAGTTCACAGGGTTCCCAGCTGGGGAAAACAAGAAAAAGGTAAAGGTGGGGCAAAGGTTCATACTTAAAAGATGTTGAGAAACATCGAGTGCCATATATATACTGGGTGGGCCAAAAGGTTCATTCAGTTTTTCCTGTAAGATAGCTCTAGTAGCGCTTAGTTGTCTTTAACTTCATTTGAAATGATTTTGTTAGATTACATGTGAGAGCTGTCATATCTGCATGCATTTAAAAAAAGACTTATCAGGAATCCAGATTGCAAAAGAAGTAAAACTGTCACTGTTTGCAGATGACATGATACTATACTTGAAAATCCTAAAGATACCACCAGAAAACTACTAGAACTAACCAGTGAATTTGGTAAGGTTGCAGGATGCAAAATTAATGCACAGAAATCTCTGACATTCCTATACACCAACAACGAAAAATCAAAAAGAGAATTAAGGAAACACTCCCATTTACCATTGCAACAAAAAGAATAAAATACCAAGGAGTAAACTTGCCTAAGGAGGCAAAAGACTTGTACTCAGAAAACTATAAAACACTGATGAAAGGAATGAAAGATGACATAAATGGAGAAATATACCATGTTCTTGGATTGGAAGAATCAATATTTGAAGATGACTATACTACCCAAAGCAATCTGCAGATTCAGTGCAATCCCCATCAAACTACCAATGGCATTCTTCACAGAATTAGAACAAAAAATTTTACAATTCGTATGGAAACACAAAAGACCCCGAATAGCCAAATCAATCTTGAGAAAGAAAAATGGTGTTGGGGGAATCAGGCTCCACGACTTCAAACTATACCAAAAAGCTACAGTAATCAAGATAGTATGGTACGGGCACAGAAACAGAAATATACATCAGCGGTACAGGATAGAATACCCAGGGATAAACCCACACACACATGGGTACCTAATTTACAACAAAGGAGGCAAGAGCATACAATGGAGAAAAGACAGCCTTTTCAGTAAGTGGTGCTGGGAAAACTGGACAGCTACATGTAAAAGAATGAAATTAGAACACTACCTAACACCATACACAAAAGTGAACTCCAAATGGATTAAAGACTTAAATGTAAGACCAAACACTATAAAACTCTTAGAGGAGACATAGAAAAAACACTCTTTGACATAAACCACAGCAAGATCTTTTTTGACCCACCTTCTAGAGTAACGGAAATAAAAACAAAAACAAATGGGACTTAATTAAAAGCTTCTGCACAGCAAAGGAAACCATAAACAAGACAAAAAGACAACCCTCAGATTGGGAGAAAATATTTGCAAATGAAACAACAAGGGATTAATCTCCAAAATATACAAACAGTTTATGGAGCTCAATATCAAAAAAACAAACAATGCAGTTAAAAAATGGGTGGAAGACCTAAATAGACATTTCACCAAGGAAGACATACAGACGGCCAAGAGGCACATGAAAAGATGCTTAACATCACTAATTATTAGAGAAATGCAAACCAGAACTACAATGAGGTATCACCTCACGCTGGTCAAACTGGCCATTATCAAAAAATACAGAAACAGTAAACGCTGGAAAGGGTGTGGTGAAAAGGGGACCCTCCTGCACTGTTGGTAGGAATGTAAATTGATACAACCACTATGGAAAACAGTATGGACCGTCTTTAAAAAACTAAAAATAGAACTACCACATGACCCAGCAATCCCACTACTGGGCATATATCCTGAGAAAACCGTAATTCAAAAAGAGTCATGTACCGCAGTGTTCATTGCAGCACTATTTACAATAGCCAGGACATGGAAGCAACCTAAATGTCCACTGACGGATGAATGGATAAAGAAGATGTGGCATATATATACAATGGAATATTACTCAGCCATAAAAAGAAACACAATTGAGCTATTTGTAGTGGGGTGGATGGACCTAGAGTCTGTTATACAGAGTGAAGTAAGTCAGAAAGAGAAAAGCAAATACCGTATGCTAATGCATATATGTGGAATCTTAAAAAAATGGTACTGATGAACCGAGTTGCAGTCCAGGAATAAAGATGTAGACATAGAGAACGGACTTGAGGACACGGGGTGGGAGGGGGAAGCTGGGGCGAAGTGAGAGTAGCATCGACATATGTACACCACCGAATGTAAAATAGTTAGCTAGTGGGAAACAGCAGCATAGAACAGGGAGATTAGCTGGCTGCTTTCTGATGACCTAGAGGGGTGGGCTATGGAGGATCAGAGGGAGGCTCAAGAGGGAGGGGATATGGGGACATACGTATGCATATGGCTGATTCACTTTGTTGTACAACAGAAACTAACACGGTATTGTGAAGCAATTATACTCCAATAAAGATCTATTAAAAAATAAAAAATAATAAAAGACATCAAAATTGGTGAATTTTTGTACAGCCATTTTAATATTGAAGATGGAAGAAAAACAACATTTTTGGCATATTATGCTTTATTATTTCAGGAAAGGTAAAAACACAACTGAAACAGAAAAAAAGATTTGTGCAGTGTATGGAGAAGGCGCTGTGACTGATCGAACATGTCAGAAGTGGTTTGCGAAGTTTCATGCTGGAGATATCTTGCTGGATGATGCTCCACAGTCAGGTAGACCAGTTGAAGTTGCTAGTGATCAAATCGAGACATTAACTGAGAACCATCAACCTTATATGAGGTGGGAGATAGCCGACATACTCAAAATATCCAAATCAAGTGTTGAAAATCATTTGCACCATCTTGGTTATGTGAATCACTTTGATGTTTGGGTTCCACATAATTTAAGCCAAAAAAACCTTCTTGACCGTATTTCCATATGCGATTCTCTGCTGAAATGTAATGAAAACGTGCCGTTTTTAAAACAAATTGTGATGGGAGATGAAAAGTGGATACTGTACAACAATGTGGAACAGAAGAGATCGTGGGGCAAGCAAAGTGAACCACTACCAACTACACCAATGGCTGGTCTTCATCCAAAGAAGGTGATGTGTATATGGTGGGGTTGGGAGGGAGTGCTCTATTATGAGCTTCTTCTGTAAAACTAAACGATTAATTCTAACAAGTACTGCTCCCAATTAGACCAACTGAAAGCAGCACTCAACAGAAAGCATTCGGAGTTAGTCAACAGAAAACGCATCATCTTCCATCAGGATAACGCATGACCGCATGTTTCTTTGATGACCAGGCAAAAACTGTTACAGCTTGGCTGGGAAGTTCTGATTCATCTGCTGTATTCACCAGATATTGCACTTTCGGATTTCCATTGATTTCGGGCTTTGCAAAATTCTCTTATTGGAAAAAAATTCAGTTCCCTGGAAGACTGTAAAATGCACCTGGAACAGTTCTTTTCTCAAAAAGATAAAAAGTTTTGAGAAGATGGAATTATGAAGTTGCCTGAAAGATGGCAGAAGATAGTGGAACAAAAGGGTGAATACATTTTTCAATGAAGTTCTTGGTGAAAATGAAAAGTGTGTCTTTTATTTTTACTTAAAAAACTGAAGGCACTTTTTTGCCCACCCTATATATATTTTATGTGTGTGTACACACACACACACACGCTTCTGGCAATACGTAGTGCACATTACCATATTACATGTGTGGGGACCCTCTGTAGGAAGGAAAACTGCCAACTTGGCATTTCCCAAAATGATTTGGATTTGGATTTGGATTCTGCTCCCTCACACACAACACTTATCCTCATTTCCTCATTCTTTGGCACTATTGTTCTACAAAACACTCTTTAGGAAACACTGCTTTACCTATGGCACGCCCTCGACGTTTAAGATTTATGTACTTATAGTTTCCATAATTATAATTGTTAATAAGAGCCTAATACTCTTTGAAAATGTCAAACTTAAGTTAACCATTTCTCTAATGTTGGACTTTCAGGTTTCCAGTTTTCACTTTTCATAGTGCTGTAATCAACACTTACGCTTGTGATATTTTCCTTTTTCTTTCTCTGGCATGAATTTTCAAAAGCTGATGCTTTTGACAAATGGTTTTGATATTTCTATGGCTTCTTTATATTTTCCAAAAGAGTGGAATCTGTTTGTACTGTCACTATGAATCTATCAGCTTTTCTAAAATCTCAGTATTGGCTATGAAGTTTTTATATTTATAATATTTAGTTTTAAAGTACGTATAATTTTGAATCACTCAGCTAAATCAAATCCTTACTGAGCTTAAATCAGTATTATACACTTAACATTTTAAAGTATTAACTAATGGTTAACTAATTTATTTTTAGGGTTATTACAGACAAGTAGAAAGACTAAATTCATGTCAAATACTAATATCATAGATTTGAATTTCATTGTCGTATTCCTGCTATTTTCTAAAGCAGTTTCAGTTGCTATGGGCTTATCTAAAAATAATAAAGTTAAATTTTTCTTACCCAATTTAATAGATGAATTATAGGAGAGTAGGGGACACTAATCAGCTATTAAAATTATCTATATTATCTAGTCTCAGCATTCTTTACTTATAAATTAATAGTGCTAGTTTTTTTGGGTTTTTTAAAGCGTTTTGGTTATTTTTGGTTAAAGAAAAACAGCCTTTTCCAAGGACAACAAAATGAACTTAACGTCAGAAGGAAACAGGGTGTGGGCTTCTTACAAGCCATTGCTCCAAAACTTGTATGTGATTTTCCTCCTGGAAAATCAGGGGTGATTGGCTAGCAGAGGGATGACTTTGGTGGTGAGTGGAGCTGCAGCCTACCCCTGGTCACCATTTTATAATGGTGATGTGAGGATTAAATGAAAAATCCATTTGTCACAGCACCCCAGCCTCCAGAGATTCTGATTAAGTTGGTTTAGGCTCAACTTCAGTATTTTTTAAAAGCAGCCAGAGGCTGTCATCAAAAAATCTACAAACAATAAATGCTGGAGAGGGTGTGGAGAAAAGGGAACCCTCCTGCACTGTTGGTGGGACTGTAAATTGATATAGCCACTATGGAGAACAATATGGAGGTTCCTTAAAAAACTAAAAATAGAACTGCCATATGACCCAGCAATACCACTACTGGGCATATACCCAGAGAAAACCATAACTCAAAACGACTCATGTACCACAATTTCATTGCAGCTCTCTTTACAATAGCCGGGACATGGAAGCAACCTAAGTATCCATTGACAGATGAATGGATAAAGATGTGGCACATATACGCAATGGAATATTACTCAGCCATAAAAAGAAATGAAATTGAGTTACTTGTAGTGAGGTGGATGGACCTGGAGTCTGTCATACAGAGTGAAGTAAGTCAGAAAGAGAAAAACAAATACTGTATGCTAACTCATATATATGGAATCTAGAAAAAAAAAGGTTCTGAAGAGCCTAGGGGCAGGACAGGAATAAAGACACAGACATAGAGAATGGACTTGAGGACACAGGGAGGGGGAAGGGTAAGCTGGGACGAAGTGAGAGTGGCATGGACATATATACACTACCAAATGTAACATAGATAGCTGGTGGGAAGCAGCCACATAGCACAGGGAGGTCAGTTCAGTGCTTTGTGACCACCTAGAGGGGTGGGATAGGGAGGGTGGGAGGGAGATGCAAGAGGGAGGAGATATGGGGATATATGTATATGTATAGCTGATTCACTTTGTTATAAAGCAGAAACTAACACACCATTGTAAAGCAATTATACTCCAATAAAGATGTTAAAAAACATTTTTTTAATTAAAAAAAAAAAAAAGCAGCCAGAGTTGAGAAGCACTAGTCTGCATTGTTATAAGTCTACTGTCTTGACATGTTTAGCTTTTAATTTTGTTTACCAACCTCATCTGTATTGTTCCTTTTGCTGTTTTCCCAGTGCTGCCTTTTTAATTGTTTGACCCTTATCCTTGGAGGACTTGGAAGGTGAAACCTATTTTGTGATTTACTAAAAGGTGTAGGGGGAAATAGGGAGAGAATGAGCCCAAATATAAAGTAATGCCTCCCCACCCCACCCCCCGCCATGCCCTGTTTATTCCACACTTTTTGTCTCTTACATCTTAATGAAAAATGCTGTTTTTCCTTTTTTCCCCCTGTGGAAGGGCTTCCTAGCATTGAGGAAGGAGAATGAGCTTTGTTGCCAAAGAGACCTGGGTTCATTTTCAGCTCTACTGTTTATTGGCATGTAAGTTTTTTCTTCCATAAAATGGGGATGAGTAATGCCTTCGTTGCTTTCTTCCTTGTGATGATTAGAGGTGATATAAATTAAGCACCTAAAAGTTCCTGGCTCAGTGAGTAATAGCTACGGTTGTCAATTTGTGATTTGGGAATCTGTTTGGAAAGTGAAAGGCATTGCCGTGAACTACAGCAGGCAATACATTTGTCCTTCCCACTTGTGATGTTACGAAGATGATGCTAACAAATGGTATTATGGATTATAAAAGGAATCTAACAGAAGTTTAGTTTATTTATTGGTTTCTAAGGGTTTCATTTTAAAAGTTTTTAAATCATTAAAAATTTGGAGACTAGAGAAGATAGCATTACCCATAATGCTACTACTCTAATAATCATTGTTAACATTTTTGAATCATGATTTGGAAAAATACTAGGAGCATCTCACAATTTAAATGATGGCTAGAGAAGCCAAACATTTTATGAAGCATAACTATAATAATAGAAAAAGTGCTATACCAAGAGAAGACAGTATAATCATGAAAGGCTTCCTGAAGGAAGGCTTTTTTTTTTAAGGTGAATTTTGAAATAGTTTATTGTAGGAAGAAGCAAGGTATTTCAGATTCAAAAATGGAATACAGACAGGATTTTAAAATCATTAAGAAGAAACTGTTAACTCTAGAATTATAAGTGATTTCCTTCAATATTCATTTTACCCTACAACCAGTGAAATACAGTGTGTCAGCAAACCAACTTTAAGACTGTGCCTAGGGATATTTAAAGTACAGTAACAGAAAGACCTCATTTTCTTTCTACCAAGGGCAACCTTCCTTAGGCAACATCTTAATTATGACCTAATGCTCTGTGTAACTTGTGAGTTCCTATTTTGTAACCTATAATTTTGCAAATCCTGAATCACAGGTCATAGGGAATAATAGGTCAGTAAAGAATGATCCATCTTCTTTCTAGATTAAATCTTGGGATTCAGAACGAACTGCCCAAAGTGTGTCACTTTTGCATGAGGATTGTTTTGAACTAAAGGCAGTCGAGATGCTGTGGGTTCAAGAGAAAATACTGCCCCTCCCATAACTACTTAGAAGAATTTAAATTTGGGATTTTTCCCAGAAAAGAGTTATTGCTGGAGATAATTTTAATCTAAGTAGACCCATCTCTACGTGAGAGCAAACATCTAGTTACCAAACATTTACTCTTCTTAATCGTCCTGTGAATGACTCTTCCTGCCCTTCGAAGCCCCAGGCCACTGTCCCATTCCTTAGCTTAGAATGGCATAATACCTTATTTTACCTTTCTGTCTTTCAACATTTCATGTATCTGGGGTCTTTGACCCTCTTGTGTATGGGGTTTCTGTATGTCCAGAAGTAAATTTTTCTCCTGTTAATCTGTCTCATGTCAATTTAATCTTAGACCATCCAGAAAAACCTAAAAGGGTAGAGGAAAGTTTCCTTCTTTCCCAACAAGCTAATTACTGTTTTGGGGTTTTGTTTTGTTTTTTGAAAGGAATAGGTTTTAAAAATATTTATGTATGTACCTGAAGTATGGGAGATTCTTGAGAGGTTTTTTGTTTGTTTGTTTTACTGTATGCTTTTTGAACAATACTGAGAAGCTAAAGCCTGGAGGCTGAGTTGAAGCTGTTGTGATGTCTTTTAGAGACGTGAGTTGAGAGTCAAAGAAAAGTAATTTAAATTTAAGTATGAGAAAGATTCCGAAACTTTAACTGCTTGATACATTCTGGAATTAGTTCCATTTACTGCTGAGTGGCTTATTCATTTTGTAAATTGTCTTTTAATGCTCTGGAAAGAAAAAAAAAACAAACCAATTCGACAAACCTATCTTATTTTGTGTTTGATGTTTTCTTTGCATGTATGTGATTTTTTTTCTCTTTTCTCTCTTCAAAATGACATAATAAATCATTTTAAAAAACTAAAACGACCAAAAAGATTAGGGAGACTTATTCCCCCCTGCATAAACTTCAGCATATGTTCCCAAAATAGTTCTGTAAACCCTATACAGATATGGTGATCATTTCATGTTTGCAAATGTCAAATCATTATGTAGTACACTTGAAACTAACATAATATTGCACATCAACTATATTTCAATAAAAATGAATGAATGAATAAATAAAATGCCTGGCTTCAAGGTGTTTGACAGGCTTGATTGGATAAAAGGGTAGCAGCATAGTATCTCGTGGTTAAAGCACATATATCTAGAGTCAGATTGCTGAAGTGTATGACCAGGTTCTGTGTGACCTTAGGAAAGCTACTCAACTTCTCTGTGCCTCAGTGTCCTCATCTTAAAATAGTGCTAATAAAAATAGCTACCCAAGGACAGTTTTGCGAATTAATTATTCAAGAAAATGTAAAGCGCTTGGAGTAGTGCCTGGACTATAATGAGTGATCAATAAATAATTAGTTTCTGTCAAAAATAATGGCTGGCATTACAGTTGGCACACAACAGTTTGATGGAATCTTTTTTTCAAGTAGCATAACTGTACCTTGAAAAATATATTGATATATATGTTCACTTTTAATAAACTAATCACTTTGTAATCTCAACAAACATAAAAATGGAAAATAAGAGAAAAACTAGAAAAATAAGCATCCTTCAGGTATATATAGCCATAGGGTTGTGGTTAGATTAAAACATAACGGTAGATTGACTTCGTTTGTATTCATCATCCTAAAGTGAAACTGTAGGTTAGAGCAGGAGCATCTGTTATTTGCAAAATGCATTTGCTTCTCTCACTGATGGTAGGTATGTGGAGATTGCAGGTGCATTTTAGATTTGGGGGTTTAGATGTGGGATTACCAGTGTGAATTGTCTGCTTCTTTTAGGAGTGATTTATATGAGGGATGTATTGAGGGCATTGTAGATAACTTTATGCCCTGCTTATGATCTCAACCTTTTACTGAATTATTTATTATTGCATTGTGTTAGCTATTTTGCTTCTTGATAGATCATTTTACACCACAATATTGCTGCTGCCTAAGGAAAAAAATGTCTCTTGAGCAGTCCTAATGACCTCTAAAAAGGGTAATTTGATTCTTGAGATTTTGAGTTGCCCTGGTGGTTATAAGAAGTTTTCTCTATGATACTCAGGTTTTTTTTTCCTCTCACAGTCATAGATACTGAGTGCAAACTTGCTTTTCACCTTCGGTACACTTAGTAGCTTTCTTCTGGAAATTATTTCTGTAACATTTATTAACTTTATCCTTAATTGTATGTATTTTGGTCAGTTCACTTCGATAATTTAAGAAAGTAAAGGAGGGTTTTTTATTATTTTTTTTGCGGTATGTGGGCCTCTCACTGTTGTGGCCCCTCCCGTTGCGGAGCACAGGCTCCGGACGCGCAGGCTCAGCGTCCATGGCTCACGGGCCCAGCCGCTCCGCGGCATGTGGGATCTTCCCGGACCGGGGCATGAACCCGTGTCCCCTGCATCGGCAGGTGGACTCTCAACCACTGCGCCACCAGGGAAGCCCAAAGGAGGGTTTTTTAAACAAGAAGCTAAAATTCACGTTATCTTTATAAAAGTAAATTTGTTAGCATGGTTGTTTATATTGTTCTTGTTCCTCAAGATTGACATTTATGAAAATAATCTAATGTACACTTCTGTTTTGTTTTGAGGGCAGTTGGTGCTAGGTCATGGGTGGCACTGGGCGTGTGGGCAGGACTAATTAGGGAGGGACAACCCAGAGGGCTAAAAGCAGCACATAGGTTTGAGAAGACAGTGGTGATCAAAGCTGTCTTTTGGCCTCTGGGGCAGCGTCATAGTGAAAATATAGGATATTAACCCAAGCCATAGGACGAAAGTAAGGTAAAGAGTAGGGGTTGAAAACTTGAATACCCATAGAAGTTGGCAAATAATGTAAGTGAATGAGGCAGTCTAGCTGGCGACTGTGCCTGATGGAGAGTCCCTGCCCCTCTTAGATTCCGTCATTCATTGCGGTATGGGATATGGACCCAGATTTTTGTGTAAAATCTTGTGTTTAAATGTTAGTAACTAATTTTTTTCCCTAGTACGTACATTGCAGGCCCAATTTAGCCAACAGGGTACCAGTTTGCGACTACTGTCTTTTAGAGGGGCTCTTTTACTTATTTAACAATAATGATGATGTGATACTCTAGGTAATTTTATACCCATAAACTTTCTTGGAGAAAAAAATAAAGGAAAGAAAAGCCTTCCCATGTCTCTCCCATCTGATTTTCTAATACATCTTGCTGGCTTCTCTACAAAAGATTGAGATTTATTTAGGGGAATATGAGCTCTGTATTTTATATGGTTTAGTTTAATTACCTGTAGCATTCTGTCTGTATTTCAGTGCAGTTCCAATTACCTGTTTCTGTTCAGCTTGGAGTTTTATTTATAAGGTATCAAATTTATTTTTGATACATCAATGAATAGGAGTATCCATCTTATATGTATATGGTACTGTCTCTGTCATTTAATGTTCTTGATGATAGCTGTTACTCCTGTAAGTAGTAGTAATGATTTTTTCTAAAGCCAACTTATGTTTTTTAAAAAATTTCTCTTCTTAAATAATTTTTCCAACTTTTTATTGTGATCTTTTAAAAAATACAGAAAAATTAAAGAACAGTAAAATGGTTACTCACATACCCACTACCAACATTCAGCTGTTAACATTTTGCCATATTTTATGGCTAATTGATTGATGTACTTAACCATTTGAAAATGAGTTACAGACATCATGGTGTTTTACTGCCGTATACTTGAGCATGCACCTAGAAATAAAAAATTCCATAACCACAAATGCCATCTTATAGATTTGTGTATGTGTGTATGTATTGTGCACACATGCTTATGTGTTGTATATAAGCAACACAGGAACTAGAGTGTACCCAGGAGATGATCATGAATCTGAAACAAAACAAAACCTCCTCTGTCTTACGTTGATTATTTCCTGCAACAGAAGTGAAGGCTACACTGGATCTGGGTCAGAGCAGACATGATCTTTATTGCTATGATCCCCAGACAACATCCATCCAAGTGCCTTCAGAAACATGAGTTTGCTTTCACAGCAAGGCTCTCAGCGATAAGGAGACTATATACTTGTTGGGATGGGACTCTTTCCCAAAACTCCTAGCCTCAGGCAGTGTCTTTGTTAGATTGGGAGAACAGGTTTTAATAGGAATAAGTCCCTCTGCTCCTTGAATCTCCAGGTAAATGACAGGTTATTTATGGAGGCAAAGATCCAGAGAGACATCAAGCTTTACTATAGAATTTTAGCAGGAGGTCTGGAGATTTGGTCATTTGTTAATATGTACCCATGACCCATTTTAGTAAAAAGGTGCTTATGCTACAGAGAAAACTGAAAATCTTGAGTAGTCTAACCTTAAAATTTTCAAAATTTTAATGGAACGTCTCTTCTGTTTAGCAACTTTTTGCATGTGAATGTCAATACTCCTACTCTGTTTTCCTGTCTGCTCTCTAAAAAAGGGGTTTTGTGTCAGTATTAACTAGGGTTTACTATTGGGATTTTCCCAGTTTCACCCTAGAGCTGTTACAAAAGATGTCTCCATTTATTTATGCTTTGTGCTTTTCTGTGGAAGATTTCCAGTATTGTGATTGTGTTCCTTTTCACCCTCCTTTTAAAATATTATTTTCCTCTATTATAGGTTTTTTTCCTTAGGTATATTGACCGAAGTTTAATGAGAAGAATCGTGACCAGCTAGGAGAATTTTCTGCAAGGAATGGAATTAGCTCATAGCTTACTGCTGAATGAAGAAGCATACAATCAACTGGGTGACGTTCAGAAGGCAGAGTTTATTTTTGATTGGTTGAGATATTTGGAGAAGCTCTTGCTAGCAACAAGCAGGGTGAGTAAAATTGCAAAAACTGTTTTTTGAGGGTTTTTTTACTTGCCAGATAATGTTTAAGTTCCTTTGATTTGATATTCTAGTTCTGTCCAGTATAACCTAAATTAGCTTTCAAAGGTTAGACCTTAGTAAGACTTTATATTGAAATAGGAGGTTTCTTCTGTTCAAAAGAGCAGGAAGAAATTAGCCAGTTATTTGTAGTATTACTTTCAAATATATTAAAAACTAACTACAGAGCACATTGTGTTAGATTTCATTAGCATTGTCTTCTGTACCTTGTGTCACTCCACATGCATGACATCCTGGTGCAGTATAGCGCTAAATAATGTGATGGGAGTTTCACTTTTAAAAAAAGGGTGAACTCTTTAAGGGGAGTAAGAATTGAGGAGCCTTTGAGTAAACACATTCCCTTTTAAAAGTTTATGAAATGGCTACCAGAAAGTGAAGACTAATCACTCATACCCTTTACCGACATTCAGCAGTTGTTAACATTTTGCCATGTTTAACTGTTTTACAGAGCCATGTGAGTTGCTACTTTACTTCTAATACTTTTGCATACATCTCCTAAAAATAAAGATATTCTACAGAATGACAACACCCTATGTAATGCAGAAATGGTGCAAAGACTACTCATGGAGACATTTAGAATTTAACAAATGACAAAAATCCATACACTAAATTAACAAATATTTTATGGTGGAAGTTTAGGCCTCAGGGAGCACCTGAATACCATTACCACTGTGATGATATTCTGTACTCCTTTTTCAGAGCGTAGACAAGTAAAATGGAGTCACACTATCGGCATTTAGATGCATAAGCTTGCAAAAAGAAAATTGCAGTAAACTTAGAAAATGATCTGAGTAAAACAGGTAACCCATTACAAGATCAGCTCTGGTGATAGGTTTTAGGTTGCTGCTTATTGATGCAGATATATATTGGGCAGAGGCTTAAGAACTAAGAAGCTCTAGTTAAGATATAAATTTGCTCTACTTTTCAAACCTAAGAAGAAGGACATAGAAAAAATAGAGCCCTTGTCTTTGTTCACAAAGACTCCAGTATATTGTAGTTCAGAATTTATTTTTTGGAGATATCAGCAGGGCAACAAACTACCTGTTAATGAGGTGTAATAGCCATGCCACCAACTTATTTGTACTATTTAATCAAAATAATTTTGCATTTTTCTAGAGGCTTTTAGTTAGTTCTTAATTATATGAAAGAAAAATCATATTAGAGGATTATGTGTAATTATGTTGACTTGAATTATCTTTGTTACCTTCCTTTTTAGAGTGATGTAAGGGAGAAACAGAAAACTCTTGTGGAACAGCTGCTATCTTTGTTGAACAGCTCCCCAGGGCCTCCTACTCGCAAACTCCTTGCTAAGAATCTAGCCATTCTTTATAGTATTGGAGATACATTCTCTGTTTATGAGACAATCGATAAATGTAATGATCTTATTCGAAGCAAAGATGATTCTCCAAGTTATCTTCCCACCAAACTGTAAGTTAAATGTTAAAACTGAACATAAAAGAGTTCTTCTTTGTATCATTTTTATAAAGAACCCAAACTTTGCTCTACAGTAGAAATGAACACAACATTGTTCATCATCTGTACTTCAGTAAAATAAGTCTTTAAAAAAAAAAACCCCTGGACTTCCCTGGTGACGCATTGGTTAAGGATCCACCTGCCAGTGCAGGGGACACGGGTTCAATCCCTGGTCCTGGAAGATCCCACATGCCGCGGAGCAACTAAGCCCGTGCACCACAACTACTGAACCTGCGTACTGCAACTACTGAAGCCTGTGTGCTCTAGGGCCCCCGTGCCACAACTGCTGAGCCTGCATGCTGCAACTACTGAAGCCTGCACGCCTAGAGCCCGTGCTCTACAACAAGAGAAGCCACCTCAGTGAGAAGCCCGCGGACTGCAAACAGGGTAGCCCCTGCTCGCCGCAACTAGAGAAAGCCCACGCGCAGCAACAAAGACCCAATGCAGTTAAATAAAAAAATATATATTAAAAAAAAAAAGAACCCAAACTACTTGATAATTATTATGAAACTGAATACAAATTGTTTTACTCATTTTTTAAAGAATCTGACTTTCAGAAAGATCTAACATTTTCCCATGGACTGAGAAACAGTTCTTTTAAAAAATGCTTTAGGGCTTCCCTGGTGGCGCAGTGGTTGGGAGTCCGCCTGCAGGGGACGCGGGTTCGTGCCCTGGTCCGGGAGGATCCCACATGCCGCGGAGTAGCTGGACCCGTGGGCCATGGCTGCTGGGCCTGCGCGTCCAGAGCCTGTGCTCCGCAACGGGAGAGACCACGGCAGTGAGAGGCCCGCGTACAGCAAAAAAAAAAAAAAAAAATGCTTTAGACATTTGAAGCTTAGATTTGGGGATCAAAACTGTCTGATAAAAATTTTAGCAGTTGAGGGACTTCCCTGGTGGTCCAGTGGTTAAGACTCCAAGCTCCCAATGCAGGCGGCCCGGGTTCGATCTCTGGTCAGGGAACTAGATCCCTCACACTGCAACGAAGATCCCACGTGCCAAAACTAAGACCCGGTGCAGCCAAATAAATAAATAAATATATAAAAATAAACAAAATTTACTTTTAGCAGTTGAGTGTTTAAGGCACAAGTATTTTAAATTCTTCACGTTTTGTATGTTCTTTTAGTTTATTAATTCTTAGTAGTGAAAATTAATAGTAAATATATAGGAAAATACTCTTCTAAGATCCTAAAAGAACAACTTAGTTTCTTTTTCCGTAGGACTCAGTTCATTTTATCACCTGTTTTTTAGAGAAGGCAATTTGCCATGTATGGTTGCATAGTACTAATGTTATAGAAATTTTTATTTATTTAATTTTTAGCTTATAGTAGAATGTATTTTCCCATAAAGTTTTCAGACTTTATGGGAATGAGAACATTGTTTTTTTTCTTTTACCTTTAAGACCATCTTTGATTATCTGATATATGAAGCTCAGTTCTATTAAAAATTATTTTGTAAAAAATTTGAGGGGATGGAAGCTTTGGGCTGAGATTTAGATTAGTTGAAGATATATCTTTTTAAAATTCTTGTATTGAAAATGTAATTATTTGATACTCACCTAAGTGTCATTCCCTAGGATTTAACAGTGGAATAGATTCTGGGAAATTTTATCCTTTAAAAGTAAAATTAAGTAGTCATCTTGACGTGTGCTAAGATCCTTTTATTCCTGTTTCTTCATTCATGACTAATTTCTAATTTAAATGTCGTTCCAGCGCCGCTGTGGTGTGTTTGGGTTCCTTGTATAAGAAGTTGGGTAGAATACTGGGTAACACCTTTACTGATACAGTGGGCAATATTCTTAAAGCTATGAAGAGTGCAGAGGTAAATACAGACTTTAATGGTTTCTTAAGTCAATAAAAGAGCTTTACCTATGACAAGCATACATAGTATGTATGTAAATATATCCATAAATGACATTCTAGGTAGTGCACATATGTACTTTGTATATTGAATCTTTATTAGAAAAGCAATCGTGCAATAAGATTTTGTGTATTAAGATAAATTCAAATGGGCACAAACTAAGGTGTTTCTCTGGCAGACCCATCCCTGCTCCCTCTTCTTGCATCACCTTTTCCATCTGATACTACTTACTAGTGCCAGAGCAAGTGCTTGTCACCAAGGATCCAGATACGTAGTTGGTAACTACCATATACCTGATGGATGGATTAATATTGTACCAGCATCAGAAGGGTGTAAGGAATAAAATCAGGGTAGGAAAGAGTGTGGAGGACATAAGCATGACTAGGGTCAGGGTAACCTTTCAGTCGCCAGGATATATATTGTCAGCCTTAGCCTCATTGATTTGTTGGCATCATTTACCATTGTGAAACACCCTTTGTTTTTGTAACTTTCTTTATTGGACTTCCAAGATATACTGTAATTTCTTGCCAACTATAGTTTAACAAGTTTTGAAATTAAAGCATTTGTATGTTTGTATATCAAAAATTTTAAGTCTGTGGTACCTTATATTTAAGGATAACTCAGCACCTTTAAATATAAAAAAATCACACCAGTTCCTGTTCTTACCTTGCTTGGAAAAAGTCTAGAGAACAGCCCTGAAACAATTTATAAAAATGCTGGCCTGTCACACACATTTCTTTTTAACTGTATCAAGATAAAACATGGGAAAATTCAAATGTAAAATCTGCCAAATTTGGGCTTCCCTGGTGGCTCAGTGGTTGAGAGTCCACCTGCCGATGCAGGGGACACAGGTTCGTGCCCCGGTCCGGGAGGATCCCACGTGCCACAGAGCGGCTGGGCCCATGAGCCATGGCCGCTGAGCCTGTGCATCCAGAGCCTGTGCTCCGCAACGGGAGAGGCCACAACAGTGAGAGGCCCACGTACTGCAAAAATAAATAAATAAAATAAATAATAAAATCTGCCAAATTCAAGAATGTAACTGATTCAAGAATTTTAAGAAGTGAAGTCCATAACATAAAACTGGTGAGAGAATCAACTCAGCAGATCACTTTTGAACATCAATAGTTTATACAAAGATTGAAGAAGGTAATTCAGGAGGAGAGATTTTTTTTTGTAGTTATTATAAGAGTTTATTACCATTTTATAAAATAAAAAACTTTGCCCAATATGTTTGAAAAATCTGAGAAAATTCAGATATTTTAAGATGGATAGAAGTTGAGATAATTTATCAGTGGCAGGTCTTTTAGTGGTGAAAGGAAAAGGAAATCTTTCTGCTCTGAAGGCACCCTGTTGCTGGAGGTGAACAGATTTACAAAATGATACTGAGCACCATAAATGGTAACATGTGGACACAGGTATAGGCTATACGTTAATTCTTTATTTATGTAAGAGAAAGCTCATGATGAAGACAAAGAAATGGAAGGCATTGTGGGTTTTAACATATATAGAATTAGAATATATAAAAACAGAAACATAAAGCATATGAGAGGGTATATGGAATTGTACTGTTTTAAGGGTCTTGCCACTATGAAGTGGTAAATAGTAGGTTTAATTAGAATGTAACCTATTAGGGATGTGTAGCATGATGGCTACAATAATCACTATTTAAAATAGTTATAACAGGGGCTTCCCTGGTGGCGCAGTGGTTGAGAGTCCACCTGCCGATGCAGGGGACACGGGTTCGTGCCCCGGTCTGGGAGGATCCCACATGCCACGGAGCAGCTGGGCCCGTGAGCCATGGCCACTGAGCCTGCACGTCCGGAGCCTGTGCTCTGCGGCGGGAGAGGCCACAGCAGTGAGAGGCCCGCGTACCACAAAAAAAAAAAAAAAAAAAAAGTTATAACAATGTAAATATTTATACACCCCTCAGAGCATCTAAATTATAAAGCAAATATTGGCAGACCTAAAGAGAGAAATACACAGCAATACAGTCATAGTGGGGACTGCAGTTATCCCCCCTTTCATCAATGGACAGATCACCCAGACAGAAATCAAGACGCAAACCTTGGAGTGAACTACACATTAGACCAGTTGGACCTAATGGACGTAACCTGATCATTCCACCCAACAGCAGCAAAACATACCTCTTCTAGGGCACAGAGCATTCACCAGGGTAGATCACATATTAGGTCCCAAACAAGTCTGGGCAAGTTTAAGAAGACTGAAATCGCATGAAGTATCTTTCCCACCCGTAATGATATGAAACTAGGCGCCAATAACGGCAGGAAGGCTGGAAAATTCTCAGTTATGTTGAGATTAACAGCAAACCACGAGGAGAGACTGTTAACATCCATAAATCTGGTTTTATTTAAAAGGATGTGTCTGTAAGATCTTTTATTTACTGAGGTATCGCCACTTTAAACTTTTTTTTTCTCTTAACTCCATTGATTAAGCTATACTTTTTAGGCCTCATGGTTAACAGAGGATTACTCTATAGGTTTCAGAAAATTTTAAGTTAGGGACTTCCTGGTGGCACAGTGGATAAGATTGCATGCTCCCAATGCAGGGGGCCTGGGTTCGATCCCTGGTCAGGGAACTAGATCCCACATGCATGCCGCAACTAAGAGTTCGCAGGTCACAACTAAGGAGCCTGCCTGCCACAGCGAAGACCTGGTGCAACCAAATAAATAAATCAATATTTTTTTAAAAAAAGAAAATTTAAAGTTATTGCTAAGTACTTTATTGCTCCTCCACTTTTACCTTTATGATTTAGTTGGTTCAGTACCACAACGTTTTGGAGATGTCAAAAGGGATTTCCACCTTTGATACACACCAGTAGTGATAAATAGCATTTGAAATTGGCGTAAAAGAAAGTTAAGAAGTTTCCCGTTAGGACTCACTTTGTTAATATCTACCTATAATTACTATCGTGCTCCTTTGAACAAAAATAAATTAACAACATTACTATGAAAATGATACTTGATCTTTCTCCAACTTTAACTTACCTATAGTGGCCTTAACTTCCTGAGACATAGAAAGCATTTGGAACATTTAGTAAAACATCATAATATAAGCAGCTACTATTTCTTGAGTGTTTACTAAGTCCAGGCACTGTGGTGAATGATTTCCCCACAGGGGCTTGTTTACTTCTCACACTGGCACAGTGGGGTTCATCTTATCCTCGTTTCATTTTTTCATTTCTTTTTTTTGGCCACGCTGTGCAGTATGTGGGATCTTGGTTTCCCGACCAGGCATCGAACCCATGCCCCCTTCAGTGGCAGCACAGAGTCTTAGCCACTGGACCGCTGGGGAGGTCCCTTATCCTCATTTTATAGATGAAGAAGTAAGTAAGAACAACTTAAAGTCACACAGCTACTAAGGTTCAGAGCCAAGATTCAAACCCAGGTCTTTTAAGATCTAAACCCAGACTTTTAACCTCTGAGTTAAAATACTCGAACCAATAAATGGTAAAATATCAATAGCTATGAACTCAACTGAGCATTTACTGTGTGTCAGGCACTGTTCTAAGCACTTTACATGTAGTAACTCGTTTGATCCTCACAACAATCATTTAACTTTTATCTTTAAGATAAAGAAACAGATTTGCCCAAAGACATATAGCTAGTAGGTGGCAGACCATGCACTCTTACCATGTTACCTCATTTATAGCAACCATTTATCGAGTGCTTGACAACATGCAAGCCATATGCCTGGTGCTTCCCATATAATTTCATTTAATCTGCACATCAACCCTATAAAATTTGTATTATGCTGAAGTGTAATATATACAAGTAACACTTTTAAAATAGTAAACACTGTAAGAAACAGCAATTATTCATGCATCTTGATGTCAGAATAGGTTGGTTAGTGTGTACAAAAATCTGAGTTTCTCTAATATGAGATAAATTTCAATGCTTAATACTGTTCTTCACAGAGAATTTTTTTTTCCTGTTCTTTAAATTTTTTCCTCTTTGATAGTCACAAGGTCGATATGAGATCATGCTGAGTCTGCAAAACATATTGAGTGGACTGGGAGCTGCTGCTACACCTTGCTACAGGGATGTTTATAAAGCTGCTAGATCCTGCTTAACAGATAGATCCATGGCCGTTCGTTGTGCTGCTGCAAAGGTAAAATAGTCTAATGAGTAGAATTTCTAAAAATTAATATAAAGACAACTAAATCAGTTTATCCCAGTGAAAACACTAGTAACAGCTACATGATCTTAGAGCTGCAACCTTGGTATTCAGATAGGACTATCTCATTTTAACATGAGGAGACTGAGGCCCTGAGAGTTATATGAATTTCCCAGGGTTCTTAAAGTGGTTAGCAGCACATTGTTGGAAGTGGGGAGTTCAAGTTACCAGACTCTTAAGTATTCCATCCATTCCACTGTGCTTCCTCTCTATAATTGTGTAAAATTTACATGTATGGTGTATGTTGTTTGAAAATGATTTGGTTTTATCATGCGTTCTTAACATAGTTGGTTAGATAGTAAAGTGTTTATGTTGGAATTATTCTCACAATTGCTTATAGCCAACAGATAGGTTCTACAGACATTTTTCATAGCCCACTGAATTAGAAATGGGTCTTTCTCCTACTCTTTGTGGACACGTTGCTTTGTATAGTGTAATTTTTATGACTTTTTAGTAAGTATTCACTTGTTGTCCCTACAATCATTATTTAGAGACTTTGGATTTGTGTATTATTTTTGCTAGATCTTGATAGTTCTGCAACTTATGTAGATCTGAACCTGACATTTATATTTTGTTTTTCATTAATTTCTTTTTTTCCCGATTGAACAGTGTCTCCTTGAACTTCAGAATGAGGCCGTCTTTATGTGGAGTACAGACCTGGACAGTGTGGCCACACTATGTTTTAAATCCTTTGAAGGCTCCAATTATGATGTGCGGATTTCAGTTTCAAAGCTACTAGGCACAGTGTTGGCCAAAGCTATAATTTCTAAACATCCAGGAGCAGGTAAATTCATGTAATTATTTTCATAATGTCTTCCATAATTTTTTCCCAGTTGATTTAAACAAACATATGTAGCATTACTGCTACCCATTATTACTTTTGAAAAGAGGCAGAATATCATATAAATTTTAGTTTGGAAACATGTCTATAAGTCCTAAGATTTCATTTTAAAACAATTCAGTGAAAGTTTGAGGAAAAAATTAAAAGAACTCTTAAATAAATGTGCTTTATTCAGTCATTGTCTTCCTCTACACCATGGCTTTTTTAAGTGAATTGTGGAGTGTTATCCAATAAGAGATATGATCTAATTCTTGAGAATTTTTTTTTTTAAGCAGCATGCATCTGATTACATACATTTGGCTTGCCATCTTCTAGATTGGTGTAAGGGAGCAATGATGTAAATAATTCCAAACAGCAGATACTTGAAATTTACTGTATTTGCACAATTTGTGTTTGTGTTTATTCCCTATTTATACACTCCTAGGCAGTGAGCAAGGATGGAGTATTTTTGAAAACAAAAGGGTTTGCCTGGGTTTAATCTACAGGGTTTATAAAACATCGGTGAATAATTAAAAACTTGCTTTATTATTCTGTCTCCAAAGAATAACAGTCTCACGCTAATGAAAATGTGATTGTTCTGTAGAACATTGCTCCTCAATATCTGCAAACCGAGAGTACTAGCATCACCTGGGAGCTCTTAAGAAGTGCAGAAACCCAGATGCCACCCAACTTACTAAATCGAATTCTCATTTTAACAAGATCCCCAGATACTTTGTATGCACATTAAAGTTTTAGAATCATTGCTCTAGAAATTGTTTATTGTGACATTAAGAAGTGTTCTGGTTTCTTCTAAGCCAGTGTTTCTCAACCAGAGCTGAGAGAGGACAGTGAGTACAGCATATCAGAATCACCTAGGAAGCATTAACAACTATATAGTCCCTTCATTCTCCAGTTGAGACCCACAAGTTTAAAATTTATAATAAATTTTTTTTTTAGGTTTTGGTTCTTCTAATCTTGTAATTCAGAGTTGTTCAGGGCATTTAAAAGGTTAAATCTTAAGCCATCTAAGAGATTGAAATTAGAAGAAGACATGTTTAATCAAACCCTCTTGAAAATGTGAATTGCTCATTTCCATAAATGTGTCATTAGCACTAGTACACAGTTGCAGTAAAAACAAGCAAAATACAGAATTGCCTAACAAATGTGAATAATATTTAAATGTATATCCTCCTAGAGTAGCACTAAACTAATAACAGCATTTTTGCAATCAGACTAAGCAAAGTGAAGAACCAGCTTCACCCACACTAAAAAATCTTTGGCCTAATCTTCTGTTAGGAATTCTGTCATCTTGCATCTGTAAGTTCTAGGCTTGTGTTATAATTAAGTTATTTTCAAACAACCAAAAAGTGATCTAGATGTCATAGTAGATTTTTTTAAAGTAGGAGACTAATAGTTAGCAACACAGTGCTTAATAATTTGGAAAAGAAATACAATGGAGGTTTGTACACTCAGCCACAATATTCGAAGATTATGAGGTACAGAACTGAAATGATTTTCCTAGTAAAATCAGCAGACTTCTAATAAATGGTATATTTTACCAAGGCATTTAAAAAGCAGGGATTGAGTATGACATTTTCCTAACATTGGCATAAGTTGCCAAGGATTTATGGAATCCTTTAAAGTTACTTCTTGACCATGAACCTCAAGTCGTACTATACGTCCCTCGTCCATTCACTGTCCCACTTTCCTAATTGACTGTTTTATACCTTTATCTTCTCCCATGTTACTTTCATTTGACGGCCTATCTTCCATAGGCTTCCCTACTAAATCTACCACCTTCCAGCATCTGTACTCATATACTCTGACTTTTCCACTGTTACTAAGATGAATTATCTCGTCTTCTATTAAAGCCATACGTTCAATATGTATTAGAGCTCATCCTCTCACCTGCTCGAGGACATAGCTCTAGGAAGTCTCCCCTCTCCTACATCAACTTTTCCTTCTCTATTGGATTATTCCCTATAAAAACATGTGCTTTTCCCCCTCTCATCTTAAAAAAAAGTTTTTTTTCTTGTATTTTACCTCCCCAGCCAGCTGGAGCCCCATTTCTCTTCCCTTTGCAGCAGAGTTCCTCAGAGGAGTTCTTGATACTCTGTTTTTAGTCTCTCTCTTCTTTCAAACACACTTCAGTTAGGATTTTCCCCCAGTTAACTCTTTTTTTATATATAAATTTATTTATTTATTTTTGTCTGCGTTGGGTCTTCGTTGCTGCACGTGGGCTTTCTCTAGTTGCGGCGAGCGGTGGCTACTCTTCGTTGCGGTGCGCAGGCTTCTCATTGTGGTGGCTTCTCTTGTTGTGGAGCATGTGCTCTAGGCACGCGGGCTTTAGTAGTTGTGGCCGGTGGGCTCATGGGCTCTAGGGTGCTGGCTCAGTAGTTCCGGCACACAGGCTTAGTTGCTCCGCAGCATGTGGGATCTTCCCGGACCAGGGCTTGAACCTGTGTCCCCTGCATTGGCAGGCGGATTCTTAAGCACCTCGCTTAAGGGAAGCCCCAGTTAACTCTTGAAAACTATTTTTGTTAAGGGCATCAATGACCTCCACGTTCATCAGTTATTCAATAAATAAACAAGCATTTATTGGGGGTTTATACAGGGCCACGATCTGTTCTGAGTGTGTAGGATGTGTTATTGAACAAAACAGATTAGAAGCCCCTGCCCTTTGGCACTTGCGTTCTAATGTTTAGCCATGCTAAGCCAGGGGGCAGTTCTCAGTTGTCTTACTTAACCTTTCAGCAACATTTAACTCAGTTGATCTTCCTCCTCATTCTCTTTTCACTTGCCTTTTAGGACCTCACGCTCCCTTGGTTTTCTTTCTTTCTAGAAGTTTCTGTTCAGTCTTTGATGATTTCCTGTCTTCTTATAGGAGACACCCATCACCTAGTCCTTGGTCTTCTGCTCTTTACGTAGGCTCACTCTAGATGATCTTACCCAATCTCATGGCTTAAATACCATCTATATATCAGGGATTCCTTGATTTATGTCTTTAGCCCACACTTCTCTCCTGGACGCCAAACTCTCATATCTAGCTGCCCATTTGACATCTCTGTTTGGATGTCTATTTAATGTTTCAAATTAACTTGTCCTAAGTGAATGCTTGATCTCCCCTCCCCCCATGTACACATACCTGCTCTCCTTGCAGTCGCAGTCTTGCTAATCTAAGTTGATGATGGCTCTGTCCCTGCAGTTGTTCAAACCACAGTTTGTAAAGTCACCCTTGAATCTTCTCTCTCACAGTCAGTAACTATTCTACCTAACAATATTAAAACATATCTACAGTTGGGACTCCTTGGAGAAGTGGCTCATGGGGTCGGGGCAAGGAAAGTCTGAGGATGAGCCTGGAGCGTCTTGTGCCAGAAAGTGAGGAGCTTCCACTGGCCAGCTTTCTGAAGAAAAGCTGGCCAAATCCAGGATAGTATTAGAATTAATAATGATAGAAATGGATTATAACCTGTTAAAGAAAAAAGGAGGGCTTCCCTGGTGGCGCAGTGGTTAAGAATCCGCCTGCCAATGCAGGGGACCCGGCTTCGAGCCCTGGTCCGGGAAGATCCCACATGCCGCGGAGCAACTAAGCCCCTGTGCTACAACTACTGAGCCTGCGCTCTAGAGCCCACAAGCCACAACTACTGAGCCCACGCACCTAGAGCCCGTGTTCCACAACAAGAGAAGCTACCGCAATGAGAAGCCCACGCACCACAAGGAAGAGTAGCTCCCGCTCACCACAACTAGAGAAAGCCCACACGCAGCAACGAAGACCCAACGCAGCCAAAAATAAATAAATAAATTTATTTTTAAAAAAAAAGTGTCACCACAGAGGTGGCATAGTGATTACAAATGGAAAAATATTTTACAGTGGACAAGACTGGAAGACACCTTATTCAGGTGTTCAAAGATAATATTGCCAATGTAGGGACAGATTGACACCAAGCCTGACATTTCTTTTTGATGTTATGCATTAAGAAGGCTTACAGCATTACTTAGTGTAGTTCTCTTGAGGAAAAACTCAAATTGAGGGCTTTTCTACAACTACAACTAGCCATATATGTACTCTTCAAAAATGAGAAAGTGATAAGGAAGATATGGAGTCTAGGGTACATACGAGTTTATTTTACTATTCTTGCAGCTCTTTTGTAATTTTGAAATTTTTTTCTAGTAAATTTTAAAAATATGTAAGTATGTATACCCCGATTTCTATCGTATCTACCTTGATCTAAGCCACCATCACCTCTTGCTTGAATTACTAAATTGCTCCTAATGGTTTTCTCTACTTCTGCCTTCGCCCCTCTACAGTCTCCTCTCAGCACAGAAGCAGAGTGACAGATTATATCACTCCTTTGCTCAAGGTTCTCCACTGGCACCTCACTTTACTCACCTCCTTATTATAATGATCGACAAGGTCCTATATCTTCTGCTCTTGCACCATCCTTACACTTTGGTCCGTCTGCTACCAGAGCCCTCCGCTGAACTCACTACACATAAAAGATACCTGCTTTATATTTTGCATGGCTTTTAATCACTGTCTAACATACTATATACTTAGTCCTTTGTTATGTTTATTGTTGTCTCTCCTTTTTAGAATTTATGATCCGCAAGAGCATGGATTTTGTACTATTCACTTATATTTCTCTTCCACGTGCCAATATAGATTTTTATCTGTTTCATCTTCAGGCTGAGGAGTATATTTTTTGTTCATGACTTGGATTAACAGAAGTTTATTTTTCCACTATTTATGACTTAAGTCAATAATGAGGATCAGAGCTTGTGACCAACATTTTTCAGAAGAATGAAAGGGCGAAAATGGGTTCTTTTTTTAAAGGAGATGTTATTCCCTAGATATTCACAGGGAGAAACTCAGCTATGTCAAACTGAAGACAAATTTAAAACATTCTGCCTAACTAAGCTCTTAATTATTGCAGCCTAAGGGTTGACTGGGCAGTTTTAGTAATATTTAGCTTTGCTTTCTTCAGAGACTGAGGATGTAACAAAAGTTGTACTTGCAGTTGAGAATTTTTAGAAAACAGGCCATGGTGGTTACTTTATGTAAGTTTCATTAAGAGTTGTAGAGCATTTAGAAAGATAAAATTGTGATTTTGGCCTTTTTAGTATTTCAAAAGAATTTTCAAAGTTTTGTATAGCATTCTCACTCAAGGAGAACTAGGGCCGTTTATTTATGTTTTCCCTTGTTTAACTTGAGGACAAGAGAGCAGTAGGTCATAATCTCAAAGTGGCATAGACTCTAAGATGTCATTGACATGATACATCAGAGTCCATTATGATTTGACCTCCGAACCGTCGTGTGACTTTATGTTTTAGTGTGTGTAATGTCCTGTAAATTTTGCCTTTTGTTTGGATTTTTAGTTTATTTTTGTTTCTGTTAACATACTGTTCAATATCATGCAAACCAAGATCACTCATTAAAATTTAGTCTGTAAAATAGAATCACATGTTTTGTTTTGTTCTTTGTTATAGCAGCCTCACGTCAAAGCGTTCGCAGAGTATCTCTGGAGGAAGTTCTGGAATTACTAGGAACAGGGTTTCTACGTGGGAGTTCAGGATTTCTTCGAGCCAGTGGAGATATGCTGAAAGGAACCAGTTCAGTCAGTAGGGATGTCCGAGTTGGAGTTACTCAGGTTAGAATCACAAATCAGTATCTAAATGTAATTCTCACTGGCCTATAGTGAAAGTTTTAGTATCTGACTCCAGGTGGAAGTGATACTGTGCAAGGTCATCACTTATGCTCTCATGTTTATAAATAGATGGGGTGAGGCCAAGACGCTTTATAAAAAACTAGATTACAAGAGAACCTTATTTATACAAAGCCAACTAAATAGGCTATTACCCACAATGTGTTTTCAGTTCGTAATGATGGGAGACTATTGTTTATTTCCTTTGAAACATAAACAACATCTTTTTGTTTGTTTCTAGGCCTTGGGCTTCCATGTGTCTTGCGGTTTAACATGTTTTCCATTGTGTTTGTGTGTGCTTATACAGTTCTGATTTAAGCTTTTAGGTACATAATATTTGGCATGGGCAATATTATATTTCTGTTTTATATGGTTTCTACTTCAAAATAAAGATTACAGCATGTAATCTACTTAAGTGCTTAAATTCTTGGTCCTAAACAAAACTTAAAAAGCTAAACCTTGGGAAGAGGGTCTTAGAATAAGGCAATATAGAGGTCTTTGCATTCTTTCTTTGAACTATCTTGTTTTCTAAATGCCATTATGGTTCAAAGCAAACATGTTTTTTTTTAAATTCACATATACATCCTCATTATTTTATACTGTATGATATTAGATTTCATGAAAATATAAGACGTCCCAGTATAATTGTAAACTGTGTATTTTAAGAAAACAGATTACATAAGAAAACTACTGTCGGTATCGCTGGAGCAAGCCAGACCATTAACATTCATGGAAATAAAGAGCAGTGATTCGTCACCATAAACTTTCTTTTCTGGTTTCTAGAACTGAATTCCCTTAGAGTTATGGTATTAGACCATAGTTCATTCTTACACTGTGTTCATATGTTTGATTTGGGTTTTCTTGTTCAGAATGTTAAAGACCTTAGGGACTTCCCTGGTGGTCCAGTGGTTAAGACTCCGGGCTTCCACTGTAGGGGGCATGGGTTCGATCCCTGTTTGGGGAACTAAGATCCCACATGCTGCTCAGCGTGTGGCCAAAAAATTGAAGGAAAAAAACCCAACACAGAATGTTAAAGAGTTTGAATGCTTTGTTTGGAGAAGTCACAGGCACATTTTACTTATTAGCTAGCTATGCTGGCTATCCTGAAACTTTGTAGTCTGACCAAAATAAAACAGGCAGCATAAATGAAACCTCAGTTGAAAGACTGCGTACTTCAATTTTGGCTTAACAAACAGAAAAACAGTACTACATTTATATAGCTAAGGTGGCTATATAAATGAGGAAAGGCTAAAAAGAAATGTTAATAAATTCTGCATATTTCATGGAAGAGAAAACATTAATATAGAATTGAAATTACTTCATTTTGAAGATAAAACTCTTTTCTTTTTTAGGCTTACGTGGTGTTTGTTTCAACACTAGGAGGAGCATGGCTAGAGAAAAATTTTGCTGCCTTTCTTTCTCATACCCTAAGCCTGGTTTCACAGTCACACCCTAAGGCCGCCCAAACTCAGATTGACGCTGTCTGCAGTCGCCGTTGTGTTTCATTTATCCTTCGAGCTACTGTTGGAGGTCTTCTTGGAGAAAAGGCTCAGATTGCTGCTGCCAAGGATATTTGCCAGGCTATCTGGAAGTTAAAGAAAGTTATGGGTATGGATCTTCTAAGAGAGTCTGTTTTAACAGTGCTAAAGGGATTGTCCTTTCGGAAAAGCTGGACTGGTATATAATTATATTAATACCCAAAAAACACTTTTATAATACAGGTCAGTTGTTTCAGAGTAAAGCAGTCTATATATAGATGAGACATAAATTATCTACCTTGATAAGAACTATTATATATATATGTACTGATCTTAAAGGCTGGTGGATAGTAGTTCCTCAGAATTCATAATCTTCCTATAGAAGTTAAGATACATTGTCTTTGAAACAATTAGTTCATCTCAGTTCTTGTACTGTCCTAAGTCTACTCTGCTTATCTTGAGTATTGATAAAATTGGAGTTCTCCCTTTCAGTGCCACTTGCTAAAAGAGTAATAAGGCGTCTCTGATCAGGTTGCTTGAACTAAATTGGTTATGTTAGTTTAATTCTTTCTCTGTAGATGCAAGTCCCCATTTTAGTATTTTAGTTACTGCCTCAAGGGTTCCGCATATATCAAGCGGAAGTATTAATTTTTACCTTCATATGTTTCTGCTCCTAGTACCTACCCTCTGTAATAAGTTTTAATAAAACAGTGATGTCTGGTTAATTCTTATACTTCTGTCAGATGCTGTAATGAGTGACGGTAATCTGGAAACCCGGCTTGGCTCCGCAGATGTAGCAGCCAGCCAGCATATGTTGGTATGTGCTTTACAAGAACTTGGAAATCTCATACACAGTCTCGGCACCACAGCTGCACCTTTGCTACAGGATTCAAGTGCAGGTATCTGTTGTTTGTGACTAGTATGAATACTTTGTTTTTACTTTTGCTTTAGACAACTTTTCTCCAAGGAAGAAAAGCTCCCTCATATAGCTCATTTATTATAGATTCCACTATAGATTTATTAGAGTTGTTTTATGAAATATAGATAATCAAGATTTTTAAAGGTATGTTTTTTTGTTTTTGTTTTTTTTCTTTTGCTTTTGTAACTAAAGATGGTTCTCTAGGTCTCTCTCTATCTCCAACCCCCTGTCTGGAGATATTTAAGATAACACAGAAAAATGGAGAAGTAAACCTGAACTCGTATCTCTCATCTGCAGTGAAAGTATTAGTTTCTGTATGGTACAAGTAATTTACTTCCTTAAAGGTCTTTTCAGGCATTCTCTTTTCTTTCTCTCTTTGAAAATTATTTAATCACTTTGAGAGATAATTCACATACCATAAAGTTCACCCTTTTAAAGTATACAATTCAGTGGTTTTGGTATACTCACAGAGTTGTGCAAACTCTACCACTATCTAATTGCAGAATGTTTTCTTCACCCCAAGAAGTCCTACACCCACTAGCAGTCATTTCCCCTCCCCCCGGCCCTGATAACCACTAATCTATTTTCTGTCTCTATGAATTTGTCTATTCTGGACAAGATTTAATATAAATGGAGTCCATACAGCATGTGGCCTTTTGTGACTGGCTTACTTAATTACTTTTTAAAATCATCTTTAATGGCTTTTGTGCTACACAATTCCTGCTGACTGAAGCTTACATTATATTCGGTTTGTAACCTATTTTTCCTAGGGCATATATTGTTTAAGTAGCAGTTGACGTGAACTGTTAACATGTTTTGATGAAGGTATATGTTGAATTATAGCAAATGTAGACTTTTTTTTCTTACTGGTAGTGGCACTTCACTGTCTGCATAGTGGCTTAGTAGCCCACTGGGGATCTAGTGAAGCCTTGATTTTCTTCAACATTTTGTTCTCAGGTTAAGAGAAATATGGTACATAGGGAGAATACTGATTATGTAGAGAAATGTGCCAGAAACGATTTAAAAGAAAAGGAGGATGAAGCAACAAGATGTGACATTTCTTCTCAAGATGTTTTTGTTATTTATTGAAAATTTTTTTTGTATTGGTAATTTTTAATTCCTAGTACCAAATTAATGATCTCAAGATAAAGTAAGCAGAACATTGGCTTATTTAGGAAATAAAAATTTCCTTTGTCTCCTGACTTAATTTAAGCCAATTTTCATGAGATATATTGGTAGAAGTAACTCTTGGGTACAAAAAAATTATTTATAATTGTGTATCACTTAATATTTTAAATTCTGATTTGGCTTTTGATAAAGATAATATATTTCATATCTATGTGGTTGCTTACTCTTTTGACTGTTTGATGACTGAGTTTTATCTGTGTAGCTGAGTCATCATTTGTTTATTCTGTCCTTCTAGGCGTCCTTGACAATGTCATTTCAGTTACTCTTCATCCTAGCATTTCTGTTCGACTAGCAGCTGCCTGGTGTCTACACTGCATTGCTGTGGCATTACCCTCCTACCTAACACCTCTCTTAGACCGTTGCCTTGAAAGGCTTACTGTGCTTAAGTCTTCACCTGAAGCAGTGACTGGCTTTAGTTTTGCAGTGGCAGCTCTGCTGGGAGCAGTGAAACATTGTCCTTTAGGAATTCCTCACGGAAAGGGCAAGGTAATGATTTCATTCTTCGCATATGACAGTGACATTTCAAGTTTTTCTTAAAAACATCATTGTCTTCTTGTGTATCACCCAGTAAAGAACCATGCAGGACAAATTTCTGAGCTGTCAGCTAATACTGCTACTTAAGTGTTAAGTATCATCAAAGTAATTACTGTGAAAAACCAAGGGACGGTTAAAAATTTTGTATCTACACTTAAAGAGGAGTTGCTTTCTCTGCTTTTTGTTAGAAATATCTCCAGTTAGTAACAGATTTTGTTCCTGAAGGCTTTTTTTTTTTTCCCATACATTCAGCTCTGCCATAGAAGTACATTTTAAAATTGCATTGTAAAGGACAAATAGAGCTTCAAAAGAAATCTTAAACTTCATTTAATAATTTTATAGTTAGTGGTATTCTTGGTGGTATTATTCTGGAATTAGTTTACATACCTGGTAAGATGAAGTAGATAATGAATGTTCTTAGGAGCCAAGATTTTCCATTAAAAAAAAAAAAAGCTACCGTTGTAGAATCAGGAAAATTAAGTAAAAGGCCCATATGTTAAACTTAAATTGAAAATATTAGTATGAGTGTTTAATTTCCTTTCACACTGTCCAGACATAAAAGCAATGGCAACCCAGTAGCAGGAAACACCCCTAGTGCCCAGATTATGGCCCTAAATACCATTTCCAACCGAAAAGGAATTAGGGCCCCTTGGAGGAATGGCTGGTTCTAGATCTGGGACAGGAAATGCACAGTATAAGCCTGGAATATCTTGTCATACTGGAAAGGAGGGAAGTCATCAGAGACTGTGTTCATTTTAAAAGGATGCAAGAGATAACTTTAGACTCTCCCCCGACCAAAGAGGGGATAATGTGTGCATCCAAAAAAATAATGATAACAATGGATAGAAACATAGTAAATATATAAAACACCAGGAGCTCATAATGATGACAGATTGCTTTGCTACTGAAAAATAATGGCTTTTGAGTGTAGCACTTCCAGAAAGATAAACGATACAGAACCTAGAAAGTAAATAACCCAGTTTTAATGTACAAAGAATTGTAAAGAGAACAAAAGAAATTTTGTTAATCAAATATAAAACACACACACACACAAATATATATATATAAAAAACACAAAATTGGCAAAGCGTGGTGTGGGAATTTTGTTTCTTTTTGAATAGGAATTGTCAGTTGTCAGAGAATATTGTTTGACAGTGAAAAGCCCTCATAATCTGGGCCTCACGCACATAAGAACTTTTTAAAAAATCACCATTGTTCCTTTCCTTTTTCTTGTCCCTCCACGTCATTATTAATGAATATTATGGTATATTCTCTGCAGTTTAGTCTTTGCAGACAAATACACCGTTACTTCAAAAATTCTTAAATTATCTTGAATATTGCCAATGCCTTTGGGATAAGGTGATCGGCAACTTCGGGAGGTGATGTTATTCAGTTAAATTTATTATTTTAGTTGTATTCTAAACTAACACATCACATCTTGCTAATCAAAGAATTGCCATTGCGTGTATTAATTACATTTAATGTCCTCAGATCTTATTAATTTAGGCAGACAGGCTTGGTTTGTTTTGTCCCCACCGTTTTTAAAGGGTGGGGGACAAGTAGAGGCTGCAAGCAGTCCTAAGTTAGTAGTAAGTTGGTTGGTTGTTTAAAAATATGCTAGCCTTCCTCTTTAGAAAAGGTATGTGCCAACTCACAATATTTGCTGCTCTTCTAGAGGTGATTGGTTACAGAGATGTTTTCTTAGACATGTTAGATGCCTGTCGGCATTTGCACTCTATAAGCATGCATTATCCATAAAGGTGAAATATCTAGTTTTTCCTCTGTGTTGTTTTAGAACTATTTCTTAGACTTTTAAAATATAACATTTTAATTAATCCCCCTTTACTGTGAAGCTACTTCATTATGCGATTAGTGAGTACTTTTAACTGTGGTTATATAGTATATTGCCTCGGGAAAGACTATTATCAGCCACTCAGGTATCAAAGTAGTGTGCAAAATTTTAAAAGGAGAGAGTCCTGTAATGAAACTTCCTCTGGTAATTACAGATCTATGAAAATGGTGGCTTAAAACTAAAAGTAAGTTCAAATTTTATATAGCGAAACTTGAACGGTTGTACAATGTTGTCACATATACTCCACAAAGAATTATAGGGTTGCTGTGTACAACCTAATATACCTATTGTATACCTATTACACAACCTATAATTTATCCTTGAAAAGTTACTTTTTTTAGTTTCACGTACGACATTGTCCTATGGTATAGTCTATGTGAATGACAGTCTTTTATCATGGATATTTATTATGTGTAAGAGTTAATTTTTCAAGAGATTGTTATAATTAGTTGCCGTCATTTGTCCAGTAACCTATAAACTGATATACTTTTTTTTTTTTTACCTTGTTCTTCTATACGTCAATAGATTATTATGACATTAGCAGAGGATTTGCTATGTTCTGCTGCTCAAAACAGTCGCCTTTCAGCTCAGCGCACACAAGCTGGATGGTTGTTGATTGCTGCCCTGATGACCTTAGGTAAGTCTTGTGGAGGGTTTACATAACTACAGACTGCTTGGTGTTTTCTGAGCATAAATATTCTAATGTATGATTTGACAAGAGTAACTTAATATATACCAGAATTTAAATATCCACATAAACGTTTTTCTCCTAGCAGTCACCTTAGGAAGCCATATACTTATTTACTCCAATCCTTAGAATGTTTTCAGATGTCTTTATTTGAAATTCTCTTCAAGACCAATTTATGAACCTTAAGTAGGATAAGCCAATTTGATCAACTTTCACGCTAAACTCTGAATGAGTCTGGCTTTTCCCAAAATCATTCCCATCTATCTTCAGAAAAAAAATTTTCTACAGTATAAGGATAGGCAAGAGAACATGCGATAGCCCATGAATCCAATTCTGTAATTGTTCTGAGAATTTGGTCACACTAATAAGGTAGTTACGGGCTTCCCTGGTGGCGCAGTGGTTGAGAGTCCGCCTGCCGATGCAGGGGACACGGGTTCGTGCCCCGGTCTGGGAAGATCCCACATGCCATGGAGCGGCTGGGCCCGTGAGCCATGGCCGCTGAGCCTGCGCGTCCGGAGCCTGTGCTCCTCAACGGGAGAGGCCACAACAGTGAGAGGCCCGCGTACTGCAAAAAAAAAATAAATAAATAAAGTAGTTACATTGACGGGGATAAGGCATGTTTAAATTATATTTATTAAATTTAAATTATTATTTATTAGCGTAATTATTTTATGATCATGACTATTATATTTACATCCTGTAACTTTAAAACTCTATTTTATTACTTTATAAAAGCTATACTTTTAAGTCTCTTTGTATAGTTGTGTGGTTTACTGCTAGGATATGAAACTAATTGGATTTGACCAATAAATCATTTTGACACCTCTGAAGTAATTTGATCTAAAAGGAGCTTAATTAAAATAAACAATCATAAATGAAGAGCCACTTTAAGTAATGTTTTTGAGATGATTAAAGAAATTTATTGGACTAGATCTGAGTTCAACCTATGGGCCAAATCTGGCTTGCCACCTGTTTTATACAGCCTGTGAGCTAATAATGGTTTTTATGTTTTTAATGGTTTAAAAACAAAAAGGATATTTTGTGATACATGAGAAATATATGAAAGTCAGTTTTCAGTGTGCATAAATAAACTTTTTATTAGAGTACAACTATAATTATTTGTTTACATATTGTCTGTAGCCTTTAGGCAGTGCAGTGGCAGAATTGAGTAATTGCAATAGAGACAGTATGGCTTTCAAAGCCAAAAATATTTATTGCATGGGCCTTAATAGAAAATGTTTGTTGGCCCCTGGCATAGATCATGATTTCACAATGTGATGGGAATAAAGTGGTCAAGATTTTATTTGCTTTTGGCTAGGTGTTTCATGCCTGCTGTATTGATATTCTTGGTTAATTAAAGGGGAAGATAAACTACTTAATAAATGGCAATATTTTAATGAACAAAAGCTTTCAAAACAGGGTAATCCCATTGGAAGAAGAGTACAAGAGATCCTTTCTCCTTTATAAAAGAGATTAGTACATCATGTTTTAATGCACATTCATATTCAATATACCAAAAAGGAATAAAAATTAAGTTGATGTTTTATTTAATTTGCTGTTTTCTTGGGCTTTTTTTTCTTAATGCATGATTCTTTCACTTTATTATCAATTTTTAGAATGTGTTACTGGTTGCTAGTAATTTGCAAAGGGTATCAGTGAGGTTTTGCTTTTAGATATCTTTATAAACTCATAGATTTTTATATGTTTATATGTTTCAGTTGAATGCAGTCATTATTTTTTTTTGACATCTTTATTGGAGTATAATTGCTTTACAATATTATGTTAGTTTTTGCTGTATAACAAAGTGAATCAGCTGTACATATACATATATCCCCATATCCCCTCCCTCTTGTGTCTCCCTCCCACCCTCCCTATCCCACCCCTCTAGGTGGTCACAAAGCACAGAGCTGATCTCCCTGTGCTATCCGGCTGCTTCCCACTAGCTATCTGTTTTACATTTGGTAGTGTATATATGTCAGTGCTACTCTCTCACTTCATCCCAGCTTACCCTTCCCCCTCCCTGTGTCCTCAAGTCCATTCTCTATGTCTGCATCTTTATTCCTGTCCTGCCCCTGTGTTAGCATACTTTCTCTTTCTGACTTAACTTCACTCTGTATGACAGAATCTAGATCCATCCACCTCACTACAAATAACTCAATTTCATTTCTTTTTATGGCTGAGTAATATTCCATTGTGTATAAGTGCCACATCTTCTTTATCCATTCATCTGTCGATGGACACTTAGGTTGTTTCCATGTCCTGGCTATTGTAAATAGTGCTGCAGTAAACACTGGGCTGCATGTGTCTTTTTGAATTATGGTTTTCTCAGGGTATATGCCCAGTAGTGGGATTGCTGGGTCGTATGGTAGTTCTATGTTTAGTTTTTTGAGGACCCTCCATACTGTTCTCCATAGTGGCTGTATCAATTTACATTCCCACCAACAACATTGCAGTCATTATGCTTTGATCTTCAAATTGTTTCATCTTTAGTCATTGGGAGCCCCTAGTAGTTGGTTCATATGAAACTAGTGTTCTTTGATAACATCTTTATTTTTGGCATGACAAGATGTCCCAGCTTTTACATCATAATTTCTGCCTTAGAATGAGGGGCAGTTAGATACAAAATTCTAGAAATGACTTACTTCCAAGGAGTGGGATGTTAGGGGGAGGGGATCAGAGAGGACCCTGGTCAGAAGGCACCTAGGAGATTGGCATAGTTGTATATATTTAACTGTGATTAAAGTTATGTATATGTATTTTAAAAAAAATAATAATTTCTGCCTCAGCTTGCAACCAGTCAGTTCTCCAAGGAGCTCTGATTATATTTTGTGGGAAATGGAATTTAGATGACTGTCTGAGTGCTTTATTAATTTTTGCCTGGCAGTTTTAACACCTGTTTTGCATTTTCAGCATTTCCTCCACCATTTACAATTTTCATTATTATTTTTAAAAAATTCACTGTTCTGAACTAATGTAAACTCATAGACCACATTTAAGTCCATTCCTCAAATGTGAACTCCAACATTTTTAACCCCTTTTTGCTATACTTCCCAATTTATCTGATGCCACATACAACACCTTTGATTCACTTGCAGGTATCTATAATGTGTGTTTGGTTTTTGTTAGATCCAACATTATTCTTGGTGTGAATGAACTTACTCTTGTTTATTTTTTTAACTTTGTAATTACTACAAACATTTTTAGTAACTTAGTTTACATATGTTTCTGAAATAAATTATCTTGTTACCTCTCTGGGACGTGATGCTACACTGTTCACTCCTGAGTTAGAGAGGTATCTTAAGGGTACAATGGCAAATATATATGGAACTTTTGTCAACTGTGGGTATTCCCAGTGACTTCATCCTTACTTTGTTTTTTGGTATCTGAGTAAATTTTGCATTCAGAATTTTCTCTACTTCCACAGCCCATTATATGAGTATGCCTGTGTGTGCATGTGAAACCTCTTACAGTCACTTACTCTTAATTGCCGTACTCCAATTTCTTTATTTTATCCCAATTCTATGGGATGTTTTTAGTACTACTTCATCAAAGAAAGTAGTGAGCAAGGAGTGAATTAGGTTTATTTTGCTGTAGGGATTAGCCTAGGGCCTCTTCCTAAAAAGCAAGTCAGGAGAAAAATGAAGAAATTATTTTGTTAATGTACTGAATTGCATGCTTAAAAAAAATAATGATTGGCTTGCTGTTGCCCTTTCATTTTGCCATTATGCTCTCACCTCTTCATATGCAAATAAGACAAGTTTTGAATGATAACTACATAATGTCAGATATATAAATGCTTATCATGGGTGGAGCACTGTTCTATATAAACTCATATAAGCCTCAGAAACTGTCACATGAGGTACATACTGTTGTTATCCCCACTTATAGGTAGGAAATTGAGGCACAAAAAGATTAAGTGACTTATCCAAGTTTAAATAGCTAGTAAGTGGATGGAGCCAGGATGTTAACCTAGGTGATCTCCTTCAGAGCCCAGTACAGTTCTATGCTGTGCTGCCATACTGCAGAAGAAAAGCATGCAGTCAGCAGAACATGGAAATAAGAAGTAGGGAGTACTTACAGGAGAATTTTAAGGTAACCCCAGAATTTTAAAGAATATTACGTGGGGAGAGAAGCTGTGCGTTTGGGTTTTTATATGTCGTAGTTCTGTTTTCTTAACTGATAATGCTGCATGCTATCAAATACTTACAGTTAGCTCTCTGTATCCGTGGGTTCCAAATCCACGGATACAGAGGACAGATTGTACTATGCCACTTTATATAAGGGACTTAAGTATCCTTAGATTTTGGTATCTGGCGTGGGGGGGGGGGGCTGGTCCTAGAACCTATCCCCCACAGGTACCAAAGGACAACTATAAAAAGCTATCATTGTACAGTACATTGCCTTTCATTACTGGGTTTGTGTATTCAGTTCTTAAATGTTGCTTTGAAATATTAAAAAAAAAAAGTTCCATTTAGACGTATCACATCTGATTTTTGGCCTGGAACAAAGTTGCTATCAAAAGTTAGAATTACTTTCAGGATACAATGTTATTTCTTACAAACAGTAGTACCTGGCGTTTACGTAGCACATTAGTTTTTCAGGCTACTTTAAAGTACACTCTGTTGTTTGGATCTGGACAAACCTTTGGAGATAAGCAGTGCAGGTAGTTCTGGCTTCATTTTATGGTTAAAAGAAATTGAGGCTCAAAGAGGTCACAGCAGTAGTAGGAGAGAGGACACCAGAGCCCAGACTTTACTGTTAGTTCCTTGTTTTTCCTCTCTGTACTCTAGTACCTTCAGATAGTCATTGATCAGTAGTACATTCATTGGAACTAGAGGGACAAAGTAGTCCAGCAGTAGTAGATTAAAATGTGTTTACTTTAAGAGGGAAGGGTTTTAAAGAATAACCACTTTGGGTTCCTTTACAAGTGACAAGTTGAATAAATTACAGGTCCTGCGTTTGTCAATCATCACCTTGCTCGAGTTCTGCTGTTGTGGAAGTGTGTCTTCCCAGTGTCTCCGAAAGATCTAGGAACAGAAAAGAGCCGAGGAGATTCATTTACATGGCAGGTAACCTTGGAAGGACGAGCTGGTGCTCTCTGTGGTAGGTTGAGTTTAGTCTTTTCTCTCCTTTTCCTCTGGCTTTTTCCATCCTTTAACTTTACATATACTTGTATGTTTTATTTAAGTTGGGAAAAATCTGCTTCTGGGGATTTTTCTTACTGAACATGATTGATTAGTTGGTGATTCTAACAGAAGTATGATGTAATAAACCAAATTTACATGTCCTTATCCTTAGGATGCATGTTTTATTATAATGCGATCAGTTGAGAAATGTTAAGATTGTTTTGTGTTACGTAGGCATTCATTCCTCTAGGGTTGAATTTAATTAGCATTGACTAAGTATGGTTTCCATTTAGTCTTTTATATGTGAAAGTTATACCCTTTTACAACACATAGACCATTAACAAATAGCATCCACCATGAAAATTTGAGCTTAAGGAGCTGTGGGTTCCCTGAAAAGACATGGAAGCACTGATTTTTTTTTTTGAAGCACGTTTTCTTAAAAACCATCATTTTTAGGAGTAAAAATGCCATGAATAAACAAACAAAACCAAAATCAGTGCTTCCTTGAAACTGAATCTAACTTTTAAATATTCACTTTATTCTACATATGAAATAACTCCTTATAAAAGCTTGTGTGTTTCAGGTAACATCTATAAAAACTAACCTGCTGACTTAAAAGTCAGTCTTGGTTCTTTAGAACTAGTGTAGAACTGGCAAACTTGAGGGTCTAAGCTGCTACTTCTGAGCTCAAGGGCTGAGTAAAATCCCAGGAAAGCAACATTTTGTTAATTTGGTTGTTGGTCTCTTTTAGTAATTCTAGGAAGTTTGGGTTTTTTTTGGTTGTTGTTTTGTTTTGGTTTTTTAAGTTTGATTGGAGGTAGAAGACACTAGTTTCCTTTTATTTTACTAGAGTTTCAAGAATTTTTTTGATTTTAGCACATTTCTTTATTCCTCTAACAAAAATACAAATGCCTTACCATAATTGAATGCTTTCTTCATGGTTCATTACACTCTGCTAAGTAAAAGTCTGTTGTATTTTTCAGCTATCAAGAGCTTTGTTTCCCACTGTGGTGATCTCCTTACTGAGGAAGTAATTCAGCATCTTCTTCCACCACTTCCTTGCGCTGTGGATTTGCTAACTCTGTAAGGATCCGCTATTTAGACTTGATAAAAATTTTTAATAGCAATCAGTTACCCTCTAGTTATGTAGTATCTTATTAAGTACCTTAATAATGCCAGGTTTCTGTGATTGGTGAATGATTTTCCATTTGCAGAGGAAGGCAAACATTTAGTTATGTGATTTTTTTTTTTTTTTTTTTTTAGGCTAGGATCTTGAAAGAAAAGTACATATTAAAAGGGAAGGAAAGTTATTTGGTGGATAATGTATCTTCCATACAGTCAGATTTAACCAAGAAATTAAATATTAAGCCTGTTAACCTTTTCAGGTATGCGTTTGATTGGTTTGTTAGTGCTATTCTGTGTTCTTAAGAACCAGATACTTGTTAACAGTTTCAGGTTTTTGTTGTTTATATTTTCATACATTTGACTTACATTTTTTAAAAAATCCAATTTATGTCCTGGTCACTTATAATTTCCCAGTTAATAAAATGTACAGTTTAGAGAAAGTCTTTCCAACAAGTATTTAATGATATGACATTTTATGTATACAGAAAAATACAGTTAAGATTATGGCTTATGAAGTGTCATAATAAAGTGAAAACCTGTGAATTCAGCACAACTAGCACAGAGGTTAATGAAGGTTTGCTGTAAAGGGCCAGAGAGTAAATATTTTAGGCTTTTTGGCCCGGACAGTCTCTTTTGTACCTACTCAATTCTGCTGTAGCTTAAAAGCAATCATAGCTAATCTGTAAATGAATGAATGTGTTCCAGTAAAACTTTATTTACAAAAACAGGCAATGGGCCGGATTTAGCTATCCCTGGACAAGAACACTGATACTATTGAAGTTGTATGTGTGCTCCTCTCTACTACTGTTCTTTCTGCCTTAGTTTAGAGGTAATCACTATCCTGAATTTTAAAGTTGTCATTCTCTTGCATTTTTAAAAAGTGTATCACATATACATGTTTCCCTAAACAGTACCTTGTTTAGTTTTGTTTGGTTTTGATCAGGCAAATGGTATCATAGTGTTTCTGAGACTTGCTTGTTTTACTCAACATGATATTTCTAAACTTCCTCTATGTGTCAGCTTGTTCATTCTTTTTGGTTGCTGTATAATATTTAATTGTGTGAATGTACAGCAGTTTACCTTCCTGACAATGAAATATCCAAACTATTTTCCAAAATTTTTGCATATATATATCAATAGTATATGGGAGTACCCTTCAGTCCACTTCTTCACCAACACTTAGACATTAACTCTGGTTAATGCAGTAGGTGTAAATTGGTATCTTGTTATGATCTTACCTTATATATCTGGTTCCTGATGCTTTAAGTGCCATTCTATATGTTTATTGTTCCTCACTATTTCCCCTTCTGTGAAATCCCAATTCATGCATATCTTTACCTAAGTAAGATTGTGTTTTGATTAATAGACATGCTTTTTTTTTTTTTGGCTGTGCCACACGGCTTGCAGGATCTTAGTTTTCCAACCAGGGACTGAACCCAGGCCCCACAGGCATTCTTAATTTAAATGTCAAATTTATCAATCTTTTACTTCTTGCTTAGTACTTTCTGTCTTTTGATTTAAAAAATCTTTCTCCAGGGTTATAAAGATACTTTCTTTTATTTCTCTCTAAAATGTTTAAGGTTTTTGTCCTTCACATTTAAGTCATTAATCTATCTGGAATTTATTTTTATGTTTGTAGTGAGGTAGGGTTCCAATTTCATTTTCTTTTTTAATATGGATAACAAATTGTCCCATACTTTACTAAAGAAATCCAAGCTTCCTCTCTCTGGTGACTGCCATTCACCTTTGTTGTGTATTATATTTCCATATAGACATGGTCTGTTTCTGTGCTCTCTGTTGTATTCCATTTGTGTGTTTGCCCATTTCTGTGCCCATACCACATTGTCTTTATAATAAATTTTAGTGTCTGTTAGAATAAAGTTTTAGGCCTTATTCATCTTTAGGCATAATTTGGCCCTTTTTGGCAATTGATTGTCTCTTGTTGAAGTTTTAATTAGAGTTAAACTGAATCTATAGATAAACTTGAAGATAATTGGTATTTCTATAATACCCATAAACATGTTGTTGAGGTTGTTTACAAAGTATAAAATTTTTTCTATGTAAAAGTCTTAATGTCTTTAAAAAATCTATTCCTAGCTAGATACTTGATATTTTTCTTTGCAGTTATTAAATAAGTATGTGGGAGTGTGTGTATTGTGTATAATGTCTTTATTGCTATTGTATTAAAAAATGTAATTGATCTTATATCCAGCCACCTTGCTAAATTTTCCTATATCAAGCATTTGTTTGTAGATTCTTTAGGATTTCTCCCTTTATGATATTTACTCATATATTCATTTGTATTCTCTCTCTCCTCTTAACGTGCTAACAAGATGACTACCACTTAAAACTGAAGAGAAGTGGCTTGTTAAAGGGAATGTTTCTCATGTTTCACGAATAAGAATGACGCTTGATACAGGCTTTTTAGTAGATTCTCTTTATCAGATTAAGAAAGTATCCTCTTCATAGTTATCCACATTTTGTTTTGGTTTGGTTTTTTGTTTGTTTGGTTTGGTTTTTTATCGTGAATGAGTTTTGATGTTTTATAAAGTGGTTTAATCTGAAACTTTAATGTAAAAAATTTTATTGACTAATTTTTTACTTGGTTGCACTCTTGGGATAAACTGAGCTTGGAACTAATTATCTTTTTTTGTAAACTTCTGGATTTGGTTTGCTTATGTTTGGATTTCTCCACATACATTCATCAGTGAGGCTGCCCTATAATTTTCTTTCTTGGATGCCCTCCTCAGATTTTCATCAGTTATACTAGCCTCATGGAGTGAGGTAGGTGAATGTTTCATCCAGTTCTGTGGAGGAGCTTTTAGGAGATTGGAATAATGTGTCACATGAAACCACCTGTCTGTAAAACAGTCTGGACCGGCTGTTTTCTTTGTGGGAAATTTTTTTTTAACTACATATTTCATTTCCTTAATTGCTTTAACTATTTGAGGTCTGGTTTGTGGGTTTGCTTTGCTTGTCTGTTAGATTTTTTCCAGGAATTTTGCCATTGCATCTTCATCTTCACATTTTTTGGCATGAAATTTTTCTTAATGTTCTCTTATCGTCTTAATCTCTGCTATATCTATAATGTCCCTTCATCCATTCCTGATTAGTTTTCAGTGTGCCTTCTCTTTTGTTTTTCCTGATCCATCTCATGAGAGGTTTAACTGTTTTATTAACCTGTACAAAGAATAACTTTGCTTATTTTGAACTTGTTTTTTTTTAATTTAATTTTATTTTTTTTATACAGCAGGTTTTATTAGTCATCCATTTTATATATATTACTGTATATATGTCAATCCCAATCTGCCAATTCATCCCACCAACACCCCCCACCCCCGGCTTTCCACCCTTTTGCCGATATATTTGTTCTCTACATCTGTGTCTCTATTTCTGCCTTGCAAACCGGTTCATCTGTACCATTTTTCTAAATTCCGCATACATGCGTTAATATACGATATTTGTTTTTCTCTTTCTGACTTGCTTCACTCTCCATGACAGTCTCTAGGTCCATCCACGTCTCTATAAATGACCCAATTTCGTTCCTTTTCATAGCTGATATTCCACTGTATATATATACCACATCTTCTTTATCCATTCATCTGTCAATGGGCATTTAGGTTGCTCCATGACCTGGCTATTGTAAATAGTGCTGCAGTGAACACTGGGCTGCGTGTGTCTTTTTGAATTATGGTTTTCTCTGGGTATATGCCCAGTAGTAGGATTTCTGGGTCATATGGTAATTCTATTTTTAGTTTTTTAAGGAACCTCCATACTGTTCTCCATAGTGGCTATATCAATTTACATTCCCACCAATGGTACAAGAGGGTTCCCTTTTCTCCACACCGTCTCCAGCATTTATTGTTTGTAGGTTTTTTGATGATGGCCATTCTGACTGGTGTGAGGTGATAACTCATTGTGGTTTTGATTTGCATTTCTCTAATAATTAGTTTTGTGCCTCTTGGCCATCTGTATGTCTTCTTTGGAGAAATGTCCACTTCGGTTTTCTACCCATTTTTTGATTGGGTTGTTTGTTTTTTTCATATTGAGCTGCATGAGCTTTTATATATTTTGGAGGTTAATCCTTTGTCCGTTGTTTCGTTTGCAAATATTTTCTCCCATTCTAAGGGTTGTCTTTTCCTCTTGTTTATAGTTTCCTTTGCTGTGCAAAAGCTTTTAAATTTAATTAGGTCCCACTTGTTTATTTTTGTTTTTATTTCCATTATTCTAGATGGTGGGTCAAAAAAGATCTTGCTGTGATTTATGTCAAAGAGTAACTTCCTATGTTTTCCTCTAAGAGTTTTATAGTGTCCGGTCTCACATTTAGGTCTTCAATCCATTTTGAGTCTATTTTTGTGTGTGGTGTTAGGGAGTGTTCTAATTTCATTCTTTTACATGTAGCTGTCCAGTTTTCCCAGCACCACTTATTGAAGAGACTGTCTTTTCTCCATTATATATCCTTGCCTCCTTTGTCATAGATTAGTTGACCATAGGTGCGTGGGTTTATCTCTGGGCTTTCTATCCTGTTCCAGTGATCTATAATTCTGTTTTTGTGCCAACACCACATTGTCTTGATTTCTGTAGCTTTGTAGTATAGTCTGAAGTCAGTGAGTCTGATTCCTCCAGCTCTGTTTTTTTCCCTCAAATTTGCTTTGGCTATTTGGGATCTTTTGTGTCTCCATACAGATTTTATGTTCTAGTTCTATAAAAAAATGCCATTGGTAATATGATAAAGATTGCATTGAATCTGTAGATTGCTTTGGGTAGTATAGTCATTTTCGCAGTATTGATTCTTCCAGTCCACAAACATGGTATATCTCTCCATCTGTTTGTATCATCTTCTTTCATTTCTTTCATCAGTGTCTTACAGTTTTCCGCATACAGGTCTTCTGCCTCTTTAGGTAGGTTTATTCCTAGGTATTTTATTCTTTTTGTTGCAGTTGTGAATGGGAGTGTTTCCTTCATTTTTCTTTCTGATTTTCTGTTATTAGTGTATAGGAATGCAAGAGATTTCTGTGCATCAGTTTTGCATCCTGTTACGTTACCAAATTAATTGACTAGCTCTAGTAGTTTTCTGGTGGCATCTTTAGGATTTTCTATGTATAGTATCAAGTCATCTGCAAACACTGACAGTTTTACTTCTTCTTTTCCAATTTGGATTCCTTTTATTTCTTTTTCTTCTCTGATTGCCATGGCTAAAACTTCCAAGGCTATGTTCAATAATAGTGGTGAGAGTGAACATCTTTGTCTTGTTCCTGATCTTAGAGGAAATGCTTTCATGTTTTCACTATTGAGAACAATGTTCGCTTTGGGTTTGTCATATAAGGCCATTATTGTGTTGAGGTAGGTTCCCTCTGCCCACTTTCTGGAGAGTTTTTTTTTACCATAAATGGCTGTTGAATTTTGTCAAAAGCTTTTTCTGCATCTATTGAGATGATCGTATGGTATTTATTCTTCAATTTGTTAATATGGTGTATCACATTGATTGATTTGCATATATTGAAGAATCCTTGCATCCCAGGATTAATCCCACTTGGTCATGGTGTATAATCCTTTTAATGTGTTGTTGGATTCTGTTTGCTAGTATTTTATTGAGGATTTTTGCATCTATATTCATCAGTGATATTGGTCTGTAATTTTCTTTTTTTGTAGTATCTCTGTCTGGTTTTGGCATCAGGGTGATGGTGGCCTCGTAGAATGACTTTAGGAGTGTTCCCTCCTCTACAATTTTTTGGAAGAGTTTGAGAAGGATGGGTGTGAGATTTTCTCTAAATGTTTGATAGAATTCACCTGTGAAGCCATCTGGTCCTGGACTTTTGTTTGTTGGATGATTTTTAATCACAGTTTCAACTTCATTCCTTGTGATTGGTCTGTTCATATTTTCTATTTCTTCCTGGTTCGGTCTTGGAAGGTTATACCTTTCTGTGAATTTATCCATTTCTTCCAGGTTGTCCATTTTATTGGCAAAGAGTTGCTTGTAGTAGTCTCTTAGGATGCTTTGTATTTCTGCAGTGTTCATTGTAACTTCTCCTTTTTCGTTTCTAATTCTGTTGATTTGAGTCTTCTTTTTCTTGATGAGTCTGGCTAAAGGTTTATCAATTTTGTTTATCTTCTCAAAAAACCAACATTTAGTTTTATTGATCTTTGCTATTGTTTTCTTTGTATTTCATTTATTTCTGCTCTGATCTTTATGATTTCTTCCCTTCTACTAACTTAGGGTTTTGTTTGTTCTTTCTCTAGTTCCTTTAGGTGTAAGGTTAGATTGTTATTTGAGATTTATCTTGTTGCTTGAGGTAGGATTGTACTGCTATAAAATTCCCTCTTAGAACTGCTTTTGCTGTATCACGTAAGTTTTGGAGCATCATGTTTTCGTTGTCTTTTGTCTCTAGGTATTTTTTGATTTCCTCTTAGATTTCATCAGTGATCTCTTGGTTATTTAGTAACATATTGTTTAGCCTTCGTGTGTTTGTGTTTTATGGTTTTTTTCCCTGTAATTTATTTCTAATCTCATAGCATTGTGGTTAGAAAGGATACTTGATATGATTTCAGTTTTCTTAAATTTACTGAGGCTTGATTTGTGACCCAGCATTTGATCTGTCCTGAAGAATGTTCCATGTGCACTTGAGAAGAAAGTGTAATCTGCTATTTTCAGATGGAATGTCCTATAAATGTTAGTTAAATCTGTCTGGTCTGTTGTGTCATTTAAAGGTTGTGTTTCTTATTAATTTTATGTCTGGATGATCTGTCTATTGGTGTAAGTGAGGTGTTAACATCCCCCACTATTATTGTGTTACTGTTAATTTCCTGTTTTATAGCTGTTATCATTTGCCTTATGTAGTGATGTGCTCCTGTGTTGGGTGCATATTTATTTATTTACTTATTTTTAATTAATTTCTTTTATTTTTGGCTGCATTGGGTCTTTATAGCTGCGCACAGGCTTTAGTTGCGGCGAGCAGGGGCTACTCTTCATTGTGGTGTGCGGACTACTCATTACAGTGGCTTCTCTTGTTGCGGAGCATGGACTCTAAGCATGTGGGCTTCCGTAGTTGTGGCTCACGGGCTCTAGAGCGCAGGCTCAGTAGTTGTGGCACACTGGCTTAGTTGCTCTGTGGCATGTGCGATCTTCCCAGACCAGGGCTCAAACCCATGTCCCCTGCATTGGCAGGAAGATTCTTAACCACTGCACCACCAGGGAAGCCCCTGGGTGCATATATATTTATAATTGTTATGTCTTCTTCTTAAATTGATTGCTTGATCATTATGTAGTGTCCTTCCTTGTCTCTTGTAACATTATTTTTAAGTCTGTTTTATCTGATATGAATATTGCTACTCCAGCTTTCATTTGATTTGCATTTGCATGGAATATCTTTTTCAGTCCTCTCACTTTCAGTCTGTATGAGTCCCTAGGTGTGAAGTGGGTCTCTTGTATACAGCATGTATATGGCTCTTGTTTTTGTATCCATTCAGTAACCCTATGTCTTTTGGTTGGGGCATTTAATCCATTCATATTTAAGGTAATTATTGATATGTATGTTCCTATTACCATTTTCTTAATTGTTTTGGGTTTGTTTTTGTAGGTCCTTTTCTTCTCTTGTGTTTCCCACTTAGAGAAGTTCCTTTAGCATTTGTTGTAGAGCTGGTTTGGTGGTGCTGAATTCTCTTAGCTTTTGCTTGTCTGTAAACCTTTTGATTTCTCTGTTTAATCTGAATGAGATCCTTGCCGGGTAGAGTAATCTTGGTTGTAGGTTCTTCCCTTATATCACTTTTAATATACTGTGCCACTCCCTTCTGGCTTGTAGAGTTTCTGCTGAGAAATCAGCTGTTAACCTTATGGGAGTTCCCTTTTATGTTATTTGTCATTTTTCCCTTGTTGCTTTCAGTAATTTTTCTTTGTCTTTAGTTTTTGTCAATTTGATTACTATGTGTTTCGGCATGTTTCTCCTTGGGTTTGTCCTGTATGGGACTCTCTGTGCTTCCTGGCCTTGGGTGGCTATTTCCTTTCCCATGTTGGGGAAGTTTAATCTCTTCAAATATTTTCTCGGGTCCTTTCTCTCTGTCTTCTTCTTCTGGGACCCCTATAATGTGAATGTTGGTGTTTTTAATCTTGTCCCAGAGGTCTCTTAGCCTGTCTTCATTTCTTGTCATTCTTTTTTCTTTATTCTGTTCCATGGCAGTGAATTCCACCATTCTGTCTTCCAGGTCACTTATCCTTTCTTCTGCCTCAGTTATTCTGCTATTGATTTCTTCTCATGTATTTTTCATTTCATTTATTGTATTGTTTATCTTTGCTTGTTTGTTCTTTAATTCTTCTAGGTGTTTGTTCTTTAATTCTTCTGGGTCTTTGTTAAACCTTTCTTGCATCTTCTTGATCTTTGCCTCCGTTCTTTTTCCGAGGTCCTGGATCATCTTCACTATCATTATTCTGAATTCTTTTTCTGGAAGGTTGCCTATCTCCACGTCATTTATTTGTATTTCTGGGGTTTTATCTTGTTCCTTCATCTGGTACATAGTCCTCTGCCTTTTCATTTTGTCTGTCTTTCTGTGAATGTGGTTTTCATTCCACAGGCTGCAGTATTGTAGTTCTTCTTCCTTCTGCTCTCTGCCCTCTGGTGGATGAGCCTATCTAAGAGGCTTGTGCAAGCTTCCTGATTGAAGGAACTGGTGGAGGGTAGAGCTCAGTAAAACTTTAATCCGCTTGTCTGCTGATGGGTGGGACTGCGTTCCCTCCCTGTTGGTTGTTTGGCCTGAGGTGACCGAGCACTGGAGGCTACATGCTCTTTGCTAGGGCTTATGGCGGACTCTGGGAGGCCTCATGCCAAGGAGTACTTCCCAGAACTTCTGCTGCCAGTGTCCTTGTCCCCTCAGTGAGCCACAGCCACCCCGTGCCTCTGCAGAGACCCTCCAACGCTAGCAGGTAGGTCTGGTTCAGTCTCCTATGGGGTCACTGCTCCTTCCCCCTGAGTCCTGATGTGATTCCGGTGCTCTCACAAGAGGGAGCGAGCGCACGTCCTTCTACTCCGCCATTGTGAACGAAACTTGAACTTGTTTTCTATTTCATTAATTATTGCTTGTTATTATTCCCATTTTCTTAAATTCTTGTTCTTCTTCTGACAGCTTAATTTGAATGCTTAGCTCACTGAATTTCTTTCAATTCTTTTAATATAAGCTAAGGCCATAATTTTCCCTGTAAGGATCCAGTTGCTGAATTCTACAAGTATTGAAATTATTATTTCTATTTTTTCCATTTTATGTGTTTTAAAATTTCATTATAATTTCTTTGAAGTTGTTCAGAAGTATGTTTTTAAGTTTCTGAATGTATGCAACAGTTTTTAGCTTGCAGTTTTGTTACTGATTGTTAACGTAATTGCATTGTACTTAGTGAATATGATCTGTATGTTACTTGTCCTTTAAATTTGTTGAGACTTGCTCTATACAAATGTTCTTTTAGTCACATTGTTCCGTCTATTTTCACTAACCTTTTCTCTGTTTAACCTATCAATAATTGAGAGTGATGTGTTAAACTCCACTGTGATATTGGGTTTATCAGTTTTTCTCCGAAGTTTTATGTTTCTTTTTTCATATTTTGAGAAAGTAATTATATCTTCCCGATGAGTTGAATCTTTTATCATTATACAATAACTCTCTTCGTCCTTAGTAATACTTTTTTTTTTTTTTTTTTTTTTTTTTTTTAAATTTATTTATTTATTTTTGGTTGCGTTGGGTCTTTGTTTCTGTGCGAGGGCTTTCTCTAGTTGTGGCAAGCGAGGGCCACTCTTCATCGCGGTGCACGGGCCTCTCACTGTCGCGGCCTCTCTTGCTGCGGAGCACAGGCTCCAGACGTGCAGGCTCAGTAGTTGTGGCTCACGGGCCCAGTTGCTCCGCGGCATGTGGGATCTTCCCGGACCAGGGCTCGAACCCGTGTCCGCTGCATCGGCAGGCAGACTCTCAACCACTGCGCCACCAGGGAAGCCCAGTAATACTTTTTGATTAAAGTCTAATGTTTACAGTATTATATGTGTGGTATGTCTTTTTCCATGTCACTGTGTTTTTAGGTGTATCATAAACTGCATATAATTGGAGTTCTTAAAAATTGAATCTCACAATTTCTGCTTTAAACTGGCAGTTTGTGAATTTCTTTATCCAATTTGCTGTATATTTCGTTGGATTCATGTCTTTCAGGAGTTCTGGAAAAGTGGCTGTTATCTCTTTAAATATTGCCTGTTTTCCGTTCTTGTTAAACTTTCCTTCCGGAGCTGTCATTAAACAAATTTTCAGTCTCTTTGTATTGTCTTCCATGTCTCTTAATCTTTTTCTAATATATATATTTTTTCCTTTTCTTTCTGCAGTTTTCTGTTCTTGTTAAACTTTCCTTCCGGAGCTGTCATTAAACAAATTTTCAGTCTCTTTGTATTGTCTTCCATGTCTCTTAATCTTTTTCTAATATATATATTTTTTCCTTTTCTTTCTGCTGTTTTCTGGGTGATTTATTCTGCTGTCTCTTCCAGTTCACTAATTTTCTCTTCAGCTGGGTTTAATTCAATAGGCCTTTGCCTCTGCCAGGACCTGGGACCATTTAAACTACCTTCAGGAGATCCCATTTATCAACACTACCTTGCCAGGGTCACAAGCTCAATTGAAGTTCTTTTGTTGGTATTGGTGTTCCCACTCTGATTTTAGCTCATGTTTTGTTTCATGCATTTTATGTTTGTTTGTTTGGTAGGGTGGGAGTTAAGCCTTGGAAAAGTCCCTTTCTTCAAGTCTAGCAATGCTAATTATCTTTTATCCAGGATCTAAGTGTATTTATAGAGGAAGGCCCTTCAGAGACTCTAATCTGCCCTACTTATAGAAGCAGAAACCCCTAGGAATGCTTTCCTAAGTTCTAATTTTGTTGTATACATCTTATTTTCTTTAAACACGTGCATGCGAACAACCCTCTGAACTAAATTCTGTTGTATTTAAACTAAATGAATGTTGCAGGATTTTTAAGGATATAATTTGTAATTTCTTAATGTCTTGTCAATATGATTTAAATAGTTTTCATATGTCAGCTGTAATTCTTCCAATCTTGTTTTAGAGAAGTACAAAATTACAGTGGATTTATTCTTAACTTTCATAACTAAAAACCTTCTACCCAGATTTTATAAATGTTGTTTACTAACCTGAAAGATAAAAGATGGAACCAACTTTTTCTTTTTTAATAAAATGACAAGTCAAAGATAACTCTTCTTTTCATCTAGAAACGAGTAAAAGCAAGCGGTATTTTTCTAGAAAATACAAATGAATAAACATTGCCAGAATTTCTTAGAGTACCTGGAAACCTCATTCCATGACAGCATAGTGGATTTATTCCAGTGGCACAACAAAAGTAATTCCATTGAATTTGTGTATTGCTACAGGGGATGAAAACTGTACACCAGTTGATAACATGGTACCTTGGCAAAGAGTAGTAATCCTTTAATAAATATTTGTTAGTTGAATGAATATCAGTAAAATGATGTCTCAATACCAGTAGTGAGAATGAATAGAAGATTTTAAAAAAGTACATGAACATGAAAGAAGAGAGTGAAGACAGGAAGTGTTAAGAGATTTCATGACTGGAACTTTTAGGGAAACATTGGCTTAGCTTGTGCTTTATTAAAAGAGAATTTGTTTTATGATTTTGTGGATTCATTTTTATTTGGTGATCACATTCCAGATCAAGTTTCTAACAGACACTTGGATTTTTCTCTAGGTATTTGTGTCTTCAATTTGTTTGTTTCTTTGGCCTGTTCCTTTTCTATGTAATAGATTTTATTTTTCACAAATGCAGTGTTGTAAATTTTGGAGTTTAATAAGAGTTGCAGCTTCTAGATAAGATACAGCCTTAGAAATCTTAGCTGAATATATAGTTTTATGAAGTGTGTAGAAAAGATAGCAAAATAGTTTTCATGTGTGATGCTTATAATTCCTCTTTTAACTTAAAGTCACACATTATAAAAAATAATAAAAGCAGCGCTAATGTTCACTAATTATATATAGCTACTTTATATGTCAACATGTTGAATATTTATACGTTGTTGTATAACGTACACACTTAAGATGTGTTTTTTCTTTTACTTTAAGGCTTTCTTCAATACTAAAAACATACGGAAGTCCTTTGAAAACACCATCAGTAGTTTATAGACAGAGGCTTTATGAATTGTTGATTTTATTACCTCCTGAGACCTATGAAGGTATGTGCCTTACACCAAAATGTTTTACTGTTTGTGGCTAACACAGTGCCTGGAAAGTAATACCTGAACGAATGAATTATATGGCAGTTATTTAGTGCTTTGTTTCTAGGAGGTTTAGGGAGTTCAGTCTTAACCCATGTGTTCACGATTTTATAGTAAATAAAATACATAAAAAAAAAAACTACTACTTCATTTCTTGTGGTGTTCTCTCTTCTGAGAAAAAGTCCCTAGTTTCACTGTGTGGGAGAGAATGAGTCACAAAGATTGGGCTTGATTCTACTCCAGGGTTTTCTGCAGAATATATAATTCAAATCTATTAGAAATTTGGCCACTCCTAGTTTCCTTCTAGAGTGGTTATCTGTTATATACGTTTCCTTCCACTATTCCATTCTTAACTCTGCCCAGATAGAAGTTTAATTTTGAACAGTATACCAAGGTATAATTGATTTTATTAAGTTTATAATGTAGGTTTTGCTTTTATTAGGCCCAGGATGGCTTTGGAATACTAGAATACTGCATTTGGTAAAATAAACTTACCCCTATTTTACAATTAGTTCTAAAACTTTTCTTGTAAATTTAAAATACAGTTTTAAGAAAATACATTGCTACTACTACTGAGTAACTTAAGATGCTTGTTTTAAGAGGTGAAAGCTGAAAATTGTCTCTAATGGGAGCATCTATTTTTTAAAAATTTTTATCATTTTCAACCAACCATATTAAGTCAATGTTTCTTAAAATCTATTTCTTGTAAAAATACTGCTTTTATTGTTTTATATCTTTATTCTGCAAATAAATGCAATATAATATATACCACAGTAGTTCAAAATATTGATACTAACTTATAACTTCTGTCTTGGCCTTTATCATTATGTGAGTGATATTATTCCTACCACCTGTCTTCCTGGTTCACAAATGTACCTAGCAAAATGTTTGATATAAAATAAGAATTTTTTATTTACTTCTCTGGAAAAAAAGTGGATACATTGTACATTGCCCTTTCTCAGAAACTGTATCAAGAGTCATTTCTGTATGCCAGGTGGTGTACTAGAAATTGTTTATATTACCCCATTTATCTTAGGATAATACAGTGAGCTAGTTACATTTTCCTCATTTGACAGATAAAGGCACAAAGTGGTTACAAAAACCAACTCAAGTTTATGTATCCAGTAAATAGTAGAATCAAGATAACATAGATCTGTTTCATGCTGTGCTGCCAATCCATTTATAAGTAACCTAGTAGAGAATAAATAGACAAAGCTTAGTGGTAGGTCTGTCTCAAACTACAGATGAAAAAATTGATTTTTTGAAGTCTTCATTAAACATATAGGAATATTAGGATATCAACTTAAAATCCACAGTGTATCTTCTGATAAATGATAATATAAGTCTGCCCTTGAAGGACTTAAAGAGAAAAACAAAGTCTTGTACTATTTTCTCAGAATTGGAGTTTGGGAATGCAATCAGAAGTCTTAAAGGAATAATTAATATACTGGTGTATAGATTTAAAATCAGTTCCAGAGTGTTCACTGGGAAATGAAGTCAGGAATTACTATGAACTAACTTGTTGAAAAAAGAAAATCTAGGGCTTCCCTGGTGGCGCAGTGGTTGAGAGTCCGCCTGCCGATGCAGGGGACACGGGTTCGTGCCCCGGTCTGGGAAGATCCCACATGCCTTGGAGCAGCTGGGCCCGTGAGCCATGGCTGCTGAGCCTGCGCGTCCGGAGCCTGTTGCTCCGCAACGGGAGAGGCCACAACAGTGAGAGCCCCGCGTACCTCAAAAAAAAAAAAAAAAAGAAAATTGGGTTCTTAATTTTTATTTCCTATCTTAGTTTTGTTATGGATCTCCTTTGAAGTATTTTAATTTTCTCTACACTGAAAATTGCTCCTCATTAGCATCAGAAAGTGATGTGTTTCTACAACAAAGGCATATTTGCATTTTAAAATTGAATCATCTTTGAGTACTTTGTTCAGGGAGAGTTAGGCCAGCAGTCAGTCACTTTAAATGAGAAATGGAGATTTACCACTGTTGTCACATTTAGCTGTAGTACCAAACATACCTTGCGTATTGTACTACCAACAAAATTATTTTTCTGAGTATCGTATACTGGTAATTAAACTAACAGACATTCCTTCAAGCAACTCTCGTCTGCTTCGTTAAGTTTTTATTATCCCTGTCTGCTGTCCCCAATTCCTGTGTAACTTCTCCTTTCTCTAACCTCAGCAGTTCTCTTTTCATCCTCTATGAAACTTAGTACTTCCTACCTTCATTTTATAGTTAACATGTGTGTGTCCAGTATCTTATATCTTCTTTTTTCATATATATGGATTTATTTATTTGTTTGTTTTTATTTTTGACTGCGTTGGGTCTTCGTTGCTGTGCGCGGGCTTTCTCTAGTTGCGGCAAGCAGGGACTACTCTTTGTTGTGGTGCTCAGGCTTCTCATTTTGGTGGCTTCTCTTGTTGCAGAGCACAGGCTCTAGGCCTGAACTACTAAGCACGGGCTTCAGTAGTTGTGGCACGTGGGCTCTAGAGTGCAGGCTCAGTAGTTGTGGCGCATGGGCTTAGTTGCTCCGTGGCATGTGGGATCTTCCCCGGCCAGGGATCAAACCCATGTCCCCTGCATTGGCAGGTGGATTCTTAACCACTGTGCCACCAGGGAAACTCTTCTATCTTCTTGAAGTGAGGATTATATTATAATAACATCTTTGTATATTATATTAAACACAGTTTGAATGTATGAATGAGCATGATAGTTAAAAGCTTACATTCTGAAGCCTGGACTGCCTGTGTTTCAGTCAAACTGTGCCATGTAACTACTGTGTGACCTTGGGCAATTAACAGACTCTCTGTTCCTGTTTCCTTACCTAATAAAATAACAGTACTAACTGGACCTCTTGAGGTGGTTATGAAAACTATATGTAAAGCTTTTAGGACATTTACTGACACATATTACATCCTCAATAAATATTTGTTGTTACTACTCTTACCACTACTAATAATACAGAAAATAATGGGAGGTGAGCCCTTCCTAACTCATCCTGTCACTTCTAATAAGTAGACTCAGTCAAGTCTTCATTTCGTTCTGACGGTGTTGCTTAAAACCAAAAGTGAATGTTTCTCCAAGATGATTTTTACACTTTCCTAAAGTACTTAAGTTACAAGCTAGCAAAAGTCATTTATGCTCTAGGTGGATAAAATTTTCTATTGCGAATCCATCAGAAAGTAGGATAAATATCTTTGAAATGGTAACTTAGGTCAGTGTGATAATTGGACCAGTTTTTCCAACCGTATATATAAAAGAGACAGCCATACGTTGTCTCATGTCTCAAGGAAAATCTCAATGCTGCCTATGAACTAGGTTGGCACCCAAAATACAAACAAACCAAAAAAAAAAGATGAATCCTCCCTAGATCCAGGTTCCAATTTACAAAAAAATGCAGACATTAAAGGAACAAATTAAATTACCTTGGGGGCTGTAATCTATAAAAACTTCTATAGAACAAATTATCTTATTTCTTCAAATAAATTACGGGCAACAAAAGTTGAGGGGAGAACTTGAGATTGAAAGAGACTTAAGATATATCAGGTAGCTACAACATGTATACTTCACTTAGGTCTGGATTCAAACATAAAAAGCAAACAAAAACAGGCATTAATGAAGCAGTTGACAATTTGAGCACTGAATGTATATTTGATGTTTAGAGATTTTTATTTATTTATTCATTGTATTTATTTGGCTGCACAGGGTCTTCATTGCGGCATGTGGGATCTTTGTCGCAGCATGTGGGCTCTTAGTTGTGGGATGTGGGATCTAGTTTCCTGACCAGGGATCGAACCCAGGCCCCCTGCATTGGGAGTGCGGAGTCTTAAGCACTGGACCCCTAGGGAAGTCCCTGTTTAGTGATTTTTAAAACATGAAATTGTGATAATGAGATTGTTTAAAATGTCCTCAAGTCTAGTGATACATGATGAAATATTTATAGATGAAATGATATGCTTTCCAGGGATTGCTTCAAAATAATATGGGGAGTGGTGAGACAGTACATTGGGAGTATAGGTGAATGAGGTTAATCCAGCTGATTAGGATGAGTGACAGTCATACGCTGGGGTGGTGGGGTGTTAGGGTGTCATAATATTATGCCTTCTTTTTCTGCCTTTGTATCTGTTCCTCTTTTTTCATTCTGTTTTTATGCTTTATGTCATTTAAATAAAATGAGTGTAGTAGTATTTATTCAGTATCACAAAGTATACATACACACATACTTTGAGATGTCTGTTCTTATCCTTGTGACTAGCAACACATAGTTGAGCCATTCATCGGTAGGACATCCTCAAGGAGGAGATATATTAGCTTTGGCTGTGATAGATTAAAGTTAGCTGATATGTAGATTAAAGTTCAGCCTGGGCTTTTTTAACCCCATTCTTGGACCAGTTAACTGCTATTACTAAATTGCTAATTGCCCTTTTTCTCTGATTCAACAGGATACCTTTGTGCTGTCCTCAGAGAGCTGGCTGCTGACTTGACTGCCCCTGATATACAGGTGGCAGCATCCACATTTTTACTTCCACGCCTCTGTCATCAGGATGATCTTCTAATATTAAGTCCTTTGCTACAAGATACTGACCATAGATTTATTGAAGAGCAGGTATGGTCATTTTTCAATAACGCTTTGGGTTGATTCAATCTGTAAACAGTGGTTTTATTTTTATTTTTGGGCATACCTTGTGGCATGTAGGATCCTAGTTCCCCGACCAGGGATCAAACCCGTGCCCCCTGCAGTGGGAGTATAGAGTCCCAACCACTGGACCTCCAGGGAAGTCCTGAACAGTGGTTTTAAAACCTTATATGTAATTTTTTTTTTCTTTTAGCTCCTGCTTGGTAATGGTATTGCTTGTGGAAGTCTCGAATATGACCCTTATTCTATTTACGAGAAAGATGTAGAGGGAGATTCGGTGCCTAAGCCCTTACCTCCAACACTATCAGTTATTAGCTCTGCAGTCAAGCTCTTTGGAGTTGTATGTGCTCATGTGGGAGAAGCTCAAAGGTAAACCATCTTCAGTAGTTCACTTATCCTGAAATAACATTTCAGGATTGGTAATTGGTTCAGTGAATGCATAATAGAGAACCGGTGGGTAAGAATGATGTTGTCAGAAGTTCTCATTAATATCAAAGATTCCTTATAGATGACAGGTGAAGGTAAGATTAAAGGCTCTTGTTCATTCACCTGGCTAATATTTAATAAGAAGTAATTAAGTCAATGATGAGATTAAACTGAAAACTGCTAGGCACTATTGTGGATGCAATGCTTTTCCCACATTAGCTTCTCATCTAGCTGAAAATACAAATGAAAAACTCAGTGTCACAAGAACAGTGATTTATGAGCTATTGTTACGAAGTAAAACACTGGTTTTCTGCTTACACAAGGTCTCATAGGCTTTCTTACCTTGGAGGCCTTATCAAGCCATCATAGATCCAGGGATTAGTCTTCATTTTAGTAGATTTCAAAAATTAGATTAAAACAGATTAGTCTTCAATTTGGTGGATTCACTTCACTCAAAATGAACTTTGGTTTTTAAAAATCAAAGGCTTCTGGGACTTCCGTGGTGGCTCAGTGGTTAAGAATCCACCTGCCAGTGCAGGGGACACGGGTTCAATCCCTGGTCCGGGAAGATCCCACATGCCACAGAGCAACTAAGCCCGTGCACCACAACTACTGAACCTGCGTACTGCAACTACTGAAGCCCGCACACCTAGAGCCCGTGCTCTGCAGCAAGAGAAGCCACCGCAATGAGAAGCCCACTCACCACAGTGAAGAGTAGCCCCTGCTCGCCACAACTAGAGAAAGCCTGCGTGCAGCAACGAAGACCCAACACAGCCAAAAATAAATAAAATTAAGGAAAAGAAAAGCTTCTAATGATTTCTCATTGAGAATGAGTTTCTTAATAACAGGATAATAACTTTCTTGGGAATCAAAAAACACTTCTGATAGCTAGTATCCAGGAAATTTCTATCTGAGACACTATGTGGGAAGTGAATCTCTCCCATGGGCTGTGCTGGTTAACAGTTTGTAAATTATTAACTATCCTCATTCATTCCCATTCATTCTTTGTCTCTTTCATGCTAGACAAGCAACACGCATTTGACTAGCCCATAGCTTTTATATCATTTTATCTGTTGTCTTCCAGAGAATACCAATTAGGTAAGGAGGTTACCTTGGTCTCTGATGAAGACTCACAAAAAAATATTTGAGTCTTGTCAGCAACACATTTCTGAAACAGGCTTTTGGATAGTTTACTTTCAGTGGATAGAAAAATGAATAACATTTATGTTGATTTTTAATAGCTTCATATCTTCATTTAAAATGATAGTATTGATAGTTTTTACTCAGTATTATATGTTACATGTATATTTTGAGATTAATTTCAAGAGGTGATTTGAAATTTGTAGCCTATAGTTCACTGTGTATACTGTAACTATAAAGTTTGGGTTGTATTTGAAGACAATATATGACTAAATTATAAATGAATGCTATAGCACTAAAAGATGAGAGGAGAATCACAGTGAAGTGGAATTTTCAAAGAAGAATTGATGGAGAGGATGAGATTTGTACTAGTCTGTAACTGTACTATTATCTAGTGCATACAGTTAGTTTAAAATAATTTGGATTAATACAGCAGTAACTACAGTAGATGGAACAGGGGTAGCCTTGTGGGCAAAAGATTTAAATTAAGCATGTTTTTAAATGACTCCACTAACCTCTTTTTGATAGGTCTCAGATAAGAAGTGAAAAAGAAAAGTATACTTCTTAGAAGCTTTCCTTTTAAAAAATTGATTTTATTACTCTCCTAAAGAACGTGGGGGGTTTTTTTGGTTTTCTTTTTTTTTTTATTTCTCCCAGATTTATTGCCTAATTATAGTCTCAAGGAAATAGTTTCTTATTTCTGTTGTTTAAAGTTTAATAAACTTTAAAACGTGTCAAATTTCTTTTTATCCCACCTGGATGAAAATAATATATAGAATGAATATTCAAGGGAGGAGAGGTTTTGTTTGTTTTAATAAAAAAGTTGAGACCTGGTGAAAGCAAAACATTCTGTTTGGATTCTAACTGAATAAAAATAGTAGGCAGTGGTTTGGAGAATTTTAAAGGAAGTTGTCTGGCAGGATCCCAAATTCAGCAACTATCAGCAGTCTCCAATGAGTGCCCTTAGAGCACCACAGAGAAACATGGATAGGAAAGTTAAGTTTCTAATTTCCTGTTATCCTAGGTATGATACTTGTTTAAAATGGCAGACCTTTCTTCTTTGGGCCATAGATTTGCATTTCTAGAGAAGAAATATCTTAATCAAAGTACCTGTATTCAACAACAAGTGAATATTTTAAAGCATTTTGTTATCATGGTTATCTTCGTGTTTAAACAGTTTAAAAGAAACTCTTGTAGTTAACATGACGTTGTCCTAAGATTAGAAATAGGTTTTTCATATTTTATGTACTTAGAAATTAAATTGTCTTTAAATCAGTTGATTATCTTTATTTTTTATTAAATTTATTTATTTATTTGTTTGTTTTTGGCTGCATTGGGTCTTCATTCTGCACGTGAGCTTTCTCTAGTTGCGACGAGCAGGGCCAACCTTTCGTTGTGGTGTGCGGGCTTCTCATTTTGGTGGCTCCTCTTGTTGCGGAGCACAGGCTCTAGGCATGCCAGCTTCAGTAGTTGTGGCACACAGGCTCAGTAGTTGTGGCTCGCGGGCTCTAGAGTGCAGGCTTGGTACCTGTGGTACACGGGCTCGGTAGTTGTGGCTTTCAGGCTCTAGAGCGCAGGCTCAGTAGTTGTGGCGCACGGACTTAGTTGCTCTGCAGCATGTGGGATCTTCCTGGACCAGGGCTCAGACCCGCATCCCCTGCATTGGCAGGCGGATTCTTAACCACTGTGCCACCAGGGAAGTCCCTAATTATCTTTATTTTGACTATAGGATTCTAAAAATAAGAGAACTTCGCATCGATAATTTTAAAGCACTAAAATGTTTAAAGTTCTGGAATATCAAGATATTTTACACAGAGAAGTTATTACTGATCTTGTGTATGTGTTGTTTATGGTTACTTTTCAATATATTTTGCACCTAATTGCAAAGAATGAATTACTTAATTCACCTGAAGATTGTTTCACCCTTGACTGTACATTGCAATCATTGGGACAACTTTTTAAAACGTAGATTCTGACTTAATAGTAATGGTATGCATACTACATTGGGCACTGAAATTTTTAAAAACTCCTTAGGTGATTCTGGTGTACAGCCAGGTTTGAGAACCACTGCTAAAAATGCTGTAAAATAATGTAGATTGTGAGTTGGTGAAGAGAGAGGGAAAGGATAGTTATAGTTCTCAGTAGTGAAAATTTTCACCATTGTACACCCTCTCTGAAAATATAAGTAAGGTAAATCAGCATTTTCAAATTTTATGTCTTTGCTGTTTACTCAGTTACCTATATGTTTTTATTTCATCCAGACTCAAAACTTTTAATATCTAATTTCATTCTGAACTAATAATTATATGTTATAATTGATACTACTTAGGAATACCAATTCAGTATTACTGAAAACTGGTCATCTCCATCTTCCTGAAGATTCAGAATGTTTTGTTGTGATCTCTGTCAGAATTTGGGGGTAAAGGGTGGAGAAAAATATTTTGGGCTCTGGTAGTCTCATTTACAATCTTTGGCCCATGAATGTGGGCAAGAAAATAGTACAGGTCAGGTTTTATTATAATGTAACAAAATTCTCAAGCTCTAACCTTAAGTATTTTTACTACTTTCAACATGACACAGTTCCATTATAGCAGGTGAATAGGATGTGATCTAATAATGATGTTTTAGGTTTTAAATTCATAAGGCTAACCATATGGTTATCCTTAATTTTTCTTCCTGCAGGCAATTTGGGCATAAATGTATTCTTGAAACATAATGACTTAAATATAATCTTGGAAAATAGGCAGAAAAAACTTTTATATGATACATTAATCATATTATTTCTAATAAAAATTAGAAATGGCCTAATTGTCCAAAACTAGGGAACTGGGTAAATAAGGTATTGTATTGCCAGACTATATAATACTAATAGCTATTTAAAATTATTTCAGTACATGTGGAATCTAAAAACATAATGAACTAGTGAATATAACAAAAAAGCAGACTCACAGATACAGAGAACCATCTAGTGGTTACCTGTGGGGAGAGGGAAGGGGGAGGGGCAATATAGGGGGAGGGAATTAAAGGTACCAACTATTACGTAAAAAATAAGCTACACGGATATACTGTACAACTCAGGGAATATAGCAAATATTTTAAAATAACTATAAATTAAGTATAACCTTTAAAAATTGTGAATCACTATATTGTACACCTGTAACATATAATATTGTACATCAACTATACTTCAATTAAAATAAAAAAGAAATATCACAGGAGGCCAAGAGAAAAAAGAGAAAAAAAATTATTTCAGTGCAGTAATTAATAAGATGGGATTAATGTTTAGGGAAATGAAAAAGAGTTACTAATAAAGTGTATACACTGTGATCCCAGTTTTCTAAAAATGATATCCATATACCTGGGGTGGGAACGGGACCGGTGAGAGACTAAAACAAAGATGCCAAATGTTAATAGTGGCTCTTTCCAGATGGTGGTATTATGGGTGAATTTTATTTTTCTTTCCTGTGCTTTTCTGAGATTTTCAGGTTTATTATGATGAACAGAATTAACCTTGAAATAAGGAAATAAATATTTAACTAAATAGACTACTTAGAGTTACCGTGGTTTTTCCCCAAATTTTTAGTGATCCACCATGTTTATTATATTCTCTGAGTTGATTTTACGTATATTGCTTTCCTCAAGTCATACACATGTAACTTCACACCTTCCCTTTTTTCTGACTTAACTTCTTCCACAGCTGGGTTTTTTAAAGCACAATACCCATATCTATTCTGTTTTGATAACAGAATTGTCATTTGGAACAAAACTGTATTTGGGTCTTGTGGCCTCACCAGAACGATAGAGATTTAGTTACAGGCTCAGAGATACTATTGCAAGTACGTTAGCGTTGAGTAAAAGTATACCCATGTGCCATCTTCAGCCAGTCATGCCCTGTTTTCACTCACTGGGTGCAACTGTCCTTTATATTGTTCAACAAGCACATTTGACTGCTGACTACATGACAAACCCAGATACTAGAGAGATGAAGATAAATTATAAGGTCTATGCCTACCATCAAGATAGTTCACAACGGAAGACGTATTCTTAAAAATTATTTCAGTTTTCCTGATTTAAAGGGAGAGAAGGGGGGGAAAGGAATTCAGAGCTCTGAAGCAATGTTTCTAAACATTGTAGAAATTGGTGGGAAAAAATGGGGTGATTTATTTCATGGTTACATATTTTTAATCTCAACAAATGGATTTTAAAAAAGGACATGAAAAACAATTTATGGAAGCTACATTAAAACCCATGGACACATTCAACCCCACACCAAAAGTAATGTGCATATATTCATCATAGTTAGAATTGTGAAAATAAGAAATTTGCTCTCCACCAGGAGGAGAATGGTTGAATAAATTGTAGTATGTGTGTAGTAAAATTTGGCTTCCTGAAAATTATCAAAGAATAAAAATTGATTTGAAAAGTGCTAAAGAGGTAATGTTAAGTGAGAAAAGCAAGTGTAAAAACTGTGTTATATATAGTATGATCCCAAGTACATGTTTAAGGTATGGTTGGGGTTAGAAAGGCTGTGCTGCTTCTCATTATCTGAAGTCAGTGCTACCTTTAAAATGAAGGAATGTATTTGAATCCAGTATGTCCTGTTATTAAGAGCAAAAATGTTGACGCAAGTGACTTACAAAATATTTGTTTAGAAAATAGTTGCTGAAATAGCTGAATTTGCCCGGGTAAATCTGTATTAAGTGATACATTTGTTGTTATTTCTTCACAAAATAATGCTTCTCCCCCACGGTCATAATGACACATAATCAAAATATTTTTGCATTGGTTGTGATATATTTTCATTTCCTAAAATGCTTCAGTGTGTTTGACAACAGTTTATCTCATTTTAGTAGTTCCAACAAAATGCAACAAAACAAATTTGTAGTGGATACTCAGTACTGTCCTTTGACTTACTTTATCTTTAAATCTTGTTTCTGATTTTAGGCTTCTCATACTGGAACAGCTTTTGGACAGTATAAAGCATACAAAAGGAGCTCGTCAACAAGTAGTTCAGTTACATGTTGTTTCTTCAGTTTCTAGTTTCTTGAAGGTAATTCTGTTTTTTAAAAATTCACGTTTGATTTATTATTTTTTTTCCCTAATGTATGGCCAACTAAGTAGGTTGGGGAAGGTGTTTTTAAAGGGCTGGTTCCCGCCCCCCGCCCCCCGATTTTTCTTAATGTTTCAGGATTTGTAATTCCCCTTTTACCTTTTTTTTTTTTTTTGGCCACACTGCATGGCATGTGGGATCTCAGTTCCCTGACCAGGGATCGAACCCGCGCTCCCTGCATTGGAAGAACAGAGTCTTAACTACTGGACCTCCAGGGAAGTCCCTCCCCTTTTATTTTTTCTCCATATAAAACTTGTTAGTCAGAAATCAAACTTATAATCTTGGCTTAGAACCATGCTTTAACCTACCAACCCTAATATCCCAGATCTGGGATTGGCAGACTGGCCTATGGACCAAATCTGGCTCATTGTTGCATTTATGGCTGATTGTTTCTAAGTAAAATATAATAGGCTTCACTGATCCTTTATTCTATGGAAATCCCTATTAATGTTCTTCTGAACACATATATACTACAGTGATAATTGATTACCATATTGTTTGCCTGGAGGTTTAAAATTCTAAAGTACTTCATGAGAAAAATTATGTATGTTTACTGTGGATTTTGGTATTCTGATTTTTTTTTAAAGGAGTAATCACCAAATATGAACATATTTGGTTAACCAGAATATACATTCCAAACTGGATAAGAGAATTTACTAGAGTTGCAAGTTTGGATTGTTTTTTACATATTTCAGTATGTGGCTGGCTCTAAGGGACATTTGGGTCCAGAAGAAATGAGAAGACCTGTCCTCGCATTGGTGATGGGAGCCTTAGAAAGTCCCAGCCCCCTCTTGAGATGTGCAGCTGCAGAGGCATGGGCTAGATTAGCCCAAGTGGTTGATGATGGAGCTTTTACTGCTGTATTAGCTCAAGTTAGCTTTGACAAGTAAGTGAATTTCTTACTTAATACTCATGGACTATGTGTCAAAACTGAGTGTAGCTTGTTGGTTTGTTGGAACTTATGAAACTTCATTCTGATAATTAACTTTAAAAAATTGAGAAATATACTTTAAAATAAAGGAGAACTCGCCCCCACCCCGCCTTGGCCTGCTTGTTTTGGAACATAAAACTATTACTAGTTGTTTGGCTTTAGTTTTTATATGAGGAAGATCACTATCTATATGAGTGATGTAATAGGCCATCAGTGGACTCTGGGAGTAAGAAGCTTATGGAGTTTTATCATGTTAAATATAGATGATAGGTAGTAAGAACAACCTAATGGAAAGAGAGAAGGCTGCAGGTCAGGAAACATAAACTATATTTTTGTTTCTACCAGCTTTGTAACCGTGAGCATGTTACTTAATCCTCTCAACCAGTTTTCTTCTATTTCATATAAACGGTTATTAATGCTACCCTGCCTACTAAGAATATTAAGGTAAATGAGGTAATAAACATGAAAGTAGTATGAAAAAATAAAACAACTGCAAATAAAGTTCATGGTTATATTAGTTATACATATATAAAGCTATATGATTGGTGGTAGTAATGCAGGCAGCGCTTTCACCTTCTAGTCTATTGAATATGTGTATCTTGATTTGGTTATGAGCTCAACGTCTGATGTCAGATTACTAACTCGGTTCAAATCCCAACTCTTCCATTTAATAGTTGGTTACTTTGTAAGAGTCACTTTGGCTAAAATGACTAAATCACTTTGATTTCCTCATCTGTTAAAAGGAACTGATAATATCAGTAGTGTGAATCTCAAGATTGTTGAGCAGATTAAAGGACCAAATATAAAGCGCTTAAACTAGTATACAATTCGTAAGAAAACTCCTAATAAATAATGAGTTCTCTTACTATATTTAATTTTTAAATCAAAGTTCTTGAGTTGGAACTCTCTTTATATGGAATTAGAGTATCTCAGCAATGAGAGTTTTTAAAGTATAACTTAATGATAAAGTAATAATGCCTGTCATATGAATTTAGTGTGTGTGTATTTCTGAGAGACATTGAAATGGCTTATATTTAAATAATTGTTGATAATGGTAAAGACATTTTTATTTAAAATTTTTTCTTTTAAAGATACCTTTCAGGTTATTTCAGAATTTTTTTTATCAGTTAACGGTAAATATATTCCTGAATTTTGCAACTCTTCATACAGAAAGTTTGCCTAAGTGACTGTGCATGCATTGGTTTTGTTTCAGTAATTGTCATTTATTTTTGTTTCCATAATCACAGACTGAAATCAGCAAGGGACGCAGTTACCAGAACAGGACACTCATTGGCTTTGGGATCCCTACATAGGTACTTGGGAGGAATAAGTTCTTCTCAACATTTGAATTCTTGTGTTGGAATCCTTTACACTTTATCTCAGGACAGCACTTCTCCTGATGTGCAGGTAAGTACTTCATGTGATACCTTCCTTGAAATTCTTGATTTGTAGATAATGCAGATTATGTTTTTATTGACCATTACTAATTTATAAAATAATTCTTGCTCCATAATAAAATCAAAGCCATTGTTAACCTTGATGGATTTTTAAAATTCAAGTTCAGTATCTTTACTTCATACTCAGTGTCTAAAGTCAAATTCAATATCATTTTCTGAAAATGGATCTCCCTTCCATCTTAAAATAACATCTACTGTTTTGTAGAGCTTAACAGGTACCATGCATTGTATTACATTCTTCTAAACATATGAACATATTTAATCCTCACAGTAATCTAGTATGTATATTCCCATTATACAGAAAGAAAACTGTGGCTTATAGAAGCTAAGTACTTGCTCACAGCTAAAAAACTAATATATCGTGGAGTCAGGTGAAGAACATAAGTCATGGACTCTGAACTCATGTTCTTAACCACTTTACCATATTATTATACATATCTTACCCATTTCTGTCAATCATCATTCTCCTGATATCTTAATCACATCTTGAATGATTGTTACTCTTCCTGCTTTTTTAATCCCCTTATTGTATCTCTGTCCCCCCTGTGTGTCCCTAATTACTACAGTAGCCTCCTACCTGGTCACTTTATGTTTAAGTTCTTTTCTTTTCAACTCTCCCTAGATGTGAAGCCAAAAATGTTTTCCTGAAAGATTTTCATCTTGCCACTTCCTTACTGAAAAGCTGGGGAAACTGCATATTGCTTCTTTTTTTTTTTTTTTCCGGTATGTGGGCCTCTCACTGTTGTGGCCTCTTCCGTTGCGGAGCACAGGCTCTGGACACGCAGGCTCAGCGGCCATGGCTCACGGGTCTAGCCGCTCTGCGGCATGTGAGATCCTCCCGGACCGGGGCACGAACCCGTGTCCCCTGCATCGGCAGGCGGACTCTCAACCACTGCGCCACCAGGGAAGACCTGCATATTGCTTCTTAAATCAACTCTCATTGAAGTCCCATCAACTGACCCAGAAACTTTCTCTGTTATTAACCCAAAGTACTGGTCTTCTCCTAAGCTGATCTTCCTACTTTGCTCCCACACATGTCATTCTCGTATCTGCACTTAATGTTTTTCTTATTGCTCTCCTCTGTTTCTATTCCTTTCTGATAATCCACATTTTTTAGTATTCCAACATCCAGTTTAACCACCGTCCTGTTAAACTTCAACATCCAACATGGCTTTCATTCTTGAGTTACCGTATTACTAATAGTTTTCTTTTTTTCACATCATCTGTTACTTGAGTTGATTTATAAGGTGTTCCATTCTTTCTTCTTCATTCCTTTAGTACAGTACTTTTTGCTTCTGTTTATTATATTTCTCCTTTTCCCCTTCAAGAAGTCTGTTCTGAACACACACCCTTTTATATTGACTATCTTTTGTTGATTAATTTAAATTGTTCTTTCCATGGCATCCAGTGTCATCAAATCTGACTCTTCTTGATTGCTGCTATCTCTCACCTAATGGGAGTTCATTTTTGTAGCATTTAAAGTACTGTAAGCTTTTCATATACATCTATTGATAAGAGGGGTAAAAGTTTCTCAGTTGATTTCCTAAAAGGAGGACTCTTCAGATACTTCTTGTTATAAAAAGTTCAAGCATACATAAAAGTAGAGAACATGCTATAAGGAACCTCTTATACCCATCATCTAGCTTCAGTGGTTATCAGTGTATGGCCAGTCTTGTTTGAACCAGAGTTGCCAAACTTACTTTATAAAGGGCCAGGTAGTAAATTATTTAGGCCTTACATGTTATTACAGTCTCTGTCAACTGCTCAATTCTGCCATTATAGCAGGAAAGCAGCCATAAATAATATGTAAACAGATGAGCATGACTGTGTTTCGACAAAACTTTATTTCTAAAAAATAGGTGGCAGGCAAGATTTGGCTCAAAGGCATTTTGTTTGTTTAATACATAAATACATATTTATATATAACATGTATATTTGTTTTATAAATATAAATATTTATAATATTTATATTTATAAATATATTTATTTTTATATACTTATAACACTGCACCTGTTAGAAGTGTGCATCTCTGTGAATAAAGTGTAGAAACTGAATACACCATGTAACCAGCACCTAGATCAAGAAACAGAGCAATATCAATACCCCAAACAGTCTCCTCATGTTCTCTTCTAGTTACTACCTGTCCCACCAAGGATAACCACTATCCTAATTTGCAACAGCATATATTAGTTTTGCCTGCTTTTATACTTTATATCAATGGAATCATATGGTATGTACTTTTTTATGTCTGGCTTTCTTCAACACTGTGTTCAAGAGATTTGTCTGTAATTGTTGCATGTAGTTGTAGATATTGTTGAATCTTTTAAAAACTTGAATTTTCATTTTCTATATAGATTAAACAGTTCTCAACAAACCAGATTTAGTTCAAGCTGTTAGCTAAAGAACCAAACACTGTATGGAATTCTTAGTGCTGAGATATATGCACATATGCCATTCTAAATTAGGCATTTGTCTCTCGATTGTTTTTTACTGGATATTTAAAGAGAAAAATTTTCTTAAAACTCCTGAAGTTCTCCATTTCTCTCTCCAAGTTAGTAATAACACACAAATACTTTACTGTGCTATTACATTATCACTTGCTTCAACAAAAGAACAACTCATTGTGTTTTATGTTTCTTAATGCTGCTATAACATTTGAAATTGTTTTTCTCTGTCTTCACAGACCTGGGCACTGCATTCTCTCTCATTGATAATTGATTCTGCTGGCCCACTCTATTATACACATGCAGAACCAACCCTTTCTCTTATTATTATGTTGTTGTTAAATGTGCCTCCTACTCATGCTGAAGTTCACCAAAGCCTTGGTCGCTGTTTGAATGCCCTTATTACTACACTGGGTCCAGAACTACAAGGTATGCATAGCTGCTTTTGTGATGTTTTACATAAAAATATATGCGTAAAAATGAATTCAGTTCCTATTATTGACTCAAACATTTCTCAGTAAAGTGAAGTTTAGCGGAATGCTCTTTTCAAATATATGGGCAGAATGTTGAGAACAGTCTTGGGAAGACTTTGACTCCTGGATGACAACATGATAGAAAAAACATAGAAACTTAATCTAAGCTTCACCAACTATTACTTAATTGGGTGACTTTGGGGAAATCCTCATGTCTCTAAGCTTTAGTTTCCTCTTCTATCAAATAAAAGAAAATGTGAAAAACCGTTGTGATTGGCACATAGTAGGTGCTCCGTATATTTTGTTAAAATAAATGCTAGTCTTATTTTTCTTACCTTGAAAAGATAAGGAGTACCATATTTAGAAAGATTAGATATGTCCTAAAAATGCTTCCCTTAACAAGTAAAATGACAGACATGAAATGGAATAGTTTAAAGAACTCTATCTCTTTTAAGATATAAATGACAAAGCCCCCAAACTCAGTTATTCTGATCTATTCAAATGCAAAGTACATGATTTTAATATATGAAAGCAACTCTCAGTACAAGCAGGGTGAAGTTTATTAGCACTTTCTAATTCTACTTTTCATGAAAATTTGATGTAAACTGAAGATAGTCAGTCGTAGGTTCTTCTTTGCCTAATGATTTGTTTTACCATAAATCTTTCAGACTAAAAATAACTAACATAATCTAAAAATCTATAACCTGGATTATCCCTGCTTTTGTAGAAGAAATTTACTTCACAGAACCTTAAGTTTAAGATTGGGGGAAAAAAGAAATTTTAAGCCCAGTAATATATGTTTAAAGGGTAATGATTTTATAGGCCAATTATTAAAAGCTTTCTGCTCTCATTTTAGGTAACAGTACTTCCGTTTCTACCCTAAGGACTTCCTGTCTGTTGGGTTGTGCAGTGATGCAAGATAACCCAGACTGCCTTGTCCAAGCTCAGGCCATCTCATGCCTTCAGCAGCTTCACATGTTTGCTCCACGACATGTCAACTTGTCTAGCCTGGTCAGCTGCCTCTGTGTGAGTATAAAATTGTATATGTCCTTAGTTTCTATTATTGGAAATTTAAATATAAATTTAATTATTCTCTAGACTGTACAATAGCTATTTTCCCTCAGTTCTGGTCTTTTTTGGGCGGTGGGGGGCAACTTCATATAATCATATCTTAAACCTCTCATATATTGAACTTAGTATTTGGAATATTGATTCATTAATCAGTAAAGGCATACTGAGTGCTAATATCACAGGTAGTATATAATGCTGTAGGACCTGGAAATATTTATGTGGTAACATCTATTTTTTCCTACTTCTTCTTCCTCTTTCCCAAATTATTACATATAAAGTTCTTTTCATCCCAGATGGGCAAATAATATTTTTCCTTAATATCCTAGCAGCATATGCATCAATATCTGGGTTCTAATAGTGTGTCTAATGAATATAGAAAGGTGAAGATGATCAGTAAAAAAGTTCTGATGAGATGGTTCGTAATCATCAGTGGTTTTAAGATTTACCTTGAGCGTCACCAGTTTCTATCTGGACTTGCCTGAAAAAGTTGAGTTACACTTGGAGTTAAAACTTGACACTGGGGACTTCCCTGGTGGCGCAGTGGTTAAGAATCCGCCTGCCAATGCAGGGGACACGGGTTTGAGCCCTGGTCTGGGAAGATCCCACATGTCATGGAGCAACTAAGCCCATGCGCCACAAGTACTGAGCCTGCGCTCTAGAGCCTGCGAGCCATAACTACTAGCCCATGTGCCACAACTACTAAAGCCCATGCACCTAGAGCCTGTGGTCTGCAATAAGAAAAGCCACTGCCATGAGAAGCCCATACACCGCAACGAAGAGTAGCCCCCACTCGCCGCAACTAGAGAAAGCCCGCACGCAGCAATGAAGACCCAATGCAGCCAAAAATAAATAAAATTTAAAAAAAACCCAAAAAACTTGACACCGTTGCTTTTCAACTTTTTCTGGCCCTGTAATGTTCACAGCACACTCCCCTTAGTAACATGAGAGTTGAGAATCTTTACTTTAGACAGACCTCTCATTTTCAAGCTAAAGACAAAATATGCATTTCATACCTTGAAAGAACCTCAAAAATCAGTAAAACCAACCTTCTAAATAAAAATATAAACTAAAGACCAAAAAGTGAAATATTTTGCCCAAGGTAACATACCTAGGTAGTAGTAGCTCTAAGCCTAGAATCCAGGTTTCTGAACTCCTTGTCCAGTCCTCGTTTCATTATTTCATATTGACTTTGTAGTTATGGACCCTCTTAGCTCTGCTCCCTCCTAGCTATGTGGCCTTAGGGACGTCCCATAACCTCCTCCAGCCTCAGTTATCGTGTTTGTAAAACATGAGGATTACACAAGATGCCACCTATAAATGCACTTGTCCTCGGCACTTAATACCCACTCAGTAAATTGTAATTGTTTTTATTTTCTTAACATGTAACTTAAACATAGAATTGTATTTATCTCCATATTGATTTTCATAGTCATAATTATGTAAGACTCTTAAAGAGAGGACATGACTGACTTTTCTGATAGAAACTTTGTTTTCTATCTGGGTTAAACATGTATTAGAGAAAACAGCACTTACTGGAAAAGAATTTTACCTTTATCATTCAGCAACTTTTCCCCAGGAATATTACTCTTTATATTTGAAGAACAATTGCCAATACCAATTACTGAAAAATACCCACTACTTTGCAAGTTGATCTAAGTTTCTACTCTCCATTTAAATATAACAACACTGGGACTTCCCTGGTGGCGCACTGGTTAAGAATCCGCCTGCTAATGCAGGGGACGTGGGTTCGAGCGTTGGTCCGAGAAGATCCCACATGCCACGGAGCAGCTAAGCCCGTGCGTCACAACTACTGAGCCTGTGCTGTAGAGCCTGCAAGCCACAACTACTGAGCCTGCATGCCACAACTACTGAAGCCCGCACGCCTAGAGCCTGTGCACTGCAACAAGAGAAGCCACTGCAATGAGAAGCTCATGCACCGCGATGAAGAGTAGCCCCCGCTCACCACAACTAGAGAGAAAGCCCGTGCATAGCAACGAAGACAAAACATAGCCTAAATAAATAAATAAAAACAATACTGCCATTTTTTCTTCTTGAATCATAGTAGAAAATTTCCATTAATACCCTTTTAAAATTTCTTCTTTAACTGATACGTGAATTCATTTATTAAGTAAAGTTTATTGAGAAATAAAAAGCAAGACTAACTACTAATTCATTGTGAATTAGATCTGATCAAATTTGGTAGTCTTTTCTTTTACTAGACTGAGAAGGTTACATACAAAGAAGAATAGAGACTGTTCTCAGATCTTTTTTTTAGGTACATTCAGAGCAACTGAGAAAATCAGAAGTAACAATTACAGGTCTTATTCATGTTACTCATAATACTTAAGCTATAAAATGATTTTTTTAATACAAAAATTAAATTCAAAAATTGCTATCACTAGCAATTTTGTGTTAGCAAAACTTGTGTTAATTTTGTATCTTAATATTTTGATTAGTAAAGCTTTTATTCTAAATTTATTATTGTATTTTAAAGTATGCCCTGTAGTAAGAAAATTGGGGCTTCCCTGGTGGCACAGTGGTTGAGAATCCACCTGCCAATGCAGGGGACATAGGTTTAAGCCCTGGTCCTGGAAGATCCCACATGCTGTGGAGCAACTAGGCCCGTGTGCTACAACTACTGAGCCTGTGCTCTAGAGCCCGCAAGCCACAACTATTGAGCCCTCGTGCTACAACTACTGAAGCCCACGCACCTAGAGCCTGTGCTCCACAACAAGAGAAGCCATCACAATGAGAAGCCCGCGCACCACAGGGAAGAGTAGCCCCCGCTTGCAATAACTAGAGAAAGGCTGCGGGCAGCAACGAAGACCCAACGCAGCCAAAAATAAATAAATAAAGTAAATAAATTTACTAAAAAAAGATGCTTTTGCTTTCCTATTAACAACTTTATGATCAGGTTTCTTTTCTACATAGAACTTAGTTAGCATGAAGTGTTTTCATGTTAACTGAAATTCCCTGAGTATTCAGAATACATTTAATCATTAGGAAGGAATCTTACTGCAAAGGGTTTTCTTCTAACTGCATGCTATTTAACTTCCATTCTGAACCTGGCGTTAGCTACATTCGCAATTCTGACTACTCACAGTTTTAAAACTTGGCTTCCAAGAGTAAGAAATCTATAATTAACTTGTGATGAGGTAAACCATTAACTTGGTCCCTTGCTGGACACCTGTTCATGTGAATGTAATCCAGATCACTCCTTTCACACTCATGTCTACTTGTTCTGGTTTTGTTACTGAGGCTTAATGAAAGATTCCAAAGGAAAACCTAATTACACAAATGTGCATTTTGAAATTATTGTATTTTTTATATCTTTACATCTTGAGTTGACTGTTTTTAAAATCTTACCTCAACTCATATTTTAAGTTGGAAAATGAAGTATTTATGGCATATTTTTTAAAGCTGAAGCTAAGCCAGTTTGAATGATAGCTCTATTAACATTTACATTTTAATGCTTAGCTGACTGTTGTCAAAGTCATCCTAGTATTTATCTTTTGGTTTTGTCATGACCAGTCTGTCATTTGTTTTTTGTGCAGGAGATCTTGTTGGATAATTCTGTGTTGGTAGGTCCCTGACCCTCGATTCCTAACTTTTTTTGAGGTTTGCAGTGCTGTTTCTTTGTGTTGTGTTTTTTTTTTTTTTTTGGTTGTGGATGTTCTTGTTTTCCTCTGCATCTCTTTGTTTAAGCTAACCATTAATGCAAAGTCCAGTGTGTATAGCATGTTACATGGTGTTTATTTAATACCCATGTAAACAAATCCTCCCTAACCTTCTCCAGCTGGTGCACTCACTCCTTGCACTTAATTTTGCATCATTTTGATTTAATGTATTCATTTCAGAAAGGAATTGTAATTACAGTTTGATTTAATTTCTGTATTTTGCTTGCTTGATTTGTTTGCCTTAATCCACTCTATTCCTCTTCCCAATATAAATGCTGGAGAATGACATGGAAATATTAAGCGTCCCATTTTGTTTTGTGTGACGGCCTTTTAATATTTTTTCTACCAAACAAGTAAAGAGTACTTTTGAGCATGCTTTTTCTAAAAGATTGTTTGACCAGCCTGAATAAACGCTGCACCTGCCTTGTATTATGTGCTTGTAAAACTCCAGTTAAAGTAACTAATAGATTTATTAACTTTTCTTTAAAATTGTCTTGAGTGCTTTTTTGTCATTGTTGTTAAATATAGCCGTAATCTTGGGCATGAATTAACCTAATCGTTTACATTTTAACTTCTCTGTTATCCTGTATACTAGTTTCTAACAGCAGAGTTCTTAAACATGACTAGAATGACATGACCTTGAGGCTTTGTGAATGGCATTCCTGTCTTTACACTTCTGAGTTCATGATATAGCTTGAGGGTATTAGAACATATTTATAAAGCAGTTCTCATCTATATGTTTCACTGCTAATATATTCACAAACTTTTCTTGCCTTTTATCTTCTGATAAAATTAAGGATTTAGCTCTCTTTGCATGTATCATATATCACAAACCAGCTGCCACTACGTACTCTTTTCCTCAGAATTTTGCCTCTGGTCTTTTCAACAGACTCGCCTACTTCAGTCCTGTCTTTGACACATAAACCAGATCTAAAGGCACATATATGAATTATGCCATTATTTCTAAAATTTTGCTCAGAAAAATCACTATTATAAGAACATTTATTGTCATAAGCCACACCAAACTGGTCGTTATTTTCATAGTTTGGACAAAATAAATTTCAAAATCTCTAGGCTTTATTCTACTTATGAAATCATTAACAATTGGTATCCAGAAACCTTTGACTTGTTTTAATTGCTCATTTAAGGTATATCACCAATTGTATCATTTACCCTAGGTGGACACAACCTATTGAGATTTACATGGTTTAAATACTTCTCAGTAAAAATATGTATTGAGCCTATCATTCTGAGCAGAAATATTCTCTATTGCTAAGACATTTACATATCTATGTACATATATGTATATTCATATATAAGTAGATATACATGTATAAAATTTGCTATCTATAATGTTGTTTCTAGAGAGCATTTTCGGTGAATATGTTTTCCGAGTAAGACTCTTTCTGCCTTTATTTGAAAATGCATTTACTTACTATGTATGGCATCTGAATAAACTACTACTGATAGACGCTGCATTAATAATAACTAACATTTATCGAGTGCTTACTATTTGCCAGGTACTGTGCTAAGCACTTTTGCATGTTTCTTTGTGTTGACTTCACAACAGCCCTGTGAGATGGGGGTAGTGTTTAGTGTTATCTCCATATAACAAATGAGGAAACTGAGACACAGAGAGGTTAAATAGTTTGCCCAAGGTCACACAGCTAGTAAGTCATGGATCTAGGACTCAGACAGTTTGACTCCAGAGCCTCCATTTTAACCAGTATGCTACAGTGCTTATATGGATTTGTATAAACTTCTACTTAGAGATTCATAAAACATTATAATATAGTTCCATGAGCACATATATATAAGCTGTAAATAAATTCTTTCTCCATTGTATCTCTTTTGTCTCTCAAAACTGTTTTACTCATATAAATTTTATGTCTTCTAACATTGTCAGGAGGCTTTTGCTTGGATTTGTTTATGAATATTGCCTAATAAATACATGTATTACTCCTTAAGCTGTTTCTAAGTTGTATAATAAAAAATATGTGCTAGGATAGTTGAAGTTTCTGTGTATTTAGTAAATTGTGTCCAGCCCATCACTGGGCTGGACACAATCAGGAGGGGTCCAGTGAATATCTGTTAGATGTATTGAATGCCACGAAGAATTTCAGCTCTTTTACTTCCCAAATGGTGTTTTTCAGGTGAATCTTTGTAGTCCCTATTTGTTACTGAGACGAGCAGTACTGGCTTGTTTACGTCAGCTTGTTCAGAGAGAAGCAGCTGAAGTTTCAGAACACGCTGTTATGCTTGCTAAGGATAGCAGAGAAGAGTTGACTCCAGGTAGTTCTTTTTATCAGTATTATCTCCAGCTCAGATGACTGTTTTAATCTTAAATCTTCCATATAAACATGAGTTTTTAAAACGAAATTTAAAAGTTAGTATATAATGTCTTAAACCTGCTACAAGTGATAATTGCTAACAATGATTATCATTCCACCCAGTGATGTTACTGGTTTAGATAATGGTTCTCCATCTTAGGCCCCCTACAGCAGCGACATCCACCTCACCTTGGAACTTGTTAGAAATGCAGATTATTGGACCCCATCCTAAATCTGCTAAGCCAGAAATCTGGCAGTAGAGCCCAGCAATCTCTTAATTATTTTTCTACAATAATGATAATGGTACTGAAGTTCGAGAGCCATTGGTTTCAAACGAGTTTTTTTACAATAATGGATTGAAACTGGATTTAGCGCTGAAGTCATTTTATCATATATGCCTGTCTTCCCCCTAAATCTCATTCAATAAAATTTCTCATAGATGAATCTGCTTCAAGTTAAAGGATTTTTATACCCTTTCTATATTTTAGAGCTGAATTAAAGGATTTCTTGGCCAGTAAGATTTGTTTTAAGTATGTCTCTTCATTTAAAAATTATGTGAATAACTCAAACATGCATATAAATTCAAACAGCCTATAAAAATAGTAATGATAATATCTTACACTTTAAAAGTATATAGTTTCCCAAGTGCTGTCACACTTTTAGGTCTCAGACTTCATAAACCTTTCCAATATCTAAAGCTCTCAGATCTATAATGTATTTTACTGTCATGTTGTGCTCTTTAAATTAGTTTTATTATTATATTAAAACCTTTGCTCTGACTTGAGCTTATCAGCATTGCTGAACTGTTATAGTCATCAGACAGGTTGCAGAACATGGTTAATGTGTGGTATTCTCCCCAAAGTGACCTTTAACTTATATTCACCACTGGAATTATCTGTATTTGTTGCTTTAGGATTTTATTATGTAACTGTACTGGTACATAATTATTGAATTAGCTGTGTGATTAAAATTATAGTAAAGGGGCTTCCCTGGTGGCGCAGTGGTTAAGAACCCACCTGCCCTGGTCTGGGAAGATCCCACATGCTGCAGAGCAGCTAAGCCCATGAGCCACAACTACTGAGCCTGCGCTCTAGAGCCTGAAAGCCACAACTACTGAGCCTGCGTGCCACAGTTACTGAGGCCCGCGTGCAGAGAGCCCGTGCGCTGCAGCAAGAGAAGCCACTGCAACTAGAGGAAGCCCATGCTCAGCAATGAAGACCCAACACAGCCAAAAATAAAAGAAAAATTTATAGTAAAGAACTCATATTCCTTCTTAAAAGTTTTGTAGTTTTTCAAACCCATGGAAAAGTTGAAAGAAATGTGCAGTGAACACATAGATTCACCTACTATCTTTACGATACTCATTTTATATATCTCTCAGTATATACACACACACACACACAAACCTTGTGCCAAACCATCTGAAAGCAGGTTGCAGGCATCATGATGGTTCACCCCTAAATACTTATTTGCATTTTTCAAGGACATTCTCCTACATGACCACATGTTATTTCCATACCTAGTAAAATCAACATTAATTTAGTAGCTTCATAGAATGTACAGTCCTCGCACAAATTTCCCATTATAGTCCTTTATAATACTCTTTCCTACCCCTCTCACCCCCATCCAAATTTATGATCCAGTCATGACTCACACATTACATTAGGCTGTTCTGACTCCTAATCAGAAACATTCCTACCTCCTCCTTCTGATTTTTAAAAGATAACTCCTCTTTTAAAATAGTAGCATAATCTTTAGAACTAAATGCTTTCATAATTGCCAAATGAGTTAAATCTTCAAGAGAAAATGTACACGTTCTTTTGACATTTTCAGAATTAGAGGAAATAGACACTAGATCAAGGTTTTTATTTCTTTTTTGAGATGATTTATTACTTTGCAGTGAGAATATTGTGTAGTAATTTATATTAATTCAGTAGTCTTCTTTAGATCCACTGTAGTTTAGTTGCAGTAATTAAACACTGTTCTCCATACAATAGTTGTTTTCTGTCTGAGTTTTACTCTCATGTTAATAAATGTAAAGCTTTTGTACCAGAATAAGTAAAACTTAATTATGATTATTTATTTGAATTAACTTTAAAGAAAAGATAAAATAATCATACCAAGAAACATTGTATAAATTTTCAGAAGTATTGGGGTTTTTTTTATATAAGTATTAGAAAGTATTTTTTTATAAAGTATTAGAAAGTATTTTTATAAATATTAGAATGCTAATTGGGTTTAAATGTTTATCTAATTTAAGGAAAACATATTAACTCTTAATAAAGATTTATCTTTCAATGACATTGCATAAAAAATAACTTTGCAGTGTTGTGAATAATCACCAAACTTGAATTGTGAACTAAAATAGACCTCAGTAGGTTGAGGTGCAATATTTGGACTAGTTCTTTAGAATATATTTGCATGTAATATTTTAATAACTACTGAATGTGTGTGCTTCTCATATGGCAGTTTTGTTTTCTGTATTACTTAGATCATCGATTTTCTTCTTGTCAGATGCTAACATCAGAGAAGTAGGCCTTGAAGGGGCCTTATTGACCTTACTTGACAAAGAGACAGATGGGAGATTATGCCATGATATCAAAGAGACATTAAACCATATGCTCACATCTATGGCAGTGGATAAACTCTCCTTTTGGTTAAAGCTTTGTAAAGATGTACTTGCTGCATCAGCTGGTAAGTATTGGTGATTACCAGCCAACATAATAAAATTAAAAGTAAGAGCATTATCTAAAATTGTTTGCTAGTGACAGTTTATCAATCTGGATATTTGGGTTATAATTGCTTGTTGTTTTTTTTAATGGAGATTCTAGTCCAACACTTAAAAGCCTACTTTTTTTTTTCTTATAATTGTCTTATATGACTTTCCTGTGAAAAACAAACTAAAAATTAGAATTGTTATTTATGCTATAAAAGGGATAACTTAACTTACAGCAGCCCCATCATTTATTTTCATACATATGAGAAATATTTGAGGTGTTGCCTCAAATCAACTTAATAGAAAACTCACCAAGAGTTATGACATTTTGAGCAAGCCAGTTTCTCTACTCTTAATAATGTTAATTTAAATATATTAATAGTGTTGTTTCTCTAATGTCTTTGTTAGTACAAGATAATTATTAGTGAGAAAGTGTTAGAGTCTTTAAAATTTATATCCTGGACTAAGAAAATAAATGAGGAAGAAAGAGGATAGAAACCAATTCTGTTCCAGGTGTTGTACATATTTTATATGATTTAATCCTTTAACCATCCTATGAGTAGGCAGTATTATTCCATTTTACACGAGAGAAAACAAGACTTGGAAAGGTTAAGTAACACACACAGATGTATTCAAACCTTAGCCTACATGACTTTAAAATCTTAACTTTTCATAATATTTCAGTAGCTCTCAACTCAGTTACTTAAGTCTTATAATTTAATGTCACTTTGGTCTCTGAGTTAAGTTATGTGAAAGGAAGAAAGGTACCATAAAATTTTTGGCATTTTTAAAAATATTCTTCTCTGTCTACCTCTGTTCTTCTTGGTACTCTTCCAGTGATTTATACCTGCTCTTTCAACCATTATGCTCTACATGTTTTCCTTCTTCAATGTTCTCCTCTATCGCCACTACTTAAGAACTTAGAAGGACTTCTTTAAAAGAAAAAAATATATGTGCATAGATAGGTTGATTATACCTTTCTGGTATCTTACCTATCTTTTTAAAAATTTTTAATAGCTCAATTTTATTTCACCATTTATTCTTTATCCTTTGTAGTTTGCCTCTATCCCTTTTTATTAGGAAAACCCACATTTCAGTCTCTGTTTGCTTCTCAGTTTTAAGACAAGAGTTCGCCTTAACTTTATTTGTAACATCATTGCTATCTATTGTATCACACTCAAAAAATGTTGACATACAAGATAATTTAAGGAAAACAAGTTGGTTTGTTTTATAGCATAAGTTCCAATTTAAGTCGAGTTAAACAGTTAATAAGTTAGCAGTTAGTATAATATTAAGGGGAAATAATTTACTACTTAATGGCTCTGGCCATCAGGACAATTTGAGACTGTAATTACAGCAATGGGTCTGTACTGAAAAAAACATTTTTGGACATTTTTAGTGGGTTCAGGAACCTTCTTAAATTCATTCAAGGCCCCAGTGTTAAAACAACATCTCTAGTTCTATCCACCACACTCCCTACTAGGGAATTCTGAGCTTCCTTAAGCATATCCATCTACATACAGGGGATTGATAATTATTCTAGTATCATGTTCAGTTTTCACTTTAAATATAATTTAACAACTTTGTCATTTTTTAAGAATAGTTCTTTTTAGCATTTCTTTAGATACCACTGTTACTAGTAGTCATTTTGATCAACAGTAATTCTAGTCTGTACTTGAAGTCATTGTGTCCCTTTATAAATATATCTTCCAACTGATTGTGATTATGTGTATTCTCCCTTGATAAAAGATTTTCCAACTGTAACTTGTGTGGATACAATGCAAGAAGAGGAAGGAGATAAAGGGGATGATGCTTCAGTTCTGACCATCAGAAATGATGGCAGACCTCATCCTTTTACCAATCCGCGATGGGCTACAAGAGTCTTTGCTGCTGAATGTGTCTGCAGGATAATTAACCAGTGTGAGAATGCACACAGTGCACATTTTGACATCGCTTTAGCACAAGAAATGAAAAAAAGGGATTCAAGAAGTAAGTGGCATAATAATGAAAAGACCAAATGATATACATTGAAATGCTGTCTGCCTATAGTATATTTTTAATGTTCAAATACATTTTTAATGATTAAACTTCTTAAATTCACATTCACTTTTGTTTAGTGGACATATGTGATATATTAAGTTTATAGAGAATAGTCATGTTCTTGGAAAGTAGTATGTACATTAGCTAGTTGCCAAATTTTATTTTCTAAATTTTATTTTCTGAATTGTAACTTAGAGCAGTTTTGCTCATAGATTATTTTGGTTTCAAGGATATTACCTAGAAAATATTTAAGTCTATCTCAATGTAAAGTAAACCGAGTTGTAAGACCATTTTGACCTTTTATTGTTCAGTTTTATTATTTTTACCTAAATGCGTGTGGGTTATGGTTTAATGTCTAATTTTTTAAAATCACTTAAGCACATATGTTCAAAGACTAAATGCTCATGTCTCAGTGCCTTGGAAATATTCTTTACCTGACAAAAGAATCATAAGGCAAGATGTTGTTATGGTCAGTCTGAGAGTATGAATTAAGTATTTCTATTTTAATTGTTTTTCAAGCAAGCATTTATTGAGTCTCTTATTTGTGATGAGCACTATTCTGATATACGTGCTTACTGACTCCTGTGCTCCCAATTAAAACTGTAATTGGCACTTACTAAGATGAGTTGGTTTCTTCAGTGTGACCTATAACTAGTATACTTCTTTGAATTGGTCTCACATATTTTTTAGGTAAAGGTTAGTTGTACCTGTAAACATTTTATTGTTGGAACAGTGTTAAATGATTGTCTTATGTCTCTCCCCAGTAGAATTATTATACCAAAGAATATATTGTAGGCGTGAAAGGAATTATCATTTATAATTTCACAGCTAGAAATATTTTTATGCTCCCATCATTTGTGTGTGTGGCAGGACATGCAAAAAAGTAAGGTAATGTAGTCCATATAAAGAACCACATAAAACTTTTTTTAAAGGGACATTAAGTCTTTTAGCCTCAACTTGATGTAAAGAGGATGATTAAATTACTGCCTAATTCATCAAAACCCAGTCTCCTAAGTACCTTCTAATGTACTTTTATCAGAAAGTCTGAACAAAATTTTTATTGAAGGTACTATTAGTACTCTTTTAAAGGATGCTAATTCTGCCTTTGTTTTTGAATAGCTGCATAATTACTTGCTTTGGGATAGTTGTTTGTATGTGAGTATTTGCACTGGTGCAGTAAAGCCAGTTTAAAGTCTGTATTTAACAAACAGTAAAATGTAAATCAAATCAGAAGTACTTAAAAGAAAGTCTAGGTTATGAAATTAAAAGGAGGAAAAATTATCACTTAACATAAATCTTAGTTCCAGCATATTCTTTTTCTTAATAAGATATTTTTTTTAATATTGCAGATGACTTTTTGGTGCTACATCTTGGTGACTTAATTCGCATGGCTTTTATGGCTGCCACAGATCACAGTGATCAGCTCCGTCTTTCTGGCCTTGAAACACTGTTAGTTGTTATTCGGCGATTTGCAACTATTCCAGAACCAGAGTTTCCAGGTCATGTGATTCTGGAACAGTATCAAGCCAATGTAAGCTCTTTCTACTAGAGAATTTTATTATTATTAAAAGTCTGTGGAACTAACTGGCATGTCACCTTTTAATATGTAAATGAGTATGTATCTCTGCTAATATATCACCAGTATAATCAGTATATGTTTAAAGAAGAAATCTTCATGTAAAAGCAAAATAATACATAAAACAGGTCTTTTATAACACTAAAGGTTAATTTTCATAATTAAAACCTTTTTGGTAATTTTGGGGGAATAAAGGGCTTTTTTAAAAAATTAACATTCATTTACTAAGTTAATCTTTAACAATAACCCTGTGGAATAGGCATTGTTCTTTTTTTTTTTTAATTTTATTTATTTTTGGCTGCGTTGGGTCTTCATTGCTGTGCGCGGGCTTTCTCTGATTGTTGCGAGCAGGGGCTACTCTTCGTTGCAGTGCACAGGCTTCTCATTGCAGTGGCTTCTCTTGTCGCGGAGCACGGGCTCTAGGCACGCGGGCTTCAGTAGTTGCAGCACGCTGGCCCTAGAGCGCACAGGCTTCATTAGTTGTGGCGAATGGGCTCTAGAGCACAGGCTCAGTAGTTGTGGCGCACAGGCTTAGTTGCTCCACGGCATGTGGGATCTTCCCGGACCGGGGCACGAACCCGTGTCCCCTGCATCGGCAGGCGGACTCTCAACCACTGCGCCACCAGGGAAGCCCTCTGTAAGCTTTTTAACTGGTGTTTTTTTGACTGGTGCATTAAGCAGCCTAGGAGGAACAAGGAAGATAACAAAATCATCACATATTATATCATACACATCACATGTAATCCTTCAGTAGCATTCATCCAAGGATACCTCTCATGATTCAAAGGCAGCTTCTGATGGCTGGCAGTTAGGGAATCCAGAGCAGTTCACCAGTTGGTTAGCAGGCTCCATCACATCTTCCCAGCAGGTAATGCCAATGTGTGTTTAGGGAAAGAGCAAAAGGAAGGGACAGGAGTTAGATACAACTAATCACATTAGACTAAAATATTATAATTCAACTTACTTAAAGGGAGCTCTGTTATATATATATTTTTATTATTAATTAATTTATTTGTATGTTTATTTTTGGCTGTGTTGGGTCTTCGTTTCTGTGCGAGGGCTTTCTCTAGTTGCGGCAAGCGGGGGCCACTCTTCATCGCGGTGCGCGGGCCTCTCACCATCGTGGCCTCTCTTGTTGCGGAGCACAGGCTCCAGCTGCACAGGCTCAGTAGTTGTGGCTCACGGGCCCAGTTGCTCCGCAGCATGTGGGATCCTCCCAGACCAGGGCTCGAACCCATGTCCCCTGCATTGGCAGGCAGATTCTCAACCACTGCGCTGCCAGGGAAGCCCCTCTTATATTTTTAATGCTCTTAAAATTGCAAATGATAGAAATAAAATTACCACTCACTTAAGGAGGAAAGGAAAATTGTTTTCAGGAACCGTAGTTGGCTCTGCTTTCTTCTGCACTGGCTTTATTCTCAAGTTTGCCCTCTCCAAGTGGTATCAAGATGGCTCTCTTAGCATCCAGAGTCTTTTAAAGAGAGAGCTTCTTTCCTAGTACTCCTAGCAAATGTCCTCAGGAGAGCTTTCATTATCCCAGTGTGGGTCCCTGGAGCCAGACAGTGCTCACAACTCCATAGCAACAACATGGGCTGAGAGTTGTGGAGAGAGAAAGTTCCCCGAAGGAAAACTTGGATGCACTTAGCTAAAAACGGGAAGATATGCTGGGCAGGCAAAAACAAAAGATGTTCATAATACATATGATAAATAACTAATTTAAAAAAAAAACTAATTTTAAAATAACATTAAAATGAGAAAAAGTTTGTGCTATTTTACTTTTTAATGCTTGAATGAGCCTGTAATGTCTTGCCAGGTAGGAGCGGCACTTAGACCAGCCTTCACCTCAGAGACGCCACCTGATGTCACTGCCAAAGCATGTCAGGTAAAAGGTTAAAAATAAATTTTAAGAAAAACCCTCTCTTAGGAAGCAGCTCTCCAGTTAGTATTTGATACCAAGGTTCTACGTTATAGTTGTCTAACCATTAATCTCAGTTGCCCCTTTTCCTTTACTTTTTAAGTTTAGAGAACTTTTTCTTTCTTATAACTGCATGGTAATCCAATATATGGGTATGTCACCAGCTCCTTAGTGATGGAAATATGGGTTTTTTCGTCTTTTGCTATTATGGATACTGCTGCAGTGAATGACCTTCTTTCTGCATAGGTCATTTCACTGGGTCTAAGCATATCTGTGAGATAAATTCCCTAAAATTGAATTGCTGGGTTCAAGAGTATATTACAGGAGTTTACCAATTTAAACTCCTACCAGCACTGTATGTAAGTGCCTATTTCCCCAAAGTCTCAGCAGCATTGTGAGTTGTCAAACTTAGATTTTTGTGTATATGATGGAGTAAAAAGGGTATCTCAGGATAGTTTAGATTTGTATTTCAAGTGAGGCTGAGCTTTTTTTCATATAGCTGAGAGCCATATAATATACAGTTTTAAATAGTTGCTTTTCTTGGTGTGGTTGTCAGACATTCAATATCCAGACCTGAATGGCCTGAAAGCAGAACTGATGTGAATTAAATTAATTATAATTTTACTCAGTATTTTCAAATTTCTAAATTCATTTGTATTTAGGAAATGTTTGAGAGCCTTCAAATATTCACAGAAGTGTGTTAACTGTTGTCCTGAGTCTAATTTATCATCGTTTTTATTATATGTGGTCTCGCTGTAAGCCACTTGAAATCTTTTGTGAAATGAGATGCACACTAAATAAATATAAAAGAAAAATAAATTTTCTGTAGTAAAAGAGAAATATGGTGACACCCAGGAAAACCTTTATAGATAACCTCTGATAATTGAGTAAACTTTTTGAATTGGAGAATTATTAATGATGTTTTGTTTTTAAAATTAAAAATATCTTCAAAAGAATCAAAATCTTCATTGAGGTTTAAATGGTAGGTAATTTATCTTTCAAGAAAGATAAAATAATTAACCATGCAATTAATTGCTGTTTTTAAAATAATAATAAGATGAAATAGTCAAGATTGGAGATATAATTCAGATGTTAATCCAAACATTTATGAAAGTGATGCCTTTCATGGCTTAATTTCACTGTGTTAATAACATCTGAAACTCTGATTTATATACTTATTAGCACAGTTTCCTTTCTTCAACCTTAAGACTTCATTCCCTTTTGAAATGCTGGCTTTGACTATCATTATCACCAGTATCCCTTGGGGTTTCTTGATAGCAAGATGATTTCAATGACCAGATTCCTGAGATATGGGTGAGTTTTGCTGAACTCACAAAGGGGGTGTTTATAATTTTTATAATTTTTAAATATAGCCTTTGATTTTCTTAAAAAACTAGGTTTGCAGTGCCTGGATAGCAAGTGGAGTTGTAAGTGACCTTAATGATCTCCGAAGAGTTCATCAGTTGCTTGTTGCATCATTAACAAAAATTCAGGTTGGAAAAGAAGCTCTAAGTCACTTATATAATGAAAGTGCTTCTACCATGGAGATCTTAGCTGTGCTAAAAGCCTGGGCAGAGGTTAGTACTTCTAGAATTTTGGAAGTTGTTAATAAACATCTTAGGCCATAAACTGAAGTTAGCTATTTAAAACACAAATAAGTCTATGTTTAAGGTTGACAGAAGACTTTCAATATGAGGTGTATTTACATGCTAATTGATATTTTGGCCAAGGATTCTAAAGTGCCCTCTGTTGTCTGTTATCTGCTGCTTTTAGCAGGGGCAGTCATGAGAGACATTAATAGTAGCCAATGGAAATCAACTTTTATTGAAACCTGAATTATTGGAAATGTGGGTTTGCTCATATATTCTATCAACTCTATAACACATATGTTAATATTTTTTAGTGCTCTTTCATAAAGTTACTTGAATATTAAGTTGGTTTATTTCCTAAGATTAGAGAAATCTTAGAGGGAAGTGCTTAACTCTTCTTTATTTACTTTTCTAATCAGGAAGAAAGCTATATAATTTTTAAATTTACGATGGAAATGTTTACACAGAATAGTACAGTGAACTCATATATACCCGTCATCCAGCTTCAGCAGTTACCAGACTTGTCCAGTCTTGGTTCATATACCACTTTAATGAAGTATATAGTCTCAGATTGCAACTGAGAGAATTAACCAACATATAAGAAAGGGTTTCCTTCAGTGGGGCTAATTAAAATCAGAAGATTGTAAAGTGTCTATTTTTGTCATTATTTAGTGTTGACAAATCTCAGGAAGTAGTTCTGCCTAGATTTAATAAGTTGGATCTAATGATCTTTAACAGTCAACTCTAAATGCTTTAAACATATGCTTTTAATAGAGCAAACAGATTCTGTAATTTCTGTAACCTATTTTATAAATTACTCTGTGCTTATATAGTGTTCTTTGTAATAATTTGAAACTCTATACTCTTGCTTAAGCCATTACTTTCTCCTGTTCTCTCCTTAGTGAAAGTAATGACTAGCCAACAAGTTCCATGTAATTGAGGTCCATAATTATCTGAAATCCTTGGAGCCAGATATATTTGGGATTTAAAATTTGGATGCATATTTCATGTATTCATCTAGGATGTCTGGGACAATACCATAGAATCTGTAATCAAACACTTAAATATATCTGTGTGAAATGTTTGAATATTCACATTGTAGAAATAGCTTCACATAAATTTTTTTGTGTTTTGCCACCAGATTGATTTGCCGACAAACTTAGATTTTTCAGAGCTTTTTGGATTTTGGAGTTATGGATAAAGAGATAGTACACATTATGTACAATGTTGAATACTTTAACATTCTGTAGTCCATGTTAAATCTATATAGTTAAACTTTTTATAGTAATTTAGTGGTAACATTGAAAGAAGATATTCAGCTTATTTCAATTCAGAGATGGCTGCCTGTAGCCATATTTTGAAATGGATTACAAAGCCATGTCTAGGCTTAGTAAAAGAGAGTGCCATGATCATTTAATTATAGCTGTCATGGTTGTAAACTGCAAGGTGGCAGCATATTTGTCAAATGTTTATTATCCCTAATATATCTCACTGAAGATAATGCTTTTGGATCTTTCTACCCTAGTTTTGTGTGTGTGGTTACATATGTATACCTTCTTGGTATCACAATGCATTTTAAGTCCAGGAGGCAGGCTCAAGGTAAGTCTGCCTCTTCAGCAAGATAAAAATATTGTAACACATTTTCAGTGGATACGAGATTTTCCTATTTATAAAGTAACCTTTATACAGGTCTACATAATTGCTGTAGAAAGACATAAAAACCACAAACAACCTTTGAAGACTACCTGTTCAGAAGAGAGTGTCGGAAACGGGTCGATTTCATCAGACGGGCTGCTTGACTTAGTCCACGCAGATCTTGGCACATTAAGTAGGCTCTGGCTTGCTGCACTTCAGGATTTTGCTCTCCTAACTTTGCCTTCAGAATTTGCCTCCCAGCTTCCTGTTGAAGGTAAGGGGGGGAAATATTTACATAATCCCTAGAATGACAGTCAGTAACATGTATTTTCAAAATTTCTCCGATAGCAGGTAATGTTTATCTGAAACATTTTCCCAGAATAATTTTCATTCATAGAATAAGCACGGGAGAGTTGCTTCAGGGTGGAGACCCTGAAGTTGAATCTCTAAGTCACAAGGCATGCTCGTCTTACCTCACAAGACACTGCCAAATCGCTCTCCAAAGTGGTTACAACAACGTATGTGCAACATACATTGCATACAAACAACATACATTACAAACAGCAACATGCTTCTGTTTTTCTACATCTTCCCATCATTATATGTTATCATTGTTAATAATTTTTGTCAATCTGATGAGTATGAAAGCGTTTCATTGGTTTATTTCCTAGATTGGGAATCTTTTTTCATTGGTTTATGGGACGTTTAAGTTTCTTTTTCCATAAATCACCTAGTCATAATCTTTGCCCATTTTCTACTATTTGACATTTTCTTACTGACTTATTAATCCTTTACATATGTTTAATACTATTCCTTTGTGATTCCATATCTTGCAGGTATCTTCTTTCAGCCTGTAGTTTGCTCTTTTATCTTTTTAAAAGTAATATAATCAGTTGTTTATGGTTTTTGTATAGTGCCTAATACTTCTTTGTAACTTAAGGTCATAAAGAAATATAAGCTTTACAGTTTTGCTTTTTATATTTTGGACTTTAGTCCAGCTAGAATTTATATTATGTGTGTGGAATGAGGATAGGGATCAAATTTTATTTTTTAATTTTAAAAAAATTTAAATTAATCTTTATTGGAGTATAGTTGCTTTACAATGTTGTGTTAGTTTCTGCTGTACAGCAAAGTGAATCAGTTATACATATACATATATCTACTCTTTTTTAGATTCCCTTAGGGGTCTAATTTTATAGTCAGTTATTAATATTGCATTTTATGGATTGGATATTTGGTAGCTGCTTTTAATTTTTATGTTATTCCAAAATGGCTATTATTTTTTTTTACTCTTTGCTATGAATTTTAGGGTCAGCCTATCAAGTTCTGTTAGAATTTTAATTGGAATTATACACAAAGAGATATGTGGAGTGTTTATTGTACTTTGTACCTTTCAATAGCATTAAAAATGGAAACAAAATGGAAATAAACCGATTTATTGACATAATTTATCAGCAAATGTTAATGACACATAAATCATCAAAATGTAGTGTTGGGAGGAAAGCAAGTTTAAAAAGGATACACACAGTATGAGGCTTTTAAGGAAACTCACACAAGAAATAACAGCATCTATTATTTATGAATACAGACGTCTAGAGTGAAAGTGTAAGACCATAATGAGAGTGATTCACAGTGACTTGAGGAAAGTGGTTACAAAAGGAGGGGCAAGAATTAGTGGTGTACAAAGTTTTAGGAGTTTTTTTGTTTGTTTTTTAAGAAAGAGATTTAAGAAAGACAAAATGTTAATCTTGGAGATAGGTAAATAGGTATCTGTTTTATACATGCATACACATACTCTGGTTTCTTTTCAGATCCTATAAGTCTTTCACCTTCTAAACACGCATATACACATCACATATTTGTTTTAAAATATTTTGTGATTAAAAATAAAAAGTGGGGCTTCCCTGGTGGCGCACTGGTTGAGAGTCCGCCTGCCGATGCAGGGGACACAGGTTCGTGCCCCGGTCCAGGAAGATCCCACGTGCCGCTGAGCGGCTAGGCCCGTGAGCCATGGCCGCTGAGCCTGTGCGTCCGGAGCCTGTGCTCCACAACGGGAGAGGCCACAACAGTGAGAGGCCTGCGTACCGCAAAAAATAATAATAATAAAATAAAAAGTTAAGAATTAGCCTGCAAATTTTCTTATAAAGTTGTAAGGATATATCAGCCCTGTGACCGAACAGTTGTATGCTCAGGAGAAATAAAATCATTGATAACAAAATATTGATAATGTAGCAGCATGGATGAATCTCTGAAAACATTGTTAAACAAAAACATAGTCACAGGGACCTCCCTTGGTGATCCAGTGGTTAAGACTTCGCCTTCCAATGCAGGGGGTGCAGGTTTGATCCCTGGCTGGGGAGCTAAGATCCCACATGCATAGTAGCCAAAAAAAACTGAAACATGATACAGAAGCAGTATTATAACAAATTCAATAAAAACTTTTTTTTAACTTATTTATTTTTTTATTTATTTGGCTGTGTTGCATCTTGGTTGCTGCGTGCGGGCTTTCTCTAGTTGCGGCGAGCAGGGGCTACTCTTCCTTGCGGTGTGTGGGTTTCTCATTGCAATGGCTTCTCTTGTTTCGGAGCACGGGCTCTAGGCGTGCAGGCTTCAGTAGTTGTGGCAAACAGGCTCAGTAGTTGTGGTGCTCAGACTTAGTTGCTCCATGGCATGTGAGATCTTCCTGGACCAGGGCTCGAACCCGTGTCCCCTGCATTGGCAGGCGGATTCTTAACCACCACGCCACCAGGGAAGTCCCGAAAAAAAGCTTTTAAAATGGCCAACATCAAAAAAAAGGGGGTTCCCTGGTGGCACAGTGGTTAAGAATCCACTAATGCAGGGGGTACAGGTTCGAGCCCCGGTCCGGGAAGATCCCATATGCCGCAGAGCAACTAAGCCCGTGTGCCGCAACTACTGAGCCTGCGTTCTAGAGCCTGTGAGCCACAACTACTGAGCCCGCGTGCCTAGAGCCCATGCTCCGCAGCAAGAGAAGCCACTGCAGTGAGAAGCCCACGCACTGCAACGAAGAGTAGCCCCCACTCACTGCAACTAGAGAAAGCCTGTGCACAGCAATGAAGACCCAACACAGCCAAAAATAAATAAATAAAATAAATAAATTTATTTTTTAAAAAAACCTCAGTCACAAACAAGTACATACTGGATATTTTTCCATTTCTGTGAAGTCCAAGCACAGGCAAAACGTCTGTGGTGATAAAAGTCAAAAAGTAGTTGCCGGGCTCCTCTGGTGGCACAGTGGTTAAGAATCTGCCTGCCAGTGCAGGGGACACGTGTTTGAGCCCTGGTCTGGGAAGATCCCACATGCTGAGGAGCAACTAATAAGCCTGTGCGCCACAACTACTGAGCCTGTGCTCTAGAACCCGCGAGCCACAACTGCTGAGCCCTCGTGCCACAACTACTGAAGTCCGTGTGCCTAGAGCCCGTGCTCTGCAGCAAGAGAATCCACGGCAATGAGAAGCCCACACACTGCAATGAAGAGTAGCCCAAGCTCGCCACAACTAGAGAAACCCTGCGCAGCAACGAAGACCCAACACAGCCAAAAAAAATAATAAAATAAATGGATAAATTTTAAAAAAAAAAGTAGTTGCCTTGAGGTGTAGGGGACTGACTGGAAAGGGTCACAAAGGAAATTTTGGGATGATGGAAATGGTCTATATCTTGTAACAGATAAAAGGGAAAATGTAGTGTGAGCTAATCTCTTCGTTTATTCCTCCTGAAACTGTTTGCTTTCCCTTTTTTGTAGGTGGTGCTTTCTACACAGCAGAGACTAGTGAAAACGCAAAATTGCATTATTACAGCTCCTGGGCGTTTATCCTCCATGCTACAGCACTGTGGCTTACAAGCACAGGCTTTGTTGTTGCTGACCCAGATGAGGGAGCACCTAATCTCTCAAGGCCTGTAACACCAACTTCCATGTGTCAGGGGTCATCATCTGGGGCTCCAGTAAAGTCCCCTGAGGATGTCTACACTGAGAGATTCCATCTTATTTTAGGTCAGTAAAAGACCTTACTAGCTTCTGACCCTACAGAGTTTTTCTTGAATTGTGCCCCCTGCCTATCAGCTCTTGGTGGCTATTACTTCATTCTTTATTAGGCATTAGTGATAGCCTTGATGTATACAAGTGAGTAAGCTTGTATACAGCTTATAAAATTGCAAATTTCATTAAGTCTAGAATGCCATTACAGGCTGGCTTTAGCATCGAGTTGAATGTATGTAAAATTTGCAAAAGAAGCCTAGTTCTTTCCACATGCTTTTTTTTTTTTTGCGGTACACGGGCCTCTCACTGTTGTGGCCTCTCCCGTTGCGGAGCACAGGCTCCGGACGCGCAGGCTCAGCGGCCATGGCTCATGGGCCTAGCTGCTCCGCGGCATGTGGGATCTTCCCAGATTGGGGCACGAACCCATGTGCCCTACATCGGCAGGCGGACTCCCAGCCACTGCGCCACCACAGAAGCCTTGGAACTTCATTTTTAAAGTGAAGTATCTTTCTAGGTACAGTGAGTTTCTAGAATAAATATTTTTCATACTTACCTTGTTCTGAGGAAACAAGTTATTAGATCATTACCTATAAATAAGTTATTGATTTAAGTGACATGTGAGAGTTATAAAGGCAAGTGATTAAATTAAGTAAGGTTTATGGTTCATAGAGCTTCTGTTATTCCTTACCAGGCCAAACATGACCGGATTTCTTATTTCCTTGGGTATGTTAAAATTTTGTTTTCGCTTGCCTTGAGATGAGAACTTTCTAAAAAACATTTAGGACTTCCCTGGTGGTCCAGTGGCTAAGACTCCGCGCTCCCAATGCAGGGGGGTGCTCCCAATGCAGGGGGCCCGGGTCCGGTCCCTAGTTTGGTCAGGGAACTAGGTCCCACGTGCCGCAACTAAGAGTTTGCATGCTGCAACGAAGATCCTGCATGAGGCAATGAAGACCCAGGGCAGCCAAATAAATAAATATTTCTTTTAAATAAAAAAATTTTTCAAGATAAAAATGAACTTTTATATAACGAAGATTGGCAGGGCATAAGCTGTGCAGTACGGTTACCTCAGTTCAAATTCTTGGTGTGCCCCATTGTAATGGACCTTTAGCAAACTATTTAAGCTCTGTGTGCTTAAAAGGAGTGGTAATAGGGCTTCCCTGGTGGCGCAGTGGTTGAGAGTCCACCTGCCGATGCAGGGGACACGGGTTCATGCCCCGGTCCGGGAAGATCCCACATGCCGCTGAGCCTGTGCGTCTGGAGCCTGTGCTCCGCAACAGGAGAGGCCACGACAGTGAGAGGCCCGCGTACCACTAAAAGAAAAAAAAGGAGTGGTAATAATAGTACCTACTTTCTCAGATAGTGAAATGATATACTTAAAGTGCAATGCCTGATACATGGTAATCACTCAATAAATTTTAGTCAAAATAAAGTTATGAAACTCTACATGTTAAATTCTCTGGTGCAATTTTATTGTAATTTTTGCAGTAGTGAGCAAGCCTAATTGAGATTATTATTTGTGTATATGTTGATAAAAACAAACTATTAAGAGATTGCCTTATCACTTAATTGTTTAGTCTTAAATTCATTGTGGTTTATTTGCATTACCTTTTTGCTAAGTTTATTTGTATATCTTATCAAAATAGAAAATTATTTAACTTCATAAACTAAGAATCTCAAAGAAGCCTCGTTCTCTTTTTCTGCTTTCTACAGGAATCAGTGTGGAATTTCTGTGTTCCTTACGTTCAGATGCAACCATGGAAAGCATTACTGCTTGTTTACATGCGTTACAGGCCCTTCTAGATGTTCCTTGGCCCAGATCTAAAATTGGCAGTGATCAGGTGATTTCTTGTTTTTTGTTTGGCTTCTGTACATGTCAAGGAACAGGAACAGAAACATGTCCAGGTTACTACAGTCAATAGGGAGTAAACACGGAGAAGTAAAAAGGAGACTAAAAAACTGCACAGCTAGGCCTCAGAACTGAAATGGCATCAGCAACTGTGCTGACCTAGGAGCAGTCATGCCTCTTTCTGTCTCTGCTTCTGTCGCACTTATTTCTGCTGCCACCATCCAACCACTCCGTGTAGCAGCTCTTCATGTGAACTTTCTGCAATGATGGGAAGGTTCTATATCATACTGTCTTTGTCTCTTTCCGCTTCAGTGCACCCTGCTCTTCGTATATACCTGTATCTTATACCCCATTTCCCTGAGAGTTTCTTCTTGGTTCACGTAGTTATTGTCAGTTACGTAGTATTCCTCTTGGCTGAGTTCTCTATCCAAGTCTTTTTAAGAGACGACTGGCTAGTCTCTAGGTGGAGTCAGACACTAATATCAGACCCAGTTGTGACCATGGTTAAAAGATCACTGTACACAGCTGATTCACTTTGTGATACAGCAGAAACTAACACACCATTGTAAAGCAATTATACTCCAATAGAGATGTTAAAAAAAAAAAAGATCACTGTACAAAGAATGGCAGTTCCTTTAACTGCTTTCCCAAGAGCAACTCTGTATTGGGCAGGCACCCTTAGCATCAGGTACTACCAGTATATTGAATTGTATATTAAATTGACTCTTGGATGTTAAGAAAAATGGATGGTATGATTTCTTTTCTATACAGTTATTTAACTTATTACTACTATCGTTTATTAGGTTTAAAGTATTAATCAGGCTCCTGCCTGACTTGGATTGTACTTGAATAAATTTTAAACTTTTTCTGCTTGTTTATTCTGTATGTTAAAACAAGTATCATAGGGGCTTCCCTGGTGGCGCAGTGGTTGGAAGTCTTCCTGCTAATGCAGGGGATGCGGGTTCAAGCCCTGGTCTGGGAGGATCCCACATGCCGCGGAGCGACTGGGCCCGTGAGCCACAACTACTGAGCCTGCGCGTCTGGAGCCTGTGCTCTGCAACGGGAGAGGCCGCGATAGTGAGAGGCCCGCGCACCGCGATGAAGAGTGGCCCCCGCTTGCCACAACTAGAGAAAGCCCTCGCACAGAAACGAAGACCCAACACAGCAAAAATAAATAAATTAATTAATAAACTCCTACCCACAACATCTTTAAAAAAAAAAAAAGTATCATAATGACAGTTTTACTATTATTTTCAAAGATGAAAGAAAGCCACCAGAGTAACCAATAGAAAAGAAAAGGAGAAAATGAAATAGTATTTGTCCAGTGTATTTTATTCTTTAGAGAGATATTCATTCTGTGCTTAATAACTCATCCACTTTTAATGTCATACTTCGCCATCATTCTTTATTAGTACCAGAAAACTTTAATATAAATCTAGGAATCTACATGGCAGTCCTTATATACTTTTAGCCACATTTTTCATCTTGTTTTAGAAATCTCGTTTGTTTTCCCACTTTAGGACCTGTGTGAAAATGATCTTTTGTCATAGTGCCATCTCCCACAGGATTGGACAAAAACCAACCTGGAGTTGGTTTAAAGTGGAGCAAGTGTTACATAACTTTATTGCCCTAACACCTTTATTTTTTATGGACCATTGTTTCTTTCTCTGAATTTTGTCATGGCATTTAACATTGGTATTTTTTTTTTAAGTATGTAATTTTCCATATAGTCTCACCTGTTTTCTGTGATAGGACTTGGGTATCGAGTTGTTGAATGTACTACATCGAGTAATTTTGACCCGAGAATCACCTTCCATTCAGCTGGCTTCTCTTGAAGTGGTAAGGCAGATTATCTGTGCAGCTCAAGAACATGTGAAGGAGAAAAGACGAAGTGCAGAAGGTGAATGTTCCTATAATGCCAAATCAATCACACGGCATCATTATTTTTTTAAGTATTGCTTATGTGTCTATGTCGTTCTGAGAATTTATTGTGTATAGTACAAACCTCTAGGTATGGCTTCAAATCCTCTCATGCACCTCTATGTGTTAGCTTGGATGTTGTCAGTAGCTAAACTACTATTCCTTGGGAAAATTAGAATTTTAACAGCCCTGGAAGGAAAAAAAATTCTTTATACTGATTGAGTACCTACTTTTAAGTGTTTACCAATGTACTTGGAAAGAACTACTGACAATTCTTTAATAACTTAAGTTTTGCAAAGTGATTAAATTGTTCATTTACAAGTCAAATTTGGTATTGGTGAGTTTATCACTTAAGATTACATTTGACTACCTATAACAGAAAATCCAATATAACAGTAGATTTAAAACACGAGGACTTATTCTCTCATCTAAAAGAAGTCCAGAAGTTGGCAGTCCTGGGCTGAGATGGCAGCTTCTTAAAGACATCAGGGACCTCAGTTCCTATCTTTCTGCCCAGCCACTACCAATATTAAGGTGGTAAGGTCAGTGCTGGAGCTCTAGCTATCAGGTTCACACCTTAACAGCAAGGAGTTAACCAGACAATATTTTAAGGCTGAGAAGGTCACTGAGGATTTCTTTTGATCCATTGCAATAAGAAGTCCACATAAAGACAACTACTTTTACCTCCATAACTTTCTCTTTCATTCTTTAAGACCCAAGACTTCACCCATTTAAATGTGTTACCTACAACGGAAATGAACTAAACTGCCATCTACCAGAAGCAAAACAAACCTGAAGCATTTATTCAACATTGTTCTTTTTGTCTTTTAGTTGATGATGGGGCTGCTGAAAAGGAAACCTTGCCAGAATTTGGAGAGGGAAAGGACACAGGAGGACTTGTGCCTGGGAAATCTTTGGTCTTTGCAACACTGGAATTGTGTGTATGCATTCTAGTTAGACAGCTCCCAGAGCTAAATCCTAAATTGACAGGTAGCCCAGGAGTAAAAGCTACAAAGCCACAGATGCTGTCAGAAGATGGAAGTAGGTTGGTTTCCGCTGCATTAGTTATCCTCTCTGAACTTCCTGCAGTGTGCTCTCCTGAAGGTATGTTGTGGTGTTTGATTTGCTTTACTTGACCTGGAAGGAGAGAAATGGTTTTGATAATGGAGGTAATGGTTGCTTATCTTTTCCTCATTACACAAATGCTGACCCCCAAAGCTTTGCATATGGTCTTTAATCCTCTAAGGTTAACATTACAATATTCCAGTAATCTGTTTTACTAAAAGGGTGAAAGTAAATACAGAGACAGCATGTACTCTACATAGATAGTCTCTTCCATGGTTGAGAATATTGTAAACCCATCGATGGCAATTACTAGCTCTTGGGCATTTTTTGGTATACAGTATCTAATGGACTTTCCCTACCTCAGTGACAACAGAAGCTTCTCATCATATCCAGTTCTGTTTTGAATCAAGTCCATGCTTTTAATATAGTGTTTAAGGCTCTGCAGAGTACAACTGCCTCCTGATTCCTTCCGTGTGAACCTTAAACCCAGGAGGCTTCATGCATATCCCTGTTCTGTACTATTGTTGATGGTGTTACTTGATCCGAAATGACCCCAACCCCACCCCTTCTCTCCTTTGTAAAATTTTGCCTTCCTTTCAAGTTCAGCTCCAGCCTTACCTCATCTGTGAAGGCTTCCCTAAAAACTCTGGCTCATATTGAGTTTTGTTTTGTTTTTCTTTTTTTTTGTTTGTTTGTTTTGTGTGTGTGTGTGTGTATGTGTGTGTAGCTTCCATATGTAGATATGTAGTTTTTATGTGTCATATAGAGGTATATGTAATTGATTATTATAGAAAGAGAAGGTAAATATATATACAGACATATGTCTTGTTTCCAGTGAAATTTTGTATCCTCTAGTACATAATAGGGACTCAGTATTTAATAGATACTTCTTAATTGGTAAGCATATTTCTGCTTAAATGTGTCTTGACCAACTTACATTCTGTCCTATTTTTAACATGACTTTAAGCTTCAGTTTGACTTTTAAACGTGTATTCCTTGTTCTCACACACTGTCTTACACCAATAGTAGCAGAAAAAGTGACTAGCAGAGGATTGGGGGCAAAAATATACGATGTGAGTTTTATTGATAGCCTCTGGGAAAATTGATTGACTATTTTAGCTTTAGTCTCTTCTCTTTCACTTTAAACAAAGTGACTTTTTAACTCCTTAGTGGCCATGGAAACTTTAATATTTTGTACTGAGTGATTCACTACAAATTGCTTCAAAAGGGTTTAATATGAAATCCAAATGGATAGTGATAGTGGTTGCACAACATTGTGAATGTACTTAATGCCACTGAACTATTAAAAATGATTAAAATGGTAAATTTTTTGTTCCATATATTTTACCACACTAAAAAGTAAAAATAAATTCAATGTTTGTCAACTACCAAATAAAACAAAATAACACAGCAATGGATAATGGTACTGTGATATACTTTAAATAACATCTCCAATTATAGCCAAAATTTAATCCACCCTTTAAAATCTTAAAGTTATTTAAATTATCTTAACAGTTATAATCCCTAATGGAGAATAATCTTAAAAGCTAGAAATCTTTGACATTATCTAACTCATTTGGTGATTTCCTTTGAGGAACTGTATATAGACTGAAATAGTGTTTTTTAAAAATATTACAGGAAGCATCTCAATCCTCCCTACTATACTGTACCTCACAATTGGAGTCCTCAGAGAAACTGCTGTGAAGTTACCTGGGGGCCAGCTATCTTCAACAGTTGCAGCTTCCCTGCAGGCTCTGAAAGGAATATTATCTTCTCCCATGGCCCGAGCAGAAAAGAGCCATACTGCTTGGACTGACCTTCTCCGTAGTGCTTTAACAACAGTTCTTGACTGTTGGGATCCAGGTAATTCAGGCTCTTTGGAAGCAGTTGTTCAGTTTGTTTTAAAAAGCAAGAGGGACAGTTTTTTGAGAATTAGCTATTTACTTGATCATGTTTGGCAGTCGCACCTAAAGGAGACCACAGTTCACTACATACTTGTTTAGAGGATATGTATCGTAGACAGAAAATATCTATGGTCTCATTTTAGTATCTTTTTTTTTTTTTTTTTTTTTTTGTGGTACCCGGGCCTCTCACTGTTGTGGCCTCTCCCGTTGCGGAGCACAGGCTCCGGACGCGCAGGCCCAGCGGCCATGGCTCACGGGCCCAGCTGCCCCGCAGCATGTGGGATCTTCCCGGACCGGGGCACGAACCCGTGTCCCCTGCATCGGCAGGCGGACTCTCAACCACTGCGCCACCAGGGAAGCCCCCTCATTTTAGTATCTTTAACGTTAATGCAATTAAATGACTGGCAGCCTGTATGTTGACAGTGAGAGACCTTCAAATGTAATAGTATGTTAATTTTAAAATACAGTATCATCCATGTCTAGCTGACAGAACTTTTTTAATATGCACAATGTACTGAAAACTGCATAAGGTATACATTACAAATATAATACAGGACTGATCTGTCCCTCCAGGACCTACTAGCTAAGTGACTAGACAAGTTATCCAACTTCTCTGAGCCTTAGTTTTCTCATTAACAAAATAAGGAGATTGTGTTGCAGGAGACTGTTAGAGCAATAACATAACATGCAAAAAGCATCTCGCTTTTTACCTGGCATATATCTATAAATGATAGCTAGTATTATGTTCAATGTCCATTAAACTTAGTTTTTCCCTTTGTTATTGTTGAGTAGGTCTTATTTTCAACATTATGTCATGGTAATTGTAAAAAGTGTTTAGACATATTATAAATTATCTCCTTTTTTAAAAAAAATATTTATTTGGCTGCATCAGGTCTTAGTTGTGGCACACGGGATCTTTTGTTGCGGCGTGTGGGTTTCCCTCTAATTGTGGTGCACAGGCTCCAGAGCACATGGACTCAGTAGTTGCAGCGTGCAGGGCTGTCTAGTCGTGGCTCAGGGGCTCTACAGCGCACAGGCTTAGTTGCCCCGCGGCATGTGGGATCTTAGTTCCCCGACCAGGGATCGAACCCACATCCCCTGCATGGGAGGTGGATTCTTAACCACTGGACCACCAGGGAAGTCCCTATCCCTGCCTTCTTTGTTCTGTTTATCAGTGTCACAATTCACCATATTCTATTTTGTATGGTAAAAAGGTTTCAGTTGAATTCAGCATTTATTGACCACGTACTTTGTGCCCAAAGTTGGGAGTCTAGGGGAGGCTAGTGCCATAAGGTATGATTAATACCATAGGAGCTCCTTGAAGGCAACAGTAATGTCTTATTTATCACTGCCTTTCTAGTATTAAAAAAAGGAGATAGGGACTTCCCTGGTGGTCCAGTGGTTAAGACTTCGCTTTCCAGTGCAGGGGGTATGGGTTGGATCCCTAGTCGGGAAGCTAAGATCCCACATGACTCGTGGCCAAAAATCCAAAACATGATACAGAAGCAATATAGTAACAAATTCAATAAAGACTTTAAAATTGGTCCACATCAAAAAAAAAACTTAAAAAAAAAGACCAACTGGCAAAAGTTAGAGTAGTCAGCTCTGTTTGAGTGAATCAGGCAGAGTGTCACAGTAGGGTTCTCTGGAAGCTCATGCTGAGATGGAGTTTGGGGAGCAAGAGGCTTATTAAGGAACAAAGCCTGTGAAGGGAATGGGGAAAGCAATCTTGGGCTAAAGAAGCCAAGCTGCAGTACCAGCATCCAGCAAAGCTCAGCATGCCTGCTGGGCGTCTCTGAATATTGCCTGTCAGTGCCTCCCATAGGACAGCAGTGTCTACACTCCCTCAGATGTGGCTGCCCCCTGAAGACTGTGATCTCAGTCAAGCAAACTCGGGGGCTGAGGCCAACCCTGAGGAGCTAACAGCTGACTGCATGCCTCACAGCTGGGCAGCACCTGCCCTCACAAAGGGGAGCTCAGTGCTACACCTCTGTAGCTACCACAAGAGTCTTCTCAAAACAGTCAGTTTCTTAAAGGATTAGAAAGCATTCTCCATTCTCCACATGGACATCATAGAAAAGGATTCTCACGCAACATTTTGATCTAAGACCAGCAGACCTAAATAGCATGGTACATTTGGGGACGGTAAGTAGAGCAACGAGAGAATGTGGGTTTGAGGGGAAAGAGTAAGAGGGTGGTGAACGGTGATTAGTAGAGGTGGAAGTTGGATGGTAAGTGGGGCCAGATGATGGAAGGTTTGGCATGATTGGTAATTTGGGCTGCCTTCAATAGGCATGTGTTCTTAAAACTGGAGTAAAGTGATGGGATTTGCATTTCTAAAGACTCACTCTGGCAGCAGTATAGAGAAAAAAGCAAGACTGTTGGAGACAAGGTGGTAGCAGTAAGGATAACAAGGAATGAAATAATGAAAACTAAAATGTTTAGCAAGTATTAACAGAATTTACTGATAGTTTGGTTTAGGAGTTGAAAGGGGTAAGGTGAGTTGGGTGTTCATGGTGCCCTTAACAGAAATACCAAAGTGAGGGTTTTCAGGGGAAGATAGTGAGTTTATTTTGAAATGCCTACAGGATAATCAAGTGGAATGAAATATGAAGCGGTCTGGGCTTCAAGAAAGTCTGGCTAGAGATGGTTTTAGACTGCATGCGTTTGGGAGTTGTCAGTGGGATGGCTGAAATCACCTAACTTGGGTTTATGCAACAAGATGGGAGGAGATTCCGAATATAATGCAGAAACAGAAGCCAAAGAAAAGAGAGTTTTAATGACTCGAGAGTGGTCAGCAGTGTAAAATACACTGTGGAGATCACGCTCACAGTGTTGAGGTACGAGAGAGGAGTAAGGGAGGGGAAGGATCAAGTACAGGCTCCTCTCGACAGGGAGACGAGAAAGCTGAAGGAAGATACAGGGTCAAGGAATTTTATTTTATTTTTTAGATGAGGCTCTAGTATGAGTTCATGCTTATGGGGAAAAAAAAGGTGGAAATGGGGTTGGAGTTGGAACTATTAGGGAGGGAAGCAGCATCCCTTTTCTAGGCAGAAAGGAAAAAACTTCACAGCACATTTAGAAGGATGAATCTGCCAGTGTGAGGGAGGAAAGGATGGAAAGTTAATAGGCGTAAGTTGTTAGGTTGAGTTATGATGAGCTTGCCTCTTTCATCTCACACACACACACACACACACACACACACACAGATGGTTTTCTGTTGTCTGTCAGAGAATGAGGTTAGGACACTGAGGATTTGGACTAGCTACTGAGAAGAATTAAGGAAGGAGCTGATAGGGAAAACATTTGCTTCATAACAAATTGCTCCAAAACTTAGTAACTTCAAACAACAAACATTTGTTACCTGACAGTTTTTGAGGGTCAGGAATTGGGGAGCAACATAGCTGGGTGGTTCTGTCTTGGGGTCTCTCTTGAGGTTACTGTTAAGATGTTGGCCGGGGTCACAGCTAAAGACCCCATTTCCAAGGGGACTCGCTCATGGCTGTTGGTAAGAGGCCTCAGTCTCTCACTGGCTGTTAGCAGGAGGCCTCCGTTCCTTACCACATAGGCCTCTCCATGGGGCTTAATGCTAAGCGAACCTTGCATCTATTGTAGGTAAAAGAGAATGGGTATAATGGAATTTGGGCAGGGCTGGGAGAATAAGGGAATTTTAGAAGAAATGGGAAGAGGAACCCAGGAGAACTTTATCTTACGGAGAATAAAAAGACATTTTTACTAAACAGACTAGCTATTGTAGTTTCAAGTTGCTATAAATGACTAAGAATAACTTGGCTGTATGTGAAGCACTATGGCATCATGGTTAACAGTATGCTTTCTGGAATCAAACTGAATGCCTTACTAACCGTGTGATTTGGGCAAATGACTGAATTTCCGTTCCTCAGTTTCTCATCCATAAAATGGGGGAAATAAGTGTACCTACCTCACGATGCTAATGAGGATTAAATACAAAGTGCTTATAATAATACTGTCATAATTTAAATGTTAACCATGCACCTATTTTACCTTAAAATTATTCAAATTATTTTTATAAAATAAATCCTACCCATCCATAGTATTTTGCTTTCATTGCTGCTGTGTCTCAGGTGTCAGCTCAAACACTAATTTCCTAAACCTTTCTCTGACTGCCCAATGTAGCAACTCCTGGGTTGCTTTCTATTATCTCTTAATATATTTTTTATATTCATAGACCTTGTGACTAGCTGGAATCCTTTATTTACTTCTTGGTATATTCTGTATCTTCTCTGTAAATTGTATTGTCAGTGCCAAAAAGAGTGCTGGCACATAGAAAATGTTTCTTAAGTATTTGATGAGTGAATGTTACCAAACCTTCTACATATATATGTAATTTTTTTCATAAGTAGTAATCCATTCTTACACAATTTAATGAGTTGAATTTGCCACACCTTTTCCTTTTCAAATAACATTGATTTTCCACAAGAGGTTCATTAAAATTATTTAATGAGAGTATGACTTTGGGAAATGAAGTAAATTACATCCAGTAGAAAATTCCTTTAAATGATTGTGGCACACACAGATATTTTCAAATTTTTCTGTACTGTTAAGAAATGGTATATGTAGCAAACAAAGTGCTAAGTTATTTTCGCTTGACACGTGTATTATCAAAATATGAATACTTTAAACTTAACAAAGAAAAAACAACTGTCCAAGCATTTCTGTATTTCTCCACAATAAAAATAATAATATAACAGCTAATTTATATTGAGCATTATGTGCAACATGCTATTCTGAATGCTTTGCGAGGATTAACTCATTTAATCCTCATAACCTTATAAATTTAAGTACTGTTACTTTCATTTTACAGATGAGAAAACTGAAGATGGGGTTAAATATCCAAGGTCACATAACTAGTTAATGCATATTCCTAGTAAATGTATATAAGTATTTACTGATGTCTTTACGTACGCAGACTGTAATTTCTTTGGTAATTCTTGACTCTAGAATTACTTAAAATGCATATTTTAAAGCTACAGCATTTGCCAGGATTCTTAGTCAGTCAGTCCGTATTACTGTCTGTAATCCTTAGGTACACAAAAGAAATTACTACCAAACTAGAGACAGCTTCACAGCTGTATATAACAGTAAATATGACAGTGTTGGGATCTGTTTCTCATAGATTATTTCTTTTTAGTAGCTGGAACACACCAAGAACTTGATGAAGTCAGTCTGCTTACTGCTATCACAGTATTTACTTTGTCTACCAGTCCAGAAGTAACTACGATCCCATGCCTTCAGAAGCGCTGTATTGAGAAATTTAAGGCTACTCTTGAGATAAAAGATCCTATGGTAAGTGTGTTTAGAAGATAGATGTTTGTAATAGGAACATGTTTAGGCTTTTGCAAAACTTTTCCTTATGATTTTGTTGAGTCCAACAGAAAGTACCAGACTGAAAATTATTTTTAGGTTTGGATTAATTCATGTTCTTGGGTTGACAAAGTCAAATAATAATGGTCTTGTTTTTTGGCCCTGAGGATGGAATGTAGTTAGTTGGAGAAAGATAAAGAAAATGTTTTTTAAAAAATTAAAAAACAAAAAAAACCTAAATTTGAATTAGGGGCATCTTAAAATTGATATATCCCTAGAACTTCAGTGGATTTCCTTTCAAAAAAAAAGGAAAGGAAGACTCTAGCATGTGCCTTCAGTATATGACTGCAAAATAATGGGACCTATTTCAAAAGCAGCATATACAAATTAATCCCATTCCTTTCTGGCCCTTTTATTTGCTAAATTAATTTCCTGTGCTGTTATGTGGTACAAAATAAGTTTGTAGCACATGATCACAAATAGACTCCTAAAATTTAGTAAACAGATTTTCTCTCAGAAAAAAAAATAATCATTCAAATGAATAAAGGATGGTTTCTATATTTGCTGTATAGTCATCTCCTTTTGTTCTCCTGTCCTATCTGTTTCCTCTAGCCTAACAGGAGCTTTATGTAGCAGTCTCAAAGTGGTGCCTCCAGTATGTGATGACACATAATTAATATGGTCCAGACATGGTTCCTTAAAACCTTCATAGCATCAAATATATGTGATTTTCATCTAAAACATTTTCCAGAATATTTTTCAAGTTTGTATGTTTGTTTGATTTTTTACATTATAGAGAGACAAACGAGGGGGAAAATGGGAACTAGTCAAAAGAAGAAAAATTAACCACTTTATTCCCACTCCAAGCTGTCACAACCACTGTTAGCATGCAAGTTTGAATACCTGTTAGTGCTTGGACTTCCAAAATTAAAGATAAATTAGAAATAAAATAAATTTAAGTGTGGGAGGGGAGGCTTTAAATGTTTTTCATTTACATTTTTTAATTTACTTTAAAAATTTACATTAAAACTTACATTTTAATATAAATGTAAATTTATATTTACAGTTTATATTATTTTTGTCTTTTTTCTGATTAGGTACAAATCAAGACCTATCAGCTCCTACTTTCCATTTTTCAGTATCCAAATCCAGCTGTTTCCTACCCGTACATTTACTCTTTAGTATCCTCTATCGTGGAAAAACTGCAGGAAATAGACAAAAGAAAACCTGAAGACACTACTGAGCTTCAGATCTTGCAAGAAGGCATAAAGGTTTTGGAAGCACTGGTAGCCATTGCTGAGGAACAGCATCGTAAGTGCTAGCACTAAATGCATACTAAATCAGAATCTGTCCAAAATCAGAAATTTAATGTTATTTAAACTGTAAAACATCCCATTAGTCACTTAGCATTATATTTTCACACTCGTGGAAAGGCAGGTGTTGATGTTAATCAATCAACAGTATTGAACTGTTTTGTATTAATTTGGGAGAAGAGATTGGAAGAACTGCTTCCCTTCAAGTGGGGGAAATATGTCCAGATCAAGTGTATAAGAAACATTTACATCCCTGAACCTGGGGCTTACATCATTTGTTTACTTTCCAGGCTCTCAGCTGGTGGCCTGTCTTCTGCCCATCCTCATTTCCTTCCTTTTGGATGAGAATGCTCTGGGATCAGCAACTTCTATAATGAGAAATCTACATGACTTTGCTTTGCAAAATCTCATGCAGATTGGGCCTCAGTATTCATCAGTTTTTAAAAGTGTAATGGCTTCCTCTCCAGCCTTGAAAGCCCGCCTTGAAGCTGCTATAAAGGGCAATCAAGAAAGTGTCAAACTCAAGATACCAACATCTAAACATACTAAGAACTCTGGAAAGAATTCAAGCATCCAATTAAAGACCAACTTCCTCTGATGTTTTTTTTGAATAGTAAGCACCTTAACACAATACTTGATCATTTCTTTCACTTTGGGGGCAAAAGTGGCATTTTAGACACAAGTGCACTTGGAGGCTGTTTGTTTTAACTTAAATTGCTTTGAAAAGTCACAGCAAACTTAACATTTTTTGTGGGTTTCTTTTTTTCTTTCTTTCATATAATAAAATCACAGAGCTCTGTCAGAATTCTTGCCGGGAATTTCAATAAAGTGCTAAAGAACTAAACTTAGAAAACCAACCACTGCTTTAAAAACAAAATTTATTTCTTCTAATAGTCCATACACACATAGTACTATGACATATATAAATCTGACTCTAATATAAATTATCTGCATTTATATTGTATCTCGATTGCCAGTTTAAAATTCGGCCTTATTCAATAATTGTATTAGACTTTCTTGGATTTCTCAAACAACGTAAATGATTGGCAAGCTATTTAGGAAACTTGGTTTAGAATTATCTAAAATATGTAATAGTACAAATTAATTAATGCCCTACAGTGTGACTTAAGGTTTGGTGTCTATAAATATCATGGCTTTTTACCATCTATTGGTTTTATTTGTATTGAGTTCAGAAAATTGAAATTTTAGTCATTTTAAATAGAATAGGGCATTTCCACTTCAATTTCTCACATGGATTTTCTTTTACCTCTGTTCCTAATAATTTTCATCATTTTCATTTATGGCAAACATTCATACCAATGAGTTTAATATAGATTCATATCTATATTTAAATTAACTATGGGTTTATATAAATGTCAAATTTAGTACAACAAATTTAGATCCTCAATGAATACAAGTATTTTTTTTTAACATGAAACATATTTTAATATAGAAAAAATCTAATGATAAAGTCATATTGGTTGAAGGATAATTTTTAATTATTGATGGTCATTGACTCTCCTTCCACTTCAGTGTTATACTGTGTGAATCAAGCACTGTGTCAGAACAAAGAATTTCCCTGTTAAAAATTAAAACCCGAAGTGAGAGGGGCATGTTCAGAATGGAGAGACACTTGGAGTCAAGAGAAAGCAATGTGATGGTACTCTATTTTATTATGTTTGTACATAAATACACTTGTAAATCGTTCAGAATGAAAGCATTTGACAAATTCTAACACTACAATCAGTTTTTCTAATTTACATAAATAAAGCTAATTTTCTTTATCATTCTTGTATTTGAAATTATTTTACTCACAAAAGATGACTGGTTAGTCTCACAGAGTGCAGAAAATCATTTCTGTGGAGCAAATAATATTTTCTCTGAAACTTAGCCTGTTTTCTGAGGGGAGCCCTTTCTTTGGAACATTCTTTGCAATGGTTTGCATTCTTTGTCTTTCTAATTATCTCTATGAATTTGACTGTATACTCATTATTGTTTCCTTCACCTGAATGCCCTTCTCTCCCTTGTTCTATCTGGCTGACTCCCAGTCCTTTTAGGCCTGGTTTAAATGTCACTTCCCCTTGATAACTCCTTAACGCTTCTTACCCTCCTCTCAAACCAAGCAAATGTAACTGCTTCTTCATCTGTGTTCCTGCAGTACTTTATATATTATTCTATGCACTGAACATCACATTGCATTTTAATACTCCCTTTTAGACTGTGTCTTAAAGGGAGAAATTTTGTCTTCTGTAACTGCCTGTGTGGCATCAACTAGACACTTAAAAAACTGTTGAACTGTACTGGTGTAAGATGAATTTGAGCTGAGAAATTTATTCCTTTGCCAAGACAAATGCTGGACTGGGATATTCTCAGGATATAGTTTTTTTTATTTTTTTGTTTCTTTTGTATTGTTTTTTATTTCATTTAGTTTGTTCTTAAACATTAAGATTTCTGCTCCTCATTTAGTGACCTGGTATCCTGAATTGATACCAGGTCATCCTGGTATCCTGAATTGATATCCTGAATTGATCCTGAATTGATTTAAAGGTGCTATATGAATGTCAATAGTTGTGAAAAAATATGTCCAGTGTCATGGAATTAGGAACTTTGAGTTGGGCACAATTCTATAGGCTTTTTTTAATGTATCATCTTGTTTAATACAATATTGAATTAGTAAAGATACCCTTACTGATACAGAAATTAAGGCTTAACGGCTGAGACTTGAACCCACCTTTCTGATCCCAGGTTCCAAGCTAGAGACAGAAAAGGTCCGTTGGTGGTCCTGATTCTATCAAGGTAAAGCTTTTCTCTTCTTTCACTGTTCCACATTCCTTCCAGAGCTTTCTTCACTCCTAGTTGAAGATATTTTCATTTAATATTTCTCCAAATTGCCACCAAAAGTTTTCTGGCTAATACAACAGGAAAAAGTGGGAAAAATTTGTGACGTCTACAATTTCAATGGGAATAATGATTACATGATTAGTTGTTGATATAAGTTCTGATTTGTTTAAAGGTGAATAGTTAAGACTGAAAAACACATCAAAAATTCTTTACATCTGTTTTATTTTAACAAGTCTCCAGTTGTTATAAAGCAGTTGCACGTTAACTTGGTAATTCTTTACAAATTTAATGTGTTGATGAGCAACCTGGATGAAACAAAGTGGTATATATAATGTTTGCTTGAGCTTTATGTTTTTCTAAGGGAAGAAATACAGCCCAAACTACTAGTTGAGTCTCATTTTATTTAACCCACTATTTAAAAGCTTATCATTGGAAAGACTTATAAAGTAACATCAGAAAGACCAGATTTCTATAAATAGAGCATCCAAAGCAAAATTTCTACTTCTATAAATCAAACTTCACTGCCCACCTAAAAAGAACATTAAGGCACTTTAAAAGATACAAATAAGTGCTATAAAAGAGATACAAGGATAGTGCTATGGGAACCCAGGGAAGAAAACTGACGCTTCTGAGATGGACTTCCTGGAAGGAATATCATATGGTACAGGCTTAGAGAATAATACATACTTGACGGAATAAATGTATAACCTAAGAGTCTTTTGTAACATTAATTTTGAAGAGAAGAATTCGCTTTGTCTTTTTATTACAATATTAGTTTACATTTTGAGGGAAGAAATTTCAACCCTCAAGCTAATAAACTATGATAATGTTAATACAAAACCAACAATATATGAAATAAAGTCTATACTACCCAAAAACTATAGTTAAAATGTTGAATCATTTCTGGCCGTTTAATGATTATATTATGCTAACAGTCCTAAAGCTTCAGTAGTCTGCCTATATGTATCTTTCAGAGTCCTGTTAACATAATTGTAGAATCAAGGTAATTACATATATTGCATTTTCTCCATCAATTGAATGTACTTTCCTCTTTACAAATAACTTGTTAACCCTTGCAAGACCTCAATTTATCAGAAATATGGTTATTCAACTGCTGGCTGACAGTTTAATGAACTGTGCCTATCTTGACTTTTCTGTTTATCAATCTACTTAGCTGATGCCTCGGCTTTTAGCTTTGAGGAAATGGGAAATTTTGTGTTGTGATGTAGAGCTGGAATGTATCCAGTACAGACCACAAATACAATCCCAGGTTCTGTAAATTCAAAGGAGCTAGCTTCCTTTAATTGCCTTTCTGTTTGCTCAGGACTCCTGGCTGTTCTACTTAGGACATTATAAAATGATTCCACTGACTACTTGGAGAAAATTCTAATTACTTAATAGGCATTCTTAGCACATATCCACATATCGTTCTCTGACAAAATATTTCAGAAAATACTTATTTTTTTAAAGGATTCTATTAAGAAAATTTAAGAGGTCATTGCTACCAATGAAAAACTAATGTTGACAATGTTTTGCTTAATGGGATCAAAATTTAATACTTTTCTCTGAAAAAAATCTAGATGCAAAAAAACTGTAGACACACACACTATATACACACACACACACACACACACACGCATATACACACACCTATCAGCAGTAGTGGACTGCTTTATAACATAAAACATTCCAAGAAAGAACAAAACAAGTGAGATATTTTTTAAAGCAATTTAAAGTATGCCAGTGACACAGCAAAAGCAGTTTTGTTAGTGTTGTTATTGGGCTAGTACAAGTGTCCTCAGAAAAAAAAAACCAGAACATTCATATGCAACCAAAACTGATGCTCTCTGGTGAACAACGAGCCTATAAGTCCCAATATTTCTCTGTTAGTTACTTGTTTCTAATCTTAACAAAGCTTTGGGCCTTGCAGTTTGCAATCAAATGCTGGAAGAGTGCTCACTGCTCCCTGAATTGCCAGGGTGACTTGTTTTCTCCTACCTTTTCCTCCCTAGTAGTGTCAGGTACTAGAAACACATCATCTAGGCCTTCATTTAAACACAAAAGCTTCGTAAAAACAGATTTGCTAAATTATGGAAATGCTTTTGTTTCAGCAGTCAACACACTCTTTTGAGTCAATACCAGATGAGAAATGGTTAGAACATGTACTTCCTATTCCCCAGTCAGCTGTATTGTGACTCTGCCATTTGCTATAGTTTTCATTGCAAATGCTTTCTCTTTTCAGTAATAATGTGACCATTCTGAGTTCTCAATTTTGTATAAAAATTTTTGTAGAATTTTCTACAATATGAAAATGTTCCTTTAGTTGTTTGATTTATATGCTTAACATAGTACTGGAACTTCCAGAAATCACCTACTGTCTGTCTCTGGGCAAACATATGCCTAAACCATTTATCTTACATATGACACCTAAAGCACAAGTGGCTTTATCTTTGAAGTCCAAAGATAAACTGGACTTCATCAAAATTAAGAACTTTTGTGCTTCAAAGGACACCATCAAGAAAGTGAAAAGACGGGACTTCCCTGATGGTCCAGTGGGTAAGACTCTGCTCCCAATGCAGGGGGCCTGGGTTCAATCCCTGGTCGGGGAACTAGATCCTGCATGCATGCCACAACTAAGAAGTCTGCATGCTGCAGTGAAGATCCTGCATGCCGCAACTAAAACCCGATGCAGCCAAAATAAATAAATATTAAAACAACAACATTATTAGAAAGTGAAAAGACAACCCACAGAATGGGAGAAAAAAATTTGCAAATCATAGCTAAATATATATATATAGAGAGAGAGAGAGAATATCCAGCATATGTAAAGAACTCTCAAAACTCAACAATGAAAAGACAACTCAATTTTAAAATGGGCAGAGTTAAAACAGACATTTCTCCAAAGAAGACATACAAATGGCTAATACACACATGAAAAGATGCTCAGTATCCTCATTCATGAGGGAAATGCAAAACCACAATGAGATACCACCTCACTTGATCACTAGGATGGCTGTGATCAAAAAGACAGTAACAAGTGTTGAGGAGGACGTGTAGAAATTAGAACTTTCTTATACTGCTGCTGAGAATTTGGTGCAGTTGCTTTGGAAACAGTCTGACAGTTTCTCAAAAAATTAAACATAATTAACAATATGATCCAGCAATTCCACTCCTAGGTATGAAAGAATTAAAAAGTCATGCAAAAACTTGTACATGAATATTCACAGCAGAATTATTGATAATAGCCAAAAAGTGGGAACAACCCAGGTGTCTATCAACTCATGAATATATAAACAAAGTTGGTATATCCATTCAATGGAATATTATTCAGCCATAAAAGGAATGAAGTACTGATACATGATACAATGGAGATTAACCTTAAAGACAGTATGCTAAGTGAAATAAGCTAGACATAAAATGCCTCTTGTTATATGGTTCCATTTTATGAAATGTCCATTGATATGAAATATTTATGAATAGGCAAATCCATATAAACAAAGTAAATTACTGGTTGTCAGGAGCTGAGGAAGATTGGAGGGGAAGGTGACTGCTAATGGGTATGGGGTTTCTTTTTGGAATGTGGAAAAGGTTCTGGAATTAGATAGTGGTGTTGGTTGCATAACCATGTGAATATAGTAAAACCCACAGAAAAGAACACTTTAAAAGGATGAATTCTGTGGTATGTGAATTTGTTATGGGTTGAATTATGTCTCCCAAATAGATGTCTTAAGCCCTAGTACCTCAGAATGTGACCTTATTTGAAAATAGGGTCATTACAAATGTAAATAGTTACAGTGAAGTCATATTGGAGTAGGGTGGGACCTTAATCCAATTTGACTAGTGTCCTTGTAAGAAGAGGAGAATGCCATTGGAAGGAGACACACACAGAGGGAAGACAGACATGTGAAGATGGCGGCAGAGACTGAAATTATGCTGCCACAGCCCAGAAATGCCTTGGCCTACCAGAAGCTGGGGGAGCAAGACCCTCCCCTAGAGGCTTTGGAGGGAACATGACCTGTCAACACCTTGATTTGGGGTTTTAGCTTTCAGAACTATGAGAGAATAAGTTTCTGCTGTTTAAAACGAGATTGTGGTACTTCGTAATGGCAGCCCTAGAGAACTCACACCGATTTATATCTGAAGTTTTAAAAAAGGAGTTAGTGGGCTTCCCTGGTGGGGCAGTGGTTTTAATAACAAAATTAAAAATAAAAAAATTCAACAATGGGGACATATAAAAGTATAAAATAAATGTCCATGAGTCTATCCTAATATAAATTATTGAATAAATAAATGGTGGAAAATAGACAAATCTCCCATGTAGAAGAATTCCAAATAATTTTATGTGAAACCTAACTCCCCACCCCTCAAGGGGTTGCGCATAGTAATTTCCTTTCAAAAAAAGGGGGAGGACTTCCCTGGTGGTGCGGTGGTTAAGAATCCACCTGCCAGTGCAGGAGACACAGGTTCGAGTCCTGGTCCAGGAAGATCCCACATGCCGCAGAGCAACTAAGCCCGTGTGCCACAACTACTGAGCCCACGTGCTACAACTACTGAAGCCCACATGCCTAGAGCCCATGCTCTCCGACAAGAGAAGCCACTGCAATGAGAAGCCCGTGCACCACAAATACTGAGCCCGCGCACCTAGAGCCCGTGCTCCGCAACAAGAGAAGCCACGGCAATGAGAAGCCTGCGCACTGCAACGAAGACCCCATCCAAAACCATCAAGGTCATCAAAAACAAGGAAAGTCTGAAAAACTATCACAACCAAGGAGGGCCTAAGGAGACAAAAATGTATCATATTCTGGATGGGATCCTGCAACAGAAATGGGACGTTAGGTAAAAACTAAGGCTGTCTGAATACAGTATGAACTTTAGTTAATAATAAAGCATCGATATTGGTTCACTAGTTGAAAGGTACCATATTAACGTAATATGTTAATAACAGGCAAAACCGAGTGTTTAGGTATATGGCAACTCTGTACTACCTTCACAACTTTTCTGTAAATCTAAAACTATTCTAGGGCTTCCCCAATCCACCCACCAATTCTGGGGACACGGGTTCAAACTCTGGTCCGGGAAGATCCCACATGCCGCGGGGCAGCTAAGCCCGTGTGCCACAAGTACTAAGCCTGTGCTCTAGAGCCCGTTAGCCACAACTACTGAGCCCACGCGCCAAAACTACTGAAGCCCGCGTGCCTAGAGCCCGGGCTCTGCAACAAGAGAAGCCACTTCAATGAGAAGCCTGTACACCGCAACGAAAAGCAGCCCCCGCTCGCTGCAACTAGAGAAAACCCACATGCAGCAACAAAGACCCAAGGCAGCCAAAAATAAAATAAATTTTAAAAAAATAAAAACTATTCTAAATTGTAAAGTTTATTTTAAAAGAAAAAGAAAATCAGATTCAGAATGTCTGGGGTATGGCCCAATAATTTGCATTTTTAAACAACGCTTGTTTTGCATCTTGCTTCTGATGGGTGGTCACAAGTCCATTTTTGGAGCAGCACTACCCTAACTAAGGTCAGCTCCCACTGTGGCTTTCAGCCTAAAGCAGAATGGCTGTGAGGTCACTTGACCTCTGCCTGTAGTAAATTTGCTGATTAACACTACAATAAGTATTTACAAAGTAGGTCAGCTATGCCTCTGTTCACCTGTGTTTTTAGGGATTAGTCAGAAGAAAAGGTAACTCTGTCTCTGGTCACCAGCAGGAAAAGGTGTGGTGGAATAGAAAAGTAGTTATCTGGCTTCCATTTTGAGAGTTAACACCCATCTTAATGGGTGTCAAAACACCTTAGTCACTTCCATTTTGTCTATGCTGCTCCCTTTCCATGTGCCACTTCCTTGAGTTCCATCCCAGATAAAAGAATTCAAGTGCCTAGCACTACCCCACAAAATGAATTGCTGAAGATGGCCACAATAAATAATGTTCCTGGACCCTTGTTTCCAACAGTCATTTCTCTAGACTTAATCATCAGCCAGTCACATTCCTAATGCTTTTTCTGTTCCCTCATACACATACCACCAGTTCCTCTTGCAGGTGAGAAGACTATAGCATTGAATGGGATACAGCAGTGTTTAGATAAGAGATCATAAAGATCTAGGTTTAACAGACTAATGATCCCTAGTAATTTATGCTACTTCATTGAAAACTCAGTATCCAGGGGAGAAAACTGGTAAGAAAAACAGGGCAGATCTCAGACCTAGAAGGACAAATACTGCTGGGAGTTAGGTTCTTTCGAAGTCCTTGGAAAACATATAACCATGAACATCAGTGATACAATTTTCATTACATAGTGATTACCACACTCTTTGAGAACAGGGAAATAATGTACCCTTCTCTTTGGTGTTTATACCCCATATTGTATTTCTACGTGTCCCCTGCTGCAGTGTTGCTCAGCCAACCTGTACACATAGGTCTCTCCATCTTTGCATAATCCTGTTTTCTTTCTTTCTTTCTTTCATTTATTTATTTTTGGCTGCGTTGGGTCTTTGTTGCTGCACATGGGCTTTCTCTAGTTGCAGCGAGCGGGGGCTGCTCTTCATTGTGGTACACGGGCTTCTCGTTGCGGTGGCTTCTCTTTGTTGTAGAGCACGGGCTCTAGGCACGCAGGCTTCAGTAGTTGTGCCTCTCAGGCTGTAGAGCGCAGGCTCAGTAGTTGTGGCGCACGGGTTTAGCTGCCCTGCGGCATGTGGGATCTTCCTGGACCAGGGCTGCATTGGCAGGCGGATTCTTAACCACTGCACCACCAGGGAAGCCCAATCCTTCTGTTTTCTTAACCACTTCTATTATTGTTCATTACATTTCCCTCCCCTTCATTAACTCTATTCTGTTCAGAGTCCAGAAGTAGAGACCATTGACTAATGATGACCTTGAGTGAGATCACTGCTAATTAGAAATGATCGTATCTGTGAAAAGCACTTCCCTTGAACTCATAAAACCACCACAGTAGAATCTTAAGTACCTATAGTGTGCAACGCACTATGCGCATATAAGGAAGTACCAGTATAGAAAGAGCACTGAACTCTTAGCACCAATGGATCTGGATTCTAATTTTGTTAGTGTGGGCAGGTCAGCCTCCTGGCCTCAGTTTCTTCTCTGCTAAATAGTTGAGCATAGTGTGACCAACTATCCCTATTTGTCTAGAATTCCCAGGCTCAGCACTGAAAGTTCTGTGTCCCAGGAAACTCAGTACCAGGTGAGCCAGGATGGTTAGTTCCCCTCTTGGACAGGCTATCTGAGACCCTTTCTGGTTCTGACAGTTCTGGGTCAAAGCCTCAGGTGCTTCTCAAGGCATGTTGTCTATGACCTTTTGAGAGTGTGGACTGAGTCACAGAGAGACAGGGTAGTGGCTATATGCAAAGAACTTGTAAGGCTTCCTGCCTCCTGAGCTGTGACTCACGGGGGATGCTGCAGGCCATCATTCCTAACATCTCAGGGAAGCAGATCAGCTGAGAATGGTACACTCAGGCAAGAGACATTCTTAGGTTTCTCAGTGGGAAAGAAATTCAAAAACAATGGATTAATGAGAGGAATTTGTAGCAAATGTTGAGGCTGCCAGCATTTTTGCAAGTGAGCCAATGACCTTTTAAGCTATATCTACAACTGACTAGCTTCTTGGCCACCATCCCAATGAAGGTTCCTTTCCCAGTTTAAACTACATTCAAAACTGGCTTGGCAGCAAGGCTTTTAGCATCCTCAGATATAGACTTACTCCAGCAGGAGAGCATATGAAATCAACTTTCTAATAAAAGCTTAAAAAACATTTTTTTAACACAAAAAACAAACAAACCAAAAAAACCCAACAGCAACAGAGCGAGTGACTGCCACTGCTAATGTCGACAACTGAATCTATTGTCCTATTTTCATGAGTTTCAAGAAAAGGATCCTAGGGTCTTCCCTGGTGTTTCAGTGGTTAAGACTCTGTACTTCCACTGCAGGGGGCACGGGTTTGATCCCTGGTCGGGGAACTAAGAATCCGCATGCCAGGTGGCACGGCCAAAAAAAAAAAAAAAACAGCAACAAAAAAAGGGTCTTAGCTTAACTTGAATCGATAGGGAAGACAGCTGAACTCTAGGTCTTGAGTGGATTTACCACACTGCAAAGGACTACAGAGGTTGACCCTGAGTTGACTCTGAAAAGAGATGCAGCTTGCTGTAGATTTATATTTAATTTAAAAGCAAACTTCATAATCACCTTGCTCATTTTTCTGTGTGCCTCATTTCATTTTATCTTTATGTTTAAGATTAACACCTATTTCAATCTCACCTTCTAGAATTATGGCCTAATTTCCTTCTCAGTCATTCTTCTTAAACAGCTGGATCCAAAACACAAGCCCCAAATACTTATTGAGTGGTGACAGGATGAACGTACATGGAGAAAGTCAAAAGAGCTAGATTAATACAGGCTATTTAAGGAACTTAGAAACAAATCAAGGAACTTCTCTAACTCAACAAATTAAGAGAGCAGTTATGTAAAGTCTCTTACCCACCCTTGGCCAATCAAAAATACAGTAAAATGAAGTTAAACTGGTTTAAGAAGTATGTGCCAAATAGTAGTATTTCCCCCAACCAAATTTACTTCTCTCCCCTTTCTGTTAGCTCTACTTTAGTAGAATCTAAGGCTATTAACAAAGGAAACTTTTAGCCACAAGTTCATGAGTTAATTATCTGGAGACTAATCATGACTCAAATGAGAATTCCTGTTTACACATACCCACAACAGCAGTAAAGGGATCTAATAGCATGAATAGCTACAGGAGATATTTTTGGTGATAAGAGGTCAACATGCGAGAGACTGGCTAAATAAGAAGGCTCTAGGCATGTGACTTTAAATTCTTTCAGTTGAAGAGTATCTATTATATGTTACTTAATAGACTGTGAGGAAATTAAAAGATATGTGCTGGTTTGCTTTGTCCACCCTGGCAGGTGGCCAAAGTTCTCATACTTGGCAAGACTGGGCCACCTGCCCTGTCCCCTGGCCTTTGGGTTTGTTAACCTCTCATCTATGGAGCTGAGGAGAGCTTTTAACTTCTTTAAATCCTACCTGGGAAGGAATTTCCTTTTTTTTTTTCTTTTGAATTTTATTTTATTTTTTTATACAGCAGGTTCTTATTACTTATCCATTTTATACATATTAGTGTATATATGTCAATCCCAATCTCCCAATTCATCACACCACCACCCCCCACCCGCCGCTTCCCCTGCTTGGTGTCCATACGTTTGTTCTCTACATCTGTGTCTCAATTTCTGCCCTGCAAACCAGTTCACCTGTACCATTTTTCTAGGTTCCACATATACGCATTAATATATGATATTTGTTTTTCTCTTTCTGACTTACTTCACTCTGTATGACAGTCTCTAGATTCATCCACATCTCTACAAATGACCCAATTTCATTCCTTTTTATGGCTGAGTAATATTCCATTGTATATATATACCACATCTTCTTTATTCATTCCACTGCTGATGGACGTTTAGGTTGCTTCCATGTCCTGGCTATTGTAAATAGTGCTGCTATGAACATTGGGGTGTGTGCATTTTTTGAATTACTGTTTTCTCTGGGTATATGCCCAGTAGCGGGATTGCTGGGTCATATGGTAGTTCTATTTGTAGTTTTTTAAGGAACCTCCATACTGTTCCCCACAGTGGCTGTATCAATTTACATTCTCACCAGCAGTACAAGAGCGTTCCTTTTCTCCACACCCTCTCCAGCATTTATTGTCTGGGGATTTTTTAACGGTGCGATTCTGATGGGTGTGAAGGGATACCTCACTGTAGTTTTGATTTGCATTTCTTTAACAATTAGTGATGCTGAGCATCTTTTCATGTGTTTTTTTTTTTTGTGTGTGGTATGCAGGGCTCTCACTGTTGTGGCCTCTCCCGTTGTGGAGCACAGGCTCTGGACACGCAGGCTCAGCGGCCATGGCTCACGGGCCCAGCTGCTCCACGGCATGTGGGATCTTCCTGGACTGGGGCACGAACCCGTGTCCCCTGCATCGGCAGGTGGACTCTCAACCACTGCGCCACCAGGGAAGCCCTCTTTTCATGTGTTTGTTGGCCATTTGTATGTCTAAGAAATTTTAAACAAAAAACAAAGAAAATTCAGAAGAAATATGATGAAAGGAAAAAGAATGCTCAAATCAGCAGTCTTCTAGAGGAGCAGTTCCAGCAGGACAAGCTTCTTGCATGCATCACTTTTAGACCAGGCCAGTGTGGCCAAGCAGATGGCTATGTGCTGGAGGGCAAGGAGCTGGAGCTCTATCTAAGGAAAATCAAGGCCCAGAAAGGCAAATGAGTCCTCCTCCCTCCTATCTTAGTCCATGTAATAAAGGTGTTTATTGTTCTTAAAAAAAAAAAAAAAGTAGAGAGCTTGATCGTAATTATATAAAAAATGCAAAGCAAAAATATGGAAAGAAATAGAATAAAATATTAACTGAATTGCTTCTAGGTGACAGAAAGAAAGGTGTATCAGTCAAGGTTCTTAGTTGCATATACATAAAACTTTAAATGAAAAGAAAAATGAGAATTTACTGAAGGCTCTCATGGGTTCAATGAGTCAATGGGAAAGGAACACCAAACTTAGAAGACATGCAGGAGTCAAGACAGCTCTGGAAGACCAAGCAGTAGGAAGCTGCTGGACATTGCCCCCATTGATCACTGCCACAGCTAGCACAATCGAACCATCACAGGCCATCTGGCTAGAGTAGGGTCCGGGCAGGAGCATCTCATTGGCTAAGCCAAGATCATATCTCACACTGGCTGCAGAAGGGCTACAGTTCAAGAAAAAGGAAGATGTTCCCACATAAGGTTCCACTGTGGGAAGCAGAGCATTGCATCTCATGTACATGATTATAAACAATAAAGGATTTCTCCCATAAAGGAAGAAGAGTTGGAAACTGGACAACCAAAAAAAATGACAAAAGTCCACAACAATTTTTTCTGTTTTTATGTTTTCAACACTCTACAAATCATCTTCACAGAACCTGTATGTGAAAACTGATACAATAAACCAATACAACTTTTCTCTTCCTTATAGCATGATGGGTAGGAGAATAATGCCACCCCAAAATATGACTGTAGGAGTTCAGAACATGCCACTCCAAAATGTGCCATTTTGGTACATTGGTTATTTTGAGCTGTTAGCATTTGAAAAGCAGCAAATGCAGGGGGAGGCTTTCATTGAACTCTCCTTATCTGCCTAAAGACAGATCCTCCAAAAAGAAACCCGGTTGTCATAAATCCCCACCCTGCGAATTTAATCAACCAGGGAAGATTGACTCTTATCACAGAAGAGGAGACTAGAAATTGAAACCACACCCAGACAAACTGTCACTCACATTTATTTTTCTAAAGGCCCATTCACCTTTCCTAATAATCATTTACTCATCCCTAAGATGCCTACATCTCCCATCCTCTTTCCCTATTAAACTGGTATTTAATCCTGAATTCTAAGACACCTCAGTGACTACTTATTTTTCCCTGGGTATATTCCATGTATCCATGAGGTATACGTGTTGATAAACTTCTGTTTTTCTTCTGTTTTGTTAATCTGCCCTTTATTTCAGGGGTCTCAGCTAAGAACTCAGAAGGGTAGAGGAAAAATTATTTTTCCTCCCCTACAAGCACTGTGGTAAATTAACAAGGATTTGTTTTCAATCTTTAAGACGTGTCTGAAATTGGTATAAAAGCTTTATCAAATTAAGAAAGCTCTATACTCCAACTCTGCTAAGAGTTCTTGCTTTTTTTTTAAATTAATTAATTTGTTTTCACTGCGTTGAGTCTTCATTGCTGCCTGCAGGCTTTCTCTAGTTGCAGCGAACGGGGACTACTCTTCATTGCGGTGCGCGGGGCTTCTCATTGGGGTGGCTTCTCTTGTTGCGGAGCATGGGCTCTAGGCGCACAGGCTTCAGTAGTTGTGGCACGCGGGCTCCATAGTTGTGGCGCACGGGCTTAGTTGCTCTGCGGCATGTGGGATCTTCCCAGATCAGGGCTCACATCCGTGTCCCCTGCATTGGCAGGTAGATTCTTAACCACTGAGCCACCAGGGAAGTCTCAGAGTTCTTGCTTTTTAAAAAAATCATAAATAGGCACTAAGACTTATCCAGTGTTTTCTTCTCAATTTAGATAATGATTTTTCTACTTTAGGTTCTTAATGTAGTAAATTACACCGGTAGATTTTCCACTTTTGAACCAGTATGGCTTTACTAGAATAAACTACTAGATTTTGATGTATGATTTTTAAAATACTTTTTTTGGATTTGTTTAGCTAATACTTTATTTAGATTTTTTTTTTGCACTTATATTCATAAGTGTTTGGGGTCAATAATTTTCTTTTCATGTATTGTCCTTATTTTTAAATAAATTTATTTATTTTTTATTTATTTTTGGCTGCATTGGGTCTTTGTTGCTGCGTGTGGGCTTTCTCTAGTTGTGGCGAGCAGGGGCTACTCTTCATTGCGATGCATGGGCTTCTCACTGCTGTGGCTTCTCTTGTTGCAGAGCACGGGCTCTAGGTGCGCGGGCTTCAGTAGTTGTGACACGCGGGCTCTAGAGCTCAGACTCAGTAGTTGTGGTGCACAGGCTTAGTTGCTCCAAGGCATGTGGAATCTTCCCGGACCAGGGATAGAACCCGTGTCCCCTGCATTGGTAGGCAGATTCTTAACCACTGCACCACCGGAGAAGTCCATTATCTAGTTTTTGAATCAAGACTTTTGGCCTCTGGAAAAGTCCCTATCACAAGAAAAAAAATATTTTTTTGCAACTATATATGGTGACAGTTATTAGCTAGAATTATTGTGGTGATCATTCCACAATATATACAAATATCAAATCACTATGTTCTACACCTGAAACTAACAGGTGTACAACACCTATTATATAAAACTATACAATGTTATATGTCAATTATACCTCAATTTAAAAAAACTGAATATAAATAAATAAATGAACAAATGAAAAAAAGACTTTGGCCTTCAAAATGAACTGGCCATTTCTGAACTTTTCTATTTTCTAGAACAGTTTGCATGAGATAGATATTAAGTATGCTTTGAAGATCTGGTAGAACTCATTAATGAAATCAGTTAGGGCTGGCATTCTTTTTGGAGGGCAAATATTTGATGGCCATCTGAATTTCTTTAATACTTAGCTTTAATTAGTTTCTTTAAACCTGCTACCAGAAGTTGTGATTTTAAATTTTAAAAACTAGTTGAGGGCTTCCCTGGTGGCAGTGGTTAAGAATCTGTCTGCCAATGTAGGGGACACAGGTTCTATCCCTGGTTCGGGAAGATCCCACATGCCATGGAGCAACTAAGCCCGTGTGCCACAACTACTGAGTGTGCGCTCTAGAGCCTGTGGGACACAACTACTGAAGCCTGTGTGCCTAGAGCACATGCTCTTCAACAAGAGAAGCCACCGCAATGAGAAGACCACGCACGGCAACGAAGAGTAGCCCCCGCTTGCCGCAACTAGAGAAAGACCACGCAGCTACAAAGACCCAATGCAGCCAAAAATAAATAAATAAAATTAATTTATTAGAAAAAACTAGTTGATAGTCAATTATTCCTCAATTTTTAAAAGATTAAAAGAGACAATAAAAAATTAAAAAGTTAAAGAAAGTTGATAGACATTTTAAGATAAGGATTCGTTAAAAAAAAAAAAGTTGTACAAAATCCAAGTGTTTCTGGGCTCACTGAATGCTGTTTCTCAGTGCCAGAAACAAATACTGTGATGCGTATAGAGATGAGTATACATACTATACTTTCTGCACCCAGGAATTCAGAACGTTGAAGTGGACTTGTATTTACTTGTCCCCTCTTTCTGAGAACATAGAACTTCATCAGAGCCTTAAGAAATACAACCAATGAGGCTATGAGGTATTTCTGGTGAAATATGGCAGAGCTATTTCCAGGAAACAGGTTCCTTCCCCTCAGCGTAGGAGAGAACTCTGCTTTCTCACCCAAGAAGTCTGAAAAAACTATTTGTTGATAAGAAGTATATCAAGAAATTAGAAAAATGACTTACCCTGCTATTCCAGTTGCTGGCTGAAAAAAGACACTGGAGATCTCATAAGCTGGAAGCTTTTCTGATCAATCTCAGAAGTCTTGTATGCCCTGCCAGGATCACTATTTTAAGCCTATTCCTGGGGCTCTGTGCCATCTTTGCCTCAGACAAGGGAACTGAAACCCTCGGCCTTTTCTCCATAGCCAAGGGGGATTTTTATCTACCTCCTTCACTCCTCTTCTCCCTTCTCCCATTGAATAGTCTGTGTTTCTCAGGTTGTTTCACGTTCAGTCGAGGGTAGTGTGTAAGATGGCATGTCCGCCTGCCGAGATCCAAAACTCTGGGGAAGACTTGTCTCCCAGTATGAGGAAGGTAGGAGAGGTGAGGTGGTGGGTACGCGCCATATAACTACAATAGAGGGGAAGTGTGTTTCTGACCTCCCAAATTGGATGTATGAATGTATTTCAAACAAAACAAAATTTAAAAAAAACATGGTTAAACAGTGATTAGAGTCTCAAACTACCAGCACAGCCTTACATTTTGGGGATATTAACTACAAGTACCCTGGAAGCTGGAATTAGAGGCCTAGTACCTTCTATAGTATAACATCCCCATCTAGCCTGTGAACCCACTCACCATTTGGAGCACTGTATGAGAAAATGCTTTCTAAGTCCCAAATCTTAGGAAAATAAACCAGAGAAACAAATTAATGACTCCCCACTACCTTACTCTTACACTGATGTGGGACTCTACAATTTGTCTACTCAGGTAAATGTGCTGACTTCATGCATTTCCAATGCATATACATTTCTACTGCAAAAGACAGACTTAGATAAATTTTTAAATCTATTTTTTAAAGTTTTGATAATCCTCAGTGACAATAGGGGTGCTGAGAAACAGGCACGCACATATGCCATTGGTAGGAGTGTAAATTGGTGCAACATATTGGAGGCCAATTAAGTGATACCTATTTTTTTTAAGTAATACCTATTTTTAAAAATATATATGAGAAACATAAATGTCCGTTACTAAGGCTATGATTAAAGCATACTAATATAAATATTGCAATAATATGAAACTAATTTTTTAAATGTAGCGAATCAATTATACTGTTGTGTGAAAATGCCCAACAAACACTTAATTGTTAAAAAAAGTTGCAGAATAGAATGCATATTATGCTCTTATTTATGATTTTATTAATAGATCATATATATTTATTTGTATACAAGTTGTTTTATTTGTTGAAGCATGTATGTGTGTGTGCATGTATTTGGTTTTATAAGCATGGACATTTTCCAGAAGGATATATAAGAAACTATTAATGGTGAGTAAGAACTGGGACCAGGAAATCACGTCATACCATTCTTTACTGCTGAATTTTCTTGCACGAACACAAAATTTATCCTTTAAAATACTGATGAATTGGGACTTCCCTGGCGGCGCAGTGGTTAAGAATCTGCCTGACAATGCAGAAGATATGGGTTCGAGTCCTGGCTGGGAAGATCCCACATGCCGTAGAGTAATTAAGCCCCCGAGCCACAACTACTGAGCACGCATGCCACAAGTACTGAAGCCCAAGCACCTAGAGCCTGTGCTCTTAACAAGAGAAGCCACCGCAATGACAAGCCCACGCACTGCAACAAAGAGTAGCCCCCGCTTGCCGCAACTAGAGAAAAGCCCGTGCGCAGCAATGAAGACCCAACACGGCCAAAAATAAAAGCAAATAAATAAATAAATTTATTAAAAAAAAAAAAAAGAAAAGAACTCAATTGTCATAAATCCCTTGCCTTGGAGCAACTATTATCCCTGTAGATGATAAGTCGCCACACCCACCCCTACACAGACTTTCTCCTAAGAGCCCATTCAGCTTTCCAAAAGATCATTTGTTTTCCCCTCAGTGCCCTTTCTCCCCAGACCCTTATTAAGAAGTCAACTGTTTTCGTTTAAGCGCGTTTCTCTCTCTTTCCCTTAGTAAGGTGTTATATATGTCCCAAATTCTAATTCCATCCAAATTCCACCTCTTTGAGTCACATTTTCTGTGAACTCCAGCGTATCCTTACTTGAATAAAAATCTGTCTTTTCTTTTGCTAACTTGTTGTTTGTCAGTTTACTCTGAAGACTCTCAAGCACAGAATCTAAAAGGGTACAGGAAAAGTTTTTCCTCCCCAGCAGTACCAAACTATAGTAACAGTTGTATTCTCTTCTACCACACACTTGCAGTAAAGAACAAAACAGTTTCACTTAAGAATGCCCTTGATGAAGCAGTAAAAAGTATTATTTTTATTAAATCTTGACCCTTGTATACACATGTTTTTAATATGACTGTGTGGTGAAATGGGAAATACACAGAATGTCCTTCTGCTACATTGCACTTCTGCCACAAAGCACTAGAGGAATTGAGCTGTGAGCTAAACTAGCCGCCTTTTTTCTTTTTAATTAAAAGAACTACTAACAGACAGCCATCTTATTTGCCCCTGGGCTTTAGGCTGGTATTTTCTACCAAAGGAACAAAGTGAGCCTGCTAGTTAAAAATAAAGAAATAAGCAAGTGACATTTGTTGCCAATGATAAAATATAGCTTTTTGGAAAACCTGTACAGCTTCCTGATGTGTTAACTTTTCTGATGAGATCAATGGTGACAACCAATGTCATCTTTTAATATTATATAGTGAAAGATGTTAACATTTGGAAGATCTGCATAACTCACTCAGTGAGCCAATATTTTTCTGAATGGCCAGCAAATTCATGCAAGGGTAGAGGATCCATTCTAAGTTCAACACAGATGAATGGATTTTAATGTAACGATAGACAAAAAGTTCATTTATGTGGTTTCAGATTCCACACTGCAACCAGACTATAAATTACCACTTGTTGAGTTTTAGTATAGTACCTGTTTTAAAAAAAAAATTCAGCTGTGTAAATTTGAAGATCTAATTGGCTTTACTCAACAATTCATGAATTGGAGGGCATCCCACCTAGAAAGCAGAAGGGCACTCTGATGGGTTGAACAAAATGTAAGGTTTTTAAAGGCAGAAGGAGGGTGGGGCAAGGAAGCTATTAACAAAGGAAAAGAAAGGATTGTTTCAGGCCAGGTCACCTTCTTCTAGGGGAAGGATGAAGGTCTACCATGCAGATTACCTGTTCTTCCTTTCTCAGGGGAGGAGGGTGATATAGAGAGGACCCATGTGACTGATTACCTCACTGGTGCTGACTAGAAAATTCCAGACTGGCAGATTAAGATTACATTCCTGGGTAAGGTCAAAACTACTATTACATCAGGTATTTAGTCTAGGTTTGGTATCATAAGCTTCAGCATAAGTGACACCATTTGGGGCCTGTGGTTTTCTCTTTAACATACCCTAAAAGAATATCCACAAATTATCTGAAAGTAACATGTAAACAAAAGCACTTTTTGGTTTTCAATAATATTTAAGAACATAAAGAGGTCCTGAAATCAAGAAGTTTGAGAACCACTGTTCTAGCTATTCTTACAAATCTACTTCTCCCTTTTACCTTCATAAACTCTCCAAGTTCTTCTAAAGACTCAAGGTAAGCAAAAGACAGAGAAACTTCTAGGCCACTTTTATTATCTGTGTTGATACCTCCTCTGAGGAAAAGAACTAACTGCCTGATTAGGATGGGGGAAAAGAGAAAGAAAAGTTAATATCTCAAAATATTACCTAGCACACATGTAAAGCAATTTGCATAGTGCCTGCTCCAAGCAGCGCTCAATATGGCTGGTATCACCATCACCATCTTCATCTTCATCACAGTTATGATTATTTCATCTTGTCCATGTTTCTAATGGTATTATATGCCAATGACTCTTGTATTTCCAAACTCTTGAGATAATGTATCCTAGAGTCTTTTAAATTCAGATCTTTCCATTTCCTTATGATTCAAAATACTGTCACCTCCCCAGACAGAGTGGGAGCCTGTGATGCTTGTAAATAGGTCACACTTGCAGAGATGTTTCCTCTTTTATCCCTGGGGAGAGTTTAGGTTTTGAAATTATTATCTCTCTGAAGGTCTTTTACATATATATATATATATATTTTTTTAATTTTTACTTTATTGAAGTATAATTAACTTACAATGTTGTGTTACTTTCAGGTGTATCTCTGAAGGTCTTTTAAATCAGGGGATGTTCTTAAGCAGAAAGACTGAACTAGAAATTATAAACGAAAACCAGAAAGCACGGCAAGGAAAGGATTCACTAACTGACCTCCCACCATCCCTGAAACAAAAAGATTCTTGGGTAGAAAGCTCATAAATGAGGAATAAATACTAGGAACAACGCTTCCTATCACAATTTCAATGGAATTTGTAGAAATGTGATTCAACAGATTTCTGAACCACAGGTAGCATGTGAGAATGAAAAACTGACAAGACCTTGAAACTGGAGAGGACTGGGTTCAAATTCTGACTTAGGGACTTCTCTGGTGGAGCAGTGGTTAAGAATCCACCTGCCAAGGCAGGGGACACGGGTTCGAGCCCTGGTCCGGGAAGATCCTACATGCTGCGGAGAAAGTAAACCCGTGTGCCACAACTACTGAGCCTGTGCTCTAGAGCCCGAGAGCCACAACTACTGAGCCCACGTGCCACAACTACTGAAGCCCACATGCGTAGAGCCCATGCTCCACAACAAGGGAAGCCACCACAATGAGAAGCCGGCACACTGCAATGAAGAGTAGCCCGCGCTCGCCAAAGACAAACAGCTAGACAAAGCCGATGTGCAGCAACGAAGACCCAACTCAGCCAAAAATAAATACATAAATAAATTTAAATAAGTAAATTAATTAATTAAAAAAAATAAAAATTCAAATTCTGACTTAGCCCTTTACTGTATGTGTGATGTTAGTAAAAGGTTGGCTCTCCAAGCCCTAGTTTTCTGTTCAATGTGGATTCCACATGGCTCAATTTCATACTGAAAGAAACAAGGCCTAGTAGCCAAAACGCTTTCAAGAGGAATTCCCAACTTTTTACTTGCTTTTCTCAAAGAACATCCTTTTTAAAAGATCAAATTTGTCACCCACAGCAATACTTAAAACCCTCCTTCTTCTTCTTTCTCATTCTCCCAAAGCTGCTCCAAAGCCCATTCTCCAAACCTCCACAAATCCCTCCTCACCCCTAGTCAGCTTGGCTAGTGTTTTATTTGTACCTTCTTTCTCCCTCCCCCACCCCCTTAGTTCTTTATTATGAGTATATGTTCAATTTCAAATTCTCTCCAATTTGCCCTTGGACTGCATTCTCCATAACAAAGGAACCCTGCCCCCCCACCCTGCCGCAAGCCAACATCCTACCCTGCTTCCCCCAGCCTGGACCTATGCAGACTCCCCCTCTCCATTCTCTTAAACTTGAATCACAAAAACCTAAGGACCTTCACATCATCTGAAATTTGGCAGAGCCTTTGTAAAGTTAATTTTTCTCCAAAGATGGATCTTAAAAATGCCTCAACCCCCACAGATCTGGAGCCAAAGTCATGTCAGTTTAACTTGAATGCTCAGTGACTCAAGAAAAGGATTACCAGCAACTTGATATTTTTCCCCTTTAGATTTTTTTCCAGAATAAATTAAATTAGAATCCCTCTCAGTCTTCACTCTTTTTTTTCTTGGCTGTGTCACATGGCTTGTGGGATCTTAGTTCCCCAAACAGGGATTGAACCCCGGTCCTCGGCAGTGAGAGCACAGAATCCTAACCACTGGACTGCCAGGTAATTCCCAATCTTCACTCTTTTAAGTAATATCTATTTTTAAATGATTAGTTGTCAAAAAAGAAAACAAAAACAAAAAAAGCCCAAAGAACCAGAGTAGAAGGGAGAAAATTCTTCCTAGAGGTGGAGGAGAGGGAAGAAACTAAAGTGGGAAGGACAAAATTCTCTCTAAAGATCAAAGAGGGAAGAATGCACACACAAGATTAATACATCTTGTTGTTATAAAGCAATGTTAGTGCAATAAAAAATTTTTAAATAGAAAGTAAACCTTGTGTCTGCATCAAGAGTTGTTGTAAAGATTAAATGAACTGATGTATAGTACCATACATATAAAAGAACTTCCACAAATATATGACCCTTTCTGCATCTCCTGATTCTTAATCCCAGCCATTCATTCAACAAACATTTACTGAAATCCTATTTTGGATGCTACAGGAGATATAAAGTGAACATGTAACAGTGAAGGGCAAAATCTGACTCCATGTTGGATCTCTTTCTTTGACTTTAACCTTTGCTTTTTGTTGCTTTTGTTATTATAATCATACATAATGGCCTGCCACAGGGAACCCTGCTCCTCTGCCTGTTAAACTACAGTGCCTTTGTTCAGCTCACAGAGAGACATTCTGACCCTGTCCACCTGTGAATGGCTGCAGAAAAGAAGAAATTAACACATCCCCTCCTCAATTCGGCCAAGCAAGGAGATATTTTGCAATATAAACGGCCTTTTTACGTTACTTCCTCACCTCCTCCCACTCGCTGTTTTATAAAAGAAACTGGCATCCAGACCCCAATAAGATGGTTTTTTGGGGACACTAGTCTGCCATCTTCTTGGTCTGCCGGCTTTCTGAATAAAGTCGCAATTCCTTGCCTCAACACTCATCTCCCCATTTATTGGCCTGTCGTACGGCAAGCAGAGCGAGCTTGGACTCGGTAACAAACAAAGCATGATCCTTTAGGCAGAACGTTAGAAATCAATCCTGGAGACAGGAAGAGCAGTTTGAAGCCTGCAATTGCTCAAGCAAACTTGCAAAGGACTTAAACTAAGCAATGAGAGACCCAATGAATGGGAAAGACACTGAATTGGTAGAATGGATTGAACTTGACTGATGATTTGAGGTGGAAACTTGAAAAACAGAGAGAGATGAATTTCAGGCTTATATCCTGGTTTGAGAAGACTGGAGAAGGAACTGGTTGGACATACAATAATAAGTTTAAAGAACCAGCAGAACCTTCACAATAGCATGCAATTGGACATGCAGTTCTGCAACTCTGAGAAGAGTGGTTAAGTCCATTCAACAAACTTTTACTGACCAACCATGCTGTGCAAGAAGGCCCGAACAGGATACAGAAGTTATCAAAATGAGTCTTGTGCTAACTTGATTATGTGATAGAAATACAAATCTGTATCTTGTTTTTTTTCATTTATAAGATAAAAATGGCAATATTTATCCAGCTCCTAGAAATCTGAGCATTGTACAGTCATGGAGGGACACTTGAGATCTTTATGAGAAGCCCCTGAGACTCCTAGCAGGTCTTGGATTCTTTTTGAATTTTGCCTGTATATATTGATATATTAGTACAGGTTGATTCATATGGAATAGCTGATTTTCTACCATTTTGACTTACTAAAAAGGGCAATTTCCCATGGTTGGCCTAAACAAGGCTATGTGATGCAGAACACTTTAAAGGAGGATATTTCTGAAGATAATCACATTATTTTCCAAATCTGTTGGAGTGGCCATTGGTCCTAGAAGGTTATTACCTAATTTTACCACTGAGCTCAAAGATGGTTTAAGATTTCACTGAAATTTTAATAAGTATTCTAATTATAAAAGATGGTCTGCTGTGAGGAAAAAAATGCATTTTGTCTACGTTTTTAAAATTATAACACACATTCACATTGCACTTTACAATTTACAGAGTTTCTATCTACTCTTTCTTATCTTACATTCACAAGTATAGTGTGAGATAAAAAATGCCAAACTAATTATTCCCATTTTATATATGAGGAAATAGGCTCAGAGAGATTAACTGACCATGCAGGTTTTAAGTGGCAGAATGAGGAATTGAACCCAAGGCTAGAGAACCAGATAGACAAATTAGAAATAATGATATACATACACATAAGAATTTTTTATAAGAGGTTGGCTATTTTATGCTAATCTGGAGGCATTTCTATCTTTGTGCTGAGTATATTTTGAAATTAATTTACTTTTGTATGGAGGGGTGCCAGTGGAAAGGTGGACAGATATTGTTCTGAAGTAATTTCTTATTACCAGGCCATCATTCCCTTGTAGCATCTTCGTTCTTCTTATTGAGAGACTGACAAAGACTCTCTCCTTGACCAAACTTTAGTCAGGGTCCTCTGAATACTCTTCTCGACTAGGCCTTAACCTTTGGATTTCCATGTCTGTCTTTGCATCACCCACTTTTAGCAAGAATCCTGTTGAGTCACTTTAGAGAGTATCCCACACCCTTTATATCTGATCACCCTGGCTTACCTTCAGCAAGAATCCTATTAAGTCAGTTTAGCCAGAATCCCTCCTTACCTCTGATGTTTCCTCTTAGTGATACGCCATCCACTGACTCTCACACTCTTCCTTGGCTATAAATCCTCACTTGATCACACTGTATGTGGAACTGAGCCCAGTTCTACACCGAAGTCTCTCTTTCCCTACTGCAATAGTTCTTGAATAAAATCTGTTTATAATGATTGAACCACTCTCTGGTTCTGGCTTCTTTTAACCAGACATCCAGAAGTGACAGTGATTTCTGATTTTCTCTTTTATTATAGTGGTGGACTCAATGATCAATTAAGGCTGAAAAGCCCAGCTGCTGTTTTCCTATGGTAAGTTGAAAAGTAGAAGTTGACCCGAAGAGGCTTACAAGGAACTTACTGAATCTGGTTTCAGATTTCCAAAGAAATATTGGAGGTGGTAGGAGAAAATAGGCACAGGGTTGCCAACTTTTTATTTAGACATATAAGAGCTTAAAAAAAAAGCCAACATATCACTATATCACCATACTTTCCTAAGAGAAGAGATATGGTAAAACTAAAAAATAGTAGGTTGGATATAATCTCAGAAGAGATTTCCCCTCAAAAATGAGAGTTGTGAATCTTACTCAGACATTCTCACTAGAGACCAGAGAAAACTTGGATATGTACTGGCACAGGTGAAAATCAAGACACCAGAGGGCCTTCTACATTCTTCTCACAGGGTTCAGAACACACTACCCATATTGAATATTTTAAGAAGGAATTTTAGAAATGGCAAGTGCAGGAAGGACTATCTGACCTCCCTGCTTACCCCTGAAGCAGGTCATAAGACCCTCATGTGAAAGAAGCCCTCCCTATACTCAGAGGAAAGAAGCATCCTTATCTCTGAAGATGGAGGGACACCAAGAAGAATCCAGATGAATAGGCCTTGCTAGGCTTTCTCCAGTTCACTACCCTGAGCTCATATCCTTTTAGCCTATCATAGTTTTCCATAACTTTCCTTGCTTTAACAAACCTAGTATAAAAACTCTCAGGCTTAACTGTTTCTCCAGGTCTTCATTTCCTTATGAAGGCTCCCATGTGATGAAAACTTACATAAAATAAATGTGTATGCTTTTCTCCTGCGAATCTGTCTTTGTCAGTTTAATACTCAGGCCCAGCCAGGGACCTTATGAGGGTCAAGACAAGTTTTTCCTCCTCTACACCTCCTACTTCTTTATCACTAAGAGTCTAATACATCCTGGTTAGATCTTTGATAATAATTCCATAACTTTATATGGTGTCAGGTGGTACTAAACTTTGGGAGGAAAAAATTTTCCTCTATCCTTCTAGGTTCTTTTGGCTGGTCAAAGAATTAAATTGGTATGAGATAGATTAGCAGGAGAAAATCAAACAAAAGTTTAATAAAATGTATAAATGGGAGAGACCTAGGAGAACTGAGTAACTCATCAAAATGGCCAAATCCCTCACCTTAAATACCATCCTCAGCTAAAGACAAAAGAGGATGCTGGGGGCAGTGATTTGGGACCTCAAAGGGGAGGAAGACAACTGACATGGAGATGGAAAAGGAAGTGTTTGGTACACAAATGTTCGCTAGGCCATGCTGAGACAATGGGACAGAGAGGAGTTTTAACAAACAGACTTTGCTAGGTTTCTCCCTGTCCACACACCTAGTTCATACTGTAGCTGTCTTAGGTAATAGCTCACTTCCTGCATCAGGTCCTCCCTCTATCCATTCTTTTAGGCAGTTAAGGGTAAGGTCAAAGGTTCTTCTTGAGACTTTTCAGCCTTAAAAATAAACTGCCTAGGGCTTCCTTGGTGGCGCAGTGGTTAAGAATCCGCCTGCCAATGCAGGGGACACGGGTTCGAGCCCTGGTCTGGGAAGATCCCACATGCCGCAGAGCAACTAAGCCCATGTGCCACAACCACTGAGCCTGCGCTCTAGAGCCTGCACTCTAGAGCCCGCGTGCCACAACTACTGAGGCTGCGTGCCACAAATATTGAAGGCCACGTGCCTAGAACCCATGCTCCGCAATGAGAAGCCCGTGCATCGCAATGAATAAGTAGCCCCTGCTGCCACAACTAGAGAAAAGCCCGCGTGCAGCAACAAAGACCCAGTACAGCCAAAAATTAAATAAATAAATTTTTTTAAAAAATTAAAAAAAAAATCAGCCTAAATGAATCCTCATGCCAACGAAACACAATTTGGGGTGGCAAATTTTGCTCCCCTACAAGTTATTGTGGAGATCATTTTGTAATGTATATAAATGTCAAACCACCATATTGTATACATGAAACTAATACTGTATGTCAACTATACTTCAATTAAAAAAAATAATTCCATGAGTTTATCATTAACAGAGAAGTTTGCTTTGTCCATAGCATTTCACCAAAATTCAAGTGTTGAGGAGAGGTGCCAGCTTCAGAATCAGAATTAGTATTAGGAAGATCCTTAAGGAAGTTTATCGTTTGTGTATTCCACAACCTCTACTATTCTCTGTGGTTCAAATGCTATCTGGAGTTCAGAAGGATCTAGGCATAGGAGTGTGTGTGTGTGTGTGTGTATGTGTGTATCTGTGTGTGTAGTCTAGCATGGAATAAAATTTCTTTCAGGTGAAAAAGCTACTCATTGTATTATCTTCTGCTTCTTTTCTCAGGAAAACTTTAAATATCTAGAACAGCTCCTATTTTCATATAGATCAGGATCTGCTTAGAAGCAAGATTTCCTTGTGAGTCAGAGGCAAAAGATTTAGTAAAGGATTTGAATGCCATTCTCTTCATGAAGAGGGTTAACCCTTATTGTTCTTTAACTTAAAATTTTTTGCTTTTAAAATTATATGTGTCTATTGTAGGAAATTTAGAAAAGCGTAAAATAAAGTAAAAATAACTCAGAATCTCAACACATGGAGAAAACAATCATGAATATTTTAGTATATATCATCCATTCTTTTTCTACAAATATGTATAAACTTTTAAAAATTGGAATCAGAATTTATCTACTATTTTTAGTGCTTTCACTTATATCATTAGTGAGCAAAACATGATTTTTGACGCTCATTTAGTATTATTGTATCCTATGAATTAACTATAACATACTTAGTCGTTCTCTTGATTTTGGTTGTTTCAATTTTTCAATATTGTATAAAAAGCTGTTCTGAACATTCCTGTTCATCTTTATTGATGCCCTTATTTTTTCCCTTAGAATAAATGCCAGTGGAAGGATGACTGAATCAAAGGGTATGTATATTTGTAAGGGTTTTGAAACAAATTCCTCATCAAAGAGGGCATTCCCACAAATGATGTTCAAAAGTTCCCATTTCGGGACTGCCCTGGCAGTCCAGTGGTTAAGACTCCACGCTTTCACTAAAGGGGGTGTGGGTTCGATCCCTGGTGGGGGAACTAAGATTCCACATGTGGTGCAGCCAAAAAGAAAAAAAAGTTCGCATTTCATTGTGCTTACCCAGTGCTGAATATTTTTATCATTCTAAATCTCAAGCAATTTGATGGTAGAACAATAATATCTCATTGTTTTTATTTGAATTTCTTTAATTACTAGTGGATTTAAACATTGTTTTCACATTTGTAGGTCACTTTGATTTCTTATTTTGTTATTCTTCAATATTTTGTTTATGTTTTTATGTAGTTCAAAGTTATTATTTTCATTCATTTGCCATTATTGTTCTTTGTCGGCTTTTCGTTTGTTTGTTTTGTTTAGGAAAACTCCAACCTGGCAACAGATTCATATTCATCTATCATTTCTTCTAAGTATTCATATGATTTCTGTTTTTGAACCACATCTAGAATTCCCATTATAAGGTTAAATAAAGTGGAAAATCTTGCTTTATCCCAACTTTATCTGGTGTTTCATAGATCAGTATGATGTTTTGGTTATTGGTCTGAAATTCCTTAACTCCTAAATTATTACTTATCATTATATTATCATGTCCTCATAGTTACTCTCCATAAATATTACTGAGATCTGTTACATTTCTGTATTCTAGAGACAGAACTTAAACCAAAGTGCAGATCATCAAGTACACAAATAAACATTAAAAAGATATCTTGAATATGATATTCTGATTTAAGGTGTTATTTTAATAACCCTCATAAAATGCAAGATATGCATATAGTTTACTATTTGGTTCTTCCCCCTTATTCATATTGTTACTACTATTCTTATTTCTACAATTGAACATTCTTAGTATATTTGCAGCATATTTGACATTGCACCAATTAGCTCATCTCTACTTCATTTTCTCTGGGTTAAATATTATGTTCAAATTTTAAGAGAGTCTGAACATATTAAATATTGAAATGTGTAATATTCCTATTATCATTGCTGGGTTCTTTAATGACAGCATAGATAGAAAAACTAGATGAAAGAAGGCAGAGAAACTTTGTCAAATATCATGTAGTTTCAGCAGTAAGTATTTTAGTAATGATCATTTTCATAGAGCAATTAATTTTCAGCTAAAGGGAATTCCTTCACTGTTCCAGACAGCAAATGTTCATTAACTAGGTTCTCAGGTTTAATTCTCAGAAGGGTTTTGCTTAGCAATATCTCAAGCTACATTGAGGGTGAATTTGAAGAATGGCAGTGTTTCCCATATTCCTTGTGATACTTCTTTCCTGACTCTGCTTAACTTTCTATATCTACCTTTATATCATTTCTCCAACTCTTGTCTTTTAGTTTTTGCTTTCAACAACTTATTTTCCCCCACTTCTCTTCTGTTTTTTTTTTTTGGCAGTACGTGGGCCTCACTGCTGTGGCCTCTCCCGTTGCAGAGCACAGGCTCCAGACGTGCAGGCTCAGCGGCCATGGCTCACGGGCCCAGCCGCTCCGCGGCATGTGGGATATTCCCGGACCGGGGCACGAACCTATGTCCCCTGCATCGGCAGGCGGACTCTCAACCACTGCGCCACCAGGGAAGCCCCACTTCTCTTCTTTATAAGTGCCTCCAGACTTGGTGAAACCATAAAGATTTCTGCTTCAAAGATTATTGTAGAACCAGTGCTATGCATGACAATGGTTACATGCAAAACAGTTTTGACTATCAAGGTCACAGACAGGAGCAGTACTCAATACTGAGAAGAAAACAGAGTGTGCTTTGCACAAACTATAACTGAACCCTTGTCTTTGCTTCAGGCAAAATGCCTTCACTTGCTTCCCTCCTATATCTCATTCTTGCTCTTGGCCATGGTCAATGAAAATCTACGCTAATTTGCTATAAATAATTAAGGTGATTCCTAGACTTCTTTCTCTCATATTAAAACTTCTAATAGTAGTGGAGTAAAGAACTGGGTTTTTCCACTCTCATCCAGCAAAATACATCACAATGGGTTCCTACAGAAAGGACTGCTATGTGGTCACCCAACCCCACATCTCAGTGCTAAACAAATAGAAACACACTAGCGAATACGGGAATATTTACTAAAGCACTTTTCTTTGGTTGTAGCTCCTGATCTAGGGTAGTACTTTGCAATTTTGGGGTACTGAAAAGTCATCTGGGGTGCTTAATAAACTAGATTTCTGGACTCTAAATCTAGAGATTATGATTTGGTAGGTCTCAAGTGAATCCAGGAATCTCTGAATTTACTAAATATCTTAACTGATTCTGATGCAGGTGATCAGTAACACTAGTCTGGGGTTTTTCCTATTGACCTAAAAGCTAACCATACTTATTGGTTCTATTATTGGCCAATTATTTTCAAATTTTTTAGTTTCTCCATTTTCAAAACTGAGAAGATCAATCTGACCAATCTGATTGCTTGGGGTTAGGTAAAGTTGAACATAAATATGTTGGCATTTATTCCAGAAGACAGACACCAATATGCTGAACAAAAAGAACTGACTGGGGCTTCCCTGGTGGTGCAGTGGTTGAGAGTCCGCCTGCCGATGCAGGGGACACAGGTTCGTGCCCCGGTCCGGGAAGATCCCACGTGCCGCAGAGCGGCTGGGCCCGTGAGCCATGGCCGCTGAGCCTGTGCGTCCGGAGCCTGTGCTCCGCAATGGGAGAGGCCACAACAGTGAGAGGCCCGCGTACCGCAAAAAAAAAAAAGAACTGACTGCTTTAAATGAATGAGTGATTAAAATAACAACATACAAATGATATATTAAAACCAAAATAACTGGGAATGGAGAAAGGACTGGGAGGAGGGAGGGTAACCTTTATGTAAGTAAACCAGAATCATCTCTCTCTACGATAAAGGTTCTCAGTCCTAATCCATAATATCTTCATACTGCAGGGAGCTGTCACAGGGTGCACCTCCTTAGGAGGCAAATTTTTCTTTGGTCTGTGGGCCTGCCTTGACTACTGGGGTGTGTCAAGCCTGACAATTTCTGAAGGAGAAATGTAAGCCAATGCTCTACCAACATCAGAAACTAGCCCTGATAAACATGTAACCCCATTTACATTAATTATTAAATTCTCTTAGAAATTATCTAAGGAAAAATCTAAAATATAAAAAAATATATGTCATAAACAAAACATTTGGGCTAGTGGTTATTTTTGTAGGAGAGAAAGAGAACAGGATGCAACCAAAGAGAAGCATACAGGTGGGCTTCTAAGTTACAGGCAATATTTTATTTCTTAAGTTGGAAGTGGATACTCAGCGGTTCATTTTATTATTAACCTTTAAGCTGTTCATATATGCTTTATATAAATTTTGTATTTGATATAAATCACCTTAAATTTAAAAATACAAAAAAGCGTTGTATTTTAAATTATAGTCATTTCAGTGTTATTTATAATATCAGTAACAACAGCATAAAATGGAAGCAGCCTATTGTAATGGTTAAAGTGAACACTGGTTCATCCATACGCTGAATGGAATATTATTCAGTTATTTTAAACATGGTTATGTAGCACTATGGGGGAAAAAAAGCTTATGATAAGTTACCAAAAATTATGTGACAAAATCTTTTAACTGGATGATTACAACTCTGTAAAACAGTTCAAAGAATAAAAATGTATGCTACTATGATATCATGATTATTTTTAGTAAAAGGGATTATGAGCGTTTTCCCCCTTGCTTTTTCTAATTATCTTAGTGTGATCATGTTGTTTTTAATAATTAAACTTTCTATTACAAAGAAAAAAAGATTTCCCCAAAAAGCATTTTTTGGTTCCACTATAAATTAACATGACCAGAAATTACACTGGCTTCTAAGATTTTACACAGGGGAAAGTTTTCATGAAAAACAATAAAAAGTCAGAAAACGACATCTTTCCCTCAGATGTTTCTCAGCAGCCTCTCAGCCTCTGCACCTCAGAAAACAAATGCACTGTGCTAAGATTCAATTGTTTGCCAAGAGTTGAGCTGCCCCTCCTTTTTCCTATCATTGGCCAGCCTGCCTTTCCATCTCCAACAACCTCCAGTATCTTGGTCACACACACCTCACAGCAAGATGCTGACTAATCCTAAGACTAGGGCGGCTTATTAGGCAACCTTTCACACAGTGCCCATTGCTACTCATTGCACAATATATTTGACTGGGAATGATAAATGCCATGGTTTACATTTGACTCCAGTCACCCCGTCAGTGCCAGCAGCTTAAGTGTGTAAATATCACCCACTGCCTTTAGAAAGATGCTGACACTATGTTCCAGGCTCCCTAATGTTGTGTAACATGAGAGAGGGGAGCAGGGGTGAACCTATGAGGACCAATGAGAAGCAGATGAGGATATTAACCACCTTCTGCCTTATTTCTGAAAGAAATGAAAAGCCGGACACTTATGAGTTATAGCTACAAATAAACTTATTTTTAAGATTTAGAATTTAAGAACCTGAACAGGTAAACAAATCAATACTTTTCATATGTTTCTATTAATCCATAGATAAGAAGTAAATCTCTGAAGCAGGAACATTATATCAGTGACTAAAATAAGTCAAATGGGGAAAAGCAATTGCCGTATTATTTAAAATTCTGTCATAATTTTATCAATGTTACAATACAGAATGTATTTGACTGAAGAAACCACTATGAAGAGACGTTTCTGTGCTTTTTTTCTTGAGACTGCAAGCTCCTCTTAAAAAAACCCTGCAGCCATTCTCAGGTTAGGGGGAAAGAGAGGGAAAAAAAAACTCCAAATGAGAGGAGAATAAGGGTTTCAATTGTGATTTGTTCTGAGAATAAATATTATCTTACCCAGATCGTTAAGTCTGTGGGAATATGCAGCACACACAGTTCGGTCCATTTACTGAAGCTAGATTAGTTATTTTTAGCGTCTTCTATCTCCCATACGTACACAGTGTGACAGTAACGCTAATACAAAGGCCACGTGCAAATTTTGTTTGCTAACAAGATTCCAGACCACTAATGAAAGGACATGGGGTTCTTTAGCTAAAAAAACACGGATATCCACCTACACCTTCTTTTGAGCGTGAAAGAATAGCAAAATATATTTCTTTTTTATTTGGTTACAAAGAGTATGCTTTTAAATAGTGTAATAGAGTAAGGCAAAGGCTAGCTTCCCTTTGACAAGGTAGAATCATATGGAAAGTTATGCAATGGTTAGCAAGATTACACTCCAGTCAATCTAGTCACATTTCCTCAAGACTAAGAAGGACAAAGGAAGTTCCTTAGAATAAGTATCTTTGTATAACGGGTCTGAATAATACTAGGAAACACTAACCAGATCATCTACTTTGACTTGTTCTTTCATTAATATTCAGAAATTACCATGGTCAGAACCTCATCAACTGACAAAACCTGAGTGTAGAAGGTGTTTCCAACTTGGACTTGTTTCCAACAGGAGCAAAAGGCCAAAACACCTTCTGCTTGATAAATCACCAAGAACTACCTTATTGTTCTAGGTGTAATTGGTATCCCTGCTAAAAATTCAATCCCAAATTAAATGTCTATGAGGAAGAATTTCACCTGTGGCCCCTAAGGAATTATTTTCAACCTCATTTTTACTGTTGTTTGAGTGGGGGCAAAGAAAATGACCAGAATAGATTTTACGGGTTATACTCTAAATGATGGTGATTCTGGCTCTGGCTTACTTCCAAGGTGAATATGATTATTTTCTTCCCTAAAAACAAATAAAACAAAAAACTGATAGGAAGAGTAGACCTCAGGAAACAGGAGACTAAGAAAACATATTAAATATAGTCTTAAGATTCAGATATACTTTTTTTTTCCCCCCAAACTCACTTCAAATAGCTGGCTGACTCAAGTTTTCCTGATCCCTATGCTGGGCTATGACTGGATTTTTAAAATGAATTTAGCTAAGGAATAGGCATTTACAATACTGGGGAGTATTCATAAGATTATTATTTTATTTATATTTTCTTCATAGAAATATAAGCAATTTGCAAGTTGAAGGATTTTTGTTTTTGCAAAGCATATTGCAAATAGCAACAGATCATCTGAAGCAGTTTTCATAATTTTTTATTTATTCTCAGTCATTTTCTCTCTCTTGTTGGAATACTAGCCTATAATGTTATAAAGGTTTTGACCTTCTTTCTGTACATTAGCTGCTAGACTAGAATTACAAGAGAACTTCTCTCATCTGTGGTAGAACCTATACTTGGTAGAGTGGTACATTTAAAGTCAGCAGTCAAATACGGCCAAATGCTACTCTTTCCACTTCTGAGTTACGGAAATCGAAGCCCGGATAGTGACTAAATGGCTTAATCTGGATTAGAAAATCAGTCAATGGACTGAAAGCCATTAGTAGGTGACCAGACTCTTGATTCAAAACTCAGTCTTTCCACTAAACCACATTACTTTAGATAATTACAGTGTAAAAACTATTGAGAGGGGAAAACAACTGAGGGAAACAGCAGATGTAACTGAATATTTTGAAAAATTTTAATAAGAGCCTAAAATAAGCCAATACATGATGTACAGAGCAATGGTAAAGGTAAATACATAGGTAAACATAAAAGATAGTATGAATGTATTTTTGTTTGTAACTCTTTTATTCTTGCAACTTATTTAAGAAACAACTGCATAAAGCAACGATTATAAAACTGAGTTGATGGGTATACGATATACAAAGTTGTAACTGTATGTCAATAATAGCACTTGGAGAAGGGAGGAAATAAAGCTATATGGAATAAAATTTTTGTATACTATTGAAATTCAGTTGGTATTAATCCAAACTTGGTTATTTTAAAATTAATACGTTAACTCTAGGGACTTCCCTGGTGGCCCAGTGGTAAAGAATCTGCCTTACAATGCAAGGGATGTGGGTTCGATCCCTGGTCAGGCGACTAAGATCCCACATGCTGCAGGGCAAATAAGCGCACACGCCACAACTACTGAGCTCGCGTGCCTAAGATAGGGAGCCCGCGTGCCGCAAACTACAGAGCCCACGCGATCTGGAACTGGCACGCCACAACTACAGAGCCTACACGCCCTGGAGCCTGCGTACCACAACTAGACAGAAGCCCATGTGCCTCAATGAAGATCCCGCATGCCTCAATGAAGATCCTGCATGTCGCAACTAAGACCTGATGCACCCCCCCAAAAAATAAAAATAAATAATAATAATAAACAAATCTTTTTTTAAAAAAAGATGTTAACTCTAATCCTTAGCATAACCACTAAGAAAAGAACTCAGAAACATATAGTAAAAGAAACAACAAAGGAATTGAAATGATATACCAAAAAATAACTACTTAACAAAAAAGAAAGCAGTAATGGAGGAATAAAATAGACATAAAACACACAGAAAACAAATAACAAAATGGCAGATGTAAGAACTATGTTATCAATAATTACCTTAATTGTAAACAGACTAAACACTTCAATCAAAAGGCATAAATCTGCAGAATGGATAAAAAAATGATTCAACTATATGCTGTTTATAAAAGACAAACTGGATTCAAAAACACAAGTTGAAAGGAAAAGAATGCAAAAGTATATACACCATACAGAACAGTACTCAAAAGAGAGCTGGAGTGGCTATACTAATACCAGACAAAATAGATTTTAAGGGAATTCCCTGACAGTCTAGTGGTTAGGACTCTGCACTTTCATTGCCGAGGGCTCAGGTTCGATCCCTGATTGGGGAACTAAGATCCCACAAGCCACATGGCCCAAGAAAAAGTAGAGTTTAAGACAAAAATTGTTACTAGAGGCAAAGAAGGATATATTATAATGATAAATGGATCAGTCTGTTGGGAAGACATAACTATAAATATATATGCACCTAACAACAAAGTCCCAAAATACATTAAGTAAAAACTAATAAAACTGAAGGGAGACATAGATAGTTCAACAATAATAATTGATGACTTCACTACTCCACTTTCAATGATGACTAGAACAGCCAAACAGATGATCAGTAAGGAAAGAGAAGACTTGAACAATATTATAAACCAACTAGACCTAAGGGACATTCACCCAACTAAAACAGAATGCACATTCTTCTCAAGTATACATGGAAACATCTCCATGACTTAAAATAAGTACAAAACATGTACACTGAAAACTATAAAATATTACTGAAAGATTAAAGATGAACTAAACAAATGAAGATATCTCATATTTATAAATTGGGAAACATTATTAAAATGGCAATACTTCCCAAACTGATGTACATACCCAATGTAATCTCTATCAAAATCAGAGCTTGTTTATTTTTAAATTTTATATTTTTTTGGCTGCACCACGCTGCTTGTGGGATCTTAGTTCCCCAACCGGGGATTGAACCCGGGCCCCCTGCGGTGGAAGCTCCAAGTCCTAACCACTGGACCACCAGGGAATTCCCATCAGAGCTTGTTTAGACATGGAAGCAACCTAAACGTCCATCAACAGATGAATGGATAAAGAAGATGTGGTACATATACACAATGGAATATTACTTAGACATAAAAAAAAATGCCATTTGAAGCAACATGGATGGACCTAGAGATTATCATACTAAGTGAAGTAAGTCAGACAGAAAGACAAATATCATATGATATTGCTTACATGCGGAATCTAAAAAAATGATACAAACGAACTTATTTATAAAACAGAAATAGAGTCACAGATGTAGAAGACAAACTTATGGCTACCAGGGGAGAAAAGCAGGGAGGGATAAATTGGGAGACTGGGATTGACATATACACACTACTATATATAAAGCAGATAACTGATAAGGACCTACTGAATAGCACAGGGAACTCTACTCAATATTCTGTAATGATCTATATGGGAAAAGAATCTAAAAAAGAGTGGATAGGGACTTCCCTGGTGGTCCAGTGGTTAAGACTTCGAGCTCCCAATGCAGGGGGCCTGGGTTTGATCCCTGGTCAGGGAACTAGATCCCACATGCCACAACTAAGAGCCCACATGCTGCAACTAAATGATCCTGCATGCCACAACTAAGTCCCAGAGCAGGCAAATAAATAAATATTAAAAAAAAGTAAACATAAGGGACTTCCCTGGCGGTGCAGTGGTTTAAGAATCCTCCTACCAATGCAGGTGACACGGGTTTGATCTCTGGTCCGGGAAGATCCCACATGCCGCGGAGCAACTAAGCCCGTGCGCCACAACTACTGAGCCTGTGCTCTAGAGCCTGCAAGCCACAACTACTGAGCCTGCGTGCCACAGCGTGCCCCAACTACTGGAGCCCGCGCGCCTAGAGCCCATGCTCCGCAACAAGGGAAGCCACCGCAATGAGAGGCCTGCGCAGTGCAACGCAGAGCAGCTGCCACTTGCCACAACTATAGAAAGCCCACGCACAGCAACAAACACCCAACGCGGCCAAAAAAAAATTAAAAAAAAATAAAGATAAATAAATATCTAAAAAAACATTAAAAAAAGTGGATATGTGTATATGTATAAATGATTTACTTTGCTGTACAGGAGAAACTAATACAACATTGTAAATCAACTACACCCCAATAAAAATTTAAAAAATAAAAGTCAGGGGCTTCCCTGGTGGCGCAGTGGTTGGGGGGTCCGCCTGCCGATGAGGGGGACACGGGTTCGTGCCCCAGTCTGGGAGGATACCACGTGCCGCGGAGAGGCTGGGCCCGTGAGCCATGGCCGCTGGGCCTGTGCGTCTGGAGCCTGTGCTCTGCAGCGGGAGAGGCCATAGCAGTGAGAGGCCCGTGTACCACAAAAAATAAATAAATAAATAAAATAAAATAAAATAAAAGTCAGACACCAATCTCAAAAAAAAAATTCAGAGCTTCTTTTTTTTTTTTTTTACAATTGACAAGCTGACCTTAAAATTCATATGGAAATGCAAACAACCCAGAATAGCCAAAATGATCTTGAAAAAGAACAACATTGAAGACTTCACACTTCATGATTTCAAAACTACAAAGCTACAGTAAGCAACTCAGGGTGGTGCTGGAATAAGGACAGAAATTCAGATCAATGGAACATAATTGAGAGTCCAGATAAACCTTTACACTCATGGTAAGTTGATTTTCAACAAAGGTGCCAAGGCGAGTCATGGGGAATTAACAGTCTTTTCAACAAATAGTGCTGAGACAATTGGATATTCATGTGCAAATAAGAATAAAGTTGGACTCCCACCTCACAACATATACAAAAATTAATTTAGAATAAATGATAAACCTAAATGTAAGAGCTTAAATTATAAAACTTTTAGAAGAAAACATAAATGTAAATATCCACGATCTTGAATTAAGCAATGGTTTCTTAGATTCTGAAAGCACACGTGACAAAAGAAAAAAATAGATAAATTGGACTTCATAAAAATTTTAAACTTTTGTGCTTCACAAAACACCATCCAGAAACTGAGGGACTTCCCTGGTGGGGTAGTGGTTAAGAATCCGCCTGCCAATGCAGGGGACATGGGTTTGAGCCCTGGTCCAGGAAGATCCCATATGCCGCAGAGCAACTCAGCCTGTGCACCACAACTGCTGAGCCTGTCCTCTGGAGCCCGAGAGCCACAACTACTGAGCCCACGCACCACAACTACTGAAGCCCACGTGCCTAGAGCCCGTGCTCCGCAACAAGAGAAGACCCTACAATGAGAAGCCTGTGCACCGCAATGAAGAGTAGCCCCCACTTGACTCAACTAGAGAAAGCCCACGCGCAGCAACAAAGACCCAACGCAACCAAAAATAAATAAATTAATAAAAAAAAAAATTGGGCTTCCCTCGTGGCGCAGTGGTTGGGAGTCCACCTGCTGATGCAGGGGACACGGGTTCGTGCCCCGGTCCGGGAGGATCCCGCGTGCCATGGAGCGGCTGGGCCCGTGAGCCATGGCCGCTAGGCCTGCGCGTCCGGAGCCTGTGCTCCCCGGCGGGAGGGGCCACAACGGTGATAGGCCCGCGTACCGCAAAAAAAATAAAAATAAAAAAAATAACTGAAAAGGTGGGACTTCCCTGGTGGCGCAGTGGTTAAGAACCTGCCTGCCAATGCAAGGGACACGGGTTTGGTACAACTACTGGGCCCAAGAGCGACAACTACTGAAACCCATGTGCCTAGACCCCCTGCTCCGCGACAGGAGAATTCACCGCAATGAGAAGCCCGCGCACGGAAACGAAGAGTAGCCTCTGCTCGCTGCAACTAGGGAAAGCCCACATGCAGCAATGAAGACCCAACACAGCCAAAAAATAAAAGAAACTGAAAAGGCAACACACAGGATTGGAGACTATATTTGCAAATTATATCTGACAAGGGACTTATATCCAGAATATTTAAAGAACTCATAACTCAACAATGAAAAAACCCAATCTTAAAATGCATGAAGAATCTGAACAGATTTTTTTCCAAAGAAGGCATATGAAGAGCCAATAAGCACATAAAAAATGCTCAACATCATTAGTCATTAGGAAAATGCACATAAAAATCACAATGAGATACTACTTCACACTCACTAGGATGGCTATTATTAAAAAAGACACTTTTGGCTGGAACTGCCATCTTCCAGTCATTCACCAAAATGACGAACACAAATGGAAAGAAGAGAAGCACCTTCTTTATGTTCTCTAGGCCTTTTCGAAAACATGTTGTTGGTCCTTTGGCCACATACATGCAAACCTACAAAAAAGGTGATATTGTAAACCTCAATGGAATGGGCACTATTCAAAGAGGAATGCCCCACAAATGTTACCAAGGCAAAACTAGAAGAGTCTACTATATTACCCAGCATGCGGTTGGCACTGTTGTAAACAAACGAGTTAAGGGCAAGAATCTTGCCAAGAGAATTAACGTATATACTGAATGTATTAAACATTCTTAAGAGCCAAGATAGCTTCCTGAAACATGTGAAGGAAAATAATCAGAAAAAGAAGGAAGCCAAAGACAGTGGTACTTGGATTCAACTAAAGCACCAGCCTGTTTCACCCAGAGAAGCAAACTTTGTAAAAACCAATGGAAAGGAGCCTGAACTGCTGAAACACATTCCCTATGAATTCACGGCATGAAAGGTATAAAAAAAAAATAAAAGGCCTTGGGACTGTTATAAAAACCACTGAACTGTACACTTTAAAAGCATTAATTGTATATGAATTATATTTCCACAAAGCTACTATTAAAAGTATATATATACATATATTTAATGTACACACATGTGTATATACAAAGTTTATATATTTAAATATATACATATATGTATATATGATATATATGATGCACACATCAGAAAAATTGAATATAAAACTAAAGAAAGTGAATAATAAAAAAATCTTGAAATCATCTAATGATGATTTTCAAAGAAAAACTAGAACAGATATCATTTCCATGAAAGCTTGGTGGTTAATTTCCTTGGTCAAGGAGCTGCCTGCCTTAATCTCTAGATTACCTCAGCATATGCACATTCTCACATTAATAATACATATATACAGTCTGCAGGTATTATCAAGCCATTGGCATTTACCTAGTAAATCAAACATATTTCCTGGGCTCCAAGTTTATATTAAATTCTGATTTACCTTCCAAGGTGTTTTAGACAAGGATTCAGATAAGCTTTGGCAAATGACCTCGAGGGAAGTACTTTGGTTTTGAATGACCTAGATGGATTTTTCTGCTAAGGAGCTTTACTTGAATAACTGCTCACCTTTTTAACTCATCTGCTATGGCAGACACACTGATCTCTGAAAGTATAAGTTTAATCCTTAAGGCTGAAGGAAAGCAGCTAGTTTTCCTAGCTCAGATAATCAAAGTCTGGCCCTCAGGCTTCTTTAGTTAGCTGATAAAAAGGATAAAACGGACTCCTTGAATAACACATGAGCTGCGATGGTGTTGGGTAGATGAATTTTGGACTCTGGTGATGTAAGAAGTCCAAGAAAAGGGCTTAAGACTTGTTTACTGTCATTAATTTCATATTATTTAATACAATCACAATATATAATGTGTATGATTTTGTGTATGTATATATTTCTGTATAGGAAAAAAGGTCATGGAAGTGTTATCAAAATGTTAATAATAATGACCTCAAGGTGGTAGGTGATTATTATTGTTTTTTCTTTTTATTCTATTGGACTTCCCAAGTTTTACACTGTATATATGTATTACATTAAAAAATGTTTTTAATTGCAAAAGTGATTGTAAAAGAAATTCAAACACTAAAAAGAAATATAAAATAAAAATCGAAGTGCTCTCTCTTATTCCCTTTTTTCTGATTCACTTTTCAGAGGAAACCATTTAATAGTTTGATGTATCATTCATTCATTCATTTAGGTCACACTGCGCAGCATGCCAGATCTTAGTTCCCCAACCAGGAATCAAAACCTTGGCCCCCTGCAGCAGAAGCTCAGATTCTTAACCAGTGGACCACCAGAGAAGTCCCTCTTACGTTATGTTTATTCATATTATATATAGAATTTAAAAATGGGATCTTAATGTTTATGATTCTGTAACTTTCTATTCTAATTTTAAATATTTTTCATTTTTCTAAGTCAATCTCCTTTTAAACATCTGCACAGGTTAAATGAATCTGGGCAGATTTGTTCACTTTGCTATTGATGGGACATGTAGGCAGTTTCCAATATTCAGTAAGTATAAAAATGCTGCAGTAAATATCCTGGTGTATTTATTTTTCTGCACTCGTGCTATAATTTCTATATGCTTAATGCCTCAAGGTGTATTTCTTTTTATCATGGTGTGTGTGTGTTGGGGGGGTTCATTTAGCCCAGTGAGAGAGAGAGAGCTTCTGCAGCCAGGCTTTCTGGATTCAAAATCCACCTTTGTTGTTTACCAGCTGTGTGATCTTACAGATTACTTAACTTTTATAGGCCTTCATTTCCCCATCTGTAAAATGGAGAAAATAACATTATCTCCCTTGTAGGGTTGTGAGGAGGATTAAATGAGTTAGTAATTACAAAGCACTTAAAAGGGTGCCTACACATAGTAAGCTCTGTATAAGTGTTTGTAAGTTAATTTTAAAAATATCTGTTCCTTTCATTATCCCCTATAATGTTACCTCTTTAATTTATTATATAACAAAAACATAAGAATAAACTTACTTGAACTATATTGAGTTTTAAAAAGCTTAAGTAAATAACTATAGCACTCTCTCCATAGATAAAAGGTTAAATGATGCTGTAACTTAAAATTAAGAAACATTTCCATAAGATTATCTCAAAATGTCAGTATTGCTTCCTTTATCCTCTTAGACCTCCCATATATTTTTAAAAAATCATTTTTATTATGAGATTTTCAAATACACACAAAACTACAGACACTAGTATAATGAACCCCCATGTACTTATTACCCAGATTCAATAGTTATCCCCAGTGCATGGCCAATTATGTTTCATTTGTACTCTACCCACTATCCCCTCAAACTATTTTGTAGCAAATCCTAGTCATCATATCATTTTATCTGTAAATATTTTAGTATGCTTCTCTAAGCAATAAGGACTCTTTTTTTTTTTTGGTAATATAACCATTATATCATTATCACACATTAAAAACAATTAACAATAATCCCTTAATAGCAAATATATAGGAGAAACTTCAAATTTATACAATTATTATATGTTTTTCCCCAACACACTTTTTAAAATATCTAATAAGAAAATATAATTATTTATTTATTTATTTATTTATTTATTTATTTTCCTTTTTTTTTTTTGGGTACGTGGGCCTCTCACTGTTGTGGCCTCTCCCGTCGCGGAGCACAGGCTCCGGACGCGCAGGCTCAGCGGCCATGGCTCAGCTGCTCCGCGGCACGTGGGATCCTCCCGGACCGGGACACAAACCTGCGTCCCCTGCATCGGCAGGCGGACTCCCAACCACTGCACCACCAGGGAAGCCCCCTATAATTCTTTTTTTAAAAATTAATTTATTAATTTATTTTTTTTGGCTGTTCTGTGTATTCGTTGCTGTGTGTGGGCTTTCTCTAGTTGTGGTGAGCGGGGGCTACTCTTCGTTGCAGTGCACGGGCTTCTTATTGCAGTGGCTTCTCTTGTTGCAGAGCACGAGCTCTAGGCGCGTGGGCTTCAGTAGTTGTGGCGCACAGGCTCAGCAGTTGTGGTATGTGGGCTCTAGAGTGCAGGCTCAGTAGTTGTGGCTCAAGGGCTTAGTCACTCTGAGGCATATGGGATCTTCCTGGACTAGGGATCGAACCCATGTTCCATGCATTGGCAGGAGGATTCTTAACCACTGCGCCACCAGGGAAGTCCCAGAAAATAGACTTCTTTACAGAACTTAGGTTCTTGAAAGTCTTCTATTGAATGAATTTTCATAAATCAGATCTTACTTTTCCTTTAACTAAGTTATGAAGTACTTATTATGCACCTGAGCATGCTAATGAAGAGTAACAACCTTTTCTTTTAGCCTTGGAGAAAGAACAACTAACTAGGAACATAAAACACACAACTTTTACAACTATTATTTGTTTTCTGTCTTCATTACCAAGGGACATATGATGGATAGACTGAATCTTGTAAAAAATTGTCAAAATTTTAGAATATATTTATAAATACATCATTTTTGAAATCTTTAGAAAAGAAGGATGATTCCTAGAAGACAGCAATACTAAGAATTAGTCATCTCAAGCTAAACTTACTATCTTATTTTTTTAACTTTCAATTTTGAAATAAGTTCAAACACAAAAAAATTGCAAAAAAAAATAAAAAGACTTCCTACATATATACTTTACCCAACTTCCCCAAATGTTATTATTGGGATGTCATAGTTGAAATAAGTGGATTTCAAGAAGGCAATTGACAACATTTCCTTTAAAATCTTGGATACAAATATGTTCATTCTGCACTACAAGACTCAATTTTGGTTTTCATTTTCTTAGTATTGTCACTTTTTAAAAAAAAAGTATGTTAAAATTCTTATTGCTAAGAAGGATGTAAGTGGGTCAGGTGATAAATACTGTTAGGTAAAGTCATAGTTACCTGAACAACTACATCAAGAGAATGTTACTTAATGCATAAAAAACTGCTTGGTGAAAGGTTTGTGACACACCAGTGCCTTTGCTTTGGCCAAGTTCTGTCGCACCTTTATCTAATCAACTACTAACAAAGAATTTGGAAGGATGGCTGATACATTTCACTACCCAATTGGGATTCAAAGAGATTGCCACAGGATGCAGTACTGATGCAGAATCAACAAGACGAAATTTAATAAGTCTAAACATTAAGGACAAAAATATTAACCGCTAAATTAAAAGACTGAAGAAAAGCTGGCTTGGCAGTTCAGGTAGCAAGAAGTAAGGGCTTTAGTTTACTGCAGACTCTGTATGAGCCTAAAGAGTGATGTGACTACCACCCTCCCAACCCAATGCAACAGAAGACTTCTCCTCGTCCTGGTCTGATCACCTTTAAAGCACAATTTTAGACTTAGGAATAAGTTAAAGAATTTTAGGAGAAACTGGACCATGACCAAGGAGGGTAAAGCTGTTGAAGGAACTAGACTTACTTTGCCTGGAGAAAAAAGGACGTGGAATCATTACTGCTGTCTTTAATTGTGGTGACCTGTCCCATGGAAGAGGGAGCAGACCTAGCATGCCATATTAGAGAGCACAACTAATAATGTAATTAATATTAATAGCTGGCACTTTTGAGTGTTTAATATGTGGTAGGCATTTACATGCATTATCTTGTTTATATATTTATTCTATGAGGGGTTAGTTTCTATTATTATCTTAGGCTTATAGATTAGGAAAACAAAACTCAGGCCAAGGCAACATAGTACATCAAAGTAGCTAATGTCCATAATGAATTAATACTTGTAATATATTTAGAAGAGTGTCAGGACATGATAAGTGCCTAAGAAAATTAAGCAGCAATAATAATAATGATAGTGTCATTATAATTATATTTAAATATTATTATTATTGTATTGACTTAGGTCAGTGGTTCTCAGCCTTGGCTACACGTTAGAATGACTTTAAAAAATACTGATGTCCGAGGACTTCCTTGGTGGTCCAGTGGGTAAGACTCCACACTCCCAATGCAGGGGGCCTGGGTTTGATTCCTGGTCAGGGAACTAGATCCCGCATACATGCCGTAACTAAGATGTCTGCATGCCGCAACAAAGATCCCACAAGCCGCAACTAAGACCCAGTGCAGCCAAAATAAATAAATAAATAAACATTTTTTTAAAAAATACTGAAGTCCGGATTCTACCTTCAGAGACCCTGACTGAAGGGGTCTGAGATATGACCTGATCGTCTGACATTTTAAAAGTTCCCCAAGTGAAGAAAACATTCACAAAGACACATCTGATAAAGACTACTATCAGAATATACAAAGAACACTTACAGTTCAACAAGAAAATGAACAATATGCTTAAAGAATGGGCAACAGATCTGAACAGACACCTCATCAAAGAAGATATACAGGTAGCAAATAAGTATATGAAAAGATGCTCCACATCACAAGCCATTAGGGAATTGAAAATTAAAACAATAATATGATACTACTACACACCTATTAGAATGGGCAAAATCCAAAACACTGACAATAGCAAATGCTGACGAGAATGTTGGGCAACAGGAACTCTCATTCACTGCTTATGGAAATCAAAATGGGGGGGAATTCCCTGGAGGTCCAGTGGTTAGGACTTGGCGCTCTTGATCCCTGGTCAGGGAACTAAGATCCCACAAGCTATGCAGCTCAGCAAAAAAAAAAAAAAAAAAAAGAAAAAAGAAATGCAAAATGGTATAGCTACTTTGGAAGACAGTTTGGCAGTTTCTTACAAAAGTAAACATATTCTTGGGCTTCCCTGGTGGCGCAGTGGTTGGGAGTCCGCCTGCCGATGCAGGGGACATGGGTTCATGCCCCAGTCTGGGAAGATCCCACATGCCGCAGAGCAGCTAGTCCCGTGAGCCATGGCCGCTGAGTCTGCGCGTCCAGAGCCTGTGCTCCGCAACGGGAGAGGCCACAACAGTGAGGGGCCCGCGTACCAAAAAATAAATAAATACATAAATAAAATAAAAAGTAAACATATTCTTGTGGGAGGGAGGGAGAATTAGATGAAGGTAGTCAAAAGGTACAAACTTCCAGTTAAAAGAAAAATATGTACTAGGGATGTCATTTATGACATGATAACAATAATTAACACTGCTGAACGTTATAAATGAAAGTTGTTAAGAGTAAATCCTAAGAGTTCTCATCACAAGGAAAAAATAATTTTTTAATCTATTTCTTTAATGTGGTATCTATATGAGATGATGGATGATCACTAAACCTACTGTGGTAATCATTTCATGACATATGTGAGTCAAATAATTATGTTGTACATCTTAAGCTTATACAGTGCAGTATGTCAATTATATCTCAGTAAAACTGGAAGGAAAACAAACAAACATATTCTTACCATACAATCCAGAAATTATGGTCCTTAGAATTCATCCAAATGAGTTGAAAACTTATGTCCATGTAAAAATTTGCACCTGGATGTTTACAGAAGCTTATTTTTATTGCCAAAACTTGGAAGCATCCAAGATGTCCTTCAGTAGGTAGATGGATAAATAAACTTTGGTACATCCGGACAACATAATATTATTCAGCCCTAAAAAGAAATGAGCTATTAAGCCATGAAAAGACATGAAAGAACATTAAATGCATATTACTAAGTGAAAGAAACCGACATGAAAAGGCTATATACTATACGATTTCAACTGTATAACATTCTGGATAAGGTAAAACAACAAACAAGGTAAAAAGATTAGTGGTTGCTAGGAGCTAGGGGTGAATGGGATGAATACATAGAGCACAGGTGATTTTTAGGCCTGTGAAACTATTCTATAATGATGGATATGTGTGATGATATATTTGTCAAAATCTGTAGACTATACAACACCAAAAGTGAACTCTAATGTGAACTATGGACTTTGAGTGATAATGATGTGTCAACCTAGGTTCGTTAATTGTAACAAATGTACTATCCTGTGGGGGATTTTGACAGTTGTGCATGTATAGGGGCAGGAGGTGTATGGGAATTCTCTGTATTTTCGGCTCAACTTTACTGCGAACCTAAACTGCTCTAAAAAAATAGTCTATTAAAAAAAAAAGTGCCCCAAATGACTCTTATGTGCAGCTGAGGTTGAAAATTACTGGTCTAGGTTCTCTGCATACTCAATCTCCTTCAACTCTTCTAATGTTCATCTAATTATGTAGCTGTTGTCATCCTTTTTTACATATGAGGAAACTGAGGTTTGGAGGGATCAAATAATTTATCCAAGTTCACCCAGGTAGTAAAATGGGAACAGCGTTTCAGATATTGGTCGGCCAGCTTCTACCACACCACTTTTTAATAATTGGAGCTAATAGATTGGGGTAAAATGCATTGCCTCATGAAATAATCATTTCTCAACACTGGAAATATCATAGAAAAGGCTGGATAACAAGTCAGGGATGGCACAGACAAATTACTACATTTTTTTTTCAGTACGAGGGAAGACAGAGTAGGTTATCTTCAACATTCCTTCAGACTCTTAAGAGCCCGAAGAGTTGAAGGCCTGGGTTTCAGAACGAGACCGGTCCCTGAGGAGCTATGAGACCCTGAGCAAGTCACCTAACTTCTCTGAGCTTTTCCTCTTATATAAAGATAATACCAAAAATAATAATAATAATAATACCTACGCTGTTAGATCATTTTTATATATATAATAAAATTATATATGAGGATTAAATAATAATATATGTAAAAGTCTCTTGCTAACTGTAAAGCTTCATAGAAATCAATTTTAACTTTAAGGTGTTTAATCATCCTAAAACCTGGTTTGCATTACAGCACTCCTTTGTTTAAAATGTCCAAAAGCTCCCCATCACCCAAAGAACAACACTGTTCACCCAATGTTCAGACTCCTTAGCACAAGACCCTTAGCTAATTGATTCCAATTAACCTCAATGTTCTCTTCCAGCCACTACCTCCACCCTAGGTTCCAGCCAAATTAATTTCCTACTCTTCCAAAATGACTGATTACATTCTTTCATATTCAGAGCCTCTCAGAAATTGAGGAAAGCCACAGACATCCCCATTTCCAGTTAAAAGTTCAAGAAATGCCCAGACATCTTTTGTAGTGTATTTGAAATGTTTACAGCTAACAATGCTTTCGATACATAAAAAACTTAGTGTTATATAATTGTGTTATTCATAAGATTTATTTTAAAAATTACTTCATTGTAACGCCAATCAGTGGGATAAGAGTTTAAATTTGAATGAACGTCTTCCTTTTTGATCTTGTTGAACGGTTCCAGCTGTGTATATACTGAAGCTCCTTCATGAAAGTGGGGCCTATACCAAAAGGCAGCCTGTTCCCTCTCCTCCCCCAAGAGGAGTCCTCTCCACATCTCTATGCCTCTCCACGTGGTCTTCGTAATGTTTGGCCAGCTCCAAACATGGTTCACACATTATTTTTGAAGCCTTCCAAGATATCATTACCTCCTTGATGGTCCCAGTGTACCTGACAATATTATGTAATAAGTATGATCATGGAGCCAGACACAGTGGATGTGAATACATCTACCTTCCTCTAGACTTTTATAGTTTATTGAAGATGAGGTCTGTGACTTACTCACTGTACCTTACACTGCCTGGCACATAGCAATTCTTAAAGTTCATTATTCTTAGATTTTGACATAAAGGTGAAATATTAACATGTAAATATATCCTGGTTTCTTGGGACATATATTCAAGCACGGTCAGTTGCCTTCATCTGGGTCTCCTGTTTTCTGCAGGGCTTTATTCCTTTCCTTTAATGCTCTTTTTCCGGGATCTCATTTCAATTAAAAAATGATTCAATAATAAAATCACAAAAAAGGTCAGCATTTTTGGATAGGGTTTCTTTAAAGTATACTACAGCCATTAATTTTCCAGGTAGGAAGTGGGTGGTATAAATAGAGATGGTGAGGGAATAAAGGAAACTATACCTTTATATAATTATTTAAATTCTGATCTATTTTTTAAAAAAGTATTTTAAAGATTTCTTCTCCATTCTTATTGCCAAAAACTAGGCCCTTTCTCTCTCCACTACTGTAGGATTTTAGCAATCTCCCAGTTAATCTCCTTGTCTAGGTAGCTCCTTTTAGCCATTCTGGACACTCTTGCCCTATACATCTTTGTAAGACTTTTATAATTTTTCCAGTCAATGTTCTAGTCCAGAACTTGTTAGCTTCCTCAGCCTAAATTCTGCATCCCACACATTTAAGTCCCCGCTTACTTTAGCTCCTATCTTCTATATCATTGCTTAATGCTGGTTTTTGCTTGGGGCACAGGTCCTCTTTCCTTTGTTTCAGAACAGATCAGGCTTTGCCTGTATTCTTACTCCTCCCTTGAAGTGTTCACATTCTACCCATTCTTCAAGTCCAAAAGGAATGCCACTTCCTCCTTGAAGATTTTCCTGGCAGCTCCAAGTCACATTCATAGCTCACAAATAATTATTCTCATGTGCTGTACTTGGGACAAGATAGTGGAATCCTCCACTCTTTTCTCTTAATTTGACCTATTAACCGGAGACCTGGGAACACTTACCTGCTACAATGGGACATGTACCTGTAGATATCTGAGGTGTAAATCTGTAATTTCCAAAATACTAGTTCTTCAAGCAATGTAGCAGCTTCTCTGATTGCTTAAAGGAACACGACTCAAATACTATCATGTAATACTCATTTTCGTTTAAAATATGAAAAAGTGATAGTACAGTGGGTGTACGGGGCATGGGTTTACTTATCTCACAAACAAATGGATTCATTTCTTGATTTAAAAAAAAGCTATATTCACATTTCCAATTAATTACATCCTAAATGTCTCCAAGCCCGTCCCATAAGCAGGCATATTTTGTTTTCAACGCGTGTGAAATAAAACGTTTGAAGGTAATAATAATGGACATATTGGAGACTACAACACAGAGAAAGAACTCAAAAGCACACTCGAGGAGCTGCTTCTACTGGGGACGCCACTGGGCCTGATTCACGCTTTTGGGAGCCGCAGTGCTCTCTCTCATCTGTACAATGGAGAGGATACTCGACAATATTTACCTCCCAGGGTGGTGGTGAAAGTTTTCCTTTCTGGTGAACTGCCGGGCGGTTTGCCTACCGAATGGAGGCGCTTTTCTTCCCCCGACGCACTTCCGTGCGCGAGGAGGGATGACCAGCCGAGAGGAGGGGAAGCTCGTGGCGGAGGTCGCCTGGGCCGCAGCTTTCACGGGCGGCGTCGGGGCCTTCAGCTGGAGCACGTCAAATGTGTACACACCGTGCAAAACACGCTGAGCGTGCGTGCACCCCTGTGCGCGGGGTGCTGGGAGTGCGCTCGGATTGACAGCGAAGCGTGAAGGCGCAGGGCGTACGACAGAAAAGCGACAGCCGACGAGGTCGAAGGAGTCCGAGGCCCCGGTAGCGGCGACGACGCGTCCGGTCGCCCGGCGCCCCGGCTAGGCGCCCCAGCGCTGTGGGCCGACTGGTCTCCGCAGCGCCCCACGTGGCGGCCGGCAGGGTCGAGCGGGGAGAGCATATTTGCTCCGCCTCCGCCGCGCACGGTTGCCCTCCGCAGTTTCCCCGCCCGGCTCTCACCCGACCCTCCACCCATCCCCCTCCCGGATCGCGATGGACGCTGCATCTCCCAGCCGCCGCCGCCGGCAGCACCACGCGGGGCTCTGAGCAGCTGCAGGGCCTGAGGAGACGCGTGCCGAAGACGGGACGTGAGCTGGCGGCCGCCGGTCTGGGGAACCTCTCGCTTCCCTGTCACCAGGTCCTGGCGGAGGAAGGGGAGGGACGAGACGCGGCTTTTCCTGTGCCGCCTGCCCGGCTCGACCTGCGCGGCCTGCAGCTTCCTGGGAACTCGAGGGCCGCGGCCGGGCCTTGCTCTGCCCGCGGCCTGCTAGGAGCTGGACCGGGGCGGTTTGGGACGACAGGCCCGGGTAAGAGCTTGAGGGAAGGGGAGGCGGGAGCGCCTTGGGCGGTCGGAAAGGCCAGGCGTGGTGCAGGCATCTGGGATGCACGGCCGCGGGCCGGGAGCGAGACCCCGGACCCTGGTGAGGTCGGCGGGGCTGCCGCCGACTCACCCGCTTAGCCCCTTTGTTCCCCTCCTCCGGCCCTGCCCGCGTAGGGACCCGGCTTCTCCGAGCTGGAGCTCATGGCTGGCCCCCCTTGTCCTTGAGAAGGGTTCGCCGCCCGGCGGGGCCAGGGACGTCCCGCCGGGCCTCGGAGTTACGGGCGCCGCTCCCGGGAGACCCATCGCCCTGCCCGCCCCGGCGGCCTCCTCTCAGGCAGAGAGGCTTGCTGCTCCTCCTCCCAAACTTCCCCTCCTCCTCGACACAGGTACCTAACTTAGCCGGGTTTGGTGCCGGAAAACCTGAGCGCGGTGCCTGCGCCGCCCGGTGCGGAGTCGGCTGGGCCCGGAGTGTTGGGTCATCCCTGCAGATCGCCGCCTTTGGGTGCCCAGCGGGACCTGCCGCTGGATTTATACACCTGCAGCTGGGTTACGTGGGACCCAAAGCTGTCCTTCCGTCAGGGCGCTTACGAGCTTTTGTAGTGCTTATTGGGGCTGCTTTTCCGATGTTGTTGCTGCTGTCGTTGTTGTTGTTTTTAATTAACTGCCTCATTCTGTGGGGCTGGGGAAGGAGGACCGTAGATTGGCCTATGTTCTGATCCGTAACGTGTTAGTCCATTGCACTTACTTTTAGCATTTCTTTTTAAACTTTTAAGAACAGTTGTCAAGACTGCCAAAATTCCTAATAAAGTCTTTATTCATAGATAGATCTTGTATCTAATTATCATTTGTATTTGGACATCTTAAGAGCAGTAAATAAATTGAGAAGTCAGTAGAATTTATGAAATTGGAGGTAATTTTAAAGTAGAAACTTAATTTGGGGGGGAATTGGATCAAAGTGCTTAGTCTCCTTAAAATACTGAATCTAACCCTTATCAGAAGATCGGTTTTGGGTGGAGGAAGGGGAAAGAAGTTTGCTGGAAAAAAAAAAAGAACCTTTTTAGTAAGGTGTTGTTTGCTTTTTGGCGCAGACGTTAGTGATAAGCAGTAGTGGGATCCGAAGCTTGTTTGATTGTCTTTGACAAAGACGGCTCTGGTTTCCAGTTAAGCAGCAACCTAATCAGCTTATACTCTTGTGCAAAACTGGTTTTTATTTAGTACAATGTATGAAGTTAAACCCGAGGAATAAGGAAAGTTGAAAAACTGCATTAAGCGCGCTATCGAAACATACTTATGAGTCTTTTCTAATTCCTAGGAGGACAACACAAAAATTTGGCTCTAGCCGATGTAAAAGAAAAAAATTTTAAACCCACGCTGATCAGTCCTGGACATTTAGAGGACTTTTTGCCTTTACTTTTTAAATTTGAGCAAAGAAGCTTTTAAAAACAACATGGCAGACGTGGATCCAGATACATTGCTGGAATGGCTACAGATGGGACAGGGAGATGAAAGGGACATGCAACTAATAGCCCTTGAACAGCTATGCATGCTGCTTTTGATGTCTGACAACGTGGATCGTTGTTTTGAAACGTAAGTACATCCCTTCATCATCTTCCTTTGGGGTTGCTGTAGGGACATCTACATAACATGTTTTCAACCATTTGCTGATTTCAGTTTGTGTAGAATTTTGTTTAGTGAGTTTTAAAACTATCTTTTAAAAAGTTCTTGCAGTCTTCCATTTACACTTTCCTGAGAAATAAAAATTGGTAGGTGAACTAACTCTAGTAATGATAATTGTGATGACACAAATGCATGTTTATTGGATGAATAGGAATTAGGGAATACTGATTTTAACCCATAGCTTGATTGATTCAATTTCAAAACATGTTATGAGCTGGGAGAATACAAATAGTTCTTTAAAGGTGGCTATTTCTGTATCGAGTAATTGGCTTAAATTGACATGAAAATGCAGATGATAATGAACATATATTCCCAATTGCCCTTTCTTCATTAGTGTTAAGTCTTAGGACACTGTACCTTTTTTTTGGGTGGGGGGGGCGGTGCCACATGGCTTGCGGGATCTTAGTTCCCCCCCAGGGACTGAACCCAGGCTACTGCAGTGAAAGTGCTGAGTCCTAACCACTGGACCTTCAGGGAATTCCCTGTACTTTGTTAAGCAAATCATTGCTTTGTAAATTTCAGTTTGGAGAGGGTATAAATTGGATGTTAACCATATAGCATACTTTCCGGAATAAACAGACTTTGATGTTTGGAGAGTTTAAGCAGTTTTATTCAGAGGTTGTGTAGAATTTGTGCAAAAATGTAAAGGAATCAGTACTAGACTGGCCATTAATGCCATGTTTTTCCTCTTATGTGATACTTACCCAGTTAGATTAACTGTTCTTCTGAATGCTGAACACGTTTGGTTTTCATTGTTTATTTTACATTTATATTTATAATTTTGAATTCCGGTGATAAGTAAATGAAAACTCAGATGCTTCTATATTTGTTCTAATGCCGTTTTGAAGTAATTAGTAGAAAATGTTTGAGATGTTGCCATAAAATTTGGTATAATTATCTTAATTTCTTTGAGGTGAGAATAAAGGCTGAATTACTAAATTGACAAAGCATTTTTAATCATCTTCATTTTTGAATGATTAATGAAGATGAATTAATAAATAAATAGTTAATAATTCTTAGTTGTAAATCCCATTGAGACAGTACTATTATGATAAAAATCCTTATGAACAAAGTTCCCAAATCACAGTCTGTTAGTGACTCCTTTATTTCAAGTAGTTATTGTTATTGGCAAACTTTGAGAACATAATAATTTTGCTGCTCTGTTAACGCTTGTTTTGGTCAGATTCATAGAAAAGTGAAATAGGTTTTTGAACATTCATAGATTTCATTAGAGAGTTTTCATTGACCTGAGAATTACTTTCGGTATTTTAAAAAGTAAGTCAAATCAACTATCATGTCTTCCATTAAGTAGTAACGTATAGTAGAGGTGTTTGTAATGGCATTTTTTAGAAGTGTTATTATATTGAAACAATTTTAAAGGAAATTTTTATTTTTTAAATTTTTTACTTTATAAATTTATTTATTTTATTTTTGGCTGCGTTGGGTCTTCGTTGCTGTGCATGGGCTTTCTCTGGTTGCGGCGAGCGGGGGCTACTCTTCATTGCATGGAGGTACCATGGATGATTCAGGTTACAATGGATGATGATGCCATTCAGTGAGAGAGAACACTGGAAGAGGACCATGTTTTTGTTTTTTGTTTTTGTTTTTTGGTTTTTTTTGGCCACGCCTCATGGCTTGTGGGATCTTAGTTCCCCAACCAGGGATTGAACCTGGGCCCCTGAAGTGAAAGCGCCAAGTCCTAACCACTGGACTGCCAAGGAACTCCCATGTTTTGAGGGGCTGAGATCATGAGTGTGGTTGTGGCTAGATTCTCATATCTGCTTTGCATTTATTGTGTTGCATTATATTGTTTTGACTGAAATATATGAAAAAAAACTCATCCCCCGCATAGATGTAGCTGGAAAAGGGAGGAATGTTGTAATGATTTTTTGCGTGTAATTATGGATATTCTTCTTTGATATCATACGAAACTGAGGGTGGGAGTGTAGTTTCTTTTTTTTTTAATTAATTTTTATTGGAGTATAGTTGCTTTACAATGTTGTGTTAGTTTCTGCTGTACAGCAGAGTGAGTCAGCTATATGTCCCCTTCTTTTTGGATTTCCTTCCCATTTGGGTCACCACAGAGCATTCAGTAGAGTTCCCTGTGCTATACAGTAGTTTCTCATTAGCTATCTATTTTATGCATACTAGTGTATAGGCAAGTGATAGTTTCTGAAGGGTTAGTTATAATGTGGGTTCTGAAATATCAGTGAACTTGTCATACTCTTGTACATTAAAATCTGTTGGTCTCTCTGGTACTTTGAATGGGTTGGTTTTTTAAAAAATATTTATTTATTTATTCTTTTGGCTGTGCCAGGTCTTAGTTGTGGCACGCAGGATCTTTAGTTGCGGCATGTGGGATCTAGTTCCCTGACCAGGGATTGAACCCAGTCCCCCTGCATTGGGAGCATGGAGCCTTAGCCACTGGACTACCAGGGAGGTCCCTGAGTGGGTTTTTTTAAACCCATGTTTAAGTTTTAAAGATCATGCACTGGTCATGTGAAAAGTATTGGTCTACTGAGTTATACAGATATTCCTAATGTTGCCATATGTCATTCTACAGTATCACAAACTCACATTTGTTATTGCGACTACTAATCTCATCAGAAAGGTCTTTAAATATTGGGAAGCTCTGTCAAGCTCCTGGTGGCAGGTACAAGTTGTGATTTTTGCTTGAAAGCTTGAATGTTATCATTGGCAACAAATACTGTCAGTTGTTTTTCCTTGAAGTGAAAGGCTTACTTGGTTAATTTTTGAGAAAATGTTTGCCAGATATCCAAGTCTGAATAACCACAATTTGCCTGAAGTTTTTTCAAGTAAAAATGATGTTGCATGAAAAAAAGTGGCTAGTTCAGCTCTCCAACAGTTGTACAAGTACTCTTCCTGTGCAGAAGTGCTTTATGCTTACTTTCCGTTTCCTTAAGTAGGATATTAAAAAGATATGTATTCAAGGGTTGAGGTTTAGTAAAATAAATAATTTTTCCCCCCATGCTAGAGCTTGGCAGTGAAGAATACCATACCATTACTAGTGGTACAGTTTAGTGCCGCTGCCTTGATTCATGCTAAAGCACCAGCAGTTTTATCCACCATTGCTTTTGCATTAGTGCACATTAACGCAGGGAAGAGAGGGATTAAAGAAGAGAAAGAACAATTATGTTGCATACTCGTGAGAGGTCAAGTAGGGTGAAGACTAAAAGGTGTCCTTTGGATTTAGCAACATTTCCAAGATCATTGATCTTTTTTCTTTTTAATAAATTTATTTGTTTTATTTATTTTTTTTGGCTGCGTTGGGTCTTCATTGCTGCGCACAGGCTTTCTCTAGTTGCGGTGAGCGGGGGCCACTCTTCGTTGCAGTGTGCGGGGCTTCTCATTGCGGTGGCTTCTCTTGTTGCGGAGCACAGGCTCTAGAGTGCAGACTGAGTAGTTGTGGTGTACGGGCTTAGTTGCACCGCGGCATGTGGGATCTTCCCGGTCCAGGGCTTGAACCTGTGTCCCCTGCATCGGCAAGTGGATTCTTAACCACTGTGCCACCAGGGAAGTCCCAAGATCATTGATCTTAATGAGAGCTGAATGGAGTGGCTTGAGGGCCAGATTTGAATGAGCTGAAGAAAGAAATGGAGACAGGGAGTATGGAAAAATTTTTGAGAAGTTGTATTGGAATGGGAGTGTGGGGCTTTTTCTTTTAGAGGTCAGAGAGTTAGTAGAGAAAAAAAAAAGTTAGGAGAGAGAATGGATAATTCATAGTATAAGGATTCTGAGAAACTGGGAGTAATGTGCATAATGTGAATCACGTGGGGATCTTGTTAACATTGCAAATTCTGATTCAGTTGGTATGGTGTGGTGCCTGATATTCTGCATTCCTAGTATGCTCTCAGATACTGCTGAAGTTGTTGGTTGGAAAATCCCACCTTGAGTATTAAAGCTTTGGTCCACTGGTGGAGAGATAGATTTAAGGTAGTGTGTTCCTTGTTGTAACACAGGAAAGAGGAAGATGTTTTAGGTTTGATGGTAAAAAGTTGAAGGGATTTCTGTCTGATGACGTCTATTTTCTCCCTGAAGTAGGAGATTGAAAACAATGGTAATATCTAGGATTGGTATGGAGAGATGATTATGTTCATGCAGTGCTTGTGGCTTCATAGCAGATATCCCTGCCTATAAGCTAACTATACGCAGAGTTCCAGTCTTAAAATATTTTTATGGTCTTTTTTTCCCCAGCTTTATTGAGGTATAATTTACTATAGTCTAAAAATACTGATTTGACTGTATTATTCCTCTTTACAAAATCTTTTGTGTTCTTTACCTAGTGAATAAAATTTAAATGCCTTCAAATACCTCTGCTGCATCTCACGCATACATACTACTATTACTTTTGTTTTTCCATTGCTAACATACTGCTGTTGTACAGTAGCTAGATATTGAAGAAATTCTTTATATTGTGCCTGTTTTCCATAGTCCTTAAAATGCTTATAGAAAGTACTTTTGGAGTCAAACTGGTTGAGGAGTCTTCTGGAGGAAGAGCATCGTGTTCTTCTCTAAAGGAGAAACAGTGATCACATCGATATGTATTGATGTTTTCTCTACCCACTTCCATTAATGTACCTGCCTTTTCCATATTTTTTTCTACCCAGTGGCAGAGTAATAGGGAAGTGAAATTACTTTTTTTTTATCAGTCCTGCAGCCGAGCCTTCCCTGCACAGAGAATGCTCATTGTATCAAACACATATAATCCTGAAAAGTTAGATAAGTGAATTTCTGTAAACAGAGCAGCTGTATATGTGCTTTTCAGTGGACAGCAGAGAGAAGTGCTGGAAGATGAGAAGCATGCTCTGTCAGTGCTCTAGGGGGCTCATAGATAATGAGCTTCAGTGAGCTTTCATTTTGTTTTCAAAGTGTCTGTCACCTTAAAAATGTAAAAAACAAAACACTCTTCTAGTTTACAGCAATATATATGTATACTTTGCATAGTACTTGTTGACTGTGTCATTAGATCTTTTTTTTTTTTTGCGGTACGCGGGCCTCTCACTGCTGTGGCCTCTCCCGTTGCGGAGCACAGGCTCCAGATGCGCAGGCTCAGTGGCCATGGCTCACGGGCCCAGCCGCTCCGCGGCATGTGGGATCCTCCCGGACTGGGGCATGAACCGTGTGCCCTGCATTGGCAGGCGGACTCTCAACCACTGCGCCACCAGGGAAGCCCGTCATTAGATCTTTTAATGCCTCAGAGCCCAGCACTGTTATTCTCATCTTTGTATCCTACCCCCAACACTTAGCACAGTGCTTGGCACCAAAAGGCATTCAGTAAGGGACTTCCCTGGCGGTCCAGTAGTTAAGACTCCACGCTTCCACTGCAGGGGACACGGTAGGTTCGATCCCTGGTTGGAGAACTAAGATCCCACATGCCGCAGAGTGTGGCCAAAAAAACCCAAAAACAAACAAAACAAAAGGCATTCAATAAATATTTGTTGAACGAATTGTCAGTTTTGTGTGTGTATTTTAATTGGAGAAAAACAAGTCTACATATTGGAATTTGACTTACTCCTTTTTCTTTGAGAGGGAAGGCTGTAATTTTTAACTGTATGCCAAGAGTTATTGTAAGTTAAGCAATACAGAGTCAAGGCTGGGGGCAGGGGCAAGAATGGAATAAAAGATAAAATGGATCAAAAGATGTTATTTATTATCTTCAAGAAACAAAATTTATTAATTTTTTACAGTTAAAATTTTTAGTGTTTTTTTTTTTTTTTTTAGTAAATGAAGTGCTCAATTTAGGGACTATATTCAGTAAAATATCGCCACGATAGATAACTTCCTTTATCTAAAAAAAGTTAAATTTCTTTATATTGTAAATCTTCTGAAATCTTGGTCCAAGTCATATAGTCTGGAAAAAAGCATATGGTAGTAATAGTATAGAAAGGATTACAGTTCCTAAGAGAAATTCTTTCTCTTTGTAACCTCATGAAACTTTTTTTGCACTTGTTTTAAGTTACTTATCTCTGTTTCCATTAGGGAAAGATTCTTTCATCATTGCAGGTAGCATTTTGGAAACTATTGCTTAAATTGGATTCATCTGAACATTCTACTAAATCTCATTTGTGTAGTTGACTGATCTGACCGTAGTTCTGTAGAGATTGAGTGATCTTAAAGTTTCCTAATTAGGACACCTTTGGGTCTATAAATTGGTATTATAGTATAGTACTGGGTTTAATATGTAAAAATAATTTCTACCTATGATGTAAGAGGTAAATATTTAGCAAGTTTAAAAGTTTTATTAATCCTTTAATTGTGATGCATCTATTTGTGCCATAGATTTGTTCTTTTAGCACTATTCAGGGAGGACTGTGATTATTATATGTATGCTATTTAATTTTGTCTTAAATTTAAATTACATATGGATTTTGGCAGACGGATACAGTTGTGTAACTACCGCCACAACTAAAATTCAGAACAGTTCCATCATTCCCCAAAATTCTCTAGAGTTCTCCCTTTGAAGTTAAACCCTCCCCCAACCCCAGTGCCTGGCAACCAGTGGTCTTTTCTCTGTTGCTATAGTTTTGACTTTTCCAGAATGTCATATAAATGGAATGATATATACAGTGTGTAGCCTTTTGAGTTTTCTTGTAGTATATTACATTTGAGAGTCATCTATATGTGTATAACAGTAATAGCTAAATAGTATTTCATTTTATGGATGTACTGCAGATGGTTTATCCATTCACCTCTTGAAAGACATTTGGGTTTTTCTAGTTTTGGTGATTATAACCAAAGTTGCTATAAACATTAGCATACAGATTTCTGTGTAAATTTGAGTTTTTATTTCTTCTGAATTTCTTACAGATAAATGTGACAAGATGTAGAAACTGATGAACTGATTGCAAAATTCATTTGAAAATGCAAAGGACCTAGCTAGCCAAAACATGAAGTATAAGGTTGGAGGACTAATACTACTGTATTTCAGTTCTTATTATGCAGCTGCAGTAGTCAAAACAGTGTAGTATTGGTATAAAGGTAAATGGATCAATGATATAGAATAGAGAGTTCAGAAATAGACTCATACCTAGACAACTTATTTCAACAAAGGTGCAATGACAGTTAAGTGGAAAAAGGATATTTTTTTATGCTGCTGGAACAACTTGGTATCTATATGCAAAAAAGAAAAAAATTAACCTTTACCTATACCCCACACCATATACAAAAATAAGTTCAAAAGGGATCAAAGACCTAAACATAAAACCTAAAACTATAAAACCTCTAGAAGAAAACATAAGAGAAATCCTTTGTGACCCCAGGTTAAGCAGATATTCTTAAATAAACACCAAAAGCACAATCCATAAGAGAATAAATTGATGTGTTTGAGGGGATTTTTTAAAATTAATTAATTAATTTATTTAAAAAATTTATTTTTGGCTGCATTGGGTCTTCATTGCCACGTGTGGGCTTTCTCTAGTTGCAGCGAGTGGGAGCCACTGTTAGTGGCGGTACACGGGCTTCTCGTTGCGGTGGCTTCTCCTGTTGCAGAGCATGGGCTCTGGCGCATGGGCTTCAGTAGTTGTGCCATGCAGGCTCAGTAGTTGTGGCTCACAGGCTCTAGAGCGCAGGCTCAGTAGTTGTGGCACATGGGCTTAGTTGCTCCGCAGCATGTGGGATCTTCCAGGACGAGGGATCGAACCTGTGTCCCCTGCATTGGCAGGTGGATTCTTAACCACTGTGCTACCAGGGAAGTCTGTGTTTGAAGGTTTTTACTAAATTCAATTTCTGTAATAGAGGACTGCTCAAGTTACTTAATTTTTCTTGAGTGAATTGTAGCATGTCTTTCAAGGAATTGGTCTATTTAATATAAATTAAAATTTATGGGCATAATGTTGTTTGTAGTATGCTTTTTTATCCTTTGAATGTGTATATGGTCTGCAGTGATAATTCTCTTTTTTTTTCACACACACACACACACACACACACACACACACACACTGTATTTTATCTTTACAAGAGATAAACTGGCAACAAGCATTGTAAATGGATGACCACAACAAAAGCAACAGTGATTGCAATTACCAAACACGAAACACACTCATACTATGTCATAATATTGACATTCAGTCCAGTAATCCTCCACTGTAACAACTCCTTTACTTTGCAGTGAAAATTGATTTGTATATTTTTTGCCTCTGAATCCTTGTGGGATTTTTTTTTTCTTTTATTCAAACAGAAAGCCACAAAAATTATAATCATCCTGATCAGTTCACTCAGTCCTATGTAATTAATTTTTTTTCATCTTGATCTTTTGTTAGCACTTTTATGAATTCATCAGTTTTCCATTAGAGTTCTGAAAATGCTTATTCATTCAGTTCAGCAGTATAGTCAGTTACCAGAAACCTGTACTTGTCACAGTCTTTTCCATGAATTCCTTGAAGATGAAACGCTTTTATAGGAACATTTTTGCAAAAGCATCAGAGTACACCCAGAACTGTCTGTAAATGATAATTATCTTTTTCATCCTGATATTGGTAATTTTTATATTTTGGTCAATCTGGCTAGAGATTTATGAATTTTATTAATTTTTTCAAAGAATCGGCTTTTAGTTTCATTCCTTTTTTCTATTTTTCTGTTTTAAGTTTCATTGATTTCTGCTTTTTATTATTCCCTTCTGGGTTGATTTGGGGTTTAATTTGCTCTTTTTTTCTAGTTTCTTAGGTAGAAGCTGAGATTTGAGACCCTTTCTAATATAAATTTAATACTATAAATTTTTCTTTTATGTTTTCATTGATGTTCTATATTCATTTTCACTTGGTTCAGAATATTTTAAAATTTTCATTGAAACTTTCTTTTTTACCCTTGGGTTATATAGCAGTATGTTGCTTAATTTTCAGATATTTGGGGATTTCCCAGATATTTTTGTGTTATTATTGTGGTCAGAGGACACACTTAATATTATTTCAGTTATTTTAGATTTATTAAGGTTTTTTTATGGCCCACAGTATGGTCTATTTTTGGTAAATGGACCATATGCACTTGAGAAGAATATATATTCTTCTGTTGTTGGGTAGAATGTTCTACAAGTGTCAAATTAGGTCAAGTTGATTGACAGTGTTGTTCAGTCTATATCCTTGTTGATTTTCCGTCTGTTTTATAGGTTACTGAGAGAGGCGTGTTGAAGTCTCCAAGTATAGTTATTGATTTATCTATTTAGCTTCATTTCTCTCCATTTTTGCTTCATGTATTTTGAAGCCCTGTTAGATGTCTTAAGATTGTTAAGTTTTCTTGTTAAAGCGACCCTTCTATCGTTATGTAATGTCCCTATTTCTCTCTGATAATTTTCCTTGTTCTGAAGTGTACTTTGACATAAATATAGCTACCCCAGCTTTTCTTTTTTCTTTTTTTTTTTTTTGCGGTATGCGGGCCTCTCACTGTTGTGGCCTCTCCTGTTGCGGAGCACAGGTTCCAGACACGCAGGCTCGGCGGCCATGGCTCACGGGCCTAGCTGCTCCGCGGCATGCGGGATCTTCCCAGACCGGGGCACGAACCCGTGTCCCCTGCATCGGCAGGTGGACTCTCAACCACTGCGCCACCAGGGAAGCCCCCAGCTTTTCTTTTGATAGTGTTTGTTTGCTATATCTTTTTCCACTTTTTTGTTTTAACCCGTCTGTAGCGTGAGTTTCTTGTGGACAGTATGCAGTTAGCTTGTGTTTTTTAATCCAGCCTGACAATCTTTGTTTCTAATTGGTGAGTTTAGACCACTTACATTTAATGTCGTTTTTGGTATGTTTACATATGTGTCTAACATTTTATTTGGCTTTTTTGTTGTTCTGTTTCTTTTTTTGTGTCTTTGTTTTTTCTTTCCTGCCTTTTGAATTACTTGAATATTTTTGTAGCATTCTATTTTAATTTACCTATAGTTTTTTTTGACTCTGTCTCTTTGTATTTTTTAGTGGTTGCTTTAGGGATTGCAGTTAACTCAGAGTTAACGTTTAACCATTTAAAGTGAAATGATGAAGGCTTACAACTATGTAGATTCCTTTATCCCTGTGTTACAGTTGTCATATGTATTGTCTACATATGTTGAAAACCTCAAGAGACAATGTTGTAATTTTTGCTTTCAGCAGTTTAATAGGGAGAAAATAATCTATTATATTTACCCAGATACTTATCATTTCTGTTGTTCTTCCTTCATTCCTGAAGTTCCATGTATCTCTCTGGTGTCATTTCTTTTCATCTTGAAGAACTTTCTGTAGCATTTCTTTTAGGAGAAGTCTTTCGGTGGTGAGTTCTCTTAGTTTTCCTTCATCTGAGAATGTCTTTATTTTACTTTCATGCTGTGAAGATATTTTGCTGGATATAGAATTGTGTAGTGCCAGTTCTTTTCAGCATTTTAAAGATGTTGTTCCACTATCTTCTGGCTTTTATGGTTTCTGATGAGAAATCTGCATTCATTCTAATCTTTGTTTCTTTGTGTTGTTTTTCTGCTTTCAAGATCTTTTTTTCTCTACCTTTGATTTTTTGCAGTTTGATTATGATTTGTCTGTACATGGTTGTCTTTGAATTTGTCTTATTTCAGGTTTAATGAGCTTCTTAAATCTGTATGTCTTTCACCAGATACAGAAAGTTCCTTCAAATCTGTATTCTGTACCAATTTTTTTCTCATTCTGGGACTCCAGTGGCACAAATGTTACTTTTTGGTATGCTCCCTCAGATCCCTAAGAATCTGTTCCCCTTTTTCCCCCCAGTTTTTTTCCCTGTGTTCTTCAGACTGGATAATTTTTGTCGATCTGTTTTCAGATTCACAGATTCTTTATCTGTCATCTTCATTCTGCTCTTGAGCCCATCCAGTGAAGTATTCTTTTCCCCACAAACTGTTTTTTCATTTATAAAATTTTCATTTGATTCCTTTCATACTTTGTATTTTTCTGTTGAAGACTTCTGTTTCCAATCATTTCAAGAATGTTCACATTCAGGAATGTTCGTGGAGTATAGTTATAATAGCTGATTTAGAGTCCTCTCTGATAATTTTAACAACTAGGTTGTCTCAGGCTTATATGTGTTGACTGTCTTCTTTCTTGAATTGGATAGATCATATTGTATTGATTTTTTGTGTGTTTCAGGTTGTTTTGGATTTTATCCAAGACATTTGGAATATTATACTGTGAGACTCTGGGTTTTATAAAAACCCTCTGGAGAATGTTGATTTTGTTGTTTTCTTTTGCATGCAGTCAACCTGGTTAAATTTAGACTGCAAGCTCTGTCTTGCTCTCTGTGGGTGGTGGTTCCAATGTCAGTGGTTTCAAAGCCTTTGTTACGGTGTTTGGGTCTACTTTGTGCATGTGTCACTCAGAGTTTAGTCTGGGACTTGCTTGGGTGGTGGATTATGTCATAGTGCAGTTGTCAAAGTGTTTGCTATTGTTTTTTATCTCTGTCTTCCATATATTCAGAGGTGGGCTCAGAACTTGTGTCAGGGATCATTTTTCTAGCTCCTTTTTCTCTGAGATTTCCCCCACATCTTTCAGCTACCAGGAACCCTTTTTACTAGTGTTCTAGCTAGAAAACTGGGGATCTCTTGAAGTTTTAACCACATTTCCCCCACTCCCCACCCATTCTTCAACCCCCTTGTGCTGTCATATACTTTCTGGGACTGGGACTGCCCTCAGTGTGAAAGTAGTAAGAGAAAAGACAGAAAAAAAAATAGCATGATTCCTTTCATGCTCTTTTGGCTATAGGGGCTCCTTTTCTTAGTTCCCAGTTCTCCCAGGGCCTTAGATGCTTGTGCCACTGTGCATGTATCACGCAGAGTTTTGTTTGGGGCTTTCACCTGGGTCTGGCCTTGAGGCCAGACTGGGAGGAAGATACCCCAGGAATTTCTCTTCATACCCTCAGGCTCACAGAGGCCCCTTTTCTTGGTCCTCTCAGAGTTCTTTTGTACCCCCCTGCTACGTGGTTTCGGGAGTTGGCCTGTCCAGGGATCAAAGCTGGAAAAGAAAGGAAAGGAAAAAAGCCCTTGAAACTCATTTCCAACGTGGGTCATTATGTTTTGACTTCCTTCCCCAATCCATCTGCTGTTGTCTAGCTTACTTCGGTTAACAGATTTTAAGTTTATTTTGGGGAGTTATGAAATAGGTTTGTTTCAGAAATTTAGAAAAGTCAGAAATCTAGAGAATGAAAATTATAATTGCACCATCTAGAAATAAGCCATTTTAACTTTTTGCTCTAGTTTCTTTGCATATTTTTATGTGATAAACACCAAAATGGATATATTTTTCCCTTTTTCTTTCTTTAATTTCTTTCTTTATTTTCGGCTGTGTTGGATCTTCATTGCTGTGTGTGGGCTTTCTCTAGTTGTGGCAAGCAGGACTACTCTTTGCTGTGGTGCACGGGCTTCTCATTGCAGTGGCTTCACTTGTTGCAGAACACGGGCTCTAGGCGTGTGGGCTTCAGTAGTTGTATCATGCAGGCTCAGTAGTTGTGTCACATGGGCTTAGTTGCTCCACGGCATGTGGAATCTTCCCGGACCAGGGCTCAAACCTGTGTCCCCAGCATTGGCAGGTGATTCTTAACTACTGCACCACCAGGGAAGTCCCCCTTTTCTTTATGTATTTGTATCATTAGTTCTTAGTAAACAGCTTTAAAAAACCTGCATAATCTGCCATACGGATGTGTCATATGCTTAATTATACCCTTGTTATTAGATATATAGGTTATGCAACAATGAGCGTCTTTGTACATGCATTTTTGCCTGATGGTATGTTTTTTTGAACTGCTGACTTCAAAATTACATGTAAGAGGAAACCAAAGTTTGCTTATCTGTTTGGATTAATAATATTTAATTGTTTTTAGAAGTCTGACAAAATATGTTCATATATAATTACCTTCTCATGAGTAATTTCAAAGTGGAACTGCTATTGGTAGCAGACCTTGTGGTTTTTGATTGTTTTGAACTTTACAGTTGATTGCAGGAGAATCTAATTGAAGATAATGTTACAAGTTTTTATTCCCTGGAGGAATGAATGAGTAGGTTAGTGAATTTTTTTTAAATAAATTTATTTATGTATGTATTTATTTATTTTTGGCTGCGTTGGGTCGTCATTGCTGCACGTGGGCGTTCTTTAGTTGCGTTGAGCGGGGGCTGCTCTTCGTTTTGGTGTGCAGGCTTCTCATGGCGGTGGCTTCTCGTTGCGGAGCACGGGCTCTAGGTGTGTGGGCTTCAGTGGTTGTGGCTCATTGGCTCTAGAACGCAGGCTCAGTAGTTGTGGCGCACGGGCTTAGTTGCTCCGCGGCATGTGGGATCTTCCCGGACCAGGGCTCCAACCCATGTCCCCTGCATTGGCAGGCAGGTTCTTAACCACTGCACCACCAGGGAAGCCCCTGAATTTTATCTTTTAAGAGAAATCGGAATGGAAATTTTATAAGTTTATTTATTTAATTTATTTTTGGCTGCGTTGGGTCTTTGTTGCTGCATGCGAGCTTTCTCTAGTTGCAGTGAGTGGGGGCTACTCTTCGTTGCAGTGCACGGGCTTCTCATTGCAGTGGCTTCTCTTGTTGTGGAGCATGGGCTCTAGGCACGCGGGCTTCAGTAGTTGTGGCTCGCGGGCTCTGAGTGCAGGCTCAGTAGTTGTGGTACACGGGCTTATCTGCTCCGCAGCGAGTGGGATCTTCCTGGACCAGGGCTCAAACCCGTGTCCTCTGCATTGGCAGGCAGACTCTCAACCACTGTTCCAGCAGGGAAGTCCCCCAGAATGGAAATTTTAAAATAATGTTAATATATTCCCAGTTTGGTAGTGTAATTAATTAATTTATTTTGTATCTGCCTTAAGTACATGTTCATACAGAAATAAAGTCTGTATTGGAAATACAGAAATAAAATGTGGGTGTTGAATTTGGGGGGGAGTTATTTATGGCTTTTACTGTTCTAATCAGAGATTTTGTATATCCTGAAGTATTTGTCTATGTATATGTATACATCTTTAGATTATTTTTGTTTTCTTGGTGGAGGTTTGAATATTCTGTGTTTCATTTTTAAAGTTTATTAAATTCTCTCACAGCCAGTCAAATTTTATGAAATAAAGTTTTTAAAAAATATTTATCAATTTAGCACAAATGTAAAGGTAATATCATTTTTAGTGGCCTAGGAGTGGGGTAATAGGTACTCTAAAATGCTTCTGATGGGAGTATACAGTGGTATAGCCTCTTTAGAAGTCAGTTCGATAATATCTGTCAAACCAAAAAATGTACTCACAGAAATACTTCTGAAGGGACTTCCCTGGTGGTGCAGTGGTTAAGGATCCGCCTGCCAATGCAGGGGACATGGGTTCAAGCCCTGCTCCGGGAAGATCCCGCATGCTGCAGAGCAACTAAGCCTGTGCGCCACAACTACTGAGCTTGTGCTCTAGAGCCCGCGAGTCACAACTATTGAGCCCGCGTGCCACAACTACTGAAGCCCGCGTGCCTAGAGCCCCTGCTCCGCAACGAAGAGAAGCCACCAAAATGAGAAGCCCACGCACCGCAACGAAGAGTAGCCCCCGCTCGCCGCAACTAGAGAAAGCCCACACACAGCAGTGAAGACCCAATGCAGCCAAATAAATTAAATTTAAATAAAGAAAGAAAGAAAGAAAAGAAATACTCAAAATCTTTCCTTCATAAATACTGGTACAGATGTGCAAAGATATACTCCCAATATTGTTCACTGCAGGACTGCTTCAAGTAGTAAAAAAAACTGGAAACCATCTAAATGGTTAACAGTGTATGGCTATTCATTATATTGGCTATTATGTAGACATTAAAAAGATTGAACTAGACCTATTTATATTAATGTGGGAAGGTGGTCACAACATATTGATTAAAGAAACGAGCAAGTTATAGGATGGTATTTGTAGTGTGATCCTACTTGTAAATAACAAAAGCTTGATGACCAGGCACTGGAATCATCTGATGACTTGTTCTCTCACATGCACTTGAATACTGGCTTTTAGTTGCATTTGTTAGAACATCTACTGGCCTTGCCATGTGGCTAATTGAGCTTCCTTACAGCATGGTGGTTGTGTTCTAAGAGCAAGAGTCCTAAGAGAATCCAGTAGAATTGAGTTAATGTTAGAAGTCACAAAGTGATAACTTTCACTGTAATCATAAACCTGCCTGGAAACATAAACCCTCTCAGTAGAAAGAATATCAAAGTCACCTTGTAAAAAAGAATTTATGGATATGTGGGATGGGAAATAATGTGGATATCGTTGGAAAATACAATCTGCCACAGTATGTAATTCTTCAAGCCTCTATCCTTTGCATATACTCTTCTCCTTACTTAGAAGACAGGAGCTTGTCTGCTTGGCAAACTTCTACCCTATGGTTTATGGAGCATCTTTTATGTGCTAAACACTATATTTTATATACTTTATCCCAAGTTCTTGCAATAACTCTTCAAGGCAGAGAATGCCTTGATTTAACTCAAACTTCTTCCTTTTTTTGTGAGGTCTTCCTTTCCCCAAATCCCCTGAGCTGAGCTTTCCGTCTCACACCTTTTTTTTTTAATTGAAGTATAGTTGATGTGCAATATTACATAATTTATAAGTGTACAACATAGGGATTCACAATTTTAAAGGTTACACTCAATTTTATAGTTACTATAAAATATTGGCTATATTCCCTGTGCTGTACAATATAGCCTTGTAGCTTATTTATGTTACACATCGTAGTTTGTTCCTCTTAATCCCCTATCCCTATCTTGCCCCTTCCCCCTTCCTTCTCCCAACTGGTAACTACTAATTTGTTCTCTATATCTGTGAGTCTCTTTCTTTTTTGTTAGATTTACTAGTTTGTTTTATTTTTTAGATTCCATGTATAAGTGGTATAATACAGTATTTGTGTTTCTCTGACTTATTTCACTTAGCATAATACCCTGCAAGTCCATCCATGTTATTACAAATGGCAAAATTTCATTCTTTTCTTATGATGAGTAGTATTCCATTGTGTGCGTGTGTGTGTGTGTGTATTACATGTTCTTTATCCTTTCTTCTCTTGATGGACACTTCAGTTGCTTCTATATCTTGGCAGTTGTAAATAATGCTGCTGTGAACATTGGGCCACGTGTATCTTTTCAAATTACTTTTTTTGTTTTTGTTTTGCGTATATACCCAGGTGTGGAAATTGCTGGGTTACATGGTAGTTCTATTTTTAGATTTTTGAGAAACCTTTATACTGTTTTCCACAGTGACTGCACCAATTTACATTCCTACCAACAATGTTCAAGGGTCCCTTTTTCTCCACATCCTCACCAGCATTTGTTATTTGTGTTCTTTTTGATAATAGCCATTCTGACAGGTGTGAGGTGGTATCTCATTGTGGTTGACTAGCATTTCTCTGATGATTAATGATGTTGAGCGTCTTGTCATGTGCCTGTTGACCATCTACATGTCCTTTTTGGAAAAATGTCTATTCAGGTCTTCTGCCCATATTTTTAATCAGGTTGGAGGTTTTTGGTTTTTTTTAAATTATTTTTGGCTGCGTTGTGTCTGCATTGCTGCCCATGGGCTTTCTTTAATTGCAGCGAGCAGGGGCTTCTCTTGCTGTGGAGCACGTGCTCTAGGCGTGCAGTCTTCAGTAGTTGCAGCATGCAGGCTTCATTAGTTGTGACTTTCTGGCTCAGTAGTTGTGGCACTCGGGCTTAGTTGCTCCGAGGCATGTGGGATCTTCCCCAGTCAGGGTCGAATCCGTGTCCCCTGCATTAGCAGGCGGATTCTTAACCACTGTGCCACCAGGGAAGTCCCAGTCAGGTTGGTTTTTATTTGGATGTTGAGTTGTATGAGCTGTTTATATATTTTGGATATTAAACTCCCCCCAAAAAAACTTTTAATGAAACTCCTTCTTTCAGGTTTTTATTACAGCACTTATTATATTTATTTTTACTTACTTAAATTATATTTCTCTCTATTAAACTGAATTTTTTGAAACTGGGATTATTTTCATGTATTCATTTATCAAATATTTGAGTGTCCACTAGATAACCAGTACTGGACTTGGTTGTCGGAGAACAGAGATAGATAAGGTACAGACCTTGCTATCAAGTAGCTCATGTTTTCATGGATGAGACAGATAAATGGGAAAATATAGTTTGACAGATGCTTCTGATAGATGGGTTTCACTGAATGTTCTGAAACCACCCAAGAGGAACATAACTGAGAATGCGTGGTGAGGTTTGTCTAAGGCAGGCTTCCAAGAGGAGGTACTCTCTGACCTGAGTGTTCCTAACATTTTTTACATTTAATTTTAAAAGTTTCCTTGAAAAAGGAATACAAGTGAAAAGAGGAGAAGGGGCTAAATGTTTCTTGCAGAGGAGACCTGTTCAAGGCCACGAGGATCTGGAAAGTCTAGTGAGAGATTCTAGTTGGAATTTAATTAAGATATTAAACAGATTTAGGAGGTAGAACCATCAAGATTAGGTGTTGATTTTTGTATTTTAGAAACAGGAGTTTGGAAGAATTTTATGATTTTTACTTGAGTGGTTGGATGGCAGGTTAGAGAATAAATAGTATGGTTTTTGGTAGGGAAACTTTGTTTGGTTTTGGCAGGTTGTGTTTGATGGTTCCTGAAACATCTCTAGGTATGACAGATGAGTAAAGGAGGCAGTTGGGTCTGTAATTCTGGGCTTCAAGAGAGCAGTTTAGACTAGAGTCTAGATTTGGTGTTTTGCTTTCTATGGGAAATGAGAGATAAAAGTGGATTCACTTTTTTGTGTTGTGGGAAGGTGTGGGGCAGGGGAAGGAGACCTAATGGGGGTTGGTCTAGGATGAAGGCGTGTGTGGAGGGGTGGAGACATATTAGTGAGGGGTTGGGTATGGGGGTGGAGAGGCAGATCAGTAGGGGAGCTGATGGAATTCTTTTTTGTTTGGTTTCTCTTTCCATAAGCAAAAAAGTTCTTACTTTTTCTTGGTATCATTCATTCAACAAATAAAACTTGAGTATCTTCCCATATGCAGAGAACCGTGTTGGGTGCTGTGTGAAATACATCTCTGTTCCTGAGGAGCTTACAGATTTTTAGGAGAGAGTTACAGTGGACAACAAAAAATGAAATATAAATATAAATTGTCAAAGTAAATTAAGACAAAAAACAGGAGTCCTGTTTTGAGTAGTTAGTAAAGGTAAGCCTGAAGCTGAGGAGGTAACATTTAGGCTGACAGAAGGATGACAAAGAACCGGCCATGGGAAGAGTAGGGGGAAAAGCTTTTTAGGCAGAGGGATCAGCACACACATTAGCATCTTTATGTATCTTTATCTTTCTGTCAGTCTGTTGAAAACCATGAGTTCATACCAGTACCCCCAGTTCCAATCTAACACCACAGGGTTCATTCTAGTTTTCTCTTTTCTGTGTTTCCAACTTCAGTCCAGTGAGATATCTGGCTCCCATTATCCTCAATATATTTATTCATTTGATCACTTCCCTTGTCTGTGTCAGTTGCCCATTACTGAGGCATTCCCCTGCATAGATGCCCTCTTTATGTTGCTCCTGCTCTTACACCTTATTCCAGACTGATCTTCTCCCTCTAGAAATACTTTCCTCAACACTAGTGCTAAACCTGTCTCTTAATGTGAATGTCTAAGTGGCTATTTCAGTAGTTCAGACAAGAGTTTGAAGTTAGCTTAGATTACATTTGTAAAAGATGTGGAGAGAAGTGGACAGATTTACGATATATTTTAGAGGGAAAATTGGTGGGATTTAACTAATGGATTGGATGTGTAATGTGAGGAAAATGGGGGGGGAAAACTGAGGATGATTCTCAGGTTTCTGGGTTTCTGGATGGTTGTGATATTTACAAAGGCAGTGGTTTGGAGGTGGAGGCACATTTGTTTTGAATATGCTCACTTTACGATGCCTGTGATAATTCTAAATGGAGATAGTGATTTAGTTGGTCTGGGGTAGAGATAACATTTTGGGAGTTTTCATGGTATGTGGATGAGATTTATAGTTATGGTGTATGAACAAAGGGAATAGATGAGATGAGCTAGAGAAGAGAAGGGAGTTTAGGACTGAGGCTAGAATGGAAAACTAAGGGAGTCACTAAGCCAAGAGAAAATTGAAGAAAAGGTGTGAGATACTCATTGCAGACACTGGAAGAAATGTAGCAGAATTATTGGGCATTGTGTTTATTTAATATTGGTGATCACAGATTTATAATGAGTTTTCTTGATTATGTAAATTAGTTTTTTAGTTAATCTCTGTTGACATGGATACAGACCTGGGGAAGTTGTGGCTGTGGTTGTAGCCCAGGAGGAAGGGCAAGGAACGCGAGGGTCTTGTTCCTAGAAGATAGGCAAGTGCTTCCTGAATAGCCATGAAGCTCAAGTTGAATTTAAAGGCCCAGTTGAAGTATCTATCAACACAGGGTTTCTTTGAAAATGATTCTAGGAAATTGTTACTAACCAACAAGTGAAAAGACAGTTTTAAGGTCTTATAAATGTTTATATCACAGTGACTGTCTTAAAGCAGGTTATCCAGCAGAGTATGTTAAGCAACAACACTTGTTAGTAATTTGTTTTAGTTGCAATATGAACTTTCAAGTAATATAACTATAGTTCTTTCACTTATTCTGTACTTTTCAGAATTCATTAATTACTATTGATGTGTTTTTCTCTACTTTTTTTGCTCAATTTATAGTTAATTTGTATTGTTGAGATTTTTGTAAATTGCTTTGGTTCTAAATTGAAAAATTAGTGAATATGCCTAAAATACCTTCTCATGGTTTTAAAAGTAACTCAAGAGCTAGAAAAACAAAAATTTTTTCCTGTCTAATAGCCAAAAGTTACAACAGATGTTTTGTACCATACCTTTAAAAAGTTCACAAAGCAGGTTTTCATTATACCTGACATAAAATAAGCTCTTTTAAAATATGTATGCAGGATATTTTTATTTTTCTCTTAGAAATAAAATTGATTACAGTTAACCGCTGAGAACCTATGTTTAGAACTTCTTTCTTTGTGGTTTTGTTTTTTTTTTTTCATTGGCCCCTTAGCCATACTTGTTCAGGAGATTCATCACATTTTAGGGAACACAGCAGGGATCATAGTTATTCCCCAAATAAGCAGATACCACATTTCCCCATGAATTATAGATAGTTATACTGAACATTTCTCTTAGATTTTGTGTTTTGATGTCCAGTTTTTGTACTGTATAAGATAGATGGATATTTTCTTATTTTTAATATAAATCATATGGTAGATCCATTCTTGTCATTTGATGTGAGGACTGTCAACTTCAAAATTTTGTTCTTTTTTCAAAAGCTACTGTTTTCTAAGGCAAAAAACGTTATTTTTAAGAGTATATTTTTCCTCAGTAGTATTAACACTTTTACAATCTTATCTCTTTGGTTTACTAACATATTGCCAATGTAGAGAGCAGCAAAAATGCTTTAAGATTCTGATATGCTAGTCAGTCTTCTGATCTTACCTGAGAAATATCAGACTATCTCCATAACCTAATCTTAAAGCATTTCCTCCTCAGAAAATTTATAGTGACTATGTGACCTAGGTTGCCAGTGATGCTGGCTAATAAAAACCACCTGTGTTTAATCAGTGACTGGTCAGTTACTGAATGCAAGAGGTCTTCTAAAATCTTTGATAATATTCCTGCCGCCGGACCCCTTAAGTGAACATCATTCAAGCAGATAATAAAGGTTAGAGTTACTTTGACGTTCATACATTACAGATATTTTTAAAAAGCTACTGAAGATATGTGCACACTAAAAATTGGAGGAAAAATAATTCCACCGAAACGTTGAGAGTCCAGCAAGCCCTCTGTATCCCTCCACGTATCCTCTGTATCTGTACCATTTAATATAAGGAACTTGAGCATCCACAGATTTTGGTATCCACAGGGGGCCCTGAAATCTTTCCTCCTTGAACACCGAGGGATGACTGTAGTGCCTTTTGTGTTATCTGTAGCTCATTTGAAGTTTAGTCTGTGCAGATAAGTTAAAGTATTTGATGGCATATAACTGAGATCTCTACTAAATTAAATTGTGCTCTTTTATAATTTAAGTGTTGATAAAATATTGATTAAAAAATGCAAAATGTTCTTTTGATAAAACTGTCATGCAGGTTTATATAGCAGGTATTAGCTATTCATAGGAGGGAAGGGGAGCTAACGTTAATTAGTTTAATATGGTGCCAAGGTACTGAGCTAAGTGTTTAATGTATATAATTTCATTTAATCTTCATAACATCCATATAAAGTAGATATTGTTTAGATACTATCTTTACTTTACAAATCAGGACCAGAAATGCTACATAGCTGTTGTTCTATGTATTACTCTGGTCTGTTAAACCCCAAATCAGCATTTGTTCCCATACAACATGAATTGAACAATGTCCCTGGCATTCAGGAACTCTTAATGTAAATAAGGAAATAAAATGATACATTAAACAATGTGGGAACTGTTTTTATGAGGCTTTAGGAACATGTGAAAATACCACCTGACTATTTGGGCAGGTTAGGGAAGGTTTTACAGAGTTGATGTTTGAGCTTAGTATTGAATAGCAATTTTTTTTGAACATGGTTTCATGTTAATTCTGCTACTTTAAACTGTTTACAACTTTATATTCTCAGCAATGATGAAATTAACCTGTGATTATTATTATGGAAGCAAAAGCAATATGAGAAATATTACCTAATATATATGCAGAAGCAGTATCGAGCATGATGTATCATGATATAGTTTTTATTATCTGTTACTTTGGTGACTTTTTGATGTTAAGAATTTAGTAATCCTAGGTGAAATATGATTTCTTTCACTACAGATGTCCTCCTCGCACTTTCTTACCAGCCCTCTGCAAAATTTTTCTTGACGAAAGTGCTCCAGACAATGTGCTAGAGGTGACAGCCCGTGCCATAACATACTACCTGGATGTATCTGCAGAATGCACCCGAAGGATTGTTGGGGTAGATGGAGCTATAAAAGCACTTTGCAATCGTTTGGTTGTAGTCGAACTTAACAACAGGACAAGCAGAGACTTAGCTGAACAATGTGTAAAGGTAAGTCTTAATTATTTATTGGACCATTTGAAGGTCACTTAGAGAGTAAAAAATATATTTTGCAAAAAAAAAACATCTTTCCGTGGTTGAAAAGAATGGAAGTCACAGTCCTTATGTACCAAAGGAGATCCCATATGGCTTGGGAAAAGAAATCTTATCTTTGAAGGAAACTTGCAGGTCACTGATAATGCTTTTCTGTGTTGCCTCAGTGCTCTTTGGTTTCTGGTAGCCACTAACACTTTGAGATAGGTTATTTGTGTTGCCTCAGTGCTCTTTGGTTTCTGGTAGCCACTAACACTTTGAGATAGGTTATTTCTGTTCTTATCCAAAATGATTTTGTATGCATGCAGTAACAACAGGAACCATGACAACTAACACTGACCACCAATGCCAGGCATTATTCTGAACACTTTACATGTGTTAACTCTCATTTAATCTTCATGGCAACTCTGTATGAGGTAGGTGCCGCTAATATCATCACTTCTGTTTTATAGGTGAAAAAAATTTAAGCATACCAAGATTAAATAACTTGCTTGGGATGATGCAAGTAGTTAGTGGCAGAGAGCCAAGATTCAAAGATTAGGAATTTGAAGATCAGGAAGCCTGGTTCTAGGGCCCATGAATTTAATTGTTTTGCTATACTCCTGTTAAGAGTTAGCGGTTTTGTTTTATTCCTGATGGGACTAATTATAAACTTTATGTTACTCTAAAAGCATCAGTACTGGTGAGTAGTTTATTGGAAGTACTTGGTGAACACATTTAGATTTTACGTGATTCTCTTTTGTTTTTTGGTACGCGGGCCTCTCACTGTTGTGGCCTCTCCCGTTGCGGAGCACAGGCTCCGGACGCGCAGGCTCAGCGGCCATGGCTCACGGGCCCAGCCGCTCCATGGCATGTGGGATCTTCCCGGACCGGGGCACGAACCCGTGTGTCCTGCATCGGCAGGTGGACTCTCAACCACTGCGCCACCAGGGAAGCCCTGATTCTCTTTTTTGATTCCTGTTTCATTCTTTTTATGATTCTTGCTTCTCGAGGTCACCAGTTTTCAAACTTCTTGTCTCAGGATCCCTTTACAAGTCTTAAATTATTGAGGACCCACAAGGAGCCTTTGTTTATGAAGGTTCTATTTATATTTACCATATTAGATATTAAAACTGAGAATTTAAAAGTATTTATTCATTTATCATAAAATAACAAACTCATTATGTGTTAACATACATTACATTTTTAATGAAAATCACTGTGTCCTGAACAAAGAGAAAATTAGTGAGAAGAGTAACATTGTTAAGTCTCATTTGAAATCTGTGGTTTAATAGAAGACAGCTAAATCCTAATATGTGCTTCTGCATTCAGCCTGTTACTATATCACACTTCATATAACTTTTAGAAAGTACTGCCTTACGTTCCTGAGAGAATAGGAAAGAAAAAGACAATTAACTGTTACAGTGTTATTATAAAAAAAGTTATAATTTCAAGGACCCCTGAAAATGTCTTCCCCATGCTTTGAGAGTTGTTTTTGTAGGTGTTAATATCTTGACTTTCTGATTCTGTGTTTATAGATTTATTTCTGTCTATGGCCTCAGAGGAAGAGGTATTTGTTTTTCTGTTCAGAGCTTTCCCCCCTCTTATTCTCTTGATCACATCACATCACTTCATTTTTCTTCCAGGACTGGGGTTTTACTCCATTGCATTTATTCACTGACCTATATTTTCAAACTCTTTCTTGTCTGTTAACACCCTGCTCTCCCTTTCTCTGTTTCCTTTGCAGATTATTCTTATTTAATTCATTCTTCAATGGTAGTATTTCCTAAGGTCCTGTTTTTAGCTTCTTAAATCTGTATAAACTTTGCCTAGACAATCTCATCTGTGAGCATCAATACCATTCATATATAAATATATGCCCTTCATGGGCTTCCCTGGTGGCGCAGTGGTTGAGAGTCCACCTGCCGAGGCAGGGGACACAGGTTTGTGCCCCGGTCCGGGAAGATCCCATGTGCCGCGGAGCGGCTGGGCCCGTGAGCCATGGCCGCTGGGCCTGCGCGTCCGGAGCCTGTGCTCTGCAACGGGAGACACCACAACAGTGAGAGGCCCACGTACCGCAAAAAAAAAAAAAAAAAAAAAATATACATATATATATATATATATATATGCCCTTCACATCTTTATCTCTAGAACTGACCTCTCTCTTGAGTTCTAGACTCCATATTCAAAGGCCTGTTGTATATATTCAACTGGATGTTTGAATTCATTGTCTTTGATTACAGATAAACTCCTCTCTTGATAAGTGACATCAACTTGTAGCCAGTCGCTCAAGACAGAAACCTGTGCTTTATCTTTTACTTCCTTTTTTCTACTCCACAGGTGTAATTAATGATCAAGTGCTTTTCTGGTTTATTTCCTTCTGTTTGTCCCTGCTGTTATTGCCTTAGTTAAGCCCTCATTCTTTCGTGAATATTAATGCTTGAATTTTTGCATTTGCCTCTACACTCTCCCTGTACCCTGCTTCCCACAGATATTAACTGGAAATCTTATCATATTATTTCCCGCTTAAACATTTTTCTTGCTTAAAGAATAAAGTCTAAATTTCTGGTATGCCTGTAAGACCTGTGGACCCTGTTAACTCTTTAGTTCTACCTGAATGCATTAAACATCAATATAATTTAGAAATTAAAAGTGATTTTTAATGTCTTAATATTCATAGAGTAAGTGTGAGGATGATGAATAATGTAATAGCTGGCGTTTATTGAATTTTTTTTTTAATGTCTAGGACCTTTATAAACTTTTGCTAAATTACTTGTAGTTCTCAGCTTGTCATGCAGGTTTCACCGCCTAAACCTATGCTGTCCAATATGGTAGCTATATGTGACTACTGAACACTTCAGATGTGGCTACCCCAAATTAAGGTGTGTTATAAGTATGAAATATACATGGGATTTTGAAGACTTATTACATAAAAATACCAATAATTTTTATATTGATTACATGTTGGAATAATGACACCTTGGATATATTGGGCTAAATAAAATATGTTAAAATTAATTCCTTCTGTTTTGCTTCACTTTTTTTTTAACAAAAGTTTATTCTTTTCTTGTTTTTTAATATTTATTTATTTATTTTTATTTGATCACTCCAGGTCTTAGTTTCAGCAGGCGGGCTGCTTAGTTGTGGCTCACTGGCTCCTTAGTTGTGGCATGCGAACTCTTAGTTGCAGCATGCATGTGGGATCTAGTTCCCTGACCAGGGATCGAACCCAGGCCCCCTGCATTGGGAGTGCAGAGTCTTAGCCACCGCGCCACGGGGAATTCCTGAAAAGTTTATTCTTAAAGGTACAACAGGCTCCAAGTCAACACTTCATTCTAGCTGTAGGTAGCAGCATGTTATGGCAGGGAATCCAGATGGTTAAACGAGAATGGAATTAAGGATCACCATTGCCTCAGGCACAAGGAACAGTTTTTTGCCAGATTTCTTAATTCCACCTGTGGCCAGGGGGCCCTTCCCCATGGCCTTTGCTTTTAGCTCCTTGAGTTTCTTCTGCAGCTCTTTCTGTTTCTGCTTGAATGCCTTATCTTCCTTGGCCACCTTCTTGGGCTGCTTCAGGGACTACTTCTTGCCATCTTCACAGCCAGACACAGCTTCTGCCCCCCCTTTCTCAGACCCTGCCCTTTTTAAAATGTGGCTCCTAATCAATTTGGAGGGTGTACTGTGTTTTCTGTCATTCTCGAAAATTAAAATTGGACTTACTGTATTCTTTTGTGAATTTTGTTTTACTGTTGTAGGTGTTAGAACTGATATGCACTCGTGAGTCAGGTGCGGTCTTCGAGGCTGGTGGTTTAAATTGTGTGCTTACCTTCATTCGTGACAGTGGACACCTGGTTCATAAAGATACCTTGCACTCTGCCATGGCTGTGGTATCAAGACTCTGTGGCAAAATGGAACCTCAAGATTCCTCTTTAGAAATTTGTGTAGAATCTCTGTCTAGTTTATTAAAACATGAAGATCATCAGGTAACTACATTGCTCTTGTGTACTTTCTTTTCAAAACGTGATTTTATAGTGTCCACTAGTTATAACCACGATATCCAGTGGACTCTTGAACAGGGTGAGGGTTAGGGGTGCCGACCCTCCGCACGGTTGGAAATCTGCACATAACTTTACAGTCGGCCATCCGTATCTGGGGTTCTGCAGCTGTGGATTCAACCAGCTGTGGATCATGTAGTTCTGTAGTGTGAATTTAGTGGGGAAAAAAATCCACATGTAAGTGGGCCCATGCAGTTCAAACCTGTGTTGTTTAAGGTTCAACCTTAGTGCAATTTGAATTTTTTGCTTGATGAGCTAGAGATAATTTTCATCTTCTCTTTCTTTTATCTTAGATCTCTATGATAATCTCTTTTTGTTTTGGCAGTGATATGTTTTAAATTATAAAAGTGTTATGTGTTTATTCTTAAAATTTAAACGTTTTAGAAGTATATAATTTTTAAAGCTGCACTTATACCCAGTGTAATTTGTTGGCTCAGCACAATTTTGTTGGCTTAAAAGGGTAGTTTTCATTAAAATAAAATAACAGTATTTGAAATTTTATATGTGTAAACTTGTTATATTAGCATCTTTAGGAAATAAAACTTGACTTTTAATGCTTTTTACCATTTAGATGTTAATTATTTTCAGTTGCTGTCCATCGATTATCTTGGCAAAGTTGTACATAATAATAGTAAATATTTGTTGAGGTTTTACTGTTCCTCTAGATTCTTTACATATGTCATTTCATTTGAGCTCAGACAATGAATTATAAGTACTGTTACTATTCCCATTTTACGGATAAGGGAGCTGACGCCTTGAACAGTTAAGTAACATCTTTAGGTTATACAGTTATCAGAATGTGGAGCCAGTATTCAAACCTAGACAGATTGTATGCTTTGCTACAATTGCCTTTCTTAATAGTCTCAGTATTGAAATAAACAGTACTGGTCCTTTTTAAGTGAATTTTATCCATATGTATATTCTTTACATCATTAGGTTTCAGATGGAGCTCTGCGATGTTTTGCATCACTAGCTGACCGATTTACCCGTCGTGGTGTTGACCCAGCTCCATTAGCCAAGCACGGATTAACCGAGGAGCTATTGTCTAGAATGGCTGCTGCTGGTGGTACTGTATCAGGGCCATCGTCAGCTTGCAAACCAGGTCGCAGCACCACAGGAGCGCCTTCCACAGCTGCAGATTCCAAATTGAGTAACCAGGTGTCTACAATTGTAAGTCTGCTCTCAACACTTTGCAGAGGCTCTCCAGTAGTAACGCACGTAAGAGTGTTTTTGAATCTTACTTAATCTTTCAGAAGAAGTATTTTGGTGTAGTGCAAGTATGCTAAAACTTTTTTTTCTCCCATTCTCTTTTTAGGATCTCCTGAGGTCAGAACTTCCAGATTCAATTGAAAGTGCATTGCAGGGTGATGAAAGATGTGTGCTTGATACCATGCGTTTGGTTGACCTTCTCTTGGTGCTATTATTTGAAGGACGAAAGGCTTTGCCAAAGTCTAGTGCTGGATCCACAGGCAGAATCCCAGGACTACGGAGATTGGATAGTTCTGGGGAACGCTCACATCGGCAGCTTATAGACTGTATTCGAAGTAAAGATACCGATGCACTCATAGATGCAATTGACACAGGAGGTTGGAAAATATTTTTTAAAATATAAAAAGAAAACTGTGAGATAAGGAATTATATAGGCAACTTCTAGTTTCTAGAGTTTTAATTTTTTTTTTTTAATTTTTAGCAGTTGTGCCAGAAAATAGAATGGCCAACGTATTCTATATCCTCTCCTCTCCCCATGTATATAAATTATCAGCCTGGTGCATGGTAAGATCTGAGTAAATGCTTGTTGAATAAGTAAATGAAATTAACCTGTCTATTGCCAGGAGTTCATACCAATTCTAAGGTTAAGTGGAGATTGAATTTAGGGCTGTTGTTTTCTCAAGATTAATGGAAACTGACACAAGTGAATTATCATTATATATAGTCAATTTTTTTTTACACTGCTTCATGAGGTGATCAGCAAATATAAGTTGGTGAAAAATGCTTCTGTGTCATCAGACTTTTGTTTTCTTTTGATTATCGATGTGGTTTAGTTTCTTTTCCTCAGTTACAGTGTGAGGAAACTAATACTCTTGAGTTTTATTGTGTTTGTTTTTTTGTTTCTTATTTTATGTTTATTTTAAATAAAAATTTTAGAATACTTTTTCTTAGCAGAATTTACATTTGCTTATTATTTACTACTTTATAGTCGACCTGAATGTTTAAAATTGGCTGTGTATTTAGTGATTATTAATAACAATCTTTAAATGGTTCCCACTTTAGAAAAGTTCATTATTATTTGTTGACTTTTAAAAAGATTTATTTTTTTCCTTCAAATTTCCAGCCTTTGAAGTAAATTTTATGGATGATGTGGGTCAGACTCTATTAAACTGGGCCTCTGCTTTTGGAACTCAGGAAATGGTAAGCTAATAAATAAAAGCTAATGTTTTAAATCAAAGATAGCAATATTAATAAGGCAACTTGATGATGCTCCATCATTTTACAGGTAGAATTTCTTTGTGAAAGAGGTGCTGATGTTAATAGAGGTCAGAGGTCATCATCATTACATTATGCTGCATGTTTTGGAAGACCTCAAGTAGCAAAGGTAAAATCCAGGTTTTTAAGTTATTAATTTAATATTTAACATTTACATGGTTCTGAAATTAGAATGAAATGAAAACTTTTATTCTGATAAGCCATGCTTTCATGCTATTTCCATTTGCTCCATTTCCCTATCCCCATTACAGGTAAGCGTTTTTGATTGGGTTTTTTTGTTTATCTTTTCATTGTTTCTTAATACAGATGCAAGCAAGAGTAAATATGTATGCTTATTTTCTCCTTATACAAAATGTAACATATACACTGATTTATACTTTGCTTTTTTTCATCTAATAATACACATTTTTCATTTAATAATACACATTGAGACTTCTCCCTATTAGTATATAGAGAGTTTTTGTACATCTGTATACTTGGCATGTGTGAACGTACTGCAGATTTATTCAGCCAGTCATCTATTGCTGAAAACTTGTTTTTTTCCCGATTTCTTACTCTTGGTAACGAATAACTTTATACATGTTTCTCTTATTTCTGTTTATCAATATAGCAAATATTTTATTTGCCGAAGAACATGATATCTTTGACTCTTAGATTAGCAAAGGACTTTGGAGAGTTCTTTTTTTTTTTCCTATTTCCGTTTTGTTATGTTTGTTCCTTTGTTTTGTCTTTTAGATTCTTCATATAAATGAAATCATACAGTATTTGTCTTTCTCTGTTCGACTTATTTCATTTAGCATAATACCCTCTAGGTCCATGCGTGTTGTCGCAAATGGCAAGATTTCATTCTCTTTTATGGCTGAGTAATATTTCATTGTGTGTATATATATACCACATGTTCTTTATCCATTCCTCTATCGTTGGGCATTTAGGTTGCTTTTATATCTTGGCTGTTGTAAATAATGCTGCAATGAACATAGGAGTACACATATCTTTTCCAATTAGTGTTTTCATTTTCTTTGGATAAATATCCAGGAGTGGAATTGCTGGGTCATATGGTAGTTCTTTTTTTTTTTTTTTTTAAATATTTATTTATTTGGCTGCATCGGGTCTTAGTTGCGGCATGTAGGGTCTTTCACCACGGGGTGCAGATTCTTTCTAGTTGTGGAGTGTGGGCTCCATAACACATGAGCTGTGTACTTGCAGCATGTGGGCTCAGTAGTTGCGGTACACGGGCTTAGTTGTCCTGCGGCATGTGGGATCTTAGTTCCCCAACCAGGGATCAAACCCGCGTCCCCTGCATTGGAAGGCAGATTAGTAACCACTGGACCACCAGGGAAGTCCCTGGTAGTTCTATTTTTAATTTTTTGAGGAATCTCCATACATCATTACTGTAGAGTTTTTTTTGTACAGTTAGGAGAAATTGAGGTCCAGAAAGGTCAAATGATAAGGGTTGAACCAAATGCATGATCTAGGTCTCAAGAATCTTCATATTGTGAAGGAATTTTTCATATTTGCTAAGAAGTCAGTCACACCTGGATTCAAGTCTCAACTCATTAACAAAAAAGGCTGTCTGGCCTTGGACCAGTTTCTTAAGTTTGACTTACAATTTTATTAATAAAATGCATATACACTCCTAGTATTTTATTTATTTATTGTTGACTGTGCTGCGCAGCATTTGGTATCTTAGTTTCCACAGGGGACGAACCTGTGCCCCCTGCAGTGGAAGCACAGAGTCTAAACCATTGGACTACCAGGAAAGTCCCTGCTAGCATGCTTATTGTGATAATTAGGAAAAAATACATGAAAAGCACTTAGTATAGTAGCTGGCACATTGTATGTAGATGCTTAAATGGTAGCTGCTACTATTGTCACAGTATTGCTAGTATTGTCTTTACACACTGTAAGAAGATTTTTGTTAACAACTTAGCTTTCTAGGTGGTCTCTTCAAGCTTGAATTCTGTCAGTTTGAATTGGTTAATTTTTAGAGAATGATGTTCCTAAGGGTGGTAAAAAATTTTATTAAGGCAATTTTTTTTTCAAACCCTTACTGTTTTGCAGTTTTGGGTAGCTGAGTGGGAGAAGGAGCCAAATGAATTGTATCTAACCTTAACCCATCTTGATTATACATCAGCCTGCAATGAGCTATAGCTGCCATTACTAATAATGATATTATAGTGCTCACCAAGCACTTATTTTGTGCCAGCCAGGGTCTTAAGCATTTAACATGTTTTATCATTCTTCACAGGTTCTCCTGTTTTTTAATTGATTCTAAGATATTACCCACCCCCCCCATACACATTTTAACATCTTTTAACTAGGAAAGTCTTATAATTGCTATTGGCCAGATAGAAATTGCAGCATAGTTATTATTACCTGTCAATCCAATACAAATTGTGAAATGGATTTTAGTAACTTGAGTGAAAAATCCTTTCTGATAGAAGAGCACGCTCAGTAATGCTGTGTCACTAAACTCTTTATGGCACAGATGACAGCATTGTGTGTAGAAACACAAATATTGGTGACTTCGGATCAAAAAGAAATTATGAACAATTGTGCTCAGAATGTGAAGTTACAGAAATATCTTATTATATTTCATTTATTTTTTAAATTTATGTTTGTCCAAGTAATACATGAAAAAAAATCTAAGTTTATAAAAGTTCTTTCAGTAAGTTAAAAAAAATCCAAGCAATAGGAAAGCATTGTTGCAAAATTAATTGGCATTGTTTTTTCTTTCTTAGTAGTAATTATAATCTCTGTCAGATTATATCAGATTATAAGTATCTGTGGCATCCTAGATTTGATGAAATACTGAGTTATTCTGATTCAAACTCCAGCAGTTTGGAATTCTTAGCCAGTACTGCATACTTTTCTGATGAATGTATGTACTCACTTATTTGTCAGATATATTGTGTTATAACGAAATTCAAAAAGCTGCAGCTCTGAGGCTGATAGGAGAAATGTGAAATGTGTTCTCTGTTCAAAAGAGCTTACAGTCTGCTGGGGAGAGAGTCCAGTGTCCATTAAAAATTGGTGAACTTCCCTGGCAGTCCAGTGGTTAAGATTCCAGGCTTCCATTGCAGGGAGCACAGGTTTGATCCCTGGTTGGGGAACTAAGATCCCACGTGCCACACAGTGTGGCCAAAAAAAAGGGTGAACAGTGCAAATTAGTATTTAATACCTAAATTTGGTAGTTCATTCTAGAAGAATCAATTTAACTTGGTAATTGGCAGTATACACGAAATGATGAAGATGATTACCACACCACAAACTGAATATTAGTACCTCTGTTAAAGTAAGGAAATTGACTGGAGCAGTTGACAGGTTCAAATGTGAACGTACTTAATTTGAGATGTTAATAAATAACCAAGTGACATTAATCTATAATTTTTTCAAGATATAAATAAACCACTTTTAAGGTGTTGTATGCAAAGGCAGAGATTTGAATTGGTACCTGCTTGATTAATTCTGTAAGTCTGCAGTCTGAAGTATGTCAGTGCAATCTAAAGGTTGCAGAATTGGATATTGAAGAAATAAGGTGTTAATTATTATATCCACATTAAATGCTTTTCTTTTCTAGACTCTCTTACGGCATGGTGCAAATCCCGATCTGAGAGATGAAGATGGGAAAACTCCATTAGATAAAGCTCGGGAAAGGGGCCATAGTGAAGTAGTAGCTATTCTTCAGTCTCCAGGTGAGTGGTAATATCTTTCCTTTTAAGCCATCTGCTATTACTTTTCAGCTTCACTTCCATAGAAGTAGCTTTCTGTAGACATGTTAACATTATATAAAGAAATCATTTCTGTGAAGTCAAATAATTACATACACACACACACACACAAACTTATATTTGATAAACATTTAACAGTGTACTATTCTGTGTTCTTTGAGACTGTGGCTGCATGATTCCAAAAAGGCCAAATCACAAGTTTAAGGGGGTGTGAATGTCATAAAGAATAGTTGGTTATTGCATAGACAAAGTAGTTTGACCAAATTTTTAAGTTTTCACAGAGTAGATGAATGCAGAGTCTCTGTGAAATATTTTATGGAATCAAGTGAAGTATCCAAAATTATCTCCTTAAGTTGTGATTCAGCTTCTTGGAGGTACTAATGTTCTTTAGTAGTTTTACAAATGCCTTTGATAGATACAACATCCTAATTTGTTTGACTGTTGTTAATTAGGGTAATTATAGTTGATTTTATAGTACATTTCAATGTTTTTTCATTGAAAGAAAAATTTTCCAGCAAAGTATTTTATTGAACAATATTTGTCTGTAGGTGATTGGATGTGTCCAGTTAATAAAGGAGATGATAAGAAAAAGAAAGATACAAACAAAGATGAAGAAGAATGTAATGAGCCGAAAGGAGATCCAGAAATGGCACCCATATACTTGAAAAGGTTACTGCCAGTATTTGCACAAACATTTCAGCAGACTATGCTGCCTTCTATAAGGTAGTTATCCATACTATTTGTATTTACTAGTTAAAATATGCTAATTATATACCTTTATTTATCTCACTTTTCCAGAAGGATGTGTGAGGTTTATTTTAATATTGAAAAGTTATGGTAAGAATAAAAATTAGATTGGAGAGGTAAATCTTTCCTTCTGATGATCTGACTTAAGAGAAGTTTAGAAAATTAAGAAAAGTAGACTAACAGTTTTTGTAGCTCTCTGAATATCAATTCTAGAGAAATTTTTATAAGTACAACAAACATTTATTGAGCTTTATGGAGGCCTTTTTGATAGAGTCAGTGTAAACTGCCCACTGGAGGAGTTCCCAAAGAATTAAGACTTGGCCCTGTTTATGTGCCCTTGCAAGCTGGTGAGGAAGAAATGAGTAACAATACAGAGTGGCAAGTAGCAGATTAGACATATATTCCCTAGGGATATAGATGGGTTAACAACTAATTGGCTGGGCAAATTGGAGATTTTATGCAGAAATGAGATTTAAATTGGGGTTTAAAGGATACTTGGAAGTTTTCTAGGCAGATGAATTTAGAAGGATCATTGTGCAACAGTGTGTGCAAAGGCATGGAGGTATGAGTCAATTCATCCTGGTGCAGGTCCTGGTGGCTCTCCCTCTATAGTGTGTCCAAAGTCTGCCATTTCTATCCATCTATTGCTAATACTCTGGTTCAAGGTGCAATAGTCTGTAGTTTGGCTACTATAGTTGCCTCTAAAGTGATCTTCCTCCTCGTCTTCTATCTTGTCCCTCTACAATCTGTTCCTACATGTTATGCTGAATTAGTTTTTCTTTTTTTTTAAAATAAATTTATTTATTTATTTTTGGCTGCGTTGGGTCTTTGTTGCTGCATGCAGGCTTTCTCTAGTTACGGCGAGTGGGGGCTACTCTTTGTTGCAGTGCGAGGGCTTCTCATTATGGTGGCTTCTCTTTTTGCGGAGCACGGGGTCTAGGCGTGTGGGCCTCGGCAGTTGTGGCATGCGAGCTCAGTACTTGTGGCTCTCAGGCTGTACAACGCAGACTCAGTAGTTGTGGCACATGGGCTTAGTTGCTTCACGGCATGTGGGATCTTCCCGGACCAGGGATCAAACCTGCGTCCCCTGCATTGGCAGGTGGATTCTTAACCACTGTGCCATGAGGGAAGTCCCTTTTTTTTTTTTTTAAATAATTTACTTTGGCTGCACTGGGTCTTTGTTGCTGCACGCAGGCTTTCTCTAGTTGCGGCAAGTGGGGGCTACTGTTCGTTGTGGTGCGTGGGCTTCTCATTGTGGTGGCTTCCTTTGTTGCGGAGCACGGGCTCTAGGTGCGGGGGCTTCAGTAGTTGTGGCATGCAGGCTCAGTAGTTGTGGCTCGTGGGCTCTAGAGCGCAGGCTCAGTAGTTGTGGCATGGGCTTAATTGCTCCGCGGCATGTGGGATCTTCCCGGACCAGGGCTTGAGCCTGTGTCCCCTGCATCAGCAGGCAGATTCTTAAGCACCTTGCCACTAGGGAAGTCCCCTGAATTAGTTTTTAAATCATAATTATATCACATCATCTTCTGACTTAAACCCTCCAGTAGTTTCTAATTGGCCTTAACTAAAACCTAACTTTTTTTTTTTTTTTTTTTTTGTGGTACGCGGGCCTCTCACTGTTGTGGCCTCTCACTGTTGTGGCCTCTCCCGTTGCGGAGCACAGGCTCCGGACGCGCAGGCTCAGCGGCCATGGCTCACGGGCCCAGCCGCTCCACGGCATGTGGGATCCTCCCGGATCGGGGCACGAACCCACGTCCCCTGCATCGGCAGGCGGACTCTCAACCACTACGCCACCAGGGAAACCCCAAACCTAACTGCTTAACACTCAGGCTTGGAAGGTCTTGTATAAGTCCCACCCAGGTCTCTGACCTCATTTAGTACTATATAACACCTAGCCCATTGCACTTACAGTATGCTAGCCTTCTTTCTGTTTTTGGAACATTTTATGTACATTTTTACCATGGAGTTTTTGCACTTCACTTTGTTGGAAGCTTTCTATTCCCAGGACTTTTGAATGGTTGGTTACTTCATATCATTCAGGTCTCAGTTCAAATGCTTATGTCCATTGACATTTATCCACCTAATTTAAATTTACCCCTAGGATACTTTTCATATCAATCATGATATTTTAATGTCTTCACAGAGTTTACACTGTCTGAAATCTTGCTCTTCTTTGAGTTTTTGTTTGTTTTATTGTCTATCTCCCCTCTAAAGCTCCATGAGAGATGGCCTTATGTCCTGCCTTATACCTACAAAGACAAGGAGGTATAGATAGGGCTTGATATTTAGTAGATCTTCAGTAGATACACTGAATGATTGAATGAGTGCGTTTTGTTTGCAGCTGCAAGTATTTTGGTATCAGTGGGATATGGGATATGTTTGTATAGCTCAGGGAATACTGTCAAAAAGGTAGACAAGAGCTTTTTATGACCTGTGAAGGCCTTTCTGGTCTAGATAGTGAGTATGGACTTTACCCCGCAGTTCAAGAAGGATCATTAAAGACTTGTGAGGAAATTTGTCACAGTCAGATTTGTGATTTATAAAGATCACTTTGGCAGTCTGGTGGAGCAAAGTACTGGAGGAGGGCAAGAATGAAAACAGACTACTACGGGTTAATTATCGATGTGAACTTTAGACAGTTGCTGGAAGACTGGATTGGTGGGAACAGATTGAAGAGGTTGGGAGATGGGTTGTATTGGGTTGGCCAAAAAGTTCGTTTGGGTTTTTCCACAAGATGCTATGGAAAAACCGGAACGTACTTTTTGGCCAACCCTGTATAAGGGTTGATGACCACCAATTAGATTGGAGGGATGAAGGAAAGGAAGGGGTAAAGAATGACTGCCAAAATTTTGGCTGAGTGATTTGAGAATTTGATTTTAAGTTCAGGAGGTCTTTAGAACATGGAGTTTTGTAGGATTCAAGTGCCTTAAATACCAGTATTATGAGTTGACATTAAAGTGAAAGTAGTTTACTTTAAATAGGATGAAAGTGCCACTCAATTCACTGTGAACACCTAGGAACTTGGTTTTTATTCTTCCCCAAATAGCTACAGAAGGGTAGGTGTTAGTGGGGCCACTTTCTGTTTGTTTGTTTAACAAAAGATTTGATTCATTTTTAGAAATGAGCAAGTTCAATTTTGAACAGATAATTCGGCCTGAAAATTTTAGAGGACTAGGTGTCATGCGAATTAAAAAACCTTAAGTTATATTTGGAGTTAGAATTGCTTCATTATAAGGCCATCAGGAAATTATAAAGTATGTCACCATATAACAGAGTTCCCTTAATGGATAGTTTTTTTTTTTATCATTCTGTTAAATATTTGAAGATCGTCTAAACACAATTTTAGTTATAACATATTTGATGCTAAATTTTTCCAGATAATAGCTGACAAATTTAATTGTGGTGAATAAGATAGCATATATCTTATATCTTAGTTCAGAGCTCAGACTCTGGAGTCAGCTCAAAGTCAGTCCAAAAGTCAGTGTTGCCACTTTGTAGACAGATAGCCATGGACAAGATAGTTAACCTCTTGATCTTAATTCATCTCTAGGATGGGATAATTATACTTAATTCTCCTTAGGTGTGAAAATTAAAATTAAGTATGTGTGGTATTTAGCATAGTGCCTAATATTTTAGAGGTATTTGTAAAAAGATAGTTTATTAAAAAACTTTTATCATAGATAAGTTAAAATGTATTAAAACGTCGAGATAATCATATAATGAACCCTATCACATAGCTTCAATAAGTTTTAACAAATATCCCAGTCTTATTTCATTTATACCTCCCCAACTGTACTATTTTGAGGAAATCCAAGACAAATAGTTTTATCCATAATTTTTCTATATGCATCCATAAAAAATAAGTGTTCTTTTGTTTAGCACAGGCAATATAGCCAATATTTTTGTTGTTTTTGTTTTTGTTTGTGTTTTTTTGCGTTACGCAGGCCTCTCACTGTTGTGGCCTCTCCTGTTGCGGAGCACAGGCTCCGGACGTGCAGGCTCAGAGGCCATGGCTCACGGGCCCAGCCGCTCCGCGGCATGTGGGATCCTCCCGGACCGGGGCATGAACCCATGTCCCCTGCATCGGCAGGCAGACTCTCAACCACTGTGCCACCAGGGAAGCCCTAGCCAATATTTTATAGTAACTTTAAATGAAGTATAATCTATAAAAATATTGAATCACTATGTTGTATACCTGAAACTACTAGAATACTACATGTAAATAAACTGTATTTCAATAAAAAAATAAATTTTCATCATTAAAAAGGGATTCTTTAAAAAAAAAGGGATTCTTTTTTGTTTTTTAACATAATTGCAATACCGTTATTACACCTAAAATAATTATAATAGTTCTTAAATATTATCAAACATCAAATCAGCATTCATTGTTCCCAATTTTCTCATAAATTTTTTTCTTGACAATTGGGTTTTGGGGGGTTAATATTTTATGTTATTAATATGTTAATATTTTCCCTTGCTTCCTTTATTTTTGTAATATATTACAAGAATATATAGCAAATATATAAATTTATCTGTAAATGATGCATAGTATTTTACAAGTTAAAGATTTATATAAATCGTATCATATTGTATGATTCTTCTTAATTTGATTTTTATCAGGTAATATTTTTTTTGTTTGGTAAGATTCTTTCTTGTAGTTCATCCATTTCCACTTCTGAATCATTCATTTTTTTCTTTTCTTTCTTCCCTCCCTTCCTTTCTCCCTTCCTTCCTCCTTTCCTTCCTTCCCTCCCTCCCTCCCTCCATTCTTCCTTTTTTTTTTCAAAGTATAATTCACTTACAGCACTATGTTAGTTCAAGGTGCACAACATAGTAATTCAGTATTTCTGTACATCACAAAATGATAACCATGATAATTCTAGTTACCATTTGTCACCATACAAAATGTTTACACTATTATTGACTATATTCCCCATTCTGTACATTTCACCCCTGTGACTCATTTATTTTGTAACTGGAAGTTTTGTACCTCTTAGTCTCCCTCACATATTTCATTCATTCCCCCATCTCCCAAGATGATTCATTAAAAAAATATATACTTGTCATTATTAAAAACAATCTGGAATAGGTTACAACCCAATTTTTTACCATTTCAGTTTAAAATTTGATCAGAAGAGTAAGCGTGTATACTCTAATCAGGCAGTTAAAGGAGGATCTGTATATAAGGAATATATCAACTTTAGCTATTATCTATCATTATTGGCCTGTGTGCATTGTCTGTTCAGGAAATAAAAGGCAGACAACAGATCAATGAAGCCTTCAGAACAGGATAGCAGTTTCACTGGTGGAGCATTTTGTAAAAACCTGATTATTTTGTCTGTGAGATATTTCTTCCCAGTTTTATTGAGATATAATTGACGTGTAACATTGTATTAAAGTGTATAACGTAATGATTTGATATATGTATCTGTAATACTAGACTGAGGACTTCACATTTTGCTTTTGAAGAAAGGCTACTTAGAATTTTGAAGAGGTGTGGTAAATATACATCTTTGGAGTTAGTGTTAATAATGGGACAAAGATTGAGTAAACTTTTCAGCAGCAGAAATCCTTGAGGATCCATTTGTTTATTTATTTTTTAAATCACAATTTGATTGAGAGGAAAGTAGACATGGTTGGATAAAGGGGGAAATTGTTCTAGGATGAGAATATTAAATAATCTAAAGATATAAATTCTTCCAAAGTTAATTTATAGAATGCAGTTTGAAAGAAAATAACTATAGAATTTGCTTTAGAACTTGACAGATCTTAAAGTTCTTCTGGAAGAATAAATAGGTGAGATTATTAAAGAAAAATCTGAATAGTAGCTAGTGTAAACTTTCAGTAATTAAATCTTTATGATAACTAGCCCAAGAGTTTATAAATCATTGGAGTAGACTAGCCCTCTAAACAATCAATTGTGTTTAGAAATTGAATGTAGGGCTTGCCTGGTGGCGCAGTGGTTGGGAGTCCGCCTGCCGATGCAGGGGACGCGGGTTCGTGTCCCGGTCCGGGAGGATCCCACATGCCACGGAGCGACTGGTCCTGTGGGCCATGGCCGCTGGGCCTGCGCGTCCGGAGCCTGTGCTCCGCAACGGGAGGGGCCGCAGTGGTGAGAGGCCTGCGTACCGCAAAAAAAAAAAGAAAAAAAAGAAAAGAAATTGGATGTATTATAGTGGTAAATTATATAATGTATTAATATTTTATAATATATTAACATAATATATTAAATGGTATTAGAATATTTGCTTTGTGGTTTGATTAAAAATCAGCTTAGTCCTTTACATTGTGTATTTAAATAAATTCTAGATTTATTTAAAATAAATGAAAAAATAAAACCTTAGGAAAACAAAAAGAAAATATTCTCAAATGTTTATCAGAACTTGGTAGGAAGAATGACTTTTAAAACTTGTTTGTGTTAGTCCTATCTGTCATTTAAAATTTATTCTATGTAAAAAAACAAAACTGCATATCAGCTACAGTATTAGCCGTAACCATGAAAGTGACAGAAATATAAACTTGTAATCCAGATAAATCTTCCAACAAATTGGTATTTGTTAGCAAGTATGACCAAGGCATACTACCTTTATTATGCAGAGAACACATACAAGTTTTTGGTCAAAGTATAAATGCCAATTTAAATAAATTAGCCAATGACATTATGGTACAGTGCTCAAGATGAAAAAGAAGACAACAGGGAAAAATGTATCCCCTTACTAGTAAAAAACAAAACATTTAAAAGTAAAATTTCATGTCCTTTTCACCCATTAGACATTTAAGAACCTTTTTTTTTTTTTTACAAAAATAACAAAATCGTAATGGATTAGTACATCCATATCTACTGATAATTTAAGCTATTAACAGTCCTTTTGTCCCCTAGCTTTATTGAGGCATAATTGACATATAAAATTGTAAGATTTTTAAAATGTACATCTTAGTGATTTGATATGTTTATACATTATGAAAGGATTCCCCTCATTTAGTTAATCAGCATATCCATCACTTCACGTATTTATCTTTGTGTATGTGTATACATGTGTGTTTGAGAGAGAACATTTAGTCTTAGCAAATTTTAATTATACAATACAGTTTTATCAACTATAGTCACCATTTTTTATATTAAATGCTCAAACCTTACTCATTTTATAGCTGAAAGTTTGTACCCTTTTACCAACCTCTCCTTAATTCCCCCATCCCCAGCCACTGGCAGCCACTTTTCTACTGTTTCTATAAGTTTGACTTTCTTTTTTTTTTAGATTCTCATTTAAGTGATATAAGGCAGTATTTGTCTTTCTCTGGCTTATCCACTTAGCATAATGCCCTTGAGGTCCATCCATGTTGTCACTTAACAGATTTTTTAAAAAATCAGTTTGCTGAGTATAGATTCAGTATTGATGCACATTCAGTACGTACGAAAATATTTAGACTCTTGGATCCAAGAATCCCTCTACTGAAGAAATAAAACTGTTCACCAAAAATAATGCTATTTATAATAGAAAAGCCAGTAAGCTGAATGCTTATGATTTATATAATAGTGACAAGCAGGAAAATTTTATGTTATGAATATTATGCATAGTGTACTGGTTAAGAGATGAGTTTGAGTTGAGGCTTTAATTTATTAGCCCTGTGACCTTAGTAGAATTACCTTTTTTTGTCTCATGTTTTTTCATCTGTAAAACTGAGCTAATAAAACCTACTTAATAGTGGGTTTGGTGGATGGATTAAATGAGGTGTAAAGTTTTTAAAATATATACAGGTGTTCCTGGCTTATTATGACTCAGCATGGTAGTGACACATAGCCAGATAGGTAGGTAGACAACATAGAAACATTCTTATGCTATTTTAATTCAAGTAAATCATGATATAAAATTATTATTATACATAAATACTGATTTTGCAACCAAATATAAATTGCCGTTAACAAACACTGGAAGGAACTAATCCTGTTAGGGCAGTTTGCCCTCCATCTGCCTACTATTTTCTCTAATGTACTTGAATTTGTAATAAAACATGTTTTAAAATTAAAGAATACATGAAATTCACCTAGAGAGAGTTATGAAATACATCAAGACCACATTCTGTAGGAATACAGCTGTCAGATACCTCTCTTGGATTTCGATAGTGATTTTTGCCTCTCCATCCTTCCTGTGGAGAACTCACCTCAAGGGCAATGATATGTACAGCTTGGCACACAGACTGTTGTTAGATGCTCAGAAAACATGTGTTAAAAGCATTATTGACTTTTATGTAATAGACCAGTGTATTATAATTTAAATGTGTTTGGATATTTGTGTATTTTATTTTAAAAGAACAAATCGCTTATAAAATTGAGGTTAATTTGTGTGACATTGAGTATCTTCTGTGTTCTAAGTAAAGCAGTGGATAATAAAAGGGAAAGGAGTCATGCCAAGTTGTTAACAATGGGAATATTTAAGGGCATGGGATTACTAGGATCTCATTTATATGAGAATATTATAATGAACATGTTTTAATTTGACAAAGGACAAAAATCCTTAATTTGAAATATGAGTTCCATATAAACCATCAGGTGTTTTAAGTTAAGAGTTTTATATTTGGGGTTATAGATGCCATTTATTAGTAATTGTGTTACTTTTGATTTTCTAAAATTATCATGGCATGTTAACAGTCATGCTGGTTAATATAAAATAGCACATGTAAGAAAATTACAAAAATAATTGTTTTTAATGAGCTCAATATATTAATAGTAGAAAAATGAAATTCCCTCAAAAAATGAACATAAACCTAGTGCTAGTATTGTCTTAGTTTTTTGTATTCTTTAAAAAAAAATTTTTTTATTGGAGTATAGTTGATTTACAATGTTGTGTTAGTTTCTGCTGTACAGCAAAGTGAGTCAGTTGTAGATACACATATATCCATTTTTTTTTATTCTGTTCCCATATAGGTCATTACAGAGTATTGAATAGAATTCCCTGTGCTATTCAGTAGCTTCTTATTAATTGTATTCTTTTATTAAGTGTATATTTTAGCAGAGTATTTAAAGCTTAAATTGGATATTTTGGTTTTCATTAGTGTTGCATTTTGTTTTATTTTAGCTTCTCACCATGGCTAACTAAAATTCTTTTTTTTACTTTTCAAGGAAAGCAAGTCTTGCTCTGATTCGAAAAATGATTCATTTTTGCTCTGAAGCACTCTTGAAAGAAGTTTGTGATTCTGATGTTGGTCACAATTTGCCTACAGTACTAGTGGAAATCACTGCAACAGTTCTTGATCAAGAGGTTAGTTTATTATCTTTGTTGAAATTCCTGTAGCTTTAATTCCCATTAGATAGTAGTCGGTAAAATAATTTAACTTGTGTCTTAATTTTATTAAATCATTTTGTCTGTACAAATGATTGCATTTGTCTACTCCACGCAACTAAACTTATTTTTATCATTTTCCCTTAATTTCCTTTTTTTTCCCCCCAGGACGACGATGATGGCCACTTGCTGGCTTTGCAAATCATAAGGGACTTAGTAGATAAAGGTGGTGATATTTTTTTGGATCAGCTAGCCAGACTTGGTGTAATTAGCAAAGTGTCAACTTTGGCAGGTCCTTCCTCTGATGATGAGAATGAAGAGGAATCAAAACCAGAAAAAGTGAGTGGTCTTAATTGCAGTGGTATCTATCAGGAATAGGGTTTCTTTTGAGGAAATGTAGTTCCAGTTACAATGGGTTTTGACAAAATAATGGCAGTATGGAGTAGTATTATAATTTTTTAAAATTTGGTCACTTTTCTTTTAAAATACATCATTGGTAAAATTTAAAACTTGAAGAAAAGTTGCAAATAAAGAATATCAGAACATCCTCTATCCAAAATCACTAATTATTGACATTTTGCTCCATTTGCTTTGTTACTTACAAAGACACACGTGTGCACGCACATTTAAAATATATTTTTTGAGGGAATTTCCTGGCGGTCCAGGGGTTGGGACTCCGAGCTTTCACTGCCAAGCGCCCGGGTTCGATCCCTGGTCGGGGAACTAAGATCCCATAAGCCACGTGGTATGGCCAAAATAATAATAATAATGATGATAATAATAAAATATATAATTTGAGAGAAGCTGGATACATAGTGCCCCTTTTTGTAAATTTATTTATTTATTTTTGTTTTGTTTTGGCCGCACCTCGTGGCATGTGGAACTTCCCTAAATAGGGATTGAACCCGTGCCCTCTGCAGTGGAAGCACGGAGTCTTAACCACTGGATCGCCAGGGAAGTCAGTGCCCCTTTTTATACCTAAAATCTTCACCAAAAAACCAGGACATTGTCTTATAGAATCCTAGTATAGTTATTAAAATCAGGAAATTTAATATTTATAGAAAATGTTATCTAATCCAGAGACAGTATTCAAATTTGCCATTGCCCTAATAGCAATGCCCTCCTGCGGCCCACGCCACCCCCCCCCCCCCCAGAATCCAGTCTAGGAGCACAGTACATTTCGTTGTCATGTTGTTCCATTTCTCAGCGTTTCTTTTTCTTTCATAGCCTTGGCATTTTTTTGAAGAGGACAGACCACTTAATTTGGACAATGACCCTCACGTTGTGTTTGTGCCATGTTTCTTCATAACTAGATTCAGGTTGTGTGTTTTTAAGCAGAAAGACTATGGAGGTGATGTTATGGCCTTCTCATGTGTAAAATGTGCCTTTTTAGAGGCACATGATGTCTGTTTGCGCTCTTGCTGTTGACGTTAACTTGGATCAGTTGGTTGTGTTTGTTTCTACCAGGTTTCTCTATTGTAACGATTTTTTTTTTTGCGGTACACGGGCCTCTCACTGCTGTGGCCCCTCCCGTTGCGGAGCACAGGCTCCGGACGCGCAGGCCCAGTGGCCATGGCTCACGGGCCCAGCCGCTCCACGGCATGTGGGACCCTCCCGGACCGGGGCACGAACCCGTGTGCCCTGCATCGGCAGGCGGACTCTCAACCACTGAGCCACCAGGGAAGCCCTGTAAAGATACTTTTTCCCTTTTGTAATTAATAAGTAATTTGTGGGGAGATAATTTGAGACTGTGCAAATACGCAGTTTCTCTTTAAACTTTTATCCACTAGTTTCAGTACCTATCGATAATTCTTGCCTTAGATTGCATATTTAAAAATATGCCTTATTTGTCTCTACCAATTGCCAGCAATGATTTAGTCCTACCATTTAGTGAATGCTTCCTACATATTAGTGACTGAGTATTAACAGTTTTGAGAGAATGGTAGGGTATGGTAATTGCAGAATCCTGAGTGGTTTAGTGTATATGTGTGTTTCCTAAATTACTGGAGATTTAACAAAAAACAAAACAAGAAGTGATATCTGGGTTCATCCCCCTGGAATTCTTTCATTCAAGAAATAGGTTACAGATCCAGCAGTCTTTGTAGAAGTTAACAAGCAAACATTTATATGAAAATGATAGGAACCTACAATAGCCAAAGCATCCTTGAAAATGAACAAAGTTGAAGGACATACACCAGCAGATTTCAAGTCTTATTATAAAGCTATAGTAAGCAAGAAAGTGTGGTAGTGGTGTAAAAATAGATTAATGACCCACACATATATGGTCAATTGTTCAAAGAAAGTGCTAAGGTAATTCAGTCACAAAAGGATGGTCTCTTTAAAAATGATGCTTGAACAAGTGGATAACATATGCAGAAATATGAAATCTTACCCCTTTTAACAAAAAAAGAAACCATGAACTGAAATGGATGGGCTAAAACTGTAAGGCTTCTTAGAGGAAAAAGAAGAAAATCTTAGTGACCTTGAGCTTGACAGAGATTTCTTAGATAGGACATTAAAAGATTATAAAAGAACAAAAAAAAATTGTTTTCATTAAAATTAAACCTTTGTTCTTCACACTACATTATTATTTTTTAATATATTTATTTGGCTGCACGGGGTCTTAGTTGCAGCACATGGGATCTTCATTGTAGCATGCAGGGTCTTTAGTTGAGACATGCAGGATCTTTTAGTTGCAGCATGCGAACTTTTAGTTGCGGCACGTGGAATCTAGTTCCCTGATCAGGGATCGAACCCGAGCCCCCTGCATTCGGAGTGGAACCTTAGCCACTGGACCACCAGGGAAGTCCCCAAAATACATTATCTGGAAATGAGAAGACAAGCCAGAAAATTCTTTGAGATTTATCTTTATTCTTTGAAAATACCTTCTTCTTTTGTTTGTTTTTTGGCTGCACTGCGTGGCTTGTGGGATCTTAGTTCTCTGACCATAGATTGAACCCCTACCCCCTGCAGTGGAAGCATGAAGTCCTAACCATTGGACTGATTCTGGCCTTCATTTTTTTTCTATTTTATAAATATATTTATTTATTTATGCCGTGTTGGGTCTTCGTTGCTGCATGCGGGCTTTCTCTAGTTGCAGTGAGTGGCAGCTACTCTTTGTTGCCATGCGCGGGTTTCTCATTGTGTTGGCTTCTCTTGTTGAGGAGCACGGGCTCTAGGCACGCAGGCTTCACTAGTTGTGGCTCGCAGGCTCTAGAGCACAGGCTCAGTAGTTGTGGTGCACGGGCTTAGTTGCTCTGTGGCACGTGGGATCTTCCTGGACCAAGGTTCAAACCCATGTCCCCAGCACTGGCAGGTGGATTCTTCACCACCGCGCCACCCGTGAAGCCCCTTGGCCTTCATTTTCAATGGACATTTTCAGTTCCTACAGGGATTCTTGGCTGATCATTTTCCAGCACTTGAAGAGCTATTTCATTGTCACCTGATGTGCATAGTCTCTACTGAGAAGTTTTCTTCCTCTGGCTGTTTTTAAGACTTTATAACTTGTTTTTAGCAATTTGACTTTGATGTGCTTAGCTGTTTGGTTTGTGTGTGTGCATGCACATGTGGGTTTTCTGCCCCTGCTCAGGATTATTTAATTTTTTTTGGTCTGTGGGCTTACAGTTACATCACATTTGGAAAAATTTTGAACTGTTGGTATGATGATTTTCCACTCTGGCTGTTAGGAATGCAAATGTCTGACCACCCTGTGTGACCTCTGAATTGTTCACCTTACCATTTTCAAGTCATTCTTTGCCCTGCCTTATGGAACATCACCTGTACACAGATGGGCTGGTACTCAGTAGAGATGTCCTGGTGACCGCTTTGCACATTTCTAGAGGCTTTTTGTGCTTGACTCCCTGATCCTGAACTCATCCACCACATATTCCATTTGCCTTAATCTCTTCAAACACAGATCTCCATTTCCTCAACTTAAACTGCTGGCCTCTGTGTTCCTTCTTCTTAAGACCTTAGCCAGAAACTCTGTCTGAGCCTAAGGGGCTTACCTTATTTGTTTCTGTTTTCTGGGAGATCATGCAGTCCTTTGTTGCTTGTTGTCCAGTATTTGAAAACACTTTTTCATGTATTTTGTCTGTTTTTTTTAGTTGTTGACAGTGGATAGGCAAGTCTTGATCCTTATTAACCTATCATGGCCTGGAGCACAAGTACTATGTTTAGGGAAATTTATAATCCATATTTTATAATCTTATTTTAGTGTTATAAGCTAAGTACTACTTCAGGGAAGAAGCATGTAAAAGATACATTTAAAACAATTTTAAGTATAGTAAGTCTTCATAAAGTTTAAAAGTACTTTACCCATATACGCATGCATGCACACACATGCCAAGATCATATATGTTAATGATGAATATTCTTAATATTAAATGTTGTCAACAGAATAAAAATTTTTTTGATGCCGGGGTAGGCAAACAGTGTTTACAAGTTATTTTTCTTTTAAACACGCTATAGCTAACATTTTGATGATTATAGGAATAATCCAGTATATTTGATTCACTTGGCTAAGGTTGGGAACTTATAAATTATATTGTTAAAACACATTTCTGGTCATTCTTTTGCACCCTAGGTTTGGATACCATTGATCTAGTGTAAACATTCATTTTTTACAAATAATCTGTTAGGCCCAGAGATATGGTGAGTTTATCAAGTCCTAGATAATTAGCTAATTGTGTGTAAACCTAATCCATTTGTCTTCTTTACCTTTATACCTGGAAATGTTATAACTTTGGTTATTATGTGAATTTCTTGACTTTTTTTTAGGATGGACTTTTAAGATTATAGGTAATTAGTTGAATCAGAATATGTATTAAAATACAGGCAGATGAATATTATATTCAGGATGTTTTAATTCTGAATTTGATTCATGGTCATGTTTTTTTAAGTACTTATGAATATTTGGAATATAAGTTATTTCCCACGTTTCATTGAATAATTTTACACATTTAGGAAGATGAACCACAGGAAGATGCTAAAGAATTGCAGCAGGGTAAGCCATATCATTGGAGAGACTGGTCCATCATTAGGGGAAGGGACTGCTTATATATATGGAGTGATGCAGCAGCCTTGGAACTATCTAATGGCAGTAATGGATGGTTTAGATTTATCTTGGATGGAAAACTTGCCACCATGTATTCAAGCGGTAGTCCTGAAGGTGGATCGGATAGTTCAGGTAATATTTTGTTTCTGTTAAAATGTTTTACTAGTTTCTGTAATTTTGATAATTTGTTTTTCTGCTCATATTTTGCCACCATTGTCATAGCAATAGCATGTCCTTGATGATCATATGGCCATTTCTTTAATATTAACAGAGAAAAATGATTGTACCATGAAAGCATTTCATACTTTTTTATTGTATGAGACAAGGAATAGCATTGTATCAATATCTACTTTTACTGTCTCCATCCTTTAGGTAAAGGTGCCTCTTATCACATAATGATGAATTGCACATGTGTGATGCTGTCTCAAATTATATCTTTTCCCAAAAGCCTTCTACTTTAAAAAAATTATGGCTGTAGGATTGTTTTAATGCTTGAACCTAAATAATATCAAACCAGTGAGAGTATATCAGAACAAAACTTTGATGAAAGTTTTTTAATAAAATTGATATTTCAATAGGTAGTTTCCTTAAAAAAATGGAATATTTGAAAGGAATGAAGTTTTAAAACAAACATTTTGTCTTTATAGAAAGCAGAAGTGAATTCTTAGAGAAGTTACAAAGAGCTCGAGGCCAAGTAAAGCCATCTACTTCAAGTCAACCTATACTCTCAGCACCGGGACCCGCTAAACTCACTGTAGGGAATTGGTCACTAACATGTTTGAAAGAAGGAGAAATTGCTATTCATAACTCAGATGGCCAGCAAGCAACGATACTGAAAGAAGATTTACCTGGTTTTGTGTTTGAATCTAATAGAGGAACCAAGCATTCATTTACTGCAGAAACTTCTCTGGGTAAGTATGTAGGTATGTCAGTTTAACAGATAAGAATAAATGAATATGTTAAATTGCAATAAGATATGTTCTGTGAAATAACTTTTTTTTTTTTTTTTTTTAAGGTTCAGAATTTGTGACTGGCTGGACTGGCAAAAGAGGCAGAAAACTAAAATCTAAGTTAGAAAAAACTAAGCAAAAGGTATTATTTATGGGATTTGCTTTGTTTTTTGTCTTTTATACTGATGTAGCAAGGCTTCAGGGGTAGATCGTAGGCATTTAAAACATTGAGCCATGTAACATAAGCTACCCTAATCTAATGTATTTTTAGTTTTCCTCTTTCTGTGCTTATTATTTTCTGCAATATGTATACATTTACATATAGTTTTTATACTATAAGTAAACACTTATAGTTTTTATAAGTATAAAAAAACTTACAGTTTTTATACTATAAGTATAAAAAAAAACTTAGTTTTTATACTATAAGTAAACACCAACATTAAAATAGAAACAAAATTGAGACAAAGTATAAAATTTAAATTATTTTAAAATTATGTGAATTATTAATGTCACAGAAACTTTAAACTCATGCTTTAATTATGATTAATGATAGTATTTTTAGTGATGTAGTGGGATTGAAAATGCATTATTATAATTTACAGTCTTGATTTAATACTTCGTGATGAATCAATTTGAATTCCTGGTTCTAGATTCAGATAATTTGATGCTTAGTTTAATGGCCATCTCAGATGAAACCACTGTTTCAAAAAGATACAGGAGCAAATATGTTACTGACTCCAGGAGCAAATATGTTATTGACTCATATTACTAGTTTTTAAATTCTATCCATTTATTATGCATTGGTTTTTTCAAAAATAAAGCCATTATATTTCTTTCTTTTTTTTTTTTAAATTGGGGTATAGTTGTTTTCCAATGTTATGTTAGTTTCTACTGTACAGTGAAGCAAAGTAGAGTTCCCTGTGCTATACAGCAGTTTCTTATTAGTTATGTTTTATACATATTAGTGTATATATGTCAGTCCCAATCTCCCAGTTTATCCTACCCCACCCCACCCCACTTTCCACCCCCCTTGGTGTCCATACGTTTGTTTCCTACATCCATGTCTCTATATTTCTTTTTTTTAAATAATATTTATTTATTCATTCATTCATTCATTCGGCTCTGCCAGGTCTTAGTTGTGGCACTCGCGATCTTCACTGCTGTATGCGAGTTCTTGGTTGTGGCATGCTGGGTCTTCAGTTGCAGCATGCAGGATCTTCAGTTGCAGCATGCAGGATCTTCAGTTGCAGCATGCAGGATCCTCAGTTGCAGCATGTGGGCTCTTTAGATGAGGCATGGGAACTCTTAGTTGTGGCAGGCAAACTCTTAGTCGCAGCATGCGAACTCTTAGTCGCAGCATGTGGGATCTAGTTTCCTGACCAGGGTTCGAACCCGGGCCCCCTGCATTGGGAGGGCAGAGTGTTAACCACTGGACCACCAGGGAAGTCCCAAGCCATTATATGTCCATCTATATTATATCAATTGTTCTTGAATTTTTTAATTTTTAAAAGAGAAAATAAAATCTCATAGTTAGATTCAGTATCTTCTGATGACACATTTTTATTTTACCTAAAATAATGATATAGTTTTTTCATATAGTATGTGAAGAATGCTTTTGGGTGATTGGGATGGGGGGTACTTGTGCGGCTTTGGCCATAGGAATAGTCATAAGGGGTTTTATTTGGAGCACTATATTATATAATATATATATGTTATATATATTATATATATTCATTCATGTCTTCATTTCCAGTTGTAAATTTGCTAGGCTATCCCAAAGATATTCCACATTTCCACATGCTAGACCTAGGAAAGAAAATTGCTTGCTTGCTTTTTCTCTCTCTCTCTCTTTCTTGCTTTCTTTAATTTATAAATGTATATTACCTCTGTAGCTATATATATTATTCCATGATTGCTTCTGTGTTTTTCAAAAAAGAGTGTGAAGCCAGAGGTTTTTTTCCAATTCAGGATATCTTAAGGGCATTTGAGGAAGAAATATCTCAATTGAAGGTAGCCATTAGATGGTAAAAGGAATTTGAACTAAATACAGTTTTCATTTTCATGATAGTTATGTTCTATAAAGCTGCCATGAATACTGAACCATTGTTTCTTGGAGAAATACAGGTTTAGGTTCCTGTGAGGCTCTGGTCACATTTTTAAAGTTTTGTTTTGTTTTGTTTTGTTTTTGCGGTGAGCGGACCTCTCACTGTTGTGGCCTCTCCCGTTGCGGAGCACAGGCTCCGGATGCACAGGCCCAGCGGCCATGGCTCACGGGCCCAGCCGCTCCGCGGCATGTGGGATCTTCCCAGACCGGGGCACGAACCCGTGTCCCCTGCATCAACAGGCGGACTCCCAACCACTGCGCCACCAGGGAAGCCCACATTTTTAAAGTTTTTGCTGCACAGTGCTTGCCGAAAAATGACTGTGAAAAGTGCTGCAAGTATTGATTTGTGGATTACAAATGAATTTTAATGACTAGTTGATTTCACAAATATTAAATTCTCAAATAATGAGGCTCAGCTGTAATTTTTATAAAGCTACCGGTCAGCTTTCTCAGGAGTTTTTTGGAATAAAAACTTTTTTGGTGTTGTATTAACCAACAAATCTAGATTAACTCCCAGGGAACTGAACTTTTACAGTACAAAAGAAAAGTAAATCAAGGAGAGGATATAGTCTCAGTCCTGTAGTTTCATTTTCTTAAAAAAATATGATTATTGATTCAGATCCTTGAAATCAGTAGTAAATCAGTGATCATGTGGCTCTTTTGCATATGAAAGTAGTATATATCAACATACAGTAATTTTAGGTAAAAATAATTTTAACTATTAGTTTTAACCTGTTTTTATTTCTTAATATTGTTTATAAAGGAATATTTTCTTCAGTGTTGTCTGATATCCAGAACTTATCTTTTAATTCTGAAAGGCATACTAAAATAGAATGGGAAGGTACTATTAATTCATTTAGGGAGTGAAATTTTTTGTTACATTAGAGCTATGCTTATGATTTAAATGAAATCACATAAATCTTAAATTTACATTATTTAAGCATATATTTTAAAGAATGTTACATACTAAATTTCATCAGACCCAAGCCTTGGACATGTGTGGGTTTCTCTCTCAAATAACATTAATTTAACTTAAATGAGAGGTAATTAGTACCCAAACTGATAATACAGTCATTCTTTCTCTTGATGAAATATATAAATATATGAGCATCATATATACTTTGTGTGAATAAATAGAAAAAAGACATAATAACCTAAAGTACACCCCAGAATGTTAAAAGGTTCAACTTCAGTTGATGGAATTATAGATGGCTTAATTTTCTTTCTTTTTTTTTTTTTGCTTATTTGTATTTTCTAATTGGTTCACCATAAACAGGTTACTTTTATTAAAAAGAGCGAAGTGACCTTTTTATAGGTTTAATTTGATTTAAATGAAATAAGCTCCTATTTGGTATATGAATACAAAGTTTAAAACTTAAAATTATAAGTTCTTCGATTTGACGTTGCTAAAATCTGCTAGAGTAGTTTTTCAACCATGAGAACTTCTTGATGTGTATGAATAGAAGTAGTAACATTTTTTGGAACTTGATACTGGCACAAACGTCTTAATTCTAAAGGTTGCATGTATATATTTAAAAGGAAGATTTGGTAAAATTATTAATTGTAGTAAAGATTCACATTTACTATTTTTATTTTGGTAGGTACGAACTATGGCTCGAGATTTATATGATGACCACTTTAAAGCTGTTGAAAGCATGCCTCGTGGAGTAGTGGTAACACTCAGAAACATAGCAACTCAGTTAGAGTCATCTTGGGAACTTCATACAAATAGACAAGTATGTTAGCCTCTAGATTTTATGACACACAGTGATCTTGGTTTCCTTTTTTCCTGCGTTACTATCTCTTTATTGTGATAAAATTTTATATTCTGGGTATTGATTAGGGGGTCAGAAAATTATCACCCATGGGCTAAATTTTGTATGGTTTTGTGAGGTAAGAAGGGTTTTTACATTTTTAAATGGTTGAACACAAATCAAAAGTAAGAATAATATTTCATGATACCTGAAAATTATATGCATGTGTAAAGTCAGTGTCCATAGTAGTTTTATTGCTCACAGCCATGCTCATTTATTTACATATTGTCCGTGACTGATTTAGTGGCCACAATGGCAGACTTAAATAGGTGTGACCAAGATATGTGATGTGGCCTGTGAAGCCTAAAATATTTACAGTCGGCCCTTTACAAAAGAGTTTACCAGGCCTGGTAGAGATAATTTGCATTAATAATTTGAATTTCTTAATCTAATTTAGTATCTAATTTATTTTCATGGTAATTGATGCTCTGATAAGTTAAGTATGTTAAGACCTGTTTGTTTTTTCGATTGTCTTTTAAAAAAATGTTGTTTCTTTTAGTGTATTGAGAGTGAGAACACTTGGAGAGATTTAATGAAGACAGCTTTAGAAAATCTAATTGTACTTTTGAAGGATGAAAACACAATTTCACCATATGAAATGTGCAGTAGTGGCTTGGTGCAAGCGCTTCTTACTGTTTTAAATAATGTAAGTTTATGAAGTAGTACAGAATGAGGTATATAGTTAAAAAATATATTTTTAACTACACTTTGACAGAGCGAGACTTACTTTGTTTTTGTCAAGATGTATTAAAAACTGAGTAGTAAATGTTAACATTTATAAGTTTTCCAGCCTTTCAAGTTTTATGATTAGTTTGAGCCAGTTGAATTAAATAATTGAGTTTATTTAGATTTTTTTGGTTACCTGATTATAATTTGTTCAAGATTTGTTTGAACAAAACACTTGCTTGTAGTAGCCTAAGATTTAACATTATTCACTGCTGTGATTCCCTCGTAACATAAAATGGAGTTAGTCTATAGGCCTTTTTAAATACCTAAAATATTTGCATAGAATTAATTTATGAGCATTGGCAATTTAGGAAGTTTATGTGAATATTTGACAAGTATTTGCTAATAACCTTATATTTCTCTTCGATTTAGACTGCATTACTATCTCTTTATTGTGATAAAATTTTTTCCTTTATTTTAATGAAAGGTGTGTATATATACACACCCCCACACACACTTATATTTTAACAAATTCTAACAGAATAAATTATGAAAAGTGAAGGTTTTCTCCCCGTTTTAGTTCTGTTTGCCATTTTAATTTCTTGATCTTAATCATTGTACTTTAACTGCAGTGTCTCGTGTTTCCTTCATTATTTTTACCATTTGTATTCTCATTTATTAAAATTATATTGATATAACATCACTTAGTAGTATCTATGAAATCATTGTTTTGATATACCAGTCATATTTTTTCTAATACTAATTAATGTAAATAGTACTGTTAAAATGCGAAATGTTCATAAATAATCTGAAATTATCTTGCATACCACTACACTTTGAGAAAAGGAGTATAATTGCCACTTCATTATGAACACTGAAGATATTAGCCATGATCTACTAGTCATATAATGAAAAGAATTTTAATTGAAAGAAAATAATGATTTCACTTATATTGTATTGATAATTTTGTAATATATTAATATTCATCTTGCAGAATGTGTTTTGATAAATTTCAGTAACAGCCCTAAAACTTTTTTTTTCCTTTTTTTTTTTTTAGAGCATGGATTTAGATATGAAGCAAGATTGTAGTCAACTGGTAGAAAGAATAAATGTTTTTAAAACAGCCTTTAGTGAAAATGAAGATGATGAAAGGTAAATCCCCAAATTTCTTTTAATTTGATGTTTGCAGTGTTTGCAAGTTGATAGCTTTCCTTTAAAATAGAGCCTAGTATAGTGTTTATACACAAAGTAGGAACTTTTTTATTCAGTACAAAAGTAGCTTATATTATAAATAGATAAAAGAAAGATTTTTAAAGTATTTTTTAATCTAATGGAATAAAAGGAAGATTACATGCCTGCTGTGAATGCAACTGGCCTCTTATTTTAAATTAGATAATCTTTAAGATACAAGTGGAAATTTGAACACTGATTAAATATTTGTTGATATTAAGTAGTAATTGTTCATTACCTTTTAGGTGTGGCAATGATATTATTTTATTTTTTAAGAATCCTTTTGTAGGGGTACATACCCAGAGTATTTCTGGGTGAAATGATATGTTATTTGGCATTTTCTTTTTTTTTTAATTTTTTATAAATTTGTTTATTTTTATTTTTGGCTGCGTTGGGTCTTTGTTGCTGCCTGTGGGCTTTTTGTAGTTGCAGTGAGCGGGGGCTACTCTTCGTTGTGGTGCACGGGCTTCTCATTGCAGTGGCTTCTCTTGTTGTGGAGCGTGGGCTCTAGGTATGTGGGCTTCAGTAGTTGTGGCTCATGGGCTCTAGAGCACAGGCTCAGTAGATGTGGAGCACAGGCTTAGTTGCTCCGTGGCATGTGGTATCTTCCCAGACCAGGACTTGAACCCTGCGTTGGCAGGCACATTCTTAACCACTGCACCACTAGGGAAGTCCCCTGGCATTTTCTTTGAAATATACAGGAAGGAGAGAAATGGGTGGGGATATAGATAGAAATCAATTGGCTATTAGTAGGTAATTGTTGAAGCTGGGTCATGAGTTGATGAAGGTGCATTTTACTATTTTATTACTTTTGAATGTGATTGAATTTTTAAAATAATAAGTGAAATTCAATTAATTCCATTAATTTTAAATACCATTTTAAATGAGTGCATATTACATTATATGGATATATAATAATTTATTGAAATAGTCTATTAAACATATTGGCTGTTTGCAAATTATTACTAATACTAAAATGTAAGTGTCTTGGTGGAAACATCTTTTTACATAAATTCCTTTAAATTGTATTACTGAGTTATTGATGATGTTTTAAAGGTTTTTGATATAAATTGTCATGTTGTTTTCCAGAAATATTATACCAGTGTTGCCTTGCCAACAGTACTGTCATTTTCAAAACTTTGCTGCTTTATATGTTCTTTTATATGTATCAGATATTATATAATAAAATTGTTTAAACTTTAAAAAATAAATTACATGTTAAATTATACATTACTTTTTTTTTTTTTTTTTTTTTGCGGTACACGGGCCTCTCAGTGCTGTGCTGTGGCCTCTCCTGTTGCGGAGCACAGGCTCTGGATGCGCAGGCCCAGCGGCCATGGCTCACAGGCCCAGCCGCTCTGCGGCATGTGGGATCTTCCCGGACCGGGGCACGAACCCGCGTCCCCTGCCTCGGCAGGCGGACTCCCAACCACTGCACCACCAGAGAAGCCCAAATTATACATTACTTTGAATGCAGTTGATGAACATTTCATAAGAAAAATGAAATATTTTATTAAGTGAAGAAATTGAGTTATAAGATTATTTTTGCTTACTCATGTAGTCTAATACAAAATTAAACTTCTCTTTGCATTAATAAAGAAAGTCGGGGGTCTATATGAGGTTGGTTATTACAGTTTCTTTATGAACTTTAGCATGAACTTATATAAAAGCTCTTAACGATTATTTTTTTTCCTAGTCGACCAGCTGTTGCATTAATCCGAAAGTTAATAGCTGTACTAGAATCTATTGAACGTCTACCTCTCCATTTGTATGATACACCAGGATCCACTTATAACCTCCAGGTAACCATGGAAAATGCAGTTGCTGTTATTGCTGAATGCATTTAGGAGCAGGCTTAGATAGTTTTCTTTAAAAAAACAAAACCAAAAAACTTTTATATTTTATTAAAGAACGATTGTGCTTAATCATTAAAGACTTTAACCTTTAATGACATTTGATTGTTCTTTTTAATGACTCTTGAATGTATTGGTATTTTAATGTTTATTTTAGGTTTTAAATCATATTTGGTAGGTCATATTTGGCGAAAGACGCCTTATCAGTGGGAAAGCAGTAAAGAGAGTCCTTCTGTTCTAGAATTATGAGTTAAGTCCCTTCGTCTCTGAGTGTATCTCAACATATGAGAAAATGTGAAAATACTTTAGGCACAGGTTTTTTTCCTTGCTTTCTGTCTGTCATTGTTTAGAACCAGATGGCCTTCCTTAGCTATTTCTATTGATTTTTGAAATCTGTCATTATCACATGGTTTTATAAAAAACCTGTTTTCTTCCTGAGTGTCACTTGGTTGACATTCTTATTAATTCATTAAATTATTCTTTTGTTAGCATCTAGTATCCAGATATTAACAGACAAAACAAATAATTCTTACTGCTAATATTCCAAAACAGATCTTTATCACATCTTCTGTAGGTTACTTTGGTATTTTCTAGCATGTTCTTTGGCCTTGAATCTTGCCTTTATTTGATCTATCCTGCATTCCACTGTATCAAATAGTTTCTTTTAAATATGGCCTTTAATAAGTGACTAAAACTATTTGCAATAACAGTGCCTACTCAAGGCAAAAAACTTACCATACCTCCAAGAACCCAGTAGTGTTACCAAAGCCAACTAGACTCCCAGACTAGAAAGCTTGTTCATAGAGTTACAGTATAATTAGTATATCTGACATGATGTATATATTAAACAAGATGTAGAGGTCTACTTTGTGCTTTACTTCAGATAGAATAATATAGAGGAACAAGGGGATTTTTTGGTCTACCCTTTTAAAGGTTTTATCCTTGATAGATGAATGAGGTAGAAATAGGTCTCAAAGACTGGAAATTCCCCTGCTTATACTTTTACAGTCCTAGGAGCACCAACATCTTTTATTATACGTATCTCATTTTAGGAGACTGTGCAAGATACAAAGATAGGAAGGCTGGGAATATGCCCCCTGGTAATTTTGCAGTCTGAAATGCTTTCCAAATGTACATGTAAATATTTAATTATGTGTCTAAAGGAATTAGTTAAGATTTATACAGAAATGAAGCACATACTTGTTTTATTTACTAAAGCATATTGGATTGGAAGCTATCTTGTATTTTTTTAAGTTTATTAGCCATAGATTATTTAATATATTCTAGCTTTAAAGGCATAAGTTAATTAGCTACTTTTTATAACTTACTTGGAAAATTGCAAGTTATCAGTTGGGGTTGTAATATTTCTGTTAAGTGTTTCAGAATAATTTTATTTAAACCATGTATGTTTGAAGTTGTTTAGAAATTCTAAGTAAATTTCTTTGTTTCTTTCTTGAAAATATTATTCAGTGGACCTCTTTTAAAAAAAAACATTTAATAGAAAACAGACATTGATCCTTCCTTTATGGTTATACTTTATAAATCTCAATTGCTGTGTTATGTAACATTTTTCATTTTCAAAATTCTAAGAAAACAGAATATTTTCTGAAGCATTTTGATCATTTCTGTGTAGATACTTACAAGAAGATTAAGATTTCGGTTGGAACGTGCACCTGGTGAAACTGCATTGATAGACAGGACCGGCAGGATGTTGAAGATGGAGCCCTTAGCTACAGTTGAATCTCTAGAACAGTATCTCTTAAAAATGGTGAGTTTCTGGCAAGGGAATGGTGAAATAAGCATTCTTTGCTGTGGTTTAGGCCTTTAGAAAAGTGGTTTGGGAAGTATTTTTCCAGAGTTACAGTAATAGAGTTTGACCTAGTAATTCCATTTTAGAAAATAATCTTTATACACTCTAAATGTTTTCTTCATAAAGATGTCTATTATAGTTATTTTTAATACTCAAATAGTGAACAAAACCTTAATGCTAATCAAATAAAGGAATATCAAGTTGGTAATTACTTCCATTAATTTGAATATTATATAGCTATCATAATATATACAGACGGATAGGAGAAAAATGTTTTTGTAAAGTTTGATCAAGACTTTGTTTTATTCTATCTATTGAAATAATAGACTAAAGAAATACTCTCTGATATTAATAGTGGGGTGCTATGATTATGGAATTTTCTGGGTTTTTTTTCTTTTTCAAATATTCTTAAATGAATATTGATTATAAAATAATTCACATTAAAGGGATAGGAACCAAATGGGCACTGCATTTCAAAATATCATAATTAAGGTGTCTTCCATATTTTCTTTGGTTAGGTAGCAAAGCAGTGGTATGATTTTGACCGATCTTCATTTGTTTTTGTTCGAAAATTAAGAGAAGGCCAAAATTTTATATTTCGGCACCAGCATGATTTTGATGAAAATGGAATCATTTACTGGATTGGGACAAATGCCAAGTAAGTCATTATTTAATGTAGGTTGAAAACATTCACCTGGAAAAAGAATTCTAGGTAGTAGAATAAAATTAACCACTCTGAGTATCCTGCAGTTTTAGGAATTTCGTCTTTTAGGTTAAATTTAAGACCATCCAAATTACTTTTTATGAAGAAAAAAATACCTAAATTGTTAAATGTAGAATTTTTCTTAATTAATATAATTTTATGTGGATAAAAGCTAGTCTGAGCAAATGCAGTTATTTTAATAGTATTAACTGTTAACACTGCTTAAGAGTATTTTCTTTGTTTTTGTGTAGAACTGCATATGAATGGGTTAATCCAGCTGCTTATGGACTTGTAGTAGTAACATCATCAGAAGGAAGAAATCTACCTTATGGCCGCTTAGAAGACATATTAAGTCGTGACAATTCAGCTTTAAATTGTCATAGCAATGATGATAAGAATGCCTGGTTTGCCATAGATCTGGGTCTCTGGGTGGTACCATCAGCATATACACTTCGTCATGCTCGTGGTTATGGAAGGTCTGCACTGAGAAATTGGGTTTTCCAGGTATCCAAAGATGGACAGAACTGGACTTCTTTGTATACCCATGTTGATGACTGCAGTCTCAATGAACCAGGGTTAGTTGGGGAGTCTTTGTAAATTGGAAAACTCAGTAAAGAGCTTTGTTTATTTTTAGAACTGTATCCTCCTAGAGCTCTCTTTTTTGTAAGATACTGAAACAAGATTTTCTTTCTAAAAATATCACTTGATACTGTCATTTAGGTATTAAAATTTTGAAATACTGACTTTGTCAAAACCATCAAATGCTTTAAACATTAGTAGAAGCTGAGCTTACTTATTTAAAAAGAAGTTGATATATAGCTGTATGTGTGTATATATAGCACACTGATAAAAACCAAAAAAAATGGAGTTAACTTTTACTAAACTCTCCATTTATTCACATAGTATATGTGAATGTTTGACAAATTAACAGTGACTATTGATTTTTCTTATTTTATGTATCTGTTTTCCTAAATTTTATATATTGATCATATATTTTTTTTAAGGACAAAAAGTCAGCATTATATTTCTAAAAAATTTAGTTCTAATAAAGTTTAATTGTACATTGTGGCATATTTTGAGGAGTAGAGTGTAGAGTTAAATTACTTTTCTGTATGTGATGTAGTATGGAAGGAGCTTCTTAACATTATGATTAATAGGTAATATTTTCAAGCTTTAAAGTTAATATTTTAGTATATCATTTAAAATTTTGCAAAAATATAAAAATGTTTTTCATCATAAAAACATTGTTATTCATAAAATTTCTGGTCTTGTTTCTTTGTATTTTATTATTCATAAGTCATTTAGTGTTATGAGTCAAATTAATAATACACATTTACACATTTCATTTTTAATTTATTTTCTTTACTGCTATTTTTCTCCTTTGATTTCTTGATTCTTGTGTAACAAACCGTTGACTGAACATGAAAGTTAGTTTACTTTTCATATAGTTTTCTATTATGTAACAAAATCTTCACCACCTTAAACATCTTTTTCATATGTTTAAAACATTACATAATATTTTCCCTAATACATTCACAGGTCAACAGCCACCTGGCCTCTTGATCCACCGAAGGATGAGAAACAAGGGTGGCGACATGTGAGAATTAAACAGATGGGGAAGAATGCTAGTGGCCAAACCCATTATCTCTCACTATCTGGATTTGAACTTTATGGCACTGTAAATGGAGTATGTGAAGATCAGCTAGGTAAAGAGATGAGAGTAGGTTTTTCTAACTTACTAAAACAATTATATTTATAAAAAGCGACTTTGTTTATATTTCTCTAATTTATACCTTACAGGAAAAGCAGCTAAGGAAGCAGAAGCTAACCTTAGAAGACAGAGACGTCTAGTACGCTCCCAGGTACTGAAGTACATGGTTCCAGGGGCTCGTGTGATCAGAGGCCTTGATTGGAAATGGCGGGATCAGGATGGCAGCCCACAGGGAGAAGGCACCGTCACAGGAGAACTGCATAATGGTGAGTAGGTGCTTAGCATTGGTAGTGTAGAAATCGAGTATTTAAATAACAAAATATTTTTCTTTTGTTACTTTGGGGTAATTTATAAATTGACTAAATGTTCCAGGACTAAGTAGAAGAACTGATTTATTGGTTTTATGTTAAAAATGGGAAAAATCATTTATTTAGAAATAGGAAAAATTTTTAATTCTTAGGTTTTGACTCAAAACTTATTGCTAATATTTTGAAGTAATTAATAAGCTAGTATAAGGTGAATACCCTAAAGACACATTTTCTGCTGTTTTTATGTTTTTTTAGTTTATTATTCATAAGTTTCCATTGATTTTTATCTTAATTTCTTATGCTTTTCTTTATATTGTTGGCTTGACAAGAATCAGGGCAGAATTTTTTGTTCAATTATGAGTCACATAGAAGAAAAAGCATTAACATTTATAGTTAAATATTTTTCAGTAAAGCATCGAACAAAAATTGTAGACTTTTCATTTATTAGTTAACTATAAGATATTTCACAATGTTTCACAGTCTACCAGTTTTTCCTTGGGGTAGGGGTTATTGTTTAAAATCAAGTTCATTTTTAACTTGTGATCTGTAGATTTTAAAGAAGTCCATACCCACTTAAATTGCTTTTAACTCCCAGAAGCAACTATAGTGGCTAGTTTTTTTTTTTATAACTTAAAAGACTCACTTATTAGTGGATAATTTGCCTAACCAGTAGTGGGTTCTTATGAATTTTGCCTAGCATTAAAAAAAAAAGAAGAGTAAAATGTTTATATTCTCAACTTACACCAAATATTGAAAGAGACATAATAAAAGTGACAATGCTTAGGAGAATGACTAACATTTGATATCTGAACTATGTGATAAAGGCATTTATTTACTTAAACTATTTTTGGTTTTATTATGCTTAAGATTCTGTTCCTTAAATTACATTACTAAATGCATTTCTGTATAGTCATACCCTAATTGCAGATCACTGTCATGATAGCAGGTTTATAGTGAGTGAGCATGTACGTAGCTGCCAAAATTCATTAAAAAAAATAATAGCTGAATAATAATAGTCCCATTCAACTCAGAAATTTCCAATATTCTTGTTTTTAGGCATCTTAATGATACTTAGTTAACAGTCTATTCCCCCTAAATTATTTGACTTTTAAGTGTGTGAGCTAGTTAGAGATATGTGAATACAGCGTATTTTTCTTGGGCAGGAGTCAAGTGAAGCAACTGGAATCTTAATTTCAGAATTTAGCATGTAAGAAAGGCTTATTTTACTGATTTGACAAATGTAACGAAGTCATACCTTAAAACCCTTATGCCATAGAGGGTTCTTAGCTTTCAAATACTTAAGCTAACCATTTCTAATAATGGCTAGTTATTACTAATTCTATCTTTTTATCTATCTTTTGAGTATAAGAGGAGTTCAGAGTTTTGTATCTTTACACTTATGGATAGTGTGTATGTACCCTTTCTAAGTGATCAGTTTAAACACATTCTCAAGCAGAATATGAATGGTTTACAGTTTTGAGTTATTTTTCTATGCTATATCAATTAAAGCTCTTTCCTTTCTAAAGAATCTTTGTGTTGGTAGGAATACCCATTTTTTAATTTATTCCACAAATATGAGTGCCTACTATGTAAAGGTACTTCGTTAGACTTCAGATACACAATGGTCAACAAAAAAGTATGACCCCCTGCTTTCTGGGTAAAACAGATAAATTTACAGTTACAGATTTTGATAAGTACTATGAAATAAGTTATCAGTATATTTTGGGACCAGTAAATACAATACAAATGTAATTTTTATTTGGGATTGGGATATGTTTTTGAACTTGTCCTTTTCTAACACTCTTCCATGTTGCAGAAGAGATAGTTAAATGTTGGTTCTTCAGAGGTTATTTCAGCATACAGAATAAATTGAGGCAATTGAAATGTCATCTAAACTAGATTATGTAGATTTGGGGCAGTCAGTTTCCTCTCAAACAACTTGTATGCAGATAATGCCCACAGGTAATTCAGTATTACTTAAACCCCTCTGAGCCTCATCGTACACTTATATGAACTGGGCATGTGTGTGCGTGCGTGTGCGCATGCATGGGAGTATGTGTGTGTATGGGTAAAGTACTTTTATTTAAACTTTATAAAGACTTAGCACTTTACAAAAATAAATATTTTTATGTGTTTTTTTTCCTCTGAAGTAGTTAGCTTATAGCACTAAAATCAGATTGTAAAATTTCTATTAATTTTCTTTCTAATAGGCAATTTGTTTTGTTTTTGGAAGTTAATTACCATTTTTAAAAAAGAATAAGTATCATTTTCCAAGCATAAGTAAACATAGATTTAATATTGTTATTCTCGTTAGTTCTTTTCACGTTATTAGCTTTATCACATAGGTTCTATCTAATAAAAGAGCCTAGCATACTTTTAAAATTTTGGTTTTAGAATTTTCTGCGCTTATTCAAATTTATTAAACTTAATCATAAGAGAACCAAATAACCACTGAACTTTGAGAACACAACCGAAATGCTAACTTAGTGTTATTTGAACTATAGTGACCTAGAATTTCTACAGTGATATATGAATATTTTGTCTGTCAATTATAGGATTTAGCCCAAACTTAGAAATTAATGGTTAAGCTAGCACTTTTTTCTGTAAATAACATTTGACCACATAATCATATTTAGCAACTGAAAAAGCTTTTACTTAGATTTCATCTATACTTGCTGAAGTTGTAACATTTTACCATTTTTATCAGTCTTTTTACAATTTTTAACAGTTCTTCCCCTTAAAAGATACCCCAATAGATGTAAACATGACCCTTACATTAAGCATCACCAGAACAAACAGTTCAGAAATAAGAGAAATAGAAGGAAGGATTTAATTTTAGTTAGCAGACCTTAGATGACTAGAAATTCAGAGAAGTGCAGCACTGATGAAAAGCTGATCCCATATTGTGGAGCTACTGTCTGACACGCTCCTATCTGCTTTCTGCTGGGTCTCACAAACTCCTGTCCCTTTCCAGGCTGGATTGATGTCACCTGGGATGCTGGTGGCTCAAACTCTTACCGTATGGGCGCAGAAGGAAAATTTGACCTCAAGCTTGCACCAGGGTACGACCCTGATACAGTGGCATCACCCAAACCTGTTTCATCCACTGTTTCAGGCACAACGCAATCATGGAGCAGCTTGGTGAAAAACAACTGTCCAGACAAGACATCTGCTGCTGCAGGCTCCTCAAGTAGAAAAGGAAGCAGCAGTTCTGTGTGTAGCGTGGCCAGTAGCAGCGACATCAGCTTGGGTTCGACCAAAACGGAACGGAGATCAGAAATTGTAATGGAACACAGTATAGTTTCAGGAGCTGATGTCCATGAACCAATTGTTGTTCTTTCATCTGCTGAAAACGTCCCTCAAACAGAAGTAGGGTCATCTTCCAGTGCAAGTACCAGCACCTTAACAACGGAAATGGGAAGTGAAAATGCTGAAAGAAAGTTAGGCCCTGATAGTTCTGTTCGTGCTCCTGGGGAGTCTGGTGCAATATCCATGGGAATTGTTAGTGTTAGTTCTCCTGATGTTAGTTCAGTATCTGAGTTAACTAATAAAGAAGCAGCTTCACAACGGCCCCTTAGCTCTTCAGCAAGTAACAGACTATCAGTGAGTTCTTTGTTAGCTGCTGGGGCCCCTATGAGCTCTAGTGCAAGTGTTCCTAACCTGTCCTCAAGAGAAACATCTAGCTTGGAGAGTTTTGTAAGGAGAGTGGCAAACATAGCACGGACTAATGCCACGAACAACATGAATCTAAGCCGAAGCAGCAGTGATAACAACACTAATACTTTGGGGAGGAATGTGATGAGCACAGCAAGTAAGTGAGCTTTTCCTTATGGAACCCAATGCTTTTTCCACTCGGAGGGATGCAAAGTAGGATCTGTTCAAGTGGATTCTGGCTTCAGTCTTTAACTAGATCATTAACCATGTTAGATACAACTGTGTCAAATTTAGCACTTCAGGAATATGAGGTTAAGTTCTATAGAACTGTGATATTTTAAGAATTCTGATCAGGTGTGATAAAGAACCTCTTATTCTGAATAATAACACACTTCTGTTTTTCACTCTTCTGTGATAAATTGTTAAGTACGGTTGCAAGAGGAAATAGATGACTATTAAATATCATCAAAGTCAATTGAAATCAGAGCGTAATATTGGCATAGCTTTTACTTAGGTCCTGAATTGGTATTAGCTTCTGAAAGTTTTTAATTCTAATTAAAGCTACCAGTGGGTCAAAGTAATTCCCTTGGAAAATAACATTGGGAGTTATTTCATTGCCTGTTTCACTTACTTAAAAAGCTAGGCTTAACATTTTGAAAAATAATAATGCTATAAAAATAAGAATTTTTAGTTGGATTTCAGTTGGGTTCCCAAAGTTGTTGCTTTTCAGCCTTTTAATAATTGGTGTTTCATGACCTCATTCTTTTTCCTAAATATACAATGTAGTTTTTCTAAGGTTTATATAATCCTCCCTTTTTGTACTAATTTGCTTCATTTTTATCTTTAGCTTCTCCTCTTATGGGTGCTCAGAGTTTCCCTAATTTGACCACACCTGGTACTACATCAACAGTGACTATGTCAACATCCAGTGTCACTAGCAGCAGCAATGTAGCTACAGCAACAACAGCTTTATCAGTTGGTCAGTCATTAAGTAATACCTTGACCACCAGCCTCACATCCACCTCCAGTGAGAGTGACACAGGTCAGGAAGCAGAATATTCCTTATATGGTAAGTTATAGTTTACAATATTTAGATATTTGTATAGCGACGCTTTTATTACATTTTTCTCCTTGGTTATTTTTAACCTTTAATTAGAAAAGGATAATTCTCTCTTCTTACAAATGTGGCAGCTTCATATATGATGAAAAAACTCACAGTGATATGCAGGACTGTTAAGAAATTATCTGATTGTAAATAGACGTCTAGGAACTTTTTGTGTGTCATCCTTTTTTTGCCTTTTGTCACTAGTGAAGTTTTATTAGAAGAACCATAATAACAGAGATATTTGATACCTTTATCAGAGAAGAAAGAGTGTGATAGATTAATAAGCTTTATAAATTGATAGTTCCTGTATGTTGTAATGTAAGAGGAAAAACACTCCTGTGTGTCTCCTGTACTTTTAATACTCATAGAATGCTTCACTTCTGGCATGTCGTTAGCACCAGATGTGTGTGAACTTTTCCCACATCAGCTCAATGTCTTAAAATTTAACTCAATTCTGACACTACCTACCTACCTGGAGATAGTATCAGATCCCGCAGGTTAAAGTCTTAGTTCCACAACACTAATCACAAGTCCAGATTGTCATCTGTGCTTCTGACTGACTGGCTATAAATTGGAAGTTTCCATGATTCCATCCTTGGGTTGGATTAATTTGCTAGAGTGGCTCACAGGACTCAGGAAAACATTTTATTTACTGGGTTACTGGTTTATTATAAAAAGGATATATAGGGAATTCCCTGGCGGTCCAGTGGTTAGGACTCCGTGCTTCCACTGCTGAGGCCCGGGGTTCGATCCCTGGTTGGGGAACGAAGATCCCACAAGCCGCATGGTTCGGCCAAAAAAAAAAAAAAAAAGAGAGAGATATAACTCAGAACAGCCAGTTGGAAGAGATGCATAGGGTGAAGTCTGGAAGGGTCCCAAGCACAGGAACTTCTGTCCCCATGGAGTTTAGGGACCCTCCTGGTCTGTCAGTGTGTTCATGTCCACCAACCTGGAAGCTTTCTGAACCCCAGCATTTTGGGGGTTTTTTTGAGGCTTCATGATTTAGGCACCATTAATTAAATTATTGGCCATTGGTGACTCAACCTCCAGCTCCTCTCCTCAGAGGTCTAAGGGGTGGGATGAAAGTTCCAACCCTCTACTTGTGGTTGGTTCCACTAACAACCAGTTCCATCCTTAGATTACCTTAGGGCTTTTTAAAAGTCTCATCAAACCAACTCTGGTTATGAATAACAAAAGACACCTCTATTGCTCTTATCTCTTAGGAAATTCCAAGAGTTTTAGGAACTCAGTACCTAGAACAAAGGCGAAGACCAAATTTATTTTATTGTAAATCACAATATCACAACTATTACCAAAGTCTTTTGGAAATTATTCTTTATTTAGGTAACATTTGAATTTTTTTCAGATGAATTAATTTTTGCTTAGGGGTTTTATACATTATTATAGCTTCCATGGTATGTAGTCAGTGATAAAACGGTTTGATTCAATTAAAATATATGTTTTTGATCATCTTATTTTATCTTATTAGAAAAGTAAAACTTTTTATAGAAAGGAAATATAGAAGCAGATAAAATCATCTAGTTCATACCTTCCAGAGACAACCACTGTTGTCATTTAATACATATCATTTGATATGTATGTTCTTCTGGTTTTTGTTTTTTTAAACAAAAAAGGATTCTGTCCTTTGCAGAAAGCTCTTTTCACTCAGTACATTGTGAAATATTTTCATATTGTTCGATGAGTTTCTACAACATATGAAATGGCTGCCAAATATTCCTCTGTTTGTATGATCGTTATTTAATAAATCCCCCATTTTGGATATTTAAGCTACAGCTTTTCAGTACCATCAACACTGTTATGAATGAGCATCCTTGAATTGTATTTTTGTGTATTTCCTTAGGGTAAATTCCTATTGTTTTAGAATACCTTTTATCATACATCCTTGATCACCTGTTCTTTTTTCAAAATTACTTTTGTTAATTTAAAATAAAAGAAAATTTATGTGAAGATATATTTTAAGTACTATTTTATGTATACATCATTTTAATATGTTTTCCTCTTCTTTTCTGAGACTGGCCTCTCCTATTCCAAGCCAGGAATTGCATCTGATGTTCTGTGGTTTTAGGAAAAGTATTACATCTCTCTGTTTCTACTTTAGCTATTAAATATGTATATGGTAAAATGATGATGATTGTTACACCAAAGTATTGTAAATTCACTGAATAAACTTTTTTACTTTCGTTTTTCTCATGGAGGCCTTCTGCTTCTCCCTGTTAATATGTTAACTTTAAGCTTTAGTTCTAAATCATGTGAAGGTTAAGAAAGTTGTGGGTATGCTAGTGGGAAAGAATATTGAAGAGTTAGGGCTACTGGTTGCCTTTTAAAAATTATTCTTTGGCGGTTAAAATTTCCTTTTCTACATTTCTAAAACTGGAGGACTCTTTGAGTGCTGCTATATGAAGGATCAGAGTAACATCTGCCTTATAAAATAATTTCTATATATGCAAACTTTGAGGGAAATGATTTGATTCTGTAATATGGTCAAATATATAAAATAAGGAGCTTTTTGAAAATATATGTATATATAATATTCTTATACTCTGATAAAAAAAGGGAAGATGAGTTAAACAAACCTCTGACTTCAGTGAATTGTAACATATAGGAGGTGGAATTTATATATACATATATATTTTTTTCCTTTAAAAATAAACCAAAAAGTGGAATTGATTTATTTTGTATACTACCACATCATGTTCATGAGAACCACTGCCTAAATTGCAGGAGGGCACTTTACGTACGTTAGGGGTAATATATTTTGTCAAATTTAAGATGCCGTTAATTATGATTATCTTATGTCACTAAGGAAAAAATGTTGCCAATTTAGCTGTGAATATTCTGAAATCAGAATATGTCTCATAAGCAATGGCAAGTCACAGTAAAAGGCATTGAATTCTTAGTCCTATATAATTATTAGACTTAAAAAATTATATTTGGTTCAGAAATTTACAAATGCAAGTTTCTACTAAATAATTATAAATTGTTTTCTGGATGTTCTTTTGGAATATAGAGTATATACTACTATACTGTCTTCTTATCCATAGAAGTTTTTTTAATTCCAGATCCAGTAAAAACTTACCTTGTTTTAGACCCATTATTCCTCTTTTTGTTTTCAGTTCCTGTGGGGAACAGTTTCTCAGCATCTTCATTGATGTGGGGCAATGTAAATTTGACCTTCTCTTTACTGAAGGGTGAAGGGAAGAGATCCTAAGAAGGAGGGAGACAAAAGGGATTCAAGTTTATTGAACTTTTTTATGTGCTAGATAATTTGCGTAATATGAAAGATGGTACCTAACATTATTCCATAGTAAATAGACATTATCTTTAAGTAGTCATTATCATTAAGTATCTCCCCAGTCACATAGATAAACTCAGGTCTCTCTGATCGACTTAATTCTGTTCTTTTCCCTCATAATATCTTTCACAGTTTATATTTATGTATTCATTTGTTTACCTTTAAATGCCTCTCTGCCCTGTAAACTCCATGGGGGCTCAGACCCTGTTTATTTTGTTTACAACTGCATATACCTGGTGGCTAACGGAATTCGTGGCACATAGTAGGTACTCAACAGATAATTGTTGACAGAGCGAATGATTCCAGTGTTCACACTTTCCACCGTTTTATGTTTCCTATGACTTGTGCAGAGAATAATGATAGGATTTTTATTTTTTAACATACCCCATATTGTTGACCTTTTTAAAAATGATTTTGTAGATACAGACTTAGTTTATGACCATCCTTTGTCCCATGTTGTTTTCTGCCATGCTTGTGACTATTTACCATTGTTACTCATCCTTTATGTGTGGTGGTAGAAGAGTGTCAGTACTAGATGTGGCCTTTATACTTGTCCCTCTGGAATTTTACCTTTGTATTATAAAATCAATACGCGGGGGGCTTCCGTGGTGGCGCAGTGGTTGAGAGTCCGCCTGCCGATGCAGGGGACACGGGTTTGTGCCCCAGTCCGGGAAGATCCCACATGCCGCGGAGCAGCTGGGCCCGTGAGCCATGGCCGCTGAGCCTGTGCGTCCGGAACCTGTGCTCCTCAATGGGAGAGGCCACAACAGTGAGAAGCCCGCATACCGCAAAAAAAAAAAAAAGAAAGAAAAATCAATATGCAAAGTTACTTTGTTATGCTTTGTTAATTCTGTTAAGAGGAAGATCGTTGGCTTTGTTTTCTAGATTTCCTTGATAGCTGCCGTGCCAGTACTCTGCTAGCTGAGCTAGATGATGATGAGGACTTGCCGGAGCCAGATGAGGAAGATGATGAAAATGAAGACGACAATCAGGAGGACCAAGAATACGAGGAGGTTATGGTAGAGAGAGTCCCCCATTCTCTCAACTAAGACAGGATGTTAATAACTGAAATGAGGAGAGGAAAAGCAAAGTCCTGGTTAAACTTTGAAGCAAGCGATATGGCACCAGTATGAAAAATGTGGTTAATTAAGAAAAGCACTTTTAATCTGAGCATTTATGACATTTTTTGAAAGAAAATAAATTGGTCATAGTTGAAAAACACTATGTCACATCTGATGTTTTCACAGGTTTTAAAGTGTGAAGAACTGCCCTAATCCTAAAGAATATAATTTTCATGGTTCTTCCACAATAGTTATACTTAGAAATTTTTGGTACCTACTGTTTTGTAAGCAGTATCTGCATGTTATCTCATCAGTCCTTACACAGAACCTATGAGACAGAGACATAGAAAACATAATTTGCCCTTATTATTTAGAGTTAAGTAGAAAAGTAGGACCCAAGCTTAGGCAGTATGATCCAGAAATCTTAGTGTTTGATAACTGTGATTGTCTTCAAATTGAACTATTGCCTGAAAATGCCTTTTATTTTAGCTTCTTGTATAATTTTTATTTCCCTTTATAAAGTGTTACTAGATTAAAACATGTTTTTTCATAAGTTGAGTTATAGTGGGGTGGAGAACTCCAAAAAGTGCTTTTAGTATATCTTGCTTAGAAAACATATAGAATATTAGCACATTTCTTGTGAAGGTTAGTATATGATGCATGATGAATTTAAAACATTCACTTTGTAACTTTTATGTACATGGCTAATGAATATGAAGTTTTCTAATGACAGTTTTGGTAATATAGGTTTATAGTTCAGGTCAAGGCTGAATAGAGATATATATGGGTCAGATAATTAGACATGTCTCTTTACATTTTCTGTATCAGATTCTGAGACGTCCATCCCTGCAGCGTCGAGCTGGCTCCCGCTCTGATGTAACACACCATGCTGTCACCTCACAGCTACCACAGGTCCCAGCTGGAGCGGGGAGCCGACCTATTGGGGAGCAGGTAATATCTTCATGTTTACCTTCTCTACAGTGTATTTTTTTCCCTTTTCACAGTAAAGCACAAACTAAAATGCCTAGAAAAAGATACAGCAGGGGCAGGGTGAGGGCAGGAAGCTACTAAATAGAGTTAACAAAAAGAAACTTGCCCAACTGCTTGGGTTCCATAGTCCAGATAGAGTCCATGATTGCTCTACCATAATGCATACAGGAATTTCTTACTTGAAACCTGCTCATCTTGGCCTTTGGGTGGCAGTAAACATATACTAAAATGGTTAACAGCTATTTTCTAAGTTTTCATAGTAGAGTAATAGAAGTATTAGTCTATTAACTAACATTTATCATTAATTAGGTGCTAGGCACTGTTTATATATATTAACTAATTCGGTCCTTTCAACAACCCTTTGGGTTTTCACCTGAAAACCCAATTTTCAGGTGAAGTGATTGACCTTGGAGAGGCAGCAGTGAGCCGTGGCTTGAAGCAAGGTGTTAGTTCCCTGCCCAGGAATTGAACCTGGGTAGCCTGGATGAAAACCAGGAATCCTAGCCACCAGACCAGCAGGGACTAGAAGCTAGAAGCAAATTTTCCCTGGCTCTTGCCTCCGTTGAAAAATGCATTTCTTAAGGAGGCAAAAACTGTAAAAACAGGTACAAAGTTTATTATTAGAGACACAGCAGACAAGTGGGAGAGAACACAGAGAAACAGTTTGTTTAATTAAGACAGAAGCAAGGCAGAGATTCACACCTGGAGAGAAAGGGTGTGGGCGTCCCCCCTAAAGTCCCCCCTCTTTAAAGTAGTAAATCGGTGGTTAAGTCATTTATATAGGGCAGTTCTTCAGGGTCTTTGTTTATCCTTAGCCAATTACCTGGTTTCTGTTTCCACACCTGCCCTGCCCTAGGGCCCTCTCCAACATGTGTGCGCTACTTTTTTCCAAGATGGATTCCAGCCCAGAGGCCTATGGGGGGCCTTGGCATCACATATTATGGGGTGGTGCCTCGTCCTTTTTGACCCCCAAGGAGCCTTTCTGCGCATGTGCAGTGTCTCCCTTGCCCCAAGGATGGGAAATATGTGACCTCTTGATCTTTACTCAAACAGGGATTAGCCCCTCTCTGTCCTTGCTGTGACTGTTATCTTAGTGTCCTCAGGAGACAAAGCCTGGATATTTACCCTGTTTCTATTGTTATTTCTGTTTTGAATTACAAACAGGAGGCTGGTTTTAAATATCTAACCTTGAAGCCCACCTATCTCCTGTCTCAGGAATTGGCAAACAGGAAGCTAGTTGTAAGTGTCCAGCCTGAAGCCCGTCTTTTTCTCGTCCCAAGAAATGTAAACAGGAGACCAGTTTTAAATGCCTAGCCTGGAGCCCATGCATCTCCTGCCTCATGATTACTAAAGATCACACATAGAAGTTTTGGATCCAGGATAAAAACCCAGACATTCTGGTTCCAGAGCTGTCAAATGTCAGTTTGATTTGTTATAAAGGTTAATTTCAATTAAGTGTTCAAAATATGGGGGGTCTATATGTGTATGTTTAAGTATATAGATAATTATTATTTAAAAATTATTACATCAGACATTTACAATATTTACAATTCATTGATCTCTTTTTTGTTGATACAAAAAGTGAAGGAGAGGAGAAAATGTTCCTTAAAAAATCTTTTATTATGGAATTTTTCAAACATGCTAGAAGTAGAAAGGATAGTGCAATGAATCCCCAAGAACCTATCATTTGACAGATCAACACTTTGTCGAACTTGTTTGAACTATTTGCCCCACAGTAATTTAAAGCAACTTCCAAGCACTGTATCTGTTTTGTATGTAATTCAGTATGTAATACAGTTTACACTTTTTTTTAAAAAAAACAGCCTATTTATAAATAATTATACATTCACAGGAAGTTGCAGAGATCGAAGGGTCCTGTGTGCCCTTTGTCCAGTTTCTTCCAGTGGTTACATCTTACATAATTAGAGTACAGTATCAAAACCAGGAAGCTGGCATTGGTCCAATGTGTGTGTATGGTTCTTTGTCATTTTATCACATGTATAAATTTGTGTAACCATCACTAAAGCTACTTATCTTTTTTTGACTTTTCATTTAGCTTTATTACCAGATGTGTGACTCTTGAAATTTTAACCATACAGCGACTTACTTTTCATAAACTTAAATCAGTAAGAAATTTATGTATCTACATGTTTGGCTTATATTGTGCTTAAGAAATATGGTTGAATAAGAACATGTAATACCTATAGAGAGAAGTATTTGACATATACCTTATTTTATAGATAGCATATCACTTTAGCAATAATGAAGAGTTTTACCTTTTAATGTTTGTACGTGGAATTTTATTTTAATAGGAAGAAGAAGAGTATGAAACTAAAGGGGGACGCCGGAGAACATGGGATGATGATTATGTACTAAAGCGGCAGTTTTCAGCTTTGGTTCCTGCTTTTGATCCTAGACCTGGTCGTACTAATGTCCAGCAGACAACTGATCTAGAAATTCCACCCCCAGGTATACTATATTTTAGTTTTTGTGGTTTAATTTTAATAGGTACCAAATAAAGTAGTACTGTATAGTTTTGTTTGTTTGTTTGTTTTTTTGTTTTTGCGGTACGTGGGCCTCTCACCGCCGTGGCCTTTCCCACTGCAGAGCACAGGCTCCGGACGCGCAGGCCCAGCAGCCATGGCTCACGGGCCCAGCCGCTCCGCGGCACAAACCCGCGTCCCCTGCATCGGCAGGCGGACTCCCGACCACTGCGCCACCATGGAAGCCCAGTACTGTATAGTTTTAAAAAGTAAGGTACTACTCGTATATGCAGGTTATAAGTAAAAGGTTTCAGGAGAAACTATATATCAGCCATGCATCCTTAAAAAAAAATACAGACTTTTTTAAAAGGAGCAAATTACAGTATTTTATTTTATTTTTCATTGAAGTATAGTTGATTTACAATGTTGTGTTGGTTTCTGGTTTACAGCACTGTGATCCAGTTATACATATACGTATTCTTTTCCATATTCTTTTCATTATGGTTTATTACAGGATATTGAATATAGTTCCCTGTGCTATACAGTAGGACCTTGTTGTTTATATTTTATATGTAGTAGTTTGTATCTGTTAATCCCAAACTCCTAATTTATCCCTCCCTCACCACCTTTCCTCTTTGGTAACCATAAGTTTGTTTTCTGTATTTGTGAGTCTGTGTCTATTTCATAAATAAGTTCATTTGTATCACATTTTAGATTCCACATTATAACTGATATACAGTATTTGTCTTTCTCTGTCAGACTTACTTCACTTAGTATGATAATCTCTAGGTCTGTCCATGTTGCTGCAAATGGCATTATTTCATTCTTTTTTATGGCTGAGTAGTATTCCATTGTGTATATATATACACACCACATCTTTATCCATTCATCTGTCCATAGACATTTAGGTTGCTTCCATGTCTTGGCTATAAAATTATAGTATTTTAAAAACACACAGTGTTTTACATTTGTATAAACTTTAAAGCAAGGACTCATTTAAAGGTAGATAATTTGTATTGTTTTCTACTGGATCAAAATTGCTAAGCATTACTCCCATGCAGCTTTTACTTTGAAAAGCTATATAGTGGTTTTAGTTATGGCCTCCAGAGTCAGTCAGCCTGAGTGCCAGCTCCATCTCTTACAACTCTATTTTGGGTGTGGTAGGCACACTAATGGCCCCCTCCCAAAGATATGTAGGTCCTAACCTCTAGAATCTGTGAATATGTCACCTTAACGTGAGAAAAGAGACTTTGTAGATGTGATTAAGAATCTTGAGATGGAGAAATTATCCTGTTTTTCTGGGTGAGCCCAATGTAATCACCAGTGCCCTCGTAAGAGAGAAACAGGAGGGTCAGAGTCAGAGGAGATTTGACAACAGGAAGCAGCAATCACAGTGATGAGGGGCCATGAGTCAAGGAACATGGGAAGACTCTGGATGCTAGAAAAGGCAAGGAAATGGATTCTTCCCGAGAGCCTCCAAAAGGAACAAAGCCTTGCCCAATCCATTTTAGATTTCTGGCCTCTAGAATTATAAGATAATATATTTGTGTTGTTTTAAACCACTCAGTTGTGGTAATTTGTTATAGTAGCAATAGGAAACTAATACACTGGGCAAATCCCCTAATCTATGTAAGCCTGGCTTTCCTCATCTCTTATATGGGGAAAATAAAGTCCTTGTTTGATAAGGTAGTTACAAGGTTTAAATGAGGTGAGATATGTAAAGTGTCTAGCATGGTACCTGATGTGTGTCTCAATAAATGTCAGCTATTGTAATCAGTATATTATCCTTCAAGAAGACTTAAATGTTACTGTGGAATGTACTTATTACTTGATAAAAAGATACCTATGTTAAATATGAACATAAGTACAGTTTATAGTATAATGTGAGGTATGTGATGTAGTATGATGGTGAGAATGAGTATGAATCAAGATGTTCCAAGGTCCCTTCAAAAAGGAAAACCTAGGGCTTCCCTGGTGGTGCAGTGGTTGAGAGTCCGCCTGCCGATGCAGGGGACGCAGGTTCGTGCCCTGGTCCAGGAAGATCCCACATGCCGCAGAGCGGCTGGGCCAGTGAGCCATGGCCGCTGAGCCTGCGCGTCTGGAGCCTGTGCTCCACAACAGGAGAGGCCACAACGGTGAGAGGCCCGTGTACCGCAAAAAAAAAAAAAAGAAAACCTATTCTAGGGAGTATAAATAGGTACAGATTTTCGATAGAGTTCTTTAGCAATATATTTCATATTTTTACTACTACATATTGGTACTATAGAAGTATTGGCTCTGCACTCAGATGACTACAGAGGTATTCTTTAAAAATTGGAAATGACCTTCATTATATAACGGATATGGTTCAGTTAAAGTACAATGGGATGTCATGCAGTGTATAAAACAATACTTTATAAAACTATATCATGATATGAGGAAAAGATTCCTGAGATTAAAAAAAAGAGAGTACATCACTAAATACGTATGAAACTAATTGTATTTGTGTGTGTGTGTGTTTACCTCATAACAGACTCATTCAATGCAAGCAAAAGGTTGATAAGTCTTTAACTGAGTATGTGGTTTTCTCTGTATGTAGTATTATTAATAATTTTAGTTTTCTCATTCATAAAAATAAAATGTTCTGAAATATACAATTCTCATGTATACCCTAATAAAAACTAGAGATTCTTATCATATGTATAAATTCTTCTCTAGTACACTGTCTTTAACCTAACTGTATTCTTCCCATTTTAAAAAAACAAAAATATTGAGGCCAGGAGAATTTTTTTTTTTTTTAATAAGATTGACACTAGCTATAGGGTTTTTTTTAATATATAAATAAATATATTTATTTATTTATTTTGGGCTGCATTGAGTCTTTGTTGCTGCGCAGGGGCTTTCTCTAGTTGCGGCGAGCCGGGGCGCATGTGTGGGCTTCTAGTTGCGGTGGCTTCTCTTGTTGCGGAGCACGGGCTCTAGGCACGTAGGCTTCAGTAGTTGTGGCTTGCGGGCTCTAGAGCTCAGGCTCAGCAGTTGTGGCGCATGGGCTTAGTTGCTCCGCAGCATGTGGGATCTTCCCTGACCAGGGACCAGGGCTCGAACCCGTGTCCCCTGCATTGGCAGGTGGATTCTTAACCACTCTGCCACCAGGGAAGTCCCCAGGAGAATCTTAAGTAGCTGATATATGGCAGAAACGTTTAGATTTCATGTAACCTGTCTCTTGGTGCAGTGCTCTTTCTGGACTGCTTATTTTAGTGTAATTGTTTTTCATATCTTCCATATTTTTAGGAACACCTCATTCAGAGCTCTTGGAAGAAGTTGAATGTACTCCGTCACCTCGATTAGCCCTCACTTTGAAAGTAACAGGTCTTGGAACAACTCGTGAAGTTGAATTACCACTCACTAATTTCAGATCAACCATCTTTTACTATGTACAGAAATTGCTTCAGTTGTCGTGTAACGGCAATGTGAAATCAGATAAACTTAGGCGTATTTGGGAGCCAACATACACGTAAGAGATTTTAATTTAATGTTTTAAGTAGATATTTTCATAGTGTATGAGCCAAGAAATATTTTCTATATTTTGTATTATAGGAACAGAAAAGATTTAGTTCTCTTGGTTTACAGGAATAGATAAGAGCATTTCTGACTCCTGATGGAGAAAGGTTAAAGCTTACAACTGGGAGGAACTTTAGAAATAATCTAGACTAGCTCCTTATGTAATAATTGTTGAACTCTTTGACTGGGATTGTGTATGAAGTAGTAAATGTTTTCTGTTATTTGCTTTGGTGTCTGTGAGTTAAACCTACCTCTCTTTGTTCATTCATTTATTCATTCACTAAATAATATCAATGACCTTGGGCAAATTTATTTAACATTTTAGTACCTCGTTTTCTAATCTGTAAAATGAGAGTGGTTGTGAGGAATCAATGAATTAATATATGTAAAGTAGATTCAGTACTGTATGAGATGTAGAGGGTGCTCAGTAAGTATTACCTATAATAATATTTGTTATGTAATAATATAAATAATTTAATATAATTTAATATTATAAATAATTATATCATAGTCATCCTATGTAACTTCACTTTTCTTAGTTTATTTTTCCGATATTCTCTTAACGTCACTGATAATCTTAGATAATGTCCAATAAAGTAATGTAGGTTTTTCTGAGATAGAACAGAAGGTCTTCATGGCATTCTCGTCCTTCAGTTTTTATTGGAATATTAAATTTGATCTCAACCGCCTCTTGGTCCTTGTTATTCTTATCCTTCTTTCTATCTAGACACAGATGCAGACACATCTTATTTTATTTTTACAACAATGTATGAAAGTTATAAGAGATGGCATGTTACTTTATATCTTTAAAAGTTTTAGGTTTGATACATGCTTTTTCTTAATAATGCTCGATTTATAAACCATAACTCTTTCAGGAATATGATTTCCGCTATTCCCTATGTTTAACAAATGAATATTTTTTCTTATAAATTCTCCCTGAGTTCAGTATTTCATGTAAGCATATAGCTAATGAATGTCCTCATTCATACATGTTTTTAAAGAATTGAAGGCTTATTAGAAATAACCACAAATCATTTGATTTATGAATTAACTTGAATAATATCTTCATATTTAGAATTATGTACAGAGAAATGAAAGATTCTGACAAAGAAAAGGAAAATGGAAAAATGGTAAGTTATTTTTAGGAAATGAGTCTTGCTCTTGGCTACTTAGTAAAAGAAAAACTAACGCTGTGTTTCAATTGAACAATTAAGGGAGAAATCAGCAACATGGGATTTTTTTTTTTTTTTGCGGTACACGGGCTTCTCACTGTTGTGGCCTCTCCCGTTGTGGAGCACAGGCTCCGGACACGCAGGCTGAATGGCCACGGCTCACAGGCCCAGCCGCTCGGCAGCATGTGGGATCTTCCCGGACCGGGGCACGAACCCGTGTCCCCTGCATCGGCAGGCAGACTCTCAACCACTGCGCCACCAGGGAAGCCCAACATGGGATTCTTTAGATTAGGTTAAATGCATGATCTTAAAGCTACCTTATGTAATGCATGTGAAGTAGCATAAACTTTATAATCAGGAAAGGCCAACATTTCGTTTTTCCTATTGTAGGGTTGTTGGTCTATAGAGCATGTGGAACAGTATCTTGGCACTGATGAATTACCAAAGAATGACTTGATAACCTACCTGCAGAAGAATGCAGACGCCGCTTTCCTGCGCCACTGGAAATTAACTGGCACTAATAAAAGTATTAGGAAAAACAGAAATTGTTCTCAGCTCATAGCTGCATATAAGGTATATATTGGCATCAGAACACTATTTTGATTGGGAATGGCTTTGTGCTTTGCAGCTTTTTAAATATTCTTGAGGAAAAGCAGTTCATTGGGACATACTAAAAAAAAGAAGTTGAATTAACATTGTTAATATGACAATGCTAAAATTTCAAATATGGTTTGTGGCATTGGATCTAAATACGTAGTTTTAACTGTGGCTTTTAGTGGTTATATTTTGATAATTTTCTTGTTTAGAACAAAGCTTGGTTAAGCTTTGACTTGGATGATACTGTTTTTATTTTAAAAGAAGGCAATTCTTTGAAGAATTCCAGCCTTTTCACATTAATACTAATAGGATGATATATTGCTTTTCTTGAAAATGATTAATGGCTAGTTTTCCCAATTGTTTCTTTAGGATTTTTGTGAGCATGGAACAAAGTCTGGGTTAAACCAGGGGGCCATTTCTACTCTTCAAAGTAGTGATATTCTTAATTTGACAAAAGAACAACCTCAGGCCAAAGCAGGCAATGGACAGAATTCTTGTGGAGTAGAAGATGTCCTTCAGCTTCTGCGTATTCTGTATATAGTTGCAAGTGACACTTATTCAAGAATATCCCAAGAAGGTCTGTAAGAAGCCTTGTTTCGTTTCTGTGGCATTTTTAAAAGCAAGTCAGTTTACATTTTTATTAATTTTATTACTTTTACAGAAGGTGATGAGCAGCCTCAGTTTACTTTTCCACCAGATGAATTCACTAGCAAAAAAATCACAACAAAAATTTTGCAGCAGATTGAGGTAATAAAACCAGATATTTGAACTCTTCAATCTGTTGGACTTTGAATGTATTGCCTCTCCTTCCTTTTCTACCTCACGCCATCTCTCCTGTTAAGAATTGACTCTTTTTTGTCTTTTTTCATAATTGCTTTAAGACATTGTTATTTGTTAATTTGCAGGAGCCATTGGCATTGGCAAGTGGGGCTCTGCCAGACTGGTGTGAACAGTTAACCAGCAAGTGTCCTTTTCTAATACCATTTGAAACTAGACAGCTGTATTTCACATGTACAGCATTTGGTGCATCAAGGTAGGAGGTGTATCATTTTACATTTTTAGAATAAATGTGTTTTTAAATGTTTTATATAAGCTCAAAATGTACATATATACTTTATATCAAGATTGATGAAGGGAATATATTGTTTTCTCGTAAAGAGTTGTCGACATTTGGGAATTCCCTGGTGGTCCAGTGGTTTAGACCCCATACTTTCATTGCCAAGGGCGTGGGTTCAATTCCTGGTGGGGGAACGAAGATCCCGCAAGCTGTGAGGTATGGCCAAAAAAAAAAAAAAAAGTTGTCAACATTTAAACATTTTTTGATTTCCAGTTGGATATAAGCTCTCTTGAAGCAGTGTGGATTGAAGTACTGTGTTTTCCATTAGCTAGCATTTATTGTACAGTATTTAAGCGGCTTACATAAATTATTAGTTGCTGAAATTCCCAAGAATACAAAATTTAATGCTTGCAAATAGCTTTGATAACATTAAAATATATCTTCTGGCCATTATTTTTCTCTTACTACAATCTAACATACCATTTTACTTCTTTTTGTGTTTCTGTCTCCTTCACTAGATGAAAGTTTCATGAGGGCAGGAATTTCTGGCAGTTTTGTTCACTGCTCTAGCTGCAGTGTACAGCATGTTGTAGGTGCTCGGTAAATATTTGTTGAGTGATTGAATACCCAGAGTACTTTCAAAGTAGATGTAAAAAAGTTATAATTTAAATGGAGTTGCCTGTTGCCCTTAGTTACATTGTTGGACCATTTCATATCATTTACCAAGCATTTGCACACATAGCACTATAGGCCCTCTGTGATTAATGGCATTGGTTATGACTTTTATTTTATATGTGTGGGTTTGTTTTCTTTTGTTTTGGGGTGGTTTTTTTTTTCAATTTTTTAAAAAAAATTTGGCTGCACCACACAGCTTGCAGGATCTTAAGTTCCCTGACCAGGTATTGAACGCGGGCCATGGCAGTGAAAGCCCCGAATCCTAACCACTAGACCACTAGGTAACTCCCTGATTTTTATTTTATAGATGAGGAAACTGATTCTCAAAGTACATAGCTGATTGGCCTGAGAGTACCAAAAAAATTGTAGCACACATGAGAGAGTAGATCTTTCATCTTCTTATTCTTAATTCAAGATTCTTTCTCCCATCCTAGATGGGTTAACTCTGCATTGTTAAAAAGAAAATGTTTCAAAATCACAACACTGTTTCTGTGTTGGCTTTCAATTTGTATCACAGTAATAAAGATAGCTTAACCATTTTTTACATTCTCTGATTTAGGAAATGTTTATATTTTATGTATTATGAGTTTGTCTGTATTTTTATGTGTTGTGTGGGGTTGGACCACAGACCTTTATTTTGATCTGTTAATTGCTAAAGTAAAAAGGGAAAATATAGACTCAGTATTTTCTCAGTTTGTTTAAGGAAATAAGATTAGTATATTTGATCATCTGATAAAATACTATTTTTAAAAAATTCTTAAATCTTTGACTTTTGTTGCTGGTTTAGTAGTACATTCAGCTGTTGCTGTATGCTACAGCTACATAGGTATTTTTCTATTTCAGAGCAATAGTGTGGTTACAAAACCGACGTGAGGCCACTGTGGAAAGAACAAGGACCACAAGTAGTGTAAGGCGAGATGATCCTGGAGAGTTTCGTGTTGGTCGTCTCAAGCATGAAAGAGTGAAAGTTCCACGTGGTGAATCACTGATGGAGTGGGCTGAGAATGTCATGCAAATACATGCAGATCGGAAATCAGTTCTTGAGGTACCTCTATATAATTTCTTGTAGTGTGCAGGACTGACAGTTAGAGAACCAGTCTGTGTCTTCCACCACATAAAAAACTGCATTAGATAGAAGTGTAGATGGATTTCTCTGCCCTCTGTGCAAAGGCCTTCTCCTCTGGCAGAGCATCTTTCATAAGAGGATGTCAGCTCACCTCCTCAGGGGTCAGGATCTCGTGGCTTAATGAGCAGCAAAGAATATCTTCACTCATGAAGATATTGAGAGATGTTGTAGCAAATGGCGGTAAGAAATTCAATATATTTACTGCAGAAATGTTATTGTGGGCATTGTTGATTATATCCTATATACATATTATTCCTTATATATGAGAGACAAGGAAAGAAATACCTCTCCTGTCACAGATGTCAGCCACCTGGTTTATTTTTGGATCACAGACTGATTATGATAAATACAATACACCTCTAGAAAATTTATAAGGCTTATGGTTTTCACTTTAAAATTTCTGTGCCTGGGACTTCCCTGGCGGCCCAGTGGTTAGGACCCCGTGCTTCCACTGCAGGGAGCACAGGTTCAATCCCTGTCCGGGGAACTAAGATCCGCATGCCGCCAGTTCACCCCCACCCCACCCCCCAAAAAAAGAATTTTCTGTGCCTTCATCTTATTCTTCTTACCCATATATACCCATATATTATCTCTAACACAGATAATTCTCAATTATTATTATTATTATTTTTTAAAATGCACTGTGTGTTTTTGTAAGCTGCCTCAAATAATTTTTGGAATATATGGAGTATGGATAAAAAACCTTTAAAGCGATTGCCTAAAGTCAGAAATAAGTGGAAGAGTTTAGGTTTTGGTGTCACATAGACACACGTGCGGATGCACACACACATAAATCTGTATACCATCATTTCCTCAAGCAAATGATATATAACCTCTTTATCTGAAATTTGGTTTCCTTTGGTATGAAAAGGACATGATAATTTATTTTGTAGGTTTGTTGCGAGAAGTAAGTTGATGTATGGACGATGCTCACCACAGTGTCTAAATATGGAATAGCGTACAACAAATCAAATTTCTCTTTAGAAAAACTGGAATAAAAACTTCTGTGTGGCTTATATTATACTGCTACTATAAAAAAAAGTATATTACAGCAGGACTGGATTTTGGCAAGAATGGGATCATTAAAAATTTTTTTAAGCTTACTTTCCCCCATAATTTATTTGTTCATGTTTAGGTTGAATTTTTAGGAGAAGAAGGAACTGGCTTGGGGCCCACATTAGAATTTTATGCTCTGGTGGCAGCAGAATTCCAGAGAACTGATTTGGGAGCTTGGCTTTGTGATGATAACTTTCCAGATGATGAATCTCGTCATGTAAGATATACTTCCCATTTTGTGATTTGATTTGCGATTCTGCTTTTAGAAAGTTAAAAATCAGTTATGCTTCCAGAATGTAAGCCAGGTTTTCTGACTCTACTTTTATTATTGAATAATCCTGATACTATTAAAATGCTTTTAAAGGGTAAAATTTAGTCTATAAAACCTATTTAATAAAATGTGTTTATAGATACTTTTAGATAGCTGAATTAAGATGTTTAATGTTTATGGATCTTTTCATCTTTTTTTGCATTTCTCCCTCTAAAAAATTAGGTCGATCTTGGAGGTGGATTGAAACCTCCTGGATACTATGTTCAGAGATCATGTGGACTGTTTACAGCTCCATTTCCACAAGATAGTGATGAGCTTGAAAGGATCACAAAACTCTTTCATTTCCTTGGAATTTTCTTGGCCAAATGCATTCAAGACAATAGACTTGTGGATTTACCTATTTCTAAACCTTTCTTTAAACTTATGTGTATGGGTGACATTAAAAGCAATATGAGTAAACTGATTTATGAGTCACGAGGTGATAGAGACTTACACTGTACTGAAAGTCAGTCTGAAGCCTCTACAGAAGAAGGTCATGATTCACTCTCAGTAGGAAGCTTTGAAGAGGATTCAAAATCAGAATTTATTCTAGATCCCCCCAAACCAAAACCCCCAGCTTGGTTTAATGGAATTTTAACTTGGGAAGACTTTGAACTAGTAAACCCACACAGAGCCAGATTTTTAAAAGAAATTAAAGACCTTGCTATCAAGAGGCGCCAGATTTTAAGCAACAAAGGTCTTTCTGAAGATGAGAAGAACACAAAATTACAAGAACTAGTGCTGAAGAATCCATCAGGTTCTGGGCCTCCACTTAGCATAGAGGATTTAGGGTAAGCTTTATGTGTGTATATATAGATATATATACTCTTCAACCTAATGGATGAATAAATTCTAAAGCTTTTGTTCCTTTGTCTTCACTGATTTGCAATATATGAATATACAGTCTGTTAACAATAATAAGATGCTACAGGAAATATCGATTTTTGATTTGATCCTTTGATTTGTTAATATTATAAAGAGAGCACTCAGAATACCAGAATATAGTTTATTAATCATCAGACATCTGAAAGATTATCTGATTTATCAAATGTGATAACTATATATATCTTGTGTAAACAGTCCAAAGCCAATAATATTTTGACAAATTCATTAGCTAATTGATATATATAGCCTACTTGAAAAACCTCAGAATAGTTTGCTTTGTATGTAAGCCTTATCCCCAGTGGCTGCATTAACTAACTCAGATGCTGTAGATCTTTTGATAAAATTCTATTAATTTATATACGTGTAATTATTATACCCTTGGTATGTTAAACTGTGATTTTTGGATTGACTACGAGGCTTTGCTGTCATTTTTTTCCTTCCTTCCTTCCTTCTTTCTTTGATGATAACATTGAGAAGTTGTGTTTGATAAGTTGTTCATATGTTCAAGGTTTGACTTGAGGCGGGGGTAAAAACAGAGCATGAACAACTTTAGTAAAAAAAAAAGTTTCTTTTGCAAAAATAACTTGTAAACATGTTGCTACCATAATTCATTACAAAAATCCATAGTTGATTAATTTTGTGCCTAAGGAGGAAGTAAAACATGAAAGGTGATGTTTCATGAAATGCCTGCAAAGCCAGGTTTGGTAAACAGTTGGCCAGATAGTTTTTGGGCACACGGTTTTGCATTTTAAAAGGCCCCATACTTAATATCTAAGCTGGTATAGTGATTTTGTTATTGTTGGGGGAGGTGCCCATGGTTTTGGCGGCAGTGTTTTAAAAATTAAACACCAATGGTAGCTGAATGTTAATCTAATCCTTTTCTGTCCTCCCAGTTTAAATTTCCAGTTTTGCCCTTCCTCAAGAATATATGGTTTTACAGCTGTGGATCTGAAGCCAAGTGGTGAAGATGAGGTACAAATTTTGCTTTTGATATATCTGTAAGTCCAGAAAATTCCTCTTAATGAGGCCAGTTGTACTAGGCGCTCCTGAAATATTCCTAGATATTAACAATTACGTTGACAAATTTTCCTTTGCAGATGGTAACAATGGATAATGCAGAAGAATATGTGGATTTGATGTTTGACTTTTGTATGCATATGGGTATTCAGAAACAGATGGAAGCCTTTAGAGGTAATTTTTAAGGCTCTTTAGTTGAATCCCTCTCCTTTTACTTTGAGACAGCTGAAATTAAGGTACTGCTATGCTCAAAAATTGCTAGTAATCTCTAGATTTGCCGTCTAGTTTTTTGTCTTCCCAACAGTTAGGTCCTGCAGAGTACTCAGAACAGGTTGGAACATTTTCAAGCTGTAGCATACCCTCAGCTTGGTCCTCCTGAGTAATGAGGGACCCACTTTTGGCTTCTATTTTTTCATTTGTAAGTGGATATAATATTGTTGCATACTTTCAATATTACACGATCAAGATGAGTTAAACTATGTTAGAACCTAAATTCTTCAAGTAAAGATTGACGCAAAATACATTGGACTGTTTATCACTTACTATTTTTAAAAATAGAAACATAGCCTTGGCTGGCTTGTATGACATAAGAACTGATTGGGAAATTATTAGAATTTGGCTACTGACCATAGTGTCTGAATATTCTCTCCCTGTCTACATTTGTGATAATAAGCAAAAATTTCTGTACTTAAAACCCTAGCACAGTTTTTATTTCAAGCTATTTTCATTTATATTTGCTTTTTCAAATATTAATATTTATCTTCTTTCCATTTAGTTGAATATCTTGATTTGAAATTTGTTATTTTGAAATTATAACTTGGAAACTGAGTTGTGTGTTTTGTTTTTGTTTTTTTGCTGTGTGTGTAATGTAGATGGGTTTAATAAAGTTTTTCCAATGGAGAAACTAAGTTCCTTCAGCCATGAAGAAGTCCAAATGATTCTTTGTGGAAATCAGTCGCCATCCTGGGCAGCAGAGGATATTATTAATTATACTGAACCTAAGTTGGGTTATACACGTGATAGGTATGTGTTGGTTATTTTCTAAGATCAACAAATTGTTTATGTCCCAAAATCAAATGGCGGGTTCTCTAAATGACTCAGTGAATTATATGTATAAAATGAGAAAGGAGTTAAGTCTCACCGTTACCAAGATGTATATTCACTGATAAGGCTGAGTTCACACAAAAAGTCATCTTGGCTGATGTTTAACATTCCTTTTCTCACTGTGTTTTAACTGTTCATCATTTTAAAAATTGCGTCATTTGTAAACCCTTAGGCTTTATTGCTTTTATATTAACCTTTATTTTCAAATAATTTCAATCTTATAGAAAAGTTGAAGAATAGTTAAGAATTCCTATATATCCTTTACCAGAATCACCAGTACTTAACGTTTTGCTGTATTTCTTTTACATTATCTCTTTACACACACACACACACACACACACACACATATATTTTCTGAACCATTTGAGGATATTTTGCATATATCTTGTACCTTTACTCTGTAATACATTAGTGTACATTCCTCAGAATATGGCCATACTCCCACGTAGCCATACTAGTTAGCAAATTTGTGATTCTATACTATTAGCTAATCTATAGTCTACATTCCAGCTTTGTTGATTATTCCAGAGATATCTTTAATAGCACTCACTTCACTCCCATTCTCCCCCGTCAGGAAATTGTATTTAGTTGTGATATGGTTTTAATCAACAGTTCCTTGGATGTTTTTTCTTTCATACCACTGACATTTTTTAAGACTGTAAGCCCTGTATTTTTTTTAAAGTTTTCAAAGTGATGTAAATGAGAAAGTATTATTATTTTAAACTTAAATGACATTGTATATATAGCTTTTTTTTTTTAAGTAAGTTTTTATTGAAGCATAACAGAGAAGTACACAAATTGCACATACATCCTGGAGAATTTTCACAAAATGGACACACCTGTATAATTGGTACCCAGAACAAGAAACAACTCTAGAAGTCCCCATCCCCATCTTATTCTTTTCTAGTCATTAAATCACTATTCCCATTGATTAATTTTGCTTGCTTTTTGAACTTTAGTAAACGAAATCATGCAGTATGTATTCTCTAAGTTCTGGTTTCTTTTATTTAATATTATAATTATGAAATTCATCCATGTTGTAGCATATAGTGATACTTTATTTCACTGTAACAAAAATGTATTATTTCAGATCCCTGTTGCTAGTTTAGCCATATTTGGGTGAATTATGCATGTGCATCTTGAGCTTTTCTGATTTGCTGCCTTTGTTGCATATTTGATTCCTATACTCCATCAGTGTTTCAGTCTGTCTGTATCAGTCTTTGAAGGGTATTTTTCAAGTAGTTTGTATCAGCTTATTTCATACTTACCCAAGAGTCTCTAGACAGTGTTGTTCTTCCAACATGCGGATATTCGTTTTTAGGGTTATTGCTGGCTTATACAGTAATGGTAGTATTTTTCATTTAAATCAGCTATCAAATCAATATAACTTTATTTTTCTTCTTTTAGCCCAGGTTTCCTTAGGTTTGTGAGGGTTTTATGTGGCATGTCTTCAGATGAGAGGAAGGCATTCCTGCAGTTTACCACTGGTTGTTCAACTCTACCCCCAGGTGGACTGGCTAACTTGCATCCTAGGCTCACAGTTGTACGCAAGGTACAAACTCTAGCTACTGGGGAATCTAAATGGAATTAAGATACTTAAGGGTTGAAAGAAATACATATTTAAAGTCATGGTCTTCTGTTATTTTCACTTCTATTTCTGTAGGTTGATGCTACTGATGCAAGCTACCCATCAGTGAATACATGTGTACATTATCTAAAGTTGCCGGAATACTCTTCGGAGGAGATCATGAGAGAGCGCCTGCTAGCTGCTACAATGGAGAAAGGCTTTCATCTCAACTGAGCTTTGAAGTGCAATGGGAGACATCAGAGACTTAAAATTCTAGTGAAGCCTTTTGTGTTTGTGTGCAGAGAAGTATATGATCCTCCATGCTAATGACACTTGCCTTTTTTCCACCATTAAGGCTTTAAGAACACATGGAATAAGTTCGTTAGCTGCTAATGACAAAACAAATCCTTTAACTATCCAGCCAGCAAGTATATAGCACAGAACACTTTGTGTTGCTACAAGGGCTCATGTGACTGGAATTAGGTGGTCCTACTTGACTGTTCCAAAGAGCAGCTTCTCAGATCTTCAGTGTTCATTGGTAAATTTCTAACAGTGTATTTGTGTAAAGTTTGTCATTTCATACTTCATACACTACAGTTGCCATCACTGATGCCTGTTTTGCTGGCTTTTAAGCTACTTGGTCAAAAATCCTGCTTCCTTAAAACATAGAGAGTTAATGAGCATCTCAAGCTTTTTCTTTTCCTTTTTAATGATGCCTGCACTATCAGAGTATATCTAGTGTTCTCTCTTTTGTTTGGCATATAATCATGCACAGCCTTTTTATTTCTTTGAGGTGGGGAGTATATTTTTATTTCCTAAATGCCATACTATAAAATTCAAATTCTTAAGTGTGTTTGTGCAGTTCAAAAATAAAGATATATTAAGGGGGGGGAGAAAACACTGGTTTAGGTGCAAGGCACACTTAAAGCAAGTTTTACTTTTGGTTGTATTTTCTTTGTATATTATAAACATTTATTTAACTTGTTGCAGTTTGAAGTAAAAAAATTTCCAAAATGTATTCTCAACAATAATCATTAAAATGTTTGCAGCGTACAAAACTGTGTCATGTGACTGTTTCACTGCAGCCATCAGGCCTAAGAGCTTAACTGTATACTTTTCATTTTGAATCATTGAGATATATAGTTTTTTGAAACTACTACATGAAGAAATGTATTTTTCTGTGTAAATACACTTACTGAAACTGGAAAGCTAGGAGAAATATATGTTCACATGCTTGTGATCCAACTCTTGTGTTCTGTCTTTAAAGTATTCTTCAGGTAGAAATAGCCAAGTTATTTGTGTTAATTTTTTAAACACCAAATGTGCTACTTACCATTGTATCTTCAGCGACGTGTAAGTCTAAGATCCAAGAATGATTTTTGAATGTCGTGTTAGTGTGAAAAGAAACCACTGGGATAATGCTATTTCCTGGTTTTGAAAAGGGGCTATATTTCCATTTTCCTGTGACTTATCATATCTATGCATCTAGGTAAAAGAAATGTCACTAGGTCTGATTTAGCCAAATGGCTTTTATAGGCGTGAAAAGCATTTTTTGGAATTGCCCACAATTTACCTGTTTAAAAGGTACGTTCCCTTTCTACATTAGAAGAGATTTCTCCCATTGCAGTCAATCATTTGAGTAGTGTTTCTGTTCTCTGCATGAGAATGTTGTGACTATGTAATCAGAGGCAGCATTTACTTTACCTTATTGTTAGCTTCACAGTTCTCTGCGAGAATAAAAGTTAAAATAAAACATAATAGCAATATTTAAACATATGACCTATGCTTTAATCCAGAAAACAGTGGTGGTGATTGTCTCAATACATGGATGCATGACTAGAACTTTACACTAGCAGTAGAATTAATATCCAGTTTATGTGTATTATTTAAGTCTCTAAAATGTCTGTCAGTAGCCAGCTTTTACCAAGACTATTCTAGCACAGGGGTCAGCAAACTGTGGCCTGCCGTTTGCATTTGTATGGCCCATGAACTAAACATGGTTTTTAAAATTTTTAAGTGGTTGAAAAAAATAAAAAAGAATAATAATATCTTATGTGAAAATTTTATGAAATTCAGATTTGTATCCATAAAGAAATAAAGCTTTATTAGAACACAGCCATGCTGACTTATTTATGTATAATCTATGGCTCGTTTTTGCACTACAGTGGCAGAACTGAGTAGTTACAGCAAAGACCATATGGGCCACGAAGCCTAGAATATTTACTGTCTGGTCCTTTGCAGAAAAGGTTTGCTGAATCCTGGTCTAGCACATTGCTACAGCAGGTAAAGTTGATGAGTCTTATACAGTGAGTAACTCTGAAATGTCAGGAATCTTCCTGTAGAACTAAAAGTCCAAGAACAAGGTAAAGCTGACCAGTCTGAGACATAAATTTCATGAGTCTGAAAACCACTTAACGCTGGTAGTCACAGTTCAGCAATAAACCAGAAGTGAGATGATGACACAGCCTGTCACACAACAGAGAGTCACATTAGAGTTCACTTCGTGTATAAGTCAAGTACTGTGAGACATCTACTTGGGTCTTCACATACACTAGCCTCTGGAGTATTTTTTCCAGTGGTATCTACCTAGTATTTTTTTTAATCGTTATTCTCTCAAGGTACTAAAATCTGTGCCAAGATGTTATTTGAATGCTATTTTGGTGTGACCCCAAAATTAATTTTATTCACTCCCTAGTTACTTCTGGTGTACCAGTTTCAGCAGTTACCCGAATGTGCTACTGATTAAGTGCCTACCAACTAGGCCAGTGTTTCCCAACTAATTATGTCTCAGAAAGACCTCCAAAGCACTTTGATCTAGACTGGGCTTTCCCCAGACCTTGGCTACTTAATGCATACCATTCACTGTTCTGGCAGGTCAGAAGCCTTTCCTCTGCTTTCCTGAATGAGTCCAAAACAACTAAGGTTTGCTTTTGGAGTCCATTATTCATTGGTTGCCTGGTAGATGCAAACTTTGAAATATGTAAGTGAAGTTTTAGAAACACATAGAGAATTTAAACAAAATCCCTCCTATACACACACACACACACGAGACAGGAAGAGAAATCAAACAGTACTGAATGAATTACTGCCTAGAATGCCCATTTATGTCCTCTTTTGGAGGACAGAGTGTTGTAGGTGAAAGAACTCTTGGAATTCCATAGGATGGCACAACGTCTTCATGTATCAAGACTATATTTCTGTGTCCTCCAATGTACTTGCCCTCCTACCCTAACATGCACATGAACATGCTTTTACTTAAGACAGCTCTGTATCTCCTACTGTTACGAAGTAAAAGCATATATACAGAAAGGTTTGGGAGGATCAGAGCATTGCTCTTCTATAGTGACTTAGCAGTTTTCTTTGCTTCAACACATTCCAGGAGAAGGGGTTGAAGGAATAAAAGGGAGGGGAAGACGGAGTCATTTCATGGCAACCTGAACAGAGATATATTCTCTTGCATTCTGTTTTTAAACTTCGAACTAAATTTCATTTACAAATAAGTTTACTAATAAGACTAACTCTTTACAATATGGCATATAGGATAGCTATAATGGTTGTCTTAGCGATTCATTATTAGGTGGTAACATTCTCTATAGAGTTAATTACATGATGTCTTTGTAATTGCCAAGTACCCATAAAATGGATATCAGGCTTTTAGAAACTGGCAAAGAATATTTGATTCTGCAATTTTCATTAGGTACACACATTTTGACTTTTTAAAGAAAAAGATAGCATTCAGAAAACAGTATTATTCAAAGTGCTCTGCATGTTCAAGTCAATTTTAAAAGTTTATTGGCCAATAGAGAGGTGCCACATTTTCTTCCCACCCCATGATGCTGTTCCTGAATTTATCCCTTTGCAAAGGGAAGCAGAGACCAAAAGAGTTTCCCTCAGTACTCCACAAAATCTAAACAAGTGAGAAAAAAAATGTTTATGTTCAGAAAATAAAACTTGTCTCTCCGTTTAGAGAAAAGTTTTCTTTGTGCATCATGTTTTAAAATACAGTTTTGTTTTCCGTTTAGGAACTGTGGAAAACACCTATTTTAAATGTCTTTGGAAGGACAGCCCATTTTGCAGTGTTTGGTCTTCCAGAATCTTTTGGGCTAGTGATGTTGAGAGGTATTCCATGGTGTCCTCATTTCCTGTAAGTCGTTGTCTGGCAGAGCCTTTCTGTTTTCAGCTGTCTGACATCTTATCGAGAATTAGTAGAGGGGCAAGAATTCTTGCCCGATTCGTTTCCACAATGCAGCCATTTAACACCATCTCATCCAAAATGATGTGTACTTTATCCAAATTAAACATTATCTAGGGTCATATTAAGGAAATTAGTTATAAAAATGTTAACATTCAGTAAATAATAACTTATGACTTTGCCTGGAATTTTTCCAGTGTAAATTAGTCTAAGCATGAAGGTTTTGTGTTTTTTTTTAACAGAATTCCTGAAATTAAAATTGGTATTTATCTTAGAAATTATTACCTTCATGTACACATATAGACCTAATTTCACCTTGGCTAGGCTAACTAACTGGACAATAGACATAGAAATGGAACAGCTATACCTTTTAGCCAGAGGGAGACGGAATCTCTACTAAGAGCTGGAGAACAAAGCAAGTAAATTTTGGTTAAGAGTGTTACCTGACCTCAAGAACAATGTCTTCCCAGACAATAATAACAACAGTAATAGCCATGACTTACTGAATACTCATTGTGTTCCAGGCATTGTGTTGAGTGTTTTACATGTATTATTTCAGTCTTCTCTACGACTCGGTGATGTACATGCTAACATTATCCTCATTTTACACAGGAACAAACAGGCTCAAAGCCATTGCCTACGGTCACATGGCTAGTAGTTGTCAGAGCTGGAATTTAAACCGAAAGTTTGGGCTTAACTGCTCTGCTTCCAGACTTCCCAGGAGAGGCCTGAGGCTGCTGAGTATACATCCTCCCTCCGCCCTCAAACCCTACCCCAAAACAAATGCCTTTACAGTACTGCACCTTGAGCATCTTTTGTGTCAGACAGGCTAAAAGAAAAAAATAACCACGAGGAGAAATGAATGAAGAAAAGGCAATGCTGACTTAATTCCCAAGGAGAGAAAAATCCCGATTTTCGGGAGAGTACCTCTAATAAATGGAGCATTCTAAAAATACTCATTTGAGAATTATGGAGCCACTTTAGATTACTGACGTTCTTATTGGAAAGTTAGTACAGGGCATGGGAGAAGAAGAAAACATTGCTAGACTATGATGTCTAGCTATTTAGAGCCAAGTCCTTCCTCCAGTAGTCCCTTCATTTGAGTACCTAACTTTTCTTTTGTGAAATTGAACTGGAAGAGAGAACTGACCTGTTCTGGAAGACAGAAACTCTTGAGAGTGAAGATGATAATGGCTGAACGTTTCTAAATTCTATGCTTTACTAAAGTTTCCATCACTAAAAAGCACAATCCTGGTCTGTTTAGAAAAAAACAGAACAAAACAAAAAACAGCTGACAGATTGTTTCAAATAGACAAACTGCATTCAACAAGCGAGTGATTAAATGCACTATGGGAGTTCATAATTAGTGAATCTTTGTAAAATGAGCCATTACCACCTGATTTTTCTTCCCAATAATTCCAGACGTTCAAGTCTATTGTATTTGTTTAGTAAAGTACATCTACAGAGAATGAGACAATCCTGTGAATGACTTTTAAGTTTCTCTTAGGCTCTGTGTTAATACCTCATTAAGCTCTGTGCATATAGTTCTCCAGCAGAATAAACTTTTTCAGAAGCCCATGGGGACTGTCCTAAAGTGACCCAGAAAAAAAAAAAGCTTTACTCTGTTATACCTATTAATAATATCTTCCAATTAGATGGATGATTGCTTTGTCCATGGCCAAATTGGGACTGGAATATTAGGCGCTTGACTTAATCCTCTTCACCAGACCCAGAAGCCAGAACATGGTAGGAATGACAGCCAGGTATAAAGGAAGGCAGAGCTGGGAAGCACAGGTGACTGCATTAAAAAAATGCCCTGTAGAATCCCCCTGTTGTATTCACTAAGGGCAATGAAAGCCTAGTGCCTTTTTTTTTTGGTGTCAAGGTTTTTTGTTTTAAGTATAGTTGATTTACAGTGTTGTGGGAATTAGTGCTGTACAGCAAAGTGATTCAGTTATACACATATATATACATTGTTTTAAAATATTCTTTTCCATTATGGTTTATCATAGGATATTGAATATAGTTCTCTGTGCTATACAATAGGACCTTGTTGTTTAAAGCCTAGTGCCTTTGAAAATGTCAACCCATCCAGGGTGATTCTGAGGTAGAAGGAGATCTCATTTTAATCTATTCTATTTGAATTGATGCAGGGATCAAGCTGCTCTGAAGACTGCTCCATCTTTGGCAAGAATATGGTCAGCAATTCAGATGTCCCCTTGAACAACTAGCTCAATGTTTTGCAATTCAGATTAGAATTTACTGCTGAATCATAACAACCACTGACATCCTCACAATGCAAGGACAAGGTCCTTCAGCAAGTCTGAATTTCCCAACATCCTGGAAACATGAATTGCTCAGTGAGGGCATTTGGTACTGTGGGCATGTGACTGCCTGTCTATCTTGAGTATCTGGCTGAAACCTCTAATAATCATGCAACTTTCTGGCACTATAAAGGGAAACCACAGACCAAATCCAATGTGAGGCAAAAGCCTGAAAACTGATTTCCCCTTGGAATCATGTGGCTCCTTGAAAATAAGAATCCAGCTGTTGTTCACATCTTGATTTGGTTAATGAGTTACTTGTGCACACTGGAAAAGCCAAGAGTAATGGCATTTGGGCTACAAGCCAGGTGAGCAGGGACCAAAAAATGCCCTATATGCCAAGTCCCGTGGCAATAAGCAGAGGCAAACACACTTTAGCCCTGACATTTGGAATAGGAGGAAGCAAGAAAGGCACACGCTGTTGGTCTATTAAGGTGATGAGCTGAGAATGACTAGTTTAAGAGGGTCCAACCTTAGGTTTTACTGAATTCAACTGACTTAAAGATCCTTGAGGAAACTTGTTTACCTTCATGGGCACCCTAAGGTTGGAGCTGATATGAACTAGAAAGAGCCTCTTAAAGAACAGATTCATAAAGCCCCACTTTCTCCCAACCCGGAAACCCAGAGCCTTTCTGAATTTCTATGTAATGTGGATTGGAGCTGAATAGCGTAGGACCTCAGTAATATTAGTGCCACTTGAAATCAATTTTTTAATTAGAGTGATTGAAATGTTTCTGGTTCATACATTGGAATTTTGATCTCTGGATCATAAAGCACTTTTTCATCATGGTATTTTAACACCACTGTGGTGGTCTAGTTCTCCTTTAATAAGAGATAATTGAGCAGCATACATTCTAATGGGACCTCAAAAGCAATTCCAAGGAAGAGCCCAGCCTAGAAACTAAACTTTCTAATTCTAGATTTTGGCCTCAGATCCCTTGTCTTCTTACTGATTTCTTTTATTTTTTTTTTTTTTTAAGATTCTAGCTCGGACTTCCCTGGTGGTGCAGTAGTTAAGAATCCACCTGCCAATGCAGGGGACACAGGACAGGTTCGATCCTTGGCCGGGAAAGATCCCACACGCCATGGAGCATCTAAGCCTGTGCGCCACAACTACTGAGCCTGTACTCTAGAGCCTGAGAGCCACAACTACTGAAGCCTACGTGCCTAGAACCCGTGCTCCACAACGAAGAGTAGCCCCCGCTCGCCCCAACTAGAGAAAGCTCGCACACAGCAACGAAGACCCAACGTAGTGAGAGAGAGAGAGAGAGAGAGAGAAAGAAAGAAAGAGAAAGAAAAAAAAAAGTTCTTTAAGTACGGTGGGGAAAAAGCGTGTTCTCTTTTTTTTTTATACTTTAACTCAATTGCCCATGGAGTTAGATAAGTTGCAAAGGGCCAATGTGTTCACATTTCCCACTGAAAATCACATGCTACTGTATGGAAGATTATCATGAAGATTCTGCATAGTTCTGGATATACTCTCCTTGTAATAGTCTTGTGTTCACTTTTAGGCTTAGTATGGCCTTTAGTTAATTAGGTCACTGAAAAGGAGTGGGGTTTTTTTTGTTGTTTTTTTTGTTTTTATTAATAGTAATCTTTTAGTTATTCATTTATTTTTATATTTATTTTTGGCCGTGTTGGGTCTTCGTTTCTGTGCGAGGGCTTTCACCAGTTGCGGCGAGCGGGGGCCACTCTTCATCGCGGTGCACGGGCCTCTTCACTATGGCGGCCTCTCTTGTTGCGGAGCACAGGCTCAGTAGTTGTGGCTCACGGGCCTAGTTGCTCCGTGGCATGTGGGATCTTCCCAGACCAGGGCTCGAACCCGTGTTCCCTGTATTGGCAGGCAGATTCTCAACCACTGCGCCACCAGGGAAGCCCCAAGGAGTGTTTTTTTATTGTTGTTGTTAAGTAGGTTTTCCTGAAAGATCCATTCATATTCTGAAAGCAACAAAGACATCCCAGTGTAATTTTTTTTAAGTTTATATAGGCTTATGTAAAATTACACAAATATCAGTCAGCACTGGGGTCAATGAGCCTGTCATTCTCTTGTTTTTTCTTCCCCAGATTCTCTGTTGCTTCTCATAGCTTGCTGCCACTATTCCTGAGTAAAACAGAACCCAGAAGCATAGAACAGAAGGAGTGGGGGTAAGGCAGAGGGACCCGGAGGGAGGGATAGGAGGAATAGTAGGGGATGAATATGGCACCTAAAGGACTCAGAAACACACTTAAAGGATATAGAGAGATGGCTAAGGCTAGGGAGGGCCAAAATGGCCTGGAAGGCAGAACTGTTTAATCTGGAACTTTCACATCCCTTTCCCAGGTGAACGGCTGACTCCCTTGGAGACTGTTCATAATTCTGAGACTCATCACTCATGACTTGACTAGAACTCTCATGCTGGAGAGGGCTGTGGCCCCCTTACCCCTCCTTGCCTGCCCTTCCCAAAGATTGGACCAGCTGCACACATTCCCTTGGGCCCAGGGGCCTGCTCTCTTCTCTTGCAGCCCTGCTTCAATGGACATATTTTCAAAAGGAAAAGATGTTTAGAAATCTCTGACGTGAACGTCACTTTTGGAAAGCATGCTCTTATCAAGACATTCAGGTATTCGCTTCAAAATTTTTCATTATTTATGACTCCTCCAACCGAAGACCAGGGTTTCTCAAAAACTTCTTCCCTAATTCAGGAAACACCAAGACAGCATGGTGCCAGGCACTTTATAAATGTTTTCTTAGAGACTAATTTGCTACAATCTACTCCAGATGATTATGAATTTTCAAAAAGTGTGTCAAATTTAATCTTAAATCACATTTGTAGCCCTAGAATCAAAGGCTCTGGAAACCCGGAGACCAGTACCAGCTCTGTGCCAAAGTAGCTCTGTAGTTTGGAACAGTCAATCCATAGAGCTACTCTGGGACAGAACTGCTATCCGTCTCTGAGCCTCAGCCTCTTTGTCTAAACAGTGAGGTTTTAACTTGATGATTGTGTAGTTTTCTTCCAACTCCAAAGCAGTCAAACCCTATGACTCCAAAAGGAACCTTCAGGGAGAGGAAAGCTAGTTTACTCCTTTCTGATATGATCACGCTATTCCTGATGTGGTCACATGCTCCACCATACCTCAAAAGAAATCCTTTTGTAATAACAATTAATTATTTTAACTTTCTGAGAGACCATCGAGAAAATTCCAGTTCCTCTAGAAGCTGCCACTTCAGTGTTGGATGGTTTCCCTAGAGAATATCTTTGGTCCTCTTGTCAGTATTTCCATAGCCCCTAGTTGAACAAGTTACTTTTGTGATTTCTCACTAAGTCAGGCTGAAATTATCTCCTATTTGGAGAAGCCCTGTTCTAGTTTCTGGACCTCTAAAGGTGTTTGGGATTTTAGGAAAGTAATGAAGGAACGACAGATAGACGTCCCCCTACTGGGCCTGGGGCCTGATCAGGGCCTGACTGCAAATCTTAGCGGTGCTCTTACTGTTGGCTGGGTGCTTTTAGTCTTCCAGGGCACACCCTGGTAGATAACTAGCTGAGTCATAGAAAGTGCAAGAGGATGGAGGCCCTTCCTACTCGCCCACCCTCAACTTCAGTAAAGAGACCATGTTTCACATCACGCATATGAGCTTTTAGGCTCTAGAATTAATTGCTCAAGCTTTTGGACTTTAAGGACTTACAAAGTAAAAACATGAGTGTTCTAAAGATTTTTTTTTTAAGATATTTTTGAATGAAGAAAACATTCTGGATTCTAGAGCTATCCTATATTTGTCAGGGAGGGGGCACAAGAATATAAATAGGAACCCCAGCTTGTTCCTGGCTTTTCCTCCCAGGCATGCATGTGGAATACCCCCTTACCATCCCAGCCTCTCTATTATTCCTGCCTCCAGTCCTGGGGTGGTAAAGAGACCTGCATAGGCCCTGGCAGCAGGCACTGGGATGACCAGGTACCCGCTAAATTCTGGGGACCCAGGTGCTGGAGGGTGGTCAAGGAGTGGATGGGAGGCCCTGCCGGCTCTGGGTAAGCATCCTTACCCCATGGAGAGGGGTGCTGCTGAAGGAGAGCTAGAGTAGGGTCCTCTAAAGCACAGGGCCCAGGAAGGGGACCCTGGTTGTCTGGGTCTGAAGACAGTACTGCTGCATTCCATTCTAGCCAAAATTAACCAAGTCTTTAAGCCTCTTTAAGGCCACCAAATACCAAGACGGGTGTCAAGGGTTTTGGCGCCTTCACACACATTAGGTGTGCGCTGAACTGGGGAGGAACTGGACTTCTACACAGCGCTGTTCATGGGTGCCATCCTCTGACTATTTAGCAGAAGGGGATCCGATTGCTCCTTTGAATTATGAACTGTCTGGAGAATTCGGCAAACCTGGGGCTCTGGAGCTGAGCACATATTGAGAAGCTCACCAGTTGGTTCCTAAAAACTATCTTAATTCGTGGAATTTGAAGTCTTAAATAAGTCTACCAAAGTATGAGGAAGGGCAAACTTTCCCGACAGAAGTCCTCAGGCAACATTTCAGCCCCGCGGGTGGAGTGGAATGTAAAGAGGGTACCAGGGCTGCCTCAGCGCACGTGAACGGTTTAGGTCCTGATGTGCTTAGTCCCCGGGGTACAGGCCGCCCCACTTGAGACTACTCTGCAACAGAGAGTTTCCACTTAGTAGAAGGGTTTTCAACAAACCAGAATTTCTGTCCTGATTTCCTGAGCTTATGTCATTTCTTTTTAATAACCCATCTGCCTTGCTCTGTGACGTTAGTCTTCTTAGAAGTAGAACAAGCCCATACTAGGGAAAAATGTAAACAATGCATTTAATTTCCCAGTGTCTAACCCTACAGGCTCTGGAAAACTGCTCCCTTCTTAAAAGGCTGCAGGGCGGTAAAGTCTCTGGAGAAAGACTGCGAGTAAAGGGCTTCTTGGGAGTTCCATAAGGTTTGGACTCCCACCTTCCTGTTGCTGCAACAAGACTGAGCCTTAAATTGTGTCTGTTCCAAGCAGACGGACGTGGAAGGCTTCCTTAATCTGAGCAAACACAAAGGTTATGTGCTCTTGAGTGTTGGGAGAATCGGTTCTAAGTTGCAATTATATCAGCTGCTGGTCCAACCTTTCAAGGCCTAAGGAAGCTTCCCTGGCACAATGTTAGCTGCTCTGGTAGGTTCCTGGTTACATGCTACCAGGGTGGTGATGTGGTCTGTCTGTGAGGCCACACCTCTAAAAGGCTCCCTTGTCTTACTGTTAAGAAACTGATGTGTAAAGTTTTCCCTGGACTTCTTCAACGTGACAGTTAAACAGAACTGTGGGGAATTCTCTGGAGGTCCAGTGGTTAGGACTCCGAGCTTCCATTGCCGGGGCCTGGGTTCAATCCCTGGTCGGGGAACTAAGATCCTGCAAGCTGCGCAGCCCGGCCAAAAAAAAAAAAAAAAAAAAAAAAAAACTATGTATGAGACAGAATAGAGTCGTGGGTTTGTAATTTGACCTTTTTCAGATGGCTGAGGGTAGAAACTCTTTCAGAATCTCAATATTAAGAGAGGTGCCCCATGCCCTGCCTGCCCTGCCCCCTGCTGCACTTTTAGACCATGGGAGGGCCATGTGAATTTACAGCTTGAGCACAGACATACACTTCCAGGTCTGGAGAGATTTAGTTCCCTTCTCTAAATTATGCAAAATTCCTAATCTGTCAGGTGGATGTGCCTAAGTATTTCCCAAGAACAGGAATATATAAGTTGGTCAGAGAGGAAGAGAAGGCAAAAATGAAACTAAGTAAAATGCAGGGTAAGGATGAAAATAGTGTGCTTTGGTGTGAAAATTAAATTCAAACAAGAATGCTGGAGTTCATTACATGGACCTATGCCATACACTAGAGGGATACAAAGACAAACCCATCTCTACTTTTAATAAACACCTAGTCAGTATATAAGACACATCAACACACTGAGTCCAACTATAATACACATCCTACTATATCTGATTCACTTTACTTCTCTGAATATCTAGACTTATAAGACTTTCCCAGCCTGTTCTAGGTGTAAGATAGCTCAGTTACCTAGTCATGGCAACATCAAACATTAAGGCTGAGAGGGTGCTAAGGCTCTTCTAGTTTAATTCTGTCATTCTGAGATGAGGGGGTTATGTGTCTTGTCTGATACACACAGACAGTTGGTAGCAGCAATGAAAGCAAAACTTGGGTTATCTATATTCCCAGTAAAGTAACTATTAGCTTTTGCTGTCTTCCTGATGACTTCTTAAACCAAAAGTCATTTTTCTTATTACCCTGTACAAGGAGGAAGAGATTTATTTTGAATTGCTTTAAAGGACTTAGTTAAAATGCAATGTGACATGCTGCATAAAAATACACCCTAATATATATACAGCCTGGTCTTGGGTCTCCTAGGTCAAAAGGACCACAGATTTAGGTCACTCACCACTAGAGGGCACTCAGATTTCCCCAACTGATTTAAAGAGGCTTCAAATGCAGCCTGCAAATCAAGTTTATCAACATGACATTTTCTATCAATAGTAAAAGGTAAATGGCCATTTCCCCAGAATATACTGGCATACTGTTTCTGGGCATAGGCATCTAATGTGTATGTGTGTGTGTATGTGTGTGTGTATGTGTATGTGTGTGTGTGTGTGTGTATGTGTGCGTGTGTGTATACACACACATAAACATGTTATAATTAATATATTTGTTATAATTAATGTTACTATTTCATATTCAAGCCTGATGTTTTCTCAAAGGACACCTATTTATTGCGTTCAAGTGGTAAGCAGATTTCCGAAGTAAAGATTAACTTAAAAGACAACTTGCCTCCAGAGCACTGACACGAACCCCAGTGGGCTCCTGCCCAAATCCGCAGGCCTGCAACATTCTAAGTAAATCATGCTTGTTCTTGGGGCCCTTGGATACTCTGATTTAAAAAGGAGAAGAGAAGAAAAGGAGAGCTTCCTCTGCTATAAAAGGAGATGAATACAAGCCAGGCAATTTCTTTAACCTTCCAGTTTATCATCCCTGAAGGCCTTCTTCTGATCATGTGGGGAATTTCTGGAGATTTATACCTAGAGCTGTGGAAATCCATTCTCTCCAGGAGGCCCAAGCACTTTCTGGCTGTGTTATTTAAATTCTGCAAAAGTCTATTCCATATGCAAAAGTTAAATTAATATATAAGAGTGATTATTAACTACCACCATAGCATTGCCCCGTCTGAAAAGTACAAGAATCGTCTTTGTGAAAAAGGGTGGAGGGTTTCTGCAAAGCACCTGTACCTCCGGCTGTCTTGTCAGAGCTGCTGATGATTAGCCTTCTGAATTCTGGATTCGGCTGAATTGGTTTCCTGCCCCATGGCACTTACCTGATCAAGACTAGCCTGTTCTTTGCCAAGCACTATGGAAAACTTGGTTCACAGCACTGAAAAAGGATACATCTAATTCACTCTGGAAAAGAGAAAAGAGTCCAAGGATGAGAAGGAGACACTGGGACACAATGCACTTAGCAGAGACAGCGGCTGCTCTGGTTGCCAGCCTGAAAGCAGGTGGGAGAGGCTGCTCTGTAGGGAGAAGCCTGAGTGCGGGAAGGCCCTGAGTTTGGGACAGTGATTTAAAAAAACAAAATAGGCTGCAGTTTAGAGGACTTTTATAGGCTAAAACATTTCACCTTTAGAGTGTAGAGGGAATAAACTAATTCAACCTTTACAGATCATAGGTAATTTGATAGGTATGTACAAAATCGTAATAATGTGCACACAGTTTGAATCCATCAGTTTTACTTCGAGAAGTCTCTCCTAAGGGAACAGTTAAATAACGGCACAATGATGTGTGACAGCATATTCAGGGTAATGTTATTTATAGTAGCAAATTGCTGAAAACAAGCTAAGTGTCTAGGGGGGACTACTTAAATAAATTATAGCAAATCCACAAATGATGACATAGGTACATAAGTCCTGACATACTGTTAAATAAAAAAGCTAGTCTGGGGCTTCCCTGGTGGCGCAGGGGATAAGAATCTGCCTGCCAATGCAGGGGACACGGGTTCGAGCCCTGGTCCGGGAAGATCCCACATGCCGCGGAGCAACTAAGCCCGTGTGCCACAACTACTGAGGCTGCACTCTAGAGCCCATGAGCCACAGCTACTGAAGCCCACGCACCTAGAGCCCGTGCTCCACAACAGGAGAAGCCACCGCAATGAGAAGCCCATGCACCACAACGAAGAGTAGCCCCTGCTCACCGCAGCTAGAGAAAGCCCGTGCATAGCAACAAAGACCCAACACAGCCAAAAATAAATAAAAATTTAAAAGCTAGTCATAAAATGGTATATACAGCATTATCCCCTGTATATATGTAGATAGATATAGATATAGTTAGATACAGATACATAAAGCCTAAAAGGCAATGTACCTAACAGTATGTATCAATAAACGGCATGCTCACTGATGATCTACCCTTTCTTTTTGCTCATATGTATTTTTAATTTTTTTTAATGAACAAATTTATGTCCTGAAAAAGTCATAGATGGAGAAAAGATGAAAGCGCTAAATTCATCTTTGAAAGGACTTAAGGTTTGTCAAGTGCAGCACTGACAACTCTGATCCCACTTCCTCAACAGCAACAGCCCTCATCTCTTGCAAAACTGCCTCTCTGGAAGCTAACTGGGCTGGCTTTCTGTTTTGAAACGTGATGTTAAGATGCTTCTTTCAGCCCAGACAGCATGAGATTGATCTCCAAATTTAAGATTTGGAACCTCTAAGATTAAAAATAGCCCCAGAAAAACTGTTTAAAACTCACAAACCTAAAAATAAATCTTAGATGACAAGGCATTCTCCATGAGTGGGACAGATTCTATTTTCTTTCCCAGGGTTCTCCTCTCTCTCCTCTTTTTCTTCTTTTTGCTACTGTCATCCTAAACCAGGTCATCCCTTAGTACTCTCCAAGTCCTGTATAATCACCTGGCTTAAATTAAATCCTAATCTTTACTTCTGTGGTTTATGTGGTCACTGACTCTCTCCCTAGAATAACAGCTAAAATTCAGCAACCTGCTATTTATTCTTAGTTACCGAATATAATAATTTTTAAAACCTTAGCAATGATAGTGCCTGTACCCACGCTTTATTCTCCCAGGTTTAAAACATTGCTATTTTGGGAAATTATATTCTTCTTGATAGGTGTTCCCTTAAAGTGACTAACCATGGCCAGCTCTGAATCACAGACCCTGACTTGCAACCAGTCTGTCTAAGAAAGTGGTCATCAGGAGATAAGCCGGAACTACAGCTATGCTGTCCGTATGGTAACCACCTGCCTCACATGGTGATTTAAATCAATTAAAATTAAATAAAATTATAATTTCAATTCCTCATTTACACTAATCACATTTCAAATATTCAAGAGGTACATGTGGCTTAGCACCTACCACATTGGATGGCACAGATAGAGAACATTTCTATCACTGCAGAAAGTTCTATTGGACAGAAAGTGCTGGTCTATAGTGCTCTCCCCAAGCAATCAATAAGAAGGTGGATTTTTTTTTTTTTTTTTTTTTTTGCATTACGCGGGCCTCTCACTGTTGTGGCCTCTCCCATTGCGGAGCACAGGCTCCGGACGTGCAGGCTCAGCGGCCATGGCTCACGGGCCTAGCCGCTCCACGGCATGTGGGATCCTCCCGGACCGGGGCACGAACCCGTGTCCCCTGCATCAGCAGGCGGACTCTCAACCGCCGTGCCACCAGGGAAGCCCAAGAAGATGGATTTTAAAACCAGACCCAATGCCCCCTGTCCCTGCAAGGCCAGTCTCTGGAATGGCCAGACCTTTTGCTCTTTCAGCTTTGGAGGGCACCAATCCCTTCCTAGCTAGAGGCACTACCATGTCGCAGGCCACTAGGCAGCTGCCCAGCTCCAACCGCTGAATTAGGAAATAGCTGACAGCAAGCCTCATGCATTAAGGCAGTGGTTCTCAAACTTAAGCATGCATCAGAATCACTTGGAAGGCTTCTTAAAACACAGTTTGCTGTGCCTCAACCCAGAGTTTCTGATTCAGTAGTCTGGGGTAGGCCAAGAGTTTACACTTCTAACAAGTTCCCAGGTAATAATTATGCTGCTGGTCCAGGAACCACACTCTAAGAACAAACTGCACTAAGGCAATGAAAACAGGCTAGTCAATTGCCCTGTAACGAAGTCTGCCAGGGCTTCCCTGGTGGCGCAGTGGTTGAGAGTCCGCCTGCCGGACTGAAACCCGTGCACCTAGAGCCCGTGCTCCACAACGAAGAGTTGTGGCTCCACAACAAGAGAAGCCACCGCAATGAGAAGTCTGCGCACCACAACGAAGAGTAGCCCCCGCTCGCCACAACTAGAGAAAGCCCGTGCACGGCAACAAAGACCAAATGCAGCCATAAATAAATAAATAAATTTATATAAAAAAAGAAGTACTGATATATGTTACAACGTGATCAGCATAACCTAGAAAACATTATGCTAAATTTAAAAAGCCAGTCACAAAAGACCATATTTTATTGTACTTTATATAATTCTATTTATATAAAATGTCTATAACAGGCAAACCTATAGAGACAGAAAGTAGACTGAAGATTGCCTAGTGCTTGGAGCAGGTGGAGGGGATAATTGGGAGAGAAATGCTAAATGGTATGGTGTTTCTTTCTGGGGTGATGAAATATTTTAAACTTGGTTGTGGTGATGGTTACACAACTCTGGGTACATACTAAAAACTGTACTCTTTAAATGGGTGAACTGTATGTTATTAAATTACATTTCAGTACAACTGTTAAAGGACTGCTGGAAAGGAACTCATGTATTCCTTAAGGGGACTTGGTTTTGATCCTCAAAGCAAGGGTCTGGATGGAAATGATTCTTAAACTAAAAGGGTCCTGGTGTCCTAGGAGGGGAAGCAGAAGAAAGAAGAAAAGAGAGAGGAAGTTCGAATATATAGCAAAATATCTTAATTGAGAGAAAGACACAAGAGGTTCTTAGTCTTATAGAACTGGTTCTTTATAAAGATCTAAGACACACGTAGGTTTCTAACACGTTGGATGAGCCAGAAGGAAAGGTAATGAAAATTTGGCGTCATTTGATTTTTAACTTTTACACATTAAAGCTCTATATTAACACATTTTTTTAAATATATAAATGTATTTATTTATTTTTGGCTGTGTTGGGTCTTTGTTGCTGCGCGTGGATCTTCTCCAGTTGTGGTGAGCGGGGGCTACTCTTCGTTGTGGTGCGGGGGGCTCCTCATTGCGGTGGCTTCTCTTGCTGCGGAGCACGGGCTCTAGGCGTGCGGGCTTCAGTAGCTGTGGCACGTGGGCTCAGTAGTTGTGGTGCACGGGCTTTGCTCCGTGGCATGTGGGATCTTCCTGGCCCAGGGCTCGAACCCGTGTCCCCTGCACTGGCAGGTGGATTCTTAACCACTGCACCACCGGGGAGGCCCATTAACACATATTTTTGACATAGACCCATTTCTGGGAAATTGAGCTAAGGACGAAAACCATTTTTTAGTCATTAGACTTACCACTCGGCTGAAGTAGTCGTCTAAAACTTCCACGAAGTTATGGATGAATTCATAAATTGCCATCTCATTCTGAAATAAAAAAGGAAGGGTGCAGTTAGTTTTATTTTTATTTATTTATTTATTAAAAAAATATTTATTTATTTTTTGGCTGCGTTGGGTCTTTGTTGCTGTGTGCGGGCTTTCTGTAGTTGCGGCGAACGGGGGCTACTCTTCATTGTGGTGCGCGGGCTTCTTATTGCGGTGGCTTCTCTTGTTGCGGAGCACGGGCTCTCGGTGCATGGGCTTCAGTAGTTGTGGCATGCAGGCTCAGTAGTTGTGGCTCACGGGCTCTAAAGTGCAGGCTCAGTAGTTGTGGCACTCGGGCTTAGTTGTTCCGTGGCATGTGGGATCTTCCCGGACCAGAGCTCGAACCCGTGTCCCCTACATTGGCAAGTGGATTCTTAACCACTGCGCCACCAGGGAATTCCCGGGTGCAGTTAGTTTTAATATGACCTATTGGGGAAATCAGACATGGAGCTGCCCAGTCAGCAACCAGGTTTTAGAGCATTTGGTAAACAGATAATGTGAGCAAAGCAGCTTCCTACTGACAAATATTCAGAATAATTCTAGGACTGATTTCTTTAAAAGAAGCTTATCAATAGGGGAAATGTAGAAAACCTTAACCTCTAAGAGTTTTTGAAAAGTCCATGATGAATCTAACTGAACTGAAACCAGATTGTGTCTGGTGATTATAGAGTTCTGAGGTTTACTCCCTGACTTCATCACCAACTGGCTGAAGCCTGGTTTTTGTTTTGTTTTGTTTTCCCCCAGGGTCTTCATGTCATCACTTTCCCATCTGTGAAGATGGGGAAACCATCTCAAAGTTTGGTTCATGGATTAAAAAACAATCAACTGAGATTTCAAAGTATTTTAGATCTTAAATACCCTTTCAGGGATTCTATGGCCAAAGGTGCTATTGATCTGGGACTGACCATTTCTGAAAAGGTGAACTATATCTGATGAGATGTAATTACAACACAATCATATTTACAGTTTGCTCTGCCTTCTGAAATGTCAGCCTATGTTTAATGTCACAGTTGTTTGGCCCCTACCCTTGGCTAAGCTGCCCTACTGTGCCACACTGAATGAGGGCAGGAAACTGGTATTGCTTAGGGTCGAGGAAGGCATTCTGTGGTTTTGTGCTTCTCCACAAATTGCTCATCTAATCCAAAAAAAATCCTAGGTTTATCTCTTCCACACAGTTTCCCCAGCCTTGATAAAAACCAATATCCTTCAAGAGTCAAGATAATTGTTATGGAGGTAAGTGGGGAAGAAAATGTCAATTTAAGGAGGAATCAAAATCAGACTGTTGGGCTTCCCTGGTGATGTAGTGGTCGAGAATCCGCCTGCTGACGCAGGGGACAAGGGTTTGAGCTCTGGTCTGGGAAGATCCCACATGCCACGGAGCAACTAGGTCCGTGAGCCACAACTACTGAGCCTGCGCTCTAGGGCCTGTGAGCCACAACTACTGAGCCAACATGCCACAACTACTGAAGCCCGTGCGCCTACAGCCCATACTCCGCAACAAAAGAAGCCACTGCAATGAGAAGCCCACGCACCACAACAAAGAGTAGCCCTTGCTCACTGCAACTAGAGAAAAGCCAGCACGTGTCAGTGAAGACCCAACACAGCCAAAATTAAATAAATAAATTTATTAAAAAAAAAATCAGACTGTTATTCCTAATTTTCTTGTATTTTCCATAAGCTCTTCTATTATCTTACCTCAGTGTCATTAACTCCGACCACAATGAAGAGAGCTGCATACTGCCGATATATCAGCTTAAAATCCTTATATTCAATGAAAGAGCACTAGACAAAGCACAATTAGACATTAATTCCTGTGGTTGACAGGGATTTCTTCAAAATGGCATGCATAATTTCTAGGTTCTGATTTGAGTATCTGTCAACACATTCCTAGAAATATTCAACATTAAGATGTGACACAGTCTTTGCCGGCCGCCTCCTCACAGTACTCAGGGGAATGCTTGGAAGCATCTCTAGTGGGAGGTGGAGAAGTGGTCTTGGAAAAATGTCTGAGTGTTCACATGGGTTCCCACCTGTACTTCTTCTTATTCCTTTGCTTGGCTCTGTGTGGAACTCAGCCAGCAAAGAAAAGGCTACTAAATAATCAGCATTTTAGACTGCCTCCAAAAGTGAAAATAAGCCAACATGATAAAGAAGATTTTCTTCTTTCCATCTCCCCTGGGCTCTTTTGGAAGCAATTAGAGATTCCGTTTGTACTATCTGATAGTCATTCAAGAGCCAAATATACAGAGCATACACACATGCAAAAAAGAAAAAATCTTGATTTCTTTTTGAGAAGAATCAATGTAGGCTCTTTTTATAAATTATTTAAAGATGGCTTTTGTGTGGCAGACACTAGACAAAAATCTCCCACTGTAAATATTGCTTTATAGGAATTAATAACTAGCTTACCATTACTGACTAGTGGAGGAAACAACTCCCTTCCCATTCATCTCTTTCCTAAAGCCATTGTACAAAGGGGGAGAGGAAGGCACTGGGTGGACAGGAATTGGACAGCAGGCTGAAGGTACAGTGTTGCCCTTCCTTTGGATTTTTGGGTGCGCTTGACCAAATGTGACTGATCAAGAACGGTATGACTTTTTGCACTGGGATATGTTGCTCTATGGTGCTCAGATGTACCTGGGAATGAAGCTGCAAGTTGTTTTGGTTTGGTTTGGTTTGGTTTTTTTTGGCCATGCTACACAGCTTGTGGGATCTTAGCTCCCTAACCAGGGATCGAACCCGCATCCCTGGCAGTGAAAGCACAGAGTCCTAACCACTGGACCGCCAAGGAATTTCCAAAGCTGCAAGTTTTGATTATGGCATTTCTTCCACGGGAAAGCCATTCAATGATCTATATAATGGAGGCATTTGAGGCTTTTATTTGACATTAGGATAAAAGTATTAAGTCCAGGACCATTCTGCAGCTTTTGGTTCATTGTAGAGCCAGTATTATTTCTGTTCAGTCAGATCTTTCAAGGAAACAAAATCTATTTGAAAGAACTGAGGAACATTTTTCAAAGACTCTCAGGAGTTTCTGACATTCAAAAAAAAAGTATCCAAGCACCTTTGTGGATAAAATAAAAATGAAGCTGAGATTGTGTTACTTTGGTACCTGATTATGCTAAAAGCCCAGTGGGTTCCCTTTAAAATCTAAGATAATTTAGAATGCTTCAAAAATATCTAATGGTATGTTCATTTCAAAGCATATATTTCAGAGGGTAACCTATCAGTGAAAACTATGAAACTGTAGAGTGCCTACATTCTGCAGAAAGATTCAAACAGAAATACTTCTGCAGTTTGTTTACCTTTACTTAAAGTATGTGGCTATTAACACAGTCCTTTAATAGTTTTTGTTTTCTTTTGACAACTACATAAAGCAGTGTGTGCCATGGCAGTCCAAAGTAGTAATTCAAAGAGGACTCTGAGATGTTCTGACTGGAAAATCAATTTAGAAGCCAAGGGAAACACAGTTCTAATGCGTAACTTGTGAGCACTGATGTAGCTTAATATTTTATGACTTACCAGTGGTTCCCAGGAGCAGCCTTTCTACATATGCAGTGAAAAAGAGAACTAGCAAAATTAATGGGTGATTTAAATAAGCTTTCTGGATTTGCATTAGTTTGCTCAGTGATTTCCAAGGATTCCAAGTTTAGGGCCTAGACTAAGTAATTCTCCAACTAAAGTCCTTTGTAAAAGTAGACTCAGTTTTTACAATTCCTGTTTACTATTATTTTAACGATTTAATTTAACCTCAATTTTGGCAGAATGGATAGATTTGTTGTTTCATATGAATTTTTTAACTTCAATTTCTCCCATCTATATAATAAGACAAGTTCAAATCAAGTTTGTTTTGTTTTTAAATTACTTGTTCCAGTATTACGTTGGTGGTAAATTTATAAAAATGATAAGCAGAAAAAAACTGCACTCCACATGAGAATCATGTTATTATCCTCCGGCACAAAGTGGGTCTTGACTGTTCTCCTCTATACTGGTCATCTGACCTTCATCTTTTGGCTTAAAGAAAGCCGTCTGCTACAGGCACTCCTAAGAGTTCCAAGGGCTGAATTCATATGAACAAAAAAAAAAGGTATGTCTATTAGCAGGCTTAAATTTGAGCTGCCACTTCCATAGTGCAATAAGACAAATATGCTGACCTAAATATGAACCCAAGACTTTTCCTGATTTTCTTTGCTTTTATTTTCCTTAAGGGGATGTAAAGAGAGCTATGCGGCAGTCTTCATTTCACTTCATTTGTTAATTTTCCCTAATAGCTATTGAAAGAATGTAGTTCAAAGAAAACGATGGCCCCTGCGACTCAGTAATAATAAATTTGCCACTGCTGAGTTGAATGCAGAGATCAAAGAGAATCAGAAACTTACTTGTTCATTGGATCGAGAGAGACAGCTCTTTATGACTTCTGTTTCCAGAAGCGTACGCTTATTAATCTCCACATGTTCATAGTACTTAGAAAGTCGGGTCTGCCCTTGTTTATTCACCATGAGGAAAAATTTTATCATTTTTTTTTTCTGGCCAGTATTTTTCCAAATATAGTTCAAAAGTTATGGCGAGGGGTAGCTGTAACCAGAACCTGAAGAATAAAAGAACAACAGAAAGGCAAGATCAAATTTCTCAAGAATCATATTAAATGTGTTCTGTAGATGAACCAGAAGTAAAACGTCTTCTGATAATATTGGTCTTCACTCCTGTGAACTAAATGAGACTTTAATAAATAACTAAAGATAAATTTTCCTTAGTTATCCTCCAAAACATTTTTGAGTATCTACAGTAGTTCTACTCATATTCATTCAATTGTTTCATCAATCTTGTTGGGCGCCAACTATGTGTCAAGCACCAGAAGGAGAATATGGATGAAGAAGTAATTATTTCTGATCTTCAGATCATGACACCTAGCAAAGGTACTGGATAGGTAAACAAATAACAGCAGTACAGAGTGATGAGTTATAACTGGGACAGGTATATTTCTGTGGTGCACAAAAGGGAGGGACAAGGAGCATCATAGGAAAGTTGGGAATGGCTTCCCAGACAAGGGGCATTTAAGCAAGATCTTGAAGAATGACCCAGAGGGAGAGACTCTGAGGCACAGAAAATAGGGGTATGAAAGCTCTGGGAAGTTCACTTTGGTTGCAGGTCAGGGGGCAAGAAGAATGGTCACAGGAAATTGAGCTGCTCGCATAAGATAAAATGGGCTTTAGAAGTTATGTTAAGGAATATGAAATTTATTCTATGGACAATGGAGACAGGATGTGTAGTGAAGCTCTTCTTTCCTTAGTGTTGAAAGCAGTAGTAACATCAACTATTTGTCGAAGTCCTCGTACAAGGCCCCGTAACAAGTCCTATAAGGTTCTGTACTGAGCAATTTACATACATTATTTAGTTCTCACAATTTTCTGAGGCAGGGACTTCTGTTATCCCCATTTTAAGGACAAGAAAACTGAATTTTACGGATGTTAAGGCACCCAGGATACCTGGATTACTGTATGTCAGGGGTGAGATGCAGGTCAGAGGCCAAGCGCATACACAGATCCATGACACCCCTACTCCTCATTCATGCTTGTGGGTTTATTTCAAACTCACCTGTATTGAATCCCATGTTTGTTATTCTTATACTTAATATAGTTTTTGAAATAATCAATGCAAAAGCGCACAATATTGACCAATGGCCAATTCTTTCATCATGAGCATCAGAGCTGTCTCAGGCCAATCTTACAAAATCATATTCACATTTTGTAATATCTTTGAAAATCAGTGCAAAAGACCAAGGTTAACAATAGTTCTTAAGCGAAATTTTAAAACTTGGAATAATTTTACACAATAGTTGCAACAGATGATAATATTTTTATATTATTTTTTGCCTTCCTAGCTCATCTTTTATTTCCTAAACCCTATCAGACAGGCGGTTATCTCATAACAATTCCAAACACTAAGAGCTGGTTAGAGGCAGATCCAGTCTGGCAAAGCCTGGGGCTGCTGTGTTCATTCGGTGTGCAGAACAGGATGTCATCTAGACCAGCTCAGCCGGGGATTTGACAGCTGTGCCACAGGGGGAGGCCTGTGGTCATTCACTCCCTTTTCCAGGAAGATAAACTCACTACTGTAGGTGGCATTGCAACATACTCTGTGTTATTTAATCGTCTGGTGTTAAGTCCTGCTTTTATCCTCCTTACAAATTACTGCCAGTAAAAATTATGGCAGATGACTAATAAATTAAGATTACCATCCTTTCCTTTATTCCCTTTCAGCAAAGTTATTTTAAAACCATCTTTATGAAAGTTAGAAATGACAATCCTATACCCTGGACTCCAACTGCCAGGTAAAAGAAAATATTGTCTCAAAGGTACTCATGGCCAAACCATTGCCTTTAAATGCCCTGGTTGCATTAAGTGGTAAAATGAGATGTAAAATGATCCCACTGAGATGCTACACCAAGGGATCAAATTGGTTTCCACCTTACAAGCACAGCATTCCTTCCCACTGACTTCAAGAGCAAGGATGACAAACAAGGACGTGCTGAACTGATACTCATTAGGACACAAGTCTTGAAAATAGTAGCTGAAGGCATCTAAAGACTTGAATACAGTATTTTTTTTTTGCACGCTCATAAACAATTACACGATTTACAACTGTAGGATTACACAGTGGTAATAAAGCAGACAAGCAAAACTGTAAAGTATTTCTATAATAAAATATACAACACCAAAATATACAATGTGGAGACTCAGAGACAGGTACATGTTTGAGAACTGAAGATGAATGACATAAGCACCTATCCTGGTTACTAATTACCAGGGGGGAGGGAGATCAAATAATTATGAAACTGAGGTAGGGCAATAAGAAGGAATATGCTTAGACAAGTGCTGGGAGTGGTCGGGGAGCAGATATGAACTTCCTCTGTTAATATACTCTTTGCATTCAACAACACACGGGCTGGGAAAGATGTCTTGATTGCCAAGAAGTTAGGAGATTCCACACCCAAGAACTTGTGTGAATGTGTGTGAAAAATCAAGGAAGAATAAAAAAGAAACTTTACTGGGGAAGACATTACACAAAGGGTGCTAGGATGCCTAAAGGCCAAGACTAGGGAGGTGGGTATATTCACAGTAGAATATAAACAGATCAGCGTCCCAGTCCCCTACATGATGTAAACTTAATGCTTAGAGAAAAGACAGACTGGAAAGACTGAAGTAAGTATTGAATTGGGCACAGTTTTCATACTTCTGATGGTGTATTTCTGGGAGTTAGAACTGGAAGAATCTTTATAGGTCGTCATACCCAAAGATGACAAATAGATTTCAACTTGGGTGCCAACTTTGATTAACTGTACTAACTGCATTGAGCACTGTGTTGAGAAGGATTCTGAAGCTGTTTTCAGGTTCAGAGCAAGACGATGTCATGAATAATTAGTAATGTCAGTTGTGGGTTAGGAAGCAGGGTGTGGCAACATATGCACCTTGTATCTGTCATCTCTGATGTGCACTCCATTTTGTAGATGGGAAAACTGGTAATCTGAGATGCAGAGTGAGGTCCTGAATTCTGGTCTCTTGACTCATAATGCTGTCTTTATCACATTGCCTCTGCCTCACTCAGTGTATTAGTGTCATTAATGTCCATTTAAGCTTAATAAGCATCAACTTCAGGTATCTTTGGGAATGATCAACTCAACATTATCTTTTCTAATGCTGCTGCACAATGAATGGAAAATACCAAACAAGTCACTGCGTGAAAACAGTAGAGTAGGAAGTTTCTGGAAATGAAAATGTTATTTGATGATGGCTAACATCCTTTCTAGCTCTAAATGCTTTCTATGTACCCCAGAACCATAATATTGTAAAACTCACACACACACACATACACATACACATACACACACACACACACACACACACACACACACACACTCAGGGAATATCAGACAAAAACTTTGTTTTTGCCCCATGAAAATGACTGAAATAAAATCCCCCAAGTTACAAAGCCAATTTCCACCAAAAACTGTATACTACTCGTAAGGTATAATAGTCAAAAGCATGAACTAGGTAGAGCTTGACTGTTTGGCTCTACTACTTATTAGCCTTGTGATCCTGGGAAGATTACTTAATCTTTCTGTACTCAGTCTGAGGTACAATGGGAATATTAGTACTGACCTTCTAGGTTGTGAGGAGTAGTTAGTGTATGTAACATTCTTAAAACAGTGTTTGGCAGTTGGCATGAAGTGAGTGCTATGTAAGTGTTGGCCAATGTCATTACGATAGTATATCACCTCTTCCTCAGACAAGCCTTTCCTGCCTATCCCAATCCCTCTTTCTAACCACAGAAAGTTGGCTGTCTTTTCTTTGAACCCATCACTGTATCTTACAAAACCTGTCACCCTAAATAATCACTATTTGATTACATTCTGAGCTCCCCAACCAGACCAGTGATTTTCACTGTTTTACTGTGATATATTTTACACTGTGATATATTTTACATTGTGACCCAGTATACAGGTACATACATATCTGAATGGAAGTTCATAAAACAATACTCACCCATACTTTGTGTATTGTACTCCAGTATCTTCTATGACCTTTCATTTTATAAAAAATGCAGTTGTGAGGGGTATGGATTACACAGATGTATGGATTTTTCAAAACTTACCAAATGTAAATTTTATATAAAAAGAAACTAATACTCTGGTTAATGATATACATGCTGAAGTATTGGGGGGAAATGTACTGATGTCTACAATTTACTTTTTGGGGGGGGGGGCGGCGGGCTGTGCTGCCTGGCTTGCAGAATCTCAGTTCCCCAACCAGGGATCAAACCCGGGCCAAGGCAGAGAAAGCCCGGAATCCTAACCACTAGGCCACCAGGGAACTCCCTATAATTTACCTTGAAATGCACCAAAAAAACTAAGATAAATTAATGGATGGGTAGACAGATGGATAGATGGTTAGATATATGATAAAGTAAGTACAGTCGGCCCTCTAGATCTGTGGGTTCCATATCCACAGATTCAACCAACCATGGATTGAACATATTTGGGAAAAAAAAATTCCAATATGTTCCTAAAAGCAAAACTTGAATATGCCGTGCACTGGCGACTATTTACATAGCATTTACATTGTATTAGATATTATAAGTAATTTAGAGTTATTTCTAGATTAAGTTATTTTAAAGTATATGGAAGGATATGCGTAGGTTATATGCAAACACTAAGCCATTTTACATAAGGAACTTGAACATGCACCGATTTGGGTATGTGTGGGAACTCTAGAACCAATCCCCCACGGATACTGAGGGACGGATGACTATATAGTAAAAGATTAATGGTAGAATTTAGGTGGTGAGTATATGGGAATTCACTGTGCAATTCTTTCCAACTTTGTAGTATATTTGAAAATCGTCACAACAAAATATTGAGGAAAAATGCTAGTTGTGGACCACTGATATATTTTTTTTAATTCCATAGATTTTATTTTTTAGAATAGTTTTAGATTTACAGAAAAAATTGCAAGGACAGTATAGAGTGTTCTCATATACTCCACACCCAGTTTCCCCTATCATCAACATCTTAGTTAGTATGGTACATATGTTACAATTAATGAATTGATACATTATTATTACCTGAAGTCTATATTTTATTCAGATTTCCTTACATTTCACTGAATGTCCTTTTTCAGTTATAGGATCCCATATTATATTTAATCTTCACATCTCCTTGGAATGCACTTGGCTTTGACAGTTTCTTACACTTTCCTTGTTTTTGATGACTTTGACAGTTTTAAAGAACACTGATCAGGTATTTTATAAAATGTCCTTCTATTGAGATTTGTTTGATGTTTTTCTCATGATTAGACTGGGTATATGGGTTTTGGGGAGGAAAACAACAGAGGTCAAGTGCCATTTTCATCACATCCTATCAAGGGCACATACTACCAACATGACCTATCACTATTGATGTTACCTTGGTCACCTGGCTGAGGTAGTTTTTGTCAGGTTTCTTTACTGTAAAGTTATTCCCTAACCCCATCCCCTGCCCTTTCCATATTGCACTCGTTGGAAGGAATTCATTACGTGCAGCCCACGTTAAGGGGTAGGGATTTTAGTTTGATCTCCTTGAGGTGGGAGTATCTACATAAAATTATTTGAAATTCTATTGCACAGGAGATCTATTCTACCTATTTATTTATTTATTCAACCATTTATTTACATCAGTACTGACCCATGGATATTTTATTTTATACTTTGAGTTATAATCCAATATGACCCAATGATTTTTAATTTCATAATCTGCTAAAGGACTATGACCCAAAATTTGAAAAAGACTATACCAGACAATGAACTTGTGGGTAGGGTCTATATCTTACTTCAGATATTTGCATTGTGCCTAGTATATAGTGAACATCCAATAAATGTTTGTTGAGGGTATTTGCTGATGGTCCAGTGGTTAAGACTCTGAACTTCCATTGCAGGGGGCACAGGTTTGATCCCTGGGCAGGGAATTAAGATCCTGTATGCCGTGCAGCACAGCCAAAATATATTTAAAAATAAATAAATAAATAAAATTGTTGAATGAATGAAAGCTTTTTTTGTTTAGCAATAAATTTTCCTTAAATAAAAATAACAAAAGTATTCAAGCAAAGAAAACATATAAAATACCCTGGTATCCCAACTCCTGCTGCAAATCCTGTTCATCTTACCAAAGACTGAACCAATGTTTTTCAATATGTTTAATGCATATCCTTCTAGACCTTTTCTATACATTTACATGTAAATATTCATGCATGTGTAGCAACTCTATTTTTTAAACATAAATGTGATCAATGAACTCCAAAATGTCAAGAGGCTAGTGTAGTGTCTATTCTCTTCCAGTACCATTAAATGAACCTGGTCCACTCACAAGACCCCGGTTGGATTCTACAAAAGGACACTAAAGGGATGTATTTTTGAATTCATCAAAAGGACATCCTGCTGAAACAATCTAGCTCAGGCTTTCCTGGGTCTTTGTCCCATTGGTCCAGTACCTTGGCTCCCATTCCAGCTCAGGTCTTGGTGCTTAATGAAATGGTTTGGATTTCTACACTCTTGATCTTGATCTTCCACAAGTTGATCTTTGGTATCTGCCCTTTGGCTATAACTCCAAGGGGCTTTGACACCCAGCCCTTGCACTATATAATATTATATAATATCTAACTTACAAAGTGGTGGCAAAGATTAAATGAAGAAATAATACAGTTTTTGTAAAATGTTTAGCACACTGACTTCTTTCATTTCCTCCCTTTATGTGTATTAAATTAGAGGGACTTAACGTAGTGGCCCAGTGGGTAAGAATCCGCCTGCCAATGCAGGGAACACAGGTTTGATCCCTGGTCCAGGAAATTCCCACATGCCACAGAGCAACTAAGACATGTGCCACAACTACTGAGCCTGCGTCCTAGAACCTGTGAGTCACAACTAGTGAGCCCGCATCCAACAGCTAGTGAAGCCCGCGTGCATAGAGCTGGTGTTCCCCAAAGAGAGAAGCCACTGCTATGAGAAGCCTGTGCACTGCAATGAAGAGAAGCCCCCGCTCGCCACAACTAGAGAAAGCCCGTGCACAGCAACGAAGACACAATGCAGCCAAAAATAAATAAAATTTAAAAAATTATTTAAAAAATTACAGAGCAGAAGAAGAACTACAATCCTGCAGCCTGTGGAACAAAAACCACATTCACAGAAAGATAGACAAGATGAAAAGGCAGAAGGCTATGTACCAGATGAAGGAACAAGATAAAACCCCAGAAAAACAACTAAATGAAGTGCAGATAGGCAATCATCCAGAAAAGGAATTCACAATAATGATAGTGAAGATGATCCAGGACCTCGGAAAATGAATGGAGGCAAAGATCAAGAAGGTGCAAGAAATGTTTAACAAAGACCTAAAAGACTTAAAGAACAAACAAACAGAGATGAACAATGCAATAACTGAAATGAAAACTACACTAGAAGGAATCAATAGCAGAATAACTGAGGCAGAAGAACGGAAAAGTGACCTGGAAGACAGAATGGTGGAATTCACTGCTGCAGAACAGAATAAGGAAAAAAGAATGAAAAGAAATAAAGACAGCCTAAGAGGCCTCTGGGACAACGTTAAACACAAAAACATTCGCATTATAGGGGTCCCAGAAAGAGAAGAGAGAGAGAAAGGACCCGAGAAAATATTTGAAGAGATTATAGTAGAAAACTTCCCTAACATGGGAAAGGAAATAGCCACCCAAGTCCAGCAAGCACAGAGAGTCCCATACAGGATAAACCCAAGAAGAAACACGCCGAGACCCATAGTAATCAAACTGGCAAAAATTCAAGACAAAGAAAAATTATTGAAAGCAACAAGGGAAAAATGACAACATACAGGGGAACTCCCATAAAGTTAACAGCTGATTTCTCAGCAGAAACTCTACAAGCCAGAAGGGAGTGGCATGATATACTTAAAGTGATGAAAGGGAAGAACCTACAACCAAGAGTACTCTACCTGGCAAGGATCTCATTCAGATTTGATGGAGAAATCAAAAGCTTTAGAGACAAGCAAAAGCTAAGAGAATTCAGCACCACCAAACCACCTCTACAACAAATGCTAAAGGAACTTCTCTAAGTGGGAAACACAAGAGAAAAAAAAGACCTGCAAAAACAAACCCAAAACGATTAAGAAAATGGTAATAGGAAAAAAAAAAAAAAAAAAGAAAATGGTAATAGGAACATACATATCGATAATTACCTTAAACATGAATGGATTAAATGCTCCAACCAAAAGACAAAGGATTGCTGAATGGATACAAAAACAAGACCCATATATATGCTGTATACAAGGGACCCACTACAGACCTAGGGACACATACAGACTGAAAGTGAGGGGATGGAAAAAGATGTTCCATGCAAATGGAAATCAAAACAACGTTGGAGAAGCAATACTCACATCAGATAAAATAGACTTTAAAATAAAGAATGTTACAAGAGACAAGGAAGGACACTACATAATGATCAAGGGATCAATCCAAGAAGAAGACACAACAATTATAAATATATATGCACCCAACATAGGAGCACCTCAATACATAAGGCAACTGCTAACAGCTATAAAGGAGGAAATCGACAGTGACACAATAATAGTGGGGGACTTTTAACACCTCACTTACACCAATGGACAGATGATCCAAACAGAAAATTAACAAGGAAACACAAGCTTTAAATGATATAATAGACCAGATAGATTTATTGATATTTATAGGACATTCCATCCAAAAACAGCAGATTACACTTTCTTCTCAAGTGCGCACGGAACATTCTCCAGGGTAGATCACATCTTCGGTCACAAATCAAGCCTCAGTAAATTTAAGAAAATTGAAATCATATCAAGCATCTTTCCTGACCACAATGCTATGAGATTAGAAATCAATTACAGGGGAAAAAACGTAAAAAACACAAACACATGGAGGCTAAACAATACGGTATTAAATAACCAAGAGATCACTGAAGAAATCAAAGAGGAAATCAAAAACTACCTACAGACAAATGACAATGAAAACACGAAAATCCAAAACCTATGGGATGCAGCAAAAGCAGTTCTAAGAGGGAAGTTTATAGCTATACAAGCCTACCGCAAGAAACAAGAAAAATCTCAAATAAACAATCTAAACTTACACCTAAAGGAACTAGGAAAAGAAGAACAAACAAACCCCAAAGCTGGCAGAAGGAAAGAAATCATAAAGATCCGAGCAGAAATAAATGAAATAGAAACAAAGAAAACAATAGCAAAGATCAATAAAACTAAAAGCTGGTTCTCTGAGAAGATAAACAAAATTGATAAACCATTAGCCAGACCCATCAAGAAAAAAAGGGAAAGGACTCAAATCAATAAAATTAGAAATGAAAAAGGAGAAGTTACAACAGACACCGCAGAAATACAAAGCATCCTAAGAGACTACTACAAGCAACTCTATGCTATTAAAATGGACAACCTGGAAGAAATGGACAAATTCTTAGAAAGGTATAACCTCCCAAGACTGAACCAGAAATTAATAGAAAATATGAACAGACCAATCACAAGTAATGAAATTGAAACTGTGATTAAAAATCTTCCAACAAACAAAAGTCCAGGACCAGATGGCTTCACAGGCAAATTCTATCAAACATTTAGAGAAGAGCTAACACCTATCCTTCTCAAACTCTTCCAAAATATAGCAGAGGAAGGAACACTCCCAAACTCATTCTACAAGGCCACCATCACCCTGATACCAAAACCAGACAAAGATACTACAAAAAAAGAAAATTACAGACCAATATCACTGATGAATATAGATGCAAAAATCCTCAACAAAATACTATCAAACAGAATCCAACAACACATTAAAAGGATCATACACCATGATCAAGTAGGATTTATCCCAGGGATGCAAGGATTCTTCAATATACGCACATCAATCAATGTGATACACCACGTTACCAAATTGAAGAAAAAAAACCATATGATCATCTCAATAGATGCAGAAAGAGCTTTTGACAAAATTCAACATTGATTTATGATAAAAACTCTCCAGAAAGTGGGCATAAAGGGAACCTACCTCAACAAAATAAAGGCCATATACGACAAACCCACAGCCAACATTCTCAATGGTGAGAAACTGAAAGCATTTCCTCTAAGATCAGGAACAAGACAAGGATGTCTACTCTCACCACTATTATTCAACATAGTTTTGGAAGTCCTAGCCACGACAATCAGAGAAGAAAAAGAAATAAAAGGAATAAAAATTGGAAAAGAAGTAGTAAAACTGTCACTGGTGCAGATGACATGATACTATACATAGAGAATCCTAAAGATGCCACCAGAAAACTACTAGAGCTAATCAATGAGTTTGGTAAAGTTTCAGGATACAAAATTAATGCACAGAAATCTCTTGCATTCCTATAAACTAAGCATGAAAAATCTGAAAGAGAAATTAAGGAAACACTCCCATTTCCCATTCCAACAAAAAGAATAAAATACCTAGGAATAAACTTATGTAGGTAGACAAAAGACCTGTATGCAGAAAACTATAAGACACTGATGAAAGAAATTAAAGATGATACCAACAGATGGAGAGATATACCATGTTCTTGGATTGAAAGAATCAATACTGTGAAAATGACTATACTACCCAAGGCAATCTACAGATTCAATGCAATCCCTATCAAATTACCAATGGCACTTTTTACGGAACTAGAACAAAAAATCTTAAAATTTGTATGGAGACACAAAAGACCCAGAATAGACAAAGCAGTCTTGAAGGAAAAAAATGGAGCCGGAGGAATCAGCCTCACTGACTTCAGACTATACTACAAAGCTACGGTAATCAAGACAATATGGTAGTGGCACAAAAACAGAAACACAGATCAGTGGAACAAGATAGAAAGCCCAGAGATAAACCCACACACCTATGGTCAACTAATGACAAAGGAGGCAAGGATATACAATGGAAAAAAGACAGTCTCTTCAATAAGTGGTGCTGGGGAAACTGGACAGCTACATGTAAAAGAATGAAATTAGAACGCTCCCTAACACCATACACAAAAATAAACTCAAAATGGATTAGAGACCTAAATGTAAGACTGGACACTATAAAACTCTTAGAGGAAAGCATAGGAAGAACACTCTTTGACATAAATCACAGCAAGATCTTTTCTGATCCACCTCCTAGAGTAATGGAAATAAAAACAAAACTAAACAAATGGGACCTAATGAAACTTAAAAGCTTTTGCACAGCAAAGGAAACCATAAACAAGATGAAAAGACAACCCTCAAAATGGGAAAAAATATTTGCAAACGAATCAAGAGACAAAGGATTAATCTCCAAAATATATAAACAGCTCATGCAGCTCAATATTAAAGAAACAAACCAACCCAATCTAAAAATGGGTAGAAGACCTAAGTAGGCATTTCTCCAAAGAAGACATACAGATGGCCAAGAAGCACAGGAAAAGCTGCTCAACGTCACTAATTATTAGAGAAATGCAAATCAAAACTACAATGAGGTATCACCTCACACCAGTTACAATGGGCATCATCAGAAAATCTACAAGCAACAAGTGCTGGAGAGGATGTGGAGAAAAGGGAACCCTCTTGTGCTGTTGGTGGGAATGTAAATTGATACAGCCACTATGGAGAACAGTATGGAGGTTCCTTAAAAAACTAAAAATAGAATTACCATATGACCCAGCAATCCCACTACTGGGTATATACCCAGAGAAAACCATAATTCAAAAAGACACATGCACCCCAATGTACATTGCAGCACTATTTACAATAGCCAGGTCATGGAAGCAACCTAAATGCCCATCGACAGATGAATGGATAAAGAAGATGTGGTACATATATACAATGGAATATTACTCAGCCATAAAAAGTAACGAAATTGGGTCATTTGTAGAGACGTGGATGGATCTAGAGATTGTCATACAGAGTGAAGCAACTCAGAAAGAGAAAAACAAATATCGTATATTAACGCATATATGTGGAACCCAGAAAAATGGTACAGATGAACTGGTTTGCAGGACAGAAATTGAGACACAGATGTAGAGAACAAACGTATGGACACCAAGGGGGGAAAGTGGTGGTAAGTGGGGTGGTGTGATGAATTGGGAGATTGGGATTGACATGTATACACTGATGTGTATAAAATTGATGACTAATAAGAACCTGCTGTATAAAAAAATAAATAAAATTTAATTTTAAAAAAACGCACCTAAAAATTAGAAAAATATGCTGATAAGGCTATATAAGGAAACAGATATGTATATGTTATTAGCAATCCCTTAATTTGTTACAAATTTTCTACAATGAAACCTGGTAGAATGTAACAAAAAGAATCATGAAAGTGATTCTACTTTTCAACTCAAGCACTTCAGTCTTGGGAATCTATCCTAAGGTATAATTAAAAATCCACATGCATGAAAACATTTACAGCAACATCATTTACAGTAGTGAAAAATAAATCAAGCCCAGATACTACAAACTGAGAGCCAAGTTAAATGAACACCAACTTGATGTCTTTTAACCATTAAAATAAATATGCAGACTATGAGAATGGGAAAATGTAGATAACATAATGTTAAATCACAAAATCAGAACACCAAATTTATACCCATAATGATTACGTAGAAGGAACATCTGTATAGATAAAGATTAAAAAGACCAGACAGAAATCATGCAAAAACAAGAAATAAAACAAACAACAAAAGGACAAAAAGAAAAAGAGACCAAACAGATGAACCTTGACAAAACTACTAAAGTGAAAGAAGCTAGTCACAAGGATGACATGTTATATGATTCCATGTATATGAAATGCTCAGAATAGGCAAATCTGTAGAGACAGAAAGTAGATAAAGGGTTGCCAGGAGATGGGGGTTTGGAGGGTGAGGTCTAAGAAATGTGGGGTTGTGGTGATGGCTGCACAAATATGTGAATATATAAAAGCCATTGAATTGTATACTTTAAATGGGTGGTTTTTATGGTATGTGAATTATATCACAATAAAGCTTTTAAAAAGAGACTGACAGACGAGACAATCTGGAAGAGCTCCTAACAGCCAAAGCTAGAAAGATGTGAACAACAAATAACATAGTTCTGGATTATAACCCAAAGTATAAAATAAGTACACATGAGTACATACTGATTTAAATACATGATGGAATAAATAAATGGGACAGAAGAGTATCAAACATATATGCTGATACTCTCTCCTCCAGGAGGTAGAGATTAATTCTCCCCTTCCATCTGAGGGTTAGCTGAACCTAGTGGCTCACTTCCAAAGAACAGAAGATGGGAATGGAAAATAGTAACTTTATAGTAGAAAACCTGGCACACACCACCTTAGCCAAGTGATGAAGGCTAAATCATCACGATGTCATGTTCCACCCCTGCCACCATATGACATGATAAGAGTACTTCACCTCTGTGGTATTCTTCCCCAAACCCATAATCCCATTCTAATCATGAGAAAATACATTACACAAACCCACATTAAAGGATATTCTAAAAAATATCTGAGGCTTCCCTGGTGGCGCAGTGGTTGAGAGTCCGCCTGCCGATGCAGGGGACATGGGTTCGTGCCCTGGTCCGGGAAGATCCCACATGCCGCGGAGCGGCTAGGCCCGTGAGCCATGGCCGCTGAGCCTGCGCGTCCGGAGCCTGTGCTCCGCAACGGGAGAGGCCACAACAGTGAGAGGCCCGCGTACCGCAAAAAAAAAAAAAAAAAAAAAAAATCTGAGCTGTACTCCCTGAAACGTGAAAAACAAGGAAAGCATGAGAACCTATCACAGGTCAGAGAAGATTTAAGGAGATAATAATGACTACATGCAGTGTGGTATCCTGCAGGGGCTCACAGAACAGAAAAGGATATTAATGAAAAACTGGTGAATAGTCTAAGTTTAGTTAATAATAATGCTACCCAAGTTGTTTTTTTAGATTTGACAAATGTACCATGGTAATGCGAGAAGATAACATTAGGGGAGATAGGTGAGGGTAGAGATTCTCTGTACTATCTTTGCAACGTTTTTATAAATCTAAAATTATTCCAAATATGGGGAGTTCCCTGGTGGCCTAGTGGTTAGGATTCTAGGCTTTCAATGTCATGGCCTGGGTTCAATCCCTGGTCGGGAAACCGAGATCCTGCAAGCCTCGTGGTGTGGCCAAAAATAAATCAATAAAATAACATAAAATAATTCCAAATAAAAAGTTGACTAAAATAAAAAAGAGACCTACAAGTATTTCTATCAAAGTGAAGAGGGCTTGTTTGCTGGTGTGTATATTTAGTTATATTTGGTTCTATTGCTTAAATATCTTAATTTTTATCAGTATAATATAGATGTTTAGGTATGAGGTTCATTTTTATTAACATTCTCACTGATTATACTTGTCTTTCCTATTTTCTTTTAGCTAAGAGACATGCTAATTTTATTTATCTACTTATTTATTTATTTACTTATGCTGCGCCGTGCAGCATGCGGGATCTAAGTTCCCTAACCAGATCGAACCCGTGCCCCTCAGCATTGGGAGCTCGGAGTCTTAACCACTGGACCGCCAGGGAAGTCCTGAGACACGCTAATTTTAATAGGTAAGGTGTGTGTATGTGCATAAATGTGTATGTTGTATAAATGGCTTAGTCTGCCAGTCTGTCAGGCTCTATTCTGACCTAGATAACATCTTGATCTCCCATTCATCTTTCTACCACATATAATCATTTGGGAACCTTCCCTCCTTTTCCTTAGCCCATGGGTTGGCAAACTTTTCCTGAAAAGGGCCAGGTAATATTTTAGGCTTTGAGGGCCATGTGGCCCCTTTCACAACTACTCAATCAGTCTGCCACTGCAGGATGAAAGTAGCCACACATGATGTAAATAATATGTAAAGAAATGGGTATAACTGTGTTCCAATAAAACTTTACTTATAAAAATAGTCAGCAACTGGATTTCATCTGCAGGCTGTCATTTGCTCTACTCTAGACCAGTGCTCATCAAACTTAATGAGCACATAAATCATTTGGGGAGCATATTAAAATACAGAATCTGATTCAGTATGTCTGGGGCAGGGACCATACTCAGTGCATCAAAGTGTTAAGGACTCATTAAAGTACACACGTACAAGGTCATGAAGTCTGCCTTTCTGCTTATGAAATCATATCAAATAACACCAACTGAGTGCTCACTAGGTACAAGACAGTAAAGGAAGAGAGTAAACAGAAACACAGGCATTACAGGTAATTTCTTTCACTTGTTCATGGATCTTAATCCCTACTGTGCTGGATAAGAGGGCAATCTGGCTTGACATGTCACCCACAGATCCTCAGGTTCATCCAGTTGATTTGGCTGGCTTGGGTGGCAGCCCCATCCCTCATGGCCCCAGGTAGTCTCTCTCAAAGTTGTACATATATTGGAATACAGTGACATTTCCAAGAAGCAGAGGATCATTCTTTTGCCAAGGATTTACCAGTAGCTGACGAGAATATTTCACTTCACCTCAAGAAATTACAACAATGCATTTAGACCCTTATGTCACACCATATACAAAAATTAACTCAAAATAGATCATAGACCTAACTGTAAGAGGTAAAACTATAAAACTTTTAGAAGAAACAGATTTGAGACCAAATGCATAATCCATAACAGAAAAAAATTTTTTGACGAACTGGATTTTATCAGATTGAAAAATTTATACTTTAAAAGATACCATTAAGAAAATGAAAAGGCACAGACTGGGAGAAATTATTTGCAAATCATATATCTGATAAAGGACTTGTATCTAGAATATATAAAAGACTTTTAATAGAAAGACATGCATCACAATTAAAAAATAAACAAAGAGGACCTACTGTATAACATAGGGAATTATATTCAATATCTTGTAATAACCTATAATGGAAAAGAATCTGAAAAAGAATATATACAGGGACTTCCCTGGTGGTCCAGTGGTTAAGAATCCGTCTTGCAATGCAGATTCGATCCCTGTTCCATCCCTGGTCGGGGAACTAAGATCCCAGATGCCTCGGGGCAACTAAGCCCGCGAGCTGCAACTACTGAGCCCACAAGCCACAACTAGACAGAAGTCCGTGCACCACGATGAAAGATCCCGCATGCCACAACTAAGGCCCAATGGAGCCAAAAATAAATAAATTAAAAAAAAAGAATACACACAAACACACACCAGAAACATTGCTGTACACCTGAAACACTGTAAATCAACTATACTTCAATAGAAAAAAGAACAATGGATCTGAAAATACATTTGAACAAACAGGATATATGAATGGCTAATAAGCACATGAAAAGATGTTCAACATCATTAAACCTTAGGAAAATGCAAATTAAAACTATAACAAGATACCACTTCACACCCACTTGAATAGTTATAACAAAAAATGCAGAAAATAACACATACTGGCCAGGAACCCTTATATGGTACTGGTGGAAATGTAAATGTTACAGTCACTTTTTTTTTTAGTCGAAGTATAGTTGATATACAATATTATATGTTACAGGTGTACAGTATAGTGATTCACAATTTTTAAAGGTTATACTCCATTTATAGTCATAAAACATTGGCTATATTTCCTGTGTTGTACAATATATCCTTGTACCTTATTTTATACATACTAGTTTGTACTTCTGAATCCCCTACCCTTATATTGCCCTGCCCCACTTCCCTCTCCCCACTGGTAACTATATCTGTAAGTCTGTTTCTTTTTTGTTATACTCACTTGTTTGTTGTATTTTTTCAATTCCACATATAAGTAATAACAGAGTATTTGTCTTTCTCTGCCCGACTTATTTCACTTAGCATAATAACCTCTAGGTCCATCCACATTGTCGCAAATGGCAGAGTTTCATTTTTTTTAATAGCTCAGTAATATTCCATTGCATATACATATACCACATCTTCTTTATCCATTCATCTGTTGATAGACACTTAGGTTGCTTCCATATCTTGGCAATCATAAATAATGCTGCTATGAACATTGGGGTGCATGTATCTTTTCTAATTAGTGTTTTTATTTCTTTCAGATATACACCTAGGAGTGGAATTGCTGGGTCATATGGTAGTTTTATATTTCGTTTTTTGAGAACCCTCCATACTGTTTTCCACAGGGATTGCACCAGTTTACATTCTCACCAACACTGTATGAGAATTCCCTTCTCTCCACATCCTTGCCAACATTTGTTATTCGTGCTTTTTTTGATGATAGCCATTCTGACAAGTGCGAAGTGATCTCATTGTGGTTTTTTTTTTTTTCCTTTGGTACGCGGGCCTCTCACTGTTGTGGCCTCTCCCGTTGCGGAGCACAGGCTCCGGACGCGTGGGCTCAGCGGCCATGGCTCACGGGCCTGGCTGCTCTGCAGCATGTGGGATTTTCCCGGACCGGGGCATGAACCCATGTCCCCTGCATCGGCAGGCGGACTCGCAACCACTGCACCACCAGGGAAGCCCTCATTGTGGTTTTGAGTTGCATGTCTCTGACAATTAGCAACGTTGAGCATCTTTTTCTTGTTCCTGTTGGCCATCTGTATGTCTTCCATGGAAAAATGTCTTTTCAGGTCTTCAGTGCATTTTTTAATTGGGTTGTGTATTTTTTTTTATTGAGTTGTATGAGCTGTTTATATATTTTGGATATTAACCCCTTATCAGTCATATCATTTGCAAATATTTTCTCCCATTCTGTGGGTTGTCTTTTTGTTTCCTTTGCTGTGCAAAATTTTTAAGTCTAATTAGGTCTCATTTGTTAATTTTTGCTTCTCTTTTCTTTGTTTTAGAAAACAGATTCCAAACAATATAGCTACAATTTATGTCAAAGAGCATTCTGCTCATGTTTTCCTCCAAGAGTTTTATGGTTTCTGGTCTCAGATTTAGGTCTTTAATTCATTTTGGGTTTATTTTTGTATATGGTATTAGACAATGTTCTAATTCAGCAGTCCCAACATTTTTTGCACCAGGGACTGGTTTTGTGGAAGTCAATTTTTCCACAGATGGGGCAGGGGGCAAAGACATGGTGGTTCAGGCAGTCATGCGAGAGATGGGGAGTGGCAGATGAAGCTTCATTCGCTTGCACGCCACTCATCTCCTGCTGTGCGGCCTGGTTCCTAACAGGCCGTGGACTGGTTCGGGTCCATGGCCCAGGGGTTGGGGACCCCTGTTCTAATTCATTCTTTTACATGTAGTTGTCCAGTTTTCCCAGCACCACTTATTGAGGAGACTGTCTTTTCTCCATTGTACATTCTTGCCTGGTTTGTCATAGATTAATTGACCATAAATGCATGGATTTATTTCTGGGATGTATATTTTGGTCCATTGACCTCTATGTCTGTTTTTGTGCTAGTACCATACTGTTCTGATTACTGTAGTTTTATAATACAGTCTGAAGTCAGGAAGTGTGATTCCTCCTGCTCTGTTCTTCTTTCACAAGATTGTTTTGGCAATTCAGGGTCTTTGGTATTTCCATACAAATTTTAAAATTATTTGTTCTAGTTCTGTGAAAAATACCATTGGTATTTTAAAAAAATTATTTTTAATTTCTTTCTTTTTTTTTGGCTGCGTTGGGTCTTCGTTGCTGTGCATGGGCTTTCTCTAGTTGCGGCGAGCCCATTGGTATTTTTATAGGGATAGCACTGAATCTGTAGATTGCCTTGGGTAGCATGGTCATTTTAACAATATTGCTTCTTCCAATCTAAGAATACAGTATATCTTTATATCTATTTGCGTCATCTTCAATTTCATTCATCAGTGTCTGATAGTTTTCCAAGTACAGGTCTTTTACCTCTTAGGTAGGTTTATTCCTAGGTATTTTATTCTTTTTGATGTGATAAGAACTGGGTCTTCTTTTTTTTTTTTTTTTTGGCCGTGCCACATGGCTTGTGGGATCTTAGTTCCCCGACCAGGGATCGAACCCGCACCCTCAGCAGTGAAAACACGGAGTCCTAACCACTGGACTGCCAGGGAATTTTGATGTGATGATAAATGGGATCGTTTCCTTAATGTCTCCTTCTGATAGTTCATTGTTAGTTTATAGAAATGCAACGGATTTCTGTATATTAATTTTGTATCATGCATAAATGATACAGCCACTTTGGAAAACAATTTGGCAGTTTCTTAAAACGATAAAGATGAACTTACCATATTATCCAGAGATTCTACTTCTAAATATATACCCAAGAGAAATGAAAACATAGGTCCACAAAAATAATTTGTACATGAATGTTCATAAAAGCATTACTCTTAATAGACAAAAAGTAGAAACAAACCATATGTCCACCAGCTAATGAATGGATTAAAATAAATGGGGTGTATCTACTGACAAGGGAAAACTATTCAACAGCAAATGAGAAGAAAACACTGCCACATGCTACAAAATGGATGAACCTTTAAAACATTGTTAAGTGAAAGAAGCCAGATGCAAAATACTATTGCACAATTCTATTAATACAAAATGCCCAGAAAAGGCTAATCTATCGAGATAGAAAGCATATTAGTAGTTACCTAGGGCCAGGAGAGAAAGGTCTGGGGGAAAACGGGGATGGGTTTCTTTTTAGGATGATGAAAATCTGCAAACACTGCATTTATTAGCATGGTAATATTTGCACAATTTCGTAAAGTTACTAAAATAGTACATGTACATGTATATTATATAAAGTTCAGAGCTACTATAATAAGCATAAAAGGAAGGAATTATACCAAAATGTATTTTGCTTAAATCTGGATGGTAGGATTAGGGGCAATTTTTATTCTCTATCCTTACTTTGCTTTCTTTCCCAAGTTTTAAGAGATGTCTTACTTTTTGTGTTACACACAAAAAAGTTTGTTTAAAAAATGTTGAGCTGGGCTACCCTGGTGGCACAGTGGTTAAGAATCCACCTGCCAATGCAGGGTACATGGGTCCGAGCCCTGGTCCAGGAAGATCTCATGTGCTATGGAGCAACTAAGCCCGTGTGCCACAACTACTGAGCCTGCGCTCTTAGAGCCCATGTTCCTCAACAAGAGAAGCCACCACAATGAGAAGCCCACACACTACAATTAAGAGTAGCCCCTGCTCGCCACAACTAGAGAAAGCTCACATGCAGCAACAAAGACCCAACACAGCCAAAAATAAATAAAAATAAATTTATTAAAAAAAATGTTGAGCTGCATTATATAGTTTTACAAAATTAGCCAACTGAAAAATAAATGTTTACTTTAATAATGAAGCTATTGTTTCATTTACTGTGGCATTTCTAAATGCCATACTTCTGTAAAATATGTACTCTTTCTCAAAATGGATGTGCTGGACTTCCCTAGTGATGCAGTTGGTTAAGAATCCGCCTGCCAATTCAGGGGACACGGGTTCGATCCCTGGTCTAGGAAGATCCCACATGCCGTGAAGCAACTAAGCCTGTGTGCCACAACTACTGAGCCTGTGCTCTAGAGCCCGAGAGCCAAAACTACTGAACCCTTGTGCTGCAACTACTGAAGCCTGCGCGCCTAGAGCCCGTGCTCCACAACAAGAGAAGCCACCGCAATGAGAAGCCTGCAACAAAGAGTAGCTACCCCTCACAGCAACTAGAGAAAGCCTGAGCACAGCAACGAAGACCCTACACAGCCTAAAAAAATAAAAAATAAATAAAATTTAAAAAAAAAAAAAAAGGATGTGCTGAGAGCATCTAATCAATATGGCCTAACTCAGGAAACATGGAACTAGCAAGTGCTAGATTCTATTTGCCACAGCATGTTGATTCATTCCGTAGGCCTTGAAGTTATTTAGCTATTTCTGAATTTCTCCATCCTTGAGTGAGAGGAAATAATACTGGTCATTAGCAGATTTTCATCTAATTTGGATCACCTCCCTCAGAGTTTGTAATATGTTATACACTCTTTTTTTATACACTAAAACAGTTTGTTTCTTTGCTTGAAAATTTACTGGAATTCTGAGATAATTCAGTTTTCTCATCTGTCAACTGGGAATAAAGACAGCTACTTCACAGACTTTCTGTCAGGACAAAAAGAGGTGAAGGAAATGCAAAGCACTCAATAGAGTCCCCCTTTTCCCTCCTCATTCTCTTCCCCAGTGTAGTTTGCACATTCTTCCCAATGGATTCTTTCTACTGCAGTTCTAAGACTACTGAAATTTGACTTCAAGAAACCCATTACCACGTGCTTTTCTTTCCATCCATTTTCCTCCCTGCTCCCTATCTCTCCCTCTCTCTCTAAATCTCTCCTTTATGATTCAGAATACATTTTTTTAGTAGCTTCAGCTGACACTTTTACTTTCTGTTAAATCCCTGGGTCACTCAAGAAATATTTCAACCACATTTGATTAATTTTGAATGTGTGCTATTTTACTTAAATAGTTTTAAAATAATTAAAACATTTAAAATGTTAAATTCCAAACAAATTAGGATTTGCAGGAATCCTGAAGCTAACAGTTTTGCAGAAAAATTACTAAAGTGCTTTGAGAATAAACCTTAATAGTCTGGTCTACCATTTTTCTAGCAGTATATCTGAAAATTTTCTAATGCTTCATGTGATCCTCAGATCTTGATCTAAAGTCATTTTGGTAAATTGATCAAAAAGTCTCATCAGGACTTCCCTGGTGGCCCAATGGTTAAGACTCTGCACTTCCACTGCAGGGGGAAGAGGTTCAATCCCTGGTCGGGGAACTAAGATCCCGAGTGCCATGAAGTGCAGCCAAAAAAATAGAAAGAAAAGTCTCATCAAATTCTGGTTTAAGATATACAATATAAATCCAAGGGACTTCCCTGGTGGTGCAGTGGATAAGTATCCGCGTGCCAATGCAGGGGACACGGGTTCGATCCCTGGTCTGGGAAGATCCCACATGCTGCAGAGCAACTAAGCCCGTGTGCCACAACTACTGAGCCTGCACTGTAGAGCCCACAAGCCACAACTACTGAAGCCCGAGTGCCACAACTACTGAAGCTCGTGTGCCTAGAGCCCGTGCTCTGCAACAAGAGAAGCCACCACAGTGAGAAGCCTGCACACTGCAAAGTAGGCCCAGCTCGCCACAACTAGAGAAAGCCTGCACGCAGCAACAAAGACCCAATGCAGCCAAAAAAATTAAAACTAAGCCTTTAAAAAAGAAAAAAAGAAAAAAATATATATATATAAATCCAAATAAGAATGGTTATTTGTACACCAACATCATTAATCCTTAGGAAAATGCAAATTAAAACCACAAGATACCATTTCACACCCATTTAAAACACATACATAGGGCTTCCCTGGTGGCACAGTGGTTGAGAATCTGCCTGCTAACGCAGGGGACACGGGTTCAAGCCCTGGTCTAGGAGGATCCCACATGCCGCGGAGCAACTAGGCCCATGAGCCACAAGTACTGAGCCTGCACGTCTGGAGCCTGTGCTCCCCAACAAGAGAGGCCGCGATAGAGAGAGGCCCACGCGCCACGATGAAGAGTAGCCCCCACTTGCCACAACTAGAGAAAGCCCTCACACAGAATCGAAGACCCAACACAGCAAAAATAAATTAATTAACTAATAATAAAAAAAAAAGAATACGGTCTTTGAATGCAGAGAATGTGCTTTAAAAAAACAAAAACACAAACACATACATAATAATAGCAGAGACAAGCTGGAAGTTTTACCAAAACGGATGGATGTTGTATTTTTGGAGATGTTCAAGTATCAGACTTTCTATCTTAAATAGGGCGTGGGGTGGGGGGGGTGAACTGAGGAATTCTTAAGGTCTTTACAGCAGTATGATTGAAACAGGGGAGAAAAGCCATATTTCAAAAACTGAGGATGAGGAGTTTATATACTATAAATAGACCATTACATTGTCTGTCCAAAAGTACTTGTTTTATTTTTATTCGTTAGTCATTTATGTGTGTGTGGAGTGGGGGATGGAGGGATTGAGAATAGACTGTCCATTAGTCATTTGCCAAAGAGGTGCTCACTATCAGATCTGGTGGTGGTTGGAACTGTGCAGTTTAAAGCTACAAAATCTTAAAGGCTGGAGTTCATAGAGTCTGTTCTTATTGTTGTTATCTTACCTTCCACTCTTAGAATAGAAAAGCTGCTTTCAGGTAAGTAACCGGACTCAACCTTCCCTTTACTACACACAACGGAGATAATGACAGGTATCTTTAAAAATAAAAATTTTTCTTCTAAAATTGTATTCTTTTTGGTTTTAATGTCAAGGGTAACTTATTTTGAAATTTAAAATAACATTAAAAAGGGGAACTAAATGTTTACTTTGACAAAACATGGGCATGGGCCATTAGTGAAGAAACACTTCTGGTGGTAAACCTTATTCCAAATTGTTTGGTTAATCAGCCATACAAATTAAATATTTGTGCTTAGCACCTAAAACTCTTCATCAAAATTTTGGATTAACAAAGACATCTAATATCTTAATTTTAGAGAAGAGGAAGCAGGGACCAAGAGATCTAGGGGTCTTATGGATGGGCTCCTCCCAGGACTTGCTATTGTGATGTTACAATGTGTCAATAAGAAAGAACTCCAGCAGAGAAGTAGGATTACTATGTATTACTTCCCTTTCCTATAAAATGGAGTATCAAGTTACCTCTCAGATTGAAAATACTTCAAACAAAATGTTTTGGATTTTGATAAATTTAACCCTGTATTTCTTTTTTTCTTTAATATTTTATTTATTTAGGCTGTGCTGAGTCTTAGTTACAGTGGCACAAAGGATCTTTTAGTTGTGGCACGTGGGCTTCTTAGTTGTGGCATGCGAACTCTTAGTTGTGGCATGCATGCGGGATCTAGCTCCCCAACCAGGGATTGAATCCAGGCCCTCTGCACTGGGAGTGCATAGTCTTACCCACTGGAACACCAGGGAAGTCTCAACTCTGTATTTCTTAAATTAGGTTTTGTCAATTCTTGTTGGACATCTGATTTCCAGTGAAAACTGTGAAAGACTACGGAGATAGATTATTCTCATATTTTTTCCCTCTTCCGAAGAGTAGTGATCTTCTAATAGCTTTGCACTAGGACTCAAGTGATAAGCCTGTAAGCACTCTTACAGGGTCAAATACAATGTTACAGATTTTTAAATTCAAATCAAACTAAAGGAGTTGAGAATTAAAATTTGATTTGCTAATGGCTCCTATAGTTTTATGTCAAACAAAGAAGAAACAAACAAACAAACCCCAACTGGGATTCAGAGGTATCTCACTTTATACAAAAGTCTATAGACTTCCCTAGTGGTCCAGTGGTTAAGACTCTGCGCTTCCACTGCAGGCGACACGGGTTTGATCCCTGGTTGGAGAACTAAGATCCCACATGCCACGTGGCCAAAAAAAAAAAAAAAAAAAGTCTATAGAAGTATAAAGTCTATAAAAAAGTTGACTATAAATTAAAATGCAATACCCAAATTATGGAAAATGTTTCTATAAAACCATCACTCCATAGTTTACCGACAATTAACTTGTTTCAACATTATATGGTCTTTTACTTTAGTGTTCACACTACCTGGGGGAAAAAATTAGTAACCATGTGGAATTTTTCCCAAAAACTGTGTAAGAAAATACTACTACAGGGGGGTGGAATCAAGATGGTGTACTAGGAGGATGCGGAATTTGCATCTCTTCACAATTAGGGCATCTACCAGGCACCGGTGAGGGACCACAGACACCTAAGAGGATGGGAGGAACCCCCAGCAACCAGGTAGGATGAGGGCCGTGGGGGGAGTGAGGGGGAGGAGAAGTGTTGTCGGGATGGGACTGGCACCTCTGAAGGGCAGCTGGGGGAGGGGAAGGGATCCCACGTCCCAAGGGGAAATTGGGGAACCACTGGGAGGGCAGAGGATCAAAAGGGAGAGTGGCCAGGTTTCCCTGCCCACTTGGGCCCCCAGGAACCTGCTGGTAGCCCAGGCCTGATCCTCTGCCCACCTAAGCACCCTCCAGCTGCGCAGGTCCTGAGGGAGTGGGAGGGTGGGAAGGAGGAGCACAAGTAAAGTCCAGACCTATGGGACTGGCCCCCCTGAGGGGGGGCTGCGGGAGGGGAGGAGTTCCTACACACAGTGGAACCCATCTATGGTTACGGGTCCAGCAGCAACCAGAGTGACCCTGGGGCAGACAGTGTGGGAAGGGTGAAAAGGAACGGAAGAGAACGCTGCCAATGCTTTCCCTGTCCACTTAGGCTCTGGGAACCCTTTTGGGCTCCCAGGCCTAATCCTGCGCCCTCGGAGTCTCCCTCCTGACGTGCAGAGCCCAAGCCCCACCCCTACACCTCCACCCAGGGCACTGCCTCCAAACTCCAGAACTCCACACTCCAGAGGCCCTTGTTTTGACATCTGCCTCTCCCCTTCTGTGCAGGTCCTAAGCAGAGGCCCTGCCCCACGCTTGAACATAACCTGCCTAGGCCACACCCCACGCTCAAACGTCACCACCCCCACCTGCCTAGGTCCCACCCCACCCTAAACCCCGCCCCTGCCTAAGTTCCACCCCCTGCCTAAACTCCGTCCCCATAGCCAAGGCTTTTTTTTTTTCTTTTCTTTTTCCTCTTTTAGATTGCGGTTCTGTTTTATCTTGTTGATTCATTGTTATTGATTCTTTTATACTTTTATTTTTCATAATAAATCTTTTATTTTTCTAATTTTATTTTATTCTTTATACTTTGTTATTCTTCTCTCCTTTTGGCTTGTTCCCAACTCTCCTTTTATTTTTTTCTTTTTCTGTTATGGTTGTATTTTACCTTGTTGCAGTTGTTTCAATGATATTTTATTTTTCCTAATATATTTTTATCTTTCTAATTTTATTTTGTTTAAATTCTTTGATATTGTACTGCTCCTTTCTTTCTTCCTTCTTTCCTTTTTTTTTTGCTGTGCCACAAGGCTTGCGGGATCGTGGCTCCCAGGCTGGAGGTCGGGCCCAAGCTCCTGTGGTAGGAACTCCAAGTCCAAACTGCTGGACTAATAGAGAACCTCAAACCCCAGGGAATATCAATCGGAGTGATGACTCCCATAGGTCCTCACCTCAGCACCAAGACCCAGCTCTATCCAACTGCCTGTAAACTCCAGTGCTGCACATCTCAGGCCAAACAACCAGTGAGGCAGGAAAACAGCACCACCCTTAAAAAAAAAAAAAAAAAATGAAACGACAAAAAAAAATGTTACAGATAAAGGAGCAAGGTAAAAACCTACAAGACCAAATAAATGAAGACGAGATAGGCAACCTACCTGAAAAATAACTCAGAGTAATGATACTAAAGATGATCCAAAATCTTGGACACAGAATGGAGAAAATACAAGAAACATGTAACAAGGATCTAGAAGAACTACAGAGCAAACAAACAGTGATGAACAACACAATTATTGAAACTGAAAATACCCTAGAAGGAATCAATAACAGAATAACTGAGGCAGAAGAATGGATAAGTGAGCTGGAAGATAAAATGGTAGCAATAACTGCCAGGGAGCAGAAGAAAGAAAAAAGAATGAGAAGAATTGAGGACAGTCTCAGAGACCTCTGGAACAACATTAAACGCACCAACATTCGAATGATAGGGGTCCCAGAAGAAGAAGAGAAAAAGAAAGGGTCTGAAAAATATTTGAAAAGATTATAGTCAAAAACTTCTCTAACATGGGAAAGGAAAATAGTCAATCAAGTCCAGGAAGCACAGAGAGTCCCATACAGGATAAACCCAAGGAGAAACACACCAAGACACATATTAATCAAACTATCAAAAATTAAATACAAAGAAAAAATATTAAAAGCCACAAGGGAAAAGCAACAAATAACATACAAGGTAGTCTCCACAAGGTTAACAGCTGATCTTTCAGCAGAAATTCTGCAAGCCAGAAGGGAGTGGCAGGACATATTTAACCTGATGAAAGGGAAAAGCCTACAACCAAGATTACTCTACTCAGCAAGGATCTCATTTAGATTCGATGGAGAAATTAAAACCTTTACAGATAAGCAAAAGTTAAAAGAATTCAGCACCACCAAACCAGCTTTACAACACATGCTAAAGGAACTTCTCTAGGCAGGAAACACAAGAGAAGGAAAAGACCTACAAAAACAAACCCCAAAAAATTAAGAAAATGGTAATAGGAACATACATATCGATAATTACCTTAAATGTAAATGGATTAAATGCTCCAACCAAAAGACACAGACTGGCTGAATAGATACAAAAACAAAACCCATCTATATGTTGTCTACAAGAGACCCACTTCAGACCAAGGGACACATACAGACTGAAAATGAGGGGATGGAAAAAGATATTCCATGCAGATGGAAATCAAAAGAAAGCTGGAGTAGCAATTCTCATATCAGACAAAATAGACTTTAAAATAAAGACTATTTATTACAAGAGATAAAGAAGGACACTACATAAGGATCAAGGGAGAAATTCAAGAAGAAGATATAACAATCATAAATATTTATGCACCCAACATAGGAGCACCTCAGTATATAAGGCAAATGCTAAGAGCCATAAAAGGGGAAACTGACAGTAATACAATAATACTAGGGGACTTTAACACCCCACTTTCACCAGTGGACAGATCATCCAAAATGAAAATAAATAAGGAAACAAAAACTTTAAATGACACATTAAACAAGATGGACTTAATTGATATTTACAGGACATTCCATCCAAAAACAGAATACACTTTCTTCTCACGTGCTCATGGAACATTCTTCAGGATAGACCATACCTTAGGTCACAAATCAAGCCTTGGTAAATTTAAGAAAATTGAAATTGTATCAAGTATCTCTTCTAACCATAACACTATGGGACTAGATATCAATTACAGGAAAAGAACTAAAAAATACAAACACATAAAGGCTAAGCAATATGCTACTTAATAACCAAGAGATCACTGAAGAAATCAAAGAGGAAATCAAAAAATACCTAGAAACAAATGACAATGAAAAGATGACAACCCAAAACCAATGGGATGCAGCAAAAGCAGTTCTAAGAGGGAAGTTTAAAGCAATACAATCCTACCTCAAGAAACAAGAAAAACCTCAAATAAACAACCTAAACTTACACCTAAAGCAATTAGAGAAAGGAGAACAAAAAAACCCCAAAGTTAGCAGGAGGAAAGAAATAATAAAAATCAGATCAGAAATCAATGAAAAAGAAATGAAGGAAACAATAGCAAAGATCTATAAAATTAAAAGCTGGTTCTTTGAGAAGATAAACAAAATTGATAAACCATCAGCCAGACTCATCAAGAAAAAAAGGGAGAAGACTCAAGTCAATAGAATTATAAATGAAAAAGGAGAAGTAACAACTGACATTGCAGAAATACAAAGGATCATGAGAGATTACTACAAGCAACTCTATGCCAATAAAATGGACAACCCAGAAGAAATGAACAAATTCTTAGAAAAGCACAACCTTCCAAGATGGAACCAGGAAGAAACAAAATATAAACAAGACCAATCACAAGCACTGAAATTGAAACTGTGATTAAAAATCTTCCAACAGGGGCTTCCCTGGTGGCGCAGTGGTTGAGAGTCCACCTGCCGATGCAGGGGATACAGGTTCATGCCCCAATCTGGGAAGATCCCACATGCCATGGAGCTGCTGGGCCCATTAGCCATGGCTGCTGAGCCTGTGCGTCCGGAGCCTGTGCTCTGCAACGGGAGAGGCCACAACAGTGAGAGGCCCGCGTACCACAAAAAAAAAAAAAGAACTTCCAACAAACAAAAGCCCAGGACCAGGAGGCTTCACAGGTGAATTCTATCACACATTTACAGAAGAGCTAACACCTATCCTTTTCAAAGTCTTCCAAAATATAGCAGAGGAGGAACACTCCCAAACGCATTCTATGAAGCCACAATCACTCTGATACCAAGACCAGGCAAAGATGTCACAAAAAAGAAAACTGCAGGCCAATATCTCTGATGAACATAGATGCAAAAATCCTCAACAAAATACTAGCAAACAGAATCCAACAGCACATTAAAAGGATCATACACCATGATCAAGTGGGGTTTATCCCAGGAATGCAAGGATTCTTCAGTATATGCAAATCAATCAATGTGATACAGCATATTAACAAATTGAAGGATAAAAACCATATGATAGTCTCAATAGATGCAGAAAAAGCTTTTGACAAAATCAACATCCATTTATGATAAAAACTCTCCAGAAAGTAGGCATAGAGGGAACCTGCCTCAACATAATAAAGGCCATATATGACAAACCCACAGCCAACATCATTCTCAATGGTGACAAACTGAAACCATTTCCACTAACATCAGGAACAAGACAAGGTTGCCCACTCTCACCACTATTTTTCAACATAGATTTGGAAGTTTTAGCCACAGCAATCAGAGAAGAAAAAGAAATAAAAGGAATACAAATCGGAAAAGAAGAAGTAAAACTGTCACTGTTTGCAGATGACATGATACTATACATAGAGAATCCTAAAGATGCTACCAGAAAACACCTAGAGCTAATCAATGAATTTGGTAGAGTAGCAGCAGGATACAAAATTAACGCAGAGAAATCTCTTGCATTCCTATACACTAATGATGAAAAATCTGAAAAAGAAATTAAGGAAACACTGCCATTTACCACTGAAACAAAAAGAATAAAATATCTAGGAATAAACCTACCTAAGGAGACAAAGACCTGTATGCAGAAAACTGTAAGACACTGATGAAAAAAATTAAAGATGATAGAAACAGATGGAGTGATGTATCATGCTCTTGGATTGGAAGAACAAACATTGTGAAAATGACTATACTACCCAAAGCAATCTACAGATTCTGTGCAATCCCTATCAAACGCCAATGGCATTTTTCACAGAACTAGAACAAAAAATTTCACAATTTGTATGGAAACACAAAAGACCCCAAATAGCCAAAGCAATCTTGAGAAAGAAAAACAGAGCTGGAGGAATCAGGCTCCCAGACTTCAGACTATACTACAAAGCTACAGTAATCAAGACAGTATGGTACTGGCACAAAATCAGAAATATAGATCAATGGAACAGGATAGAAGGCCCAGAGATAAAACCACACACACGGTCACTTTATCTTTGATAAAGGAGGCAAGCGTATACAATGGAGAAAAGACAGCCTCTTCAATAAGTGGTGCTGGGAAAACTGGACAGCTACATGTAAAAGAATGAAATAAGAACATTCCTTAACACCATACACAAAAGTAAACTCAAAATGGATTGAAGACCTAAATGTAAGGCCAGACACCATAAAACTCTTAGAGAAAACCATAGGCAGAATACTCTATGACATAAATCACAGCAAGATCCTTTTTGACCCACCTCCTAGAGAAATGGAAATAAAAACAAAAATAAACAAATGGGACCTAATGAAACTTAAAAGCTTTTGCACAGCATAGGAAACCATAAACAAGATGAAAAGACAACCCTCAGAATGGGAGAAAATATTTGCAAAGGAAGCAACTGACAAAGGATTAATCTCCAAAATATACAAGCAGCTCATGCAGCTCAATATCAAAAAAACAAACAACCCAATCCAAAAATGGGCAGAAGACCTAAATAGACATTTCTCCAAAGAACATATACAGATTGCCAGCAAACACATGAAAGGATGCTCAACGTCACTAATTATTAGAGAAATGCATATCAAAACTACAATGAGGTATCACCTCACACCAGTCAGAATGGTCATCATCAAAAAATCTACAAACGATAAATGCTGGAGAGGGTGTGGAGAAAAGGGAACCTTCTTGCCCTATTGGTGGGAATGTAAATTGATACAGCCACTATGGAGAACAGTGTGGAGGTTCCTTAGAAAACTAAAAATAGAACTACCAGATGACCCAGCAATCCCACTACTGGGCATATACCCTGAGAAAACCATAATTCAAAAAGAGTCATGTACCACAATGTTCATTGCAGCACTATTTACAATAGCCAGGACATGGAAGCAACCTAAGTGTCCACTGACAGATGAATGGATAAAGAATATGTAGCACATATATACAATGGAATATTACTCAGCCATAAAAAGAAACAAAGCAGTTATTTGTAGTGAGGTGGATGGACCTAGAGTCTGTCATACAGACTGAAGTAAGTCAGAAAGAGAAAAACAAATACAATATGCTAACACATATATATGGAATCTAAAAAAAAAAAATGGCTCTGATGAACCTAGGGGCAGGACAGGAATAAAGACACAGACGTAGAGAATGGACTTGAGGAGATGGGGAGGGGGAAGGGGAAGCTGGGATGAAGTGAGAGAGTAGCACTGACATATATACACTACCAAATATAAAACAGATAGCTAGTGGGAAGCAGCTGCATAGCACATGGAAATCAGCTTGATGCTTTGCAACCACGTAGAGGCGTGGGATAAGGAAGGTGGGAGGGAGATGCAAGATGGAGGGGATATGGGGATATGCGTTATGCATATAGCTGATTCACTTTGTTATACAGCAGAAACTAACACAAGACTGTAAAGCAATTATAATTATACTCCAATAAAGATGTTAAAAAAAAAGAAAAGAATACTGTAAAACTACAGTTATATATTGAAATTATTATTTAAGATCTTCCTAATTAAATGAAGCGTGTCTTGAGTTAAAATGAAGCAGTATTAAAAGCTACATTAACATTTTTCAGTCCTGAAGAGATCACTTAGAAAATTATGGCTCCATTTTGCAGATCATTACTTTAAAAGAAACAGTGAAACACAAAAATTACTGTATTAAACCTTAATTTGAGGAGCAGTTTACTCAACCAACAGGATCTATCTTTTTTGTTAGTTACATGGCCACAACTGACTCTAATTCAAATGAGTAATTAACGCTCCTGATATTTGATGGTGGTCATGAAAGAATCCGCTGCTGTAACCTGAGAGGCATTATTCAGCCTTTGTGATAAGATGTCCTAATAACCCAACAAAACAACTCTTGAAGAGAGATAATAACAATAGAAAACACACAGTGCTTACCAAACAGCCAGGCGCTGCTGTTTCGAGCTTTACCTACACTCATTCAATCCCCATAATAGCTTTATGAGTTAGAGACTGTTTTTATCTCCACTTCACAGATATGAAAACTTAGTCACTTGCCAAAGGTCACCAAGTAAAAAGGCAGAGGAAGGACTCAATCATGTTAGCCAGGCTCCAGTGTCTGTGCTCTCACCCACTGCTCTTTACCTCCAGGTTTGCCTCAAGACTCCAGTAATTCAGTGACGGCTGTAATATGACCATGGACGTACAATTTCACTCTCCATTCACTAGAGTAAATCTAGGTCTACCCAGTTTGTACCCTCTGTTCAGAAGCTTTCACTGGCTAATGGCTATATGTGCATATTTTGGCAGGTTTAATCTTGACCCCAGAGTGTATCACAAAAGGTACAATTCTAACAGACTATTTGCTTTCAGTTGATCTCAACAGGGAGCCTAAAGCCCAAGAAGTGGCTTAATCAGATAATGTGAAACTTTAGGACAGAAAAGCTCATACTACTGCATTTATTACAGTGTGTTTAACATTTGTAATCAGACCTAAACTTCCAAAATTCTTATGTCTGACTCGCTCTCTTAGCGAGTTCAGCTAATCTCCCTTTCTACTTCCAATAGATAAAACATACCCAGCAAATGCTGTCCAAGGCAAGTTTTCAGACACGTATCTGAATTTAGTATCATTCTTGTTCCGATCAGGTGTCAGGGTAAACACAGAGCCTTTCAGGTGGACTGCTTGGCTGCCCTTTGCCCAGGAGCACTTTTTGCTTTACTGAATTTCACAGTAAAGTACAGCAACATGTTACAGCTCCTGGCTGAAAATGTAAATAGGAGAGTAAAGTTGTCAGACAAGAGCCTGCCCAACTGTTCCCAGAGGATATTATTCATACTTAAATTTACACTCACTTATATCTCACATCTCTGAATAGCAAAAATGTCACAATTATTTTAGCAGTGATCAAATAAGTTATTTCAATAGCAGGGCTCTAATAAATAAATTTAGGTTAACTAGCAGGCAATTTAAACCTTAAAACGCCAAGAGTGCAGAGAAGCAAGGGAGTGGTGTTAGTAGCAGAGCAGTTTTGGAAGTTCCCGGGATTCCCTTACAAAAAACAGTGAGAGCCACGAGGATGGAAAAAAAGAAAAAACTATACAGTAACATCTTTACCAAAAACCAAGGGAAAAACATCCCCTGGAACTCCAGAACACTAACTACCCTTAGCAACTAGAAAGGGGGAACCACACCTGTGCCAGCAGAAGTGGAGGTTTGAAAATGTGGTCCTGTAAGGGTCAAAAGAGCCAAGGAACCCAGAAATCACCAAGTCATCATCCAAAGGAAGGGCGCCTCCCCCCCCTCCTTGACATGGGAACCCCAGGAGGGAATCTAGGTACTACACTGAGAACTGGGAGGAGATCTGGCAGGATCTCTTTTGCCAATGAGTGCAAGGAAAGGTCCCAATCAGGACCCCGAAGGCTCGGCAACATCCAGTGGAAGCTCTTTAATAGAAAGACAGACTCTGCGCTGAGCAGAAACTGTTGAGAGTAGAGCACGATATATGTGTTAAAAGACAGCTAGCTAGCTAGCTAAGGCTGACAATAGCTAGATCAGGCTGATCAAGTTTAGTACATCACAGTACTAAAACTGAGACAACTAGACATTATGTGCTGCCTGGTGTGATGCAATAGAAAGTACATTGCATCCCCAATGTAGAAATATTTTTACCAAAAAAAATTAAAACCTGAATCAAACCTAGCCTCTAGATCTAACTCCTAGTTTACAGACAATACGAAGGAGAAAGGAATATGCTAAATAATACAATAAAAATGCAACCAGCCAAATGTGGGAAATTCTGCAGAATAACCTCACCTCTTCAACAAATAAATGGCATGACGATGTGGGGGTGAGGGGGGAGACAAATAAAAAAAGACCTAAAGATACAGCAAATAAAGGAAATATATAGATTTTGTTTGGATCCTGATTTGAAATCACCAACTCTTAAAAAAAATTTTTTTTAGATAATTGGGGAAAATTGACGATGGACTAGGGATTATACTGTATAATGGAATTACCACTAATTTTATTGGTGTGATAATGGTATTGTGGTATGTTGAAAATAAAAAGGTCCTAATCTGTTAGATACCTAGAGAAGTATATACCAATGAAATAATATGATGTCTGGGATTTACTTTAAATTATTCTGAGAGCCGGCCATGGAAGTGTGAGGAAGGCCACGAATTCCATTTCAAGGTATCTTTGAGCTTGTTGAGTAGACGCCATAAGCAAGGCTCACCCTCCTGAGTTGAAACATGTATGGACAAGAAGTTATCACTGAAATCAAATGGTGGTGGACATGTCCAAGGAATCTTTGGGGACTTGACTCCTTTATGAATCTTTCAATAGATGAATGTGCAGAGACAGCAATTGGTGGGTGACAGAACAATACTGGAATGGCAGTATAAGGGAAAATAGTATCATCATGTTAGAAGCCTTAGAATGAGTATAAACAAAGGTTGTGTTCATCAAAGATATCAATTGCTTCCTCATGTCCCATCTCCAAAGGGCCTGTTTTACTATCATATAAAAAATTGAGCAGTGTACATTTTCATATTAAACTTTCTTGTTAAACTTTTTTAATAGTCAAAAAAAATTCCTCACACAGAAAAAATGGGGAATAGATGAAATAAGAATGGCAAAATCTTGATAACTGTTGAAAATGGCAATTCATTACACTTTTTTTTCCTACTTTTGAATGACTGAAATCCAAAATAAAAAGTTAAATAAAAATGTCTACAAGAGGGAAGACATATGGGAACATATGTTTATGTATGACTGATTCACTTTGTTATAAAGCAGAAACTAACACACCATTGTAAAGCAATTATACCCCAATAAAGATGTTAAAAAAAAAAAAAATGTCTAGGGACTTCCCTGGTGGTCCACTGGTTAAGACTTGGAGCTTCTACTGCAGGGGGCATGGGTTCAATCCCTGGTCGGGGAACTGAGATACCACATGCTGTGCGGCCAAAAATAAAAAGTCTTATGCACAACATGATTTACAACATCCGATTACTATATTGAAAGCTATAATACAAAAGGAGCAATAGGAGTTATTTAAAAATGCTCCAAATAATTCTTTAATCTTTTTTTGTAGGGTAATTGTCAGGTACTTTAGGTTGGTCTATTAATAGACAAAACTAAAGGTTACCGTCTTTAAAAATGTTATCATAGAAAAATAAGGTTTTGTGAATTTTTGCCAAATTTAAAACATTTTCCAAAGTAAACTGTCTTTAGCAGAGATTTCCCAGGCAAGATGTCCATGTCTGGTACCATTCTTCTGAACATTCTCCCCTGCTGCTCCAACAGGAGACAAACCACATTTCCAAGATTGTTAAATTATTACCTAGGAAACTTTTGGCAATTTCCCATTCAGTCACATTTTCCAGTCATTTGGTTCTCATGTTTATAGAGCTGGTTGTTCACTTTTACCCAATGTTCAGGAGGGACTTGGCTCCAGGCAATCCTTTTTTCTTTTTTCCCTTTCAATTTTGACATCTCTATGAGTTAGCTATTACACAGTATTATCACAGCCTATTGCTTTCTGAATCATATTACCCAGGAGACAATTCAGGAATGAACTTGGACTAGAATTTTATATAGCATGCACAGTTTCCTGAAGGTCTTGGTGCCTATTTTTCTGTAATCTGTGAAGGTCCTATTCCTTTTCTTTTCCACACAATATACTATTTGAATAGTTCAGGTATCCTGCATATATTTCTATACTTTTCTTAGCCACAAGCAACTGCTTTAATGAAAAGTAGATACCTGATCTTATTATGCTGGTTAAACCACAGTGCAGGTCAAAGCTGCCTCCTTTTCTGTTCCATCTCCATTATACACTTTGCTCGTTTGGTTTTTGAACACATGCCAACTCTTCTCAAAGATATTTCTCTGGGCTCTAATATTCATTTGTTTTCTATATTTATAAATGTAAACACTATGTAGTTTCCCCAAGTGACTGAATCACCCTGAAACTACCTAAAAAATGATTTCAAAAGTGCAAATGATTTGGGGGCCAGAGGTAGTAATATTAAATCCATTGACAGGACAGAAGGAGGCAGAATTGTAAAGGGAGACTTTATTTCTTGTTTCCAAATAAACATGTATACTCACTGATGTAAGAGTAGGAATACTTCCTATTCTACTAAGGGCTGCGGAAGTTACCCAGAACTCTTATCTCAGCTTTCTCTCTTCGTAGAGATAAGAATACTTGTCACAATCTTTTCAGATGATGGAAAAAGATGACTAGTTCAGTGATTATGAACCAGTCTGAGCTCTTTGTTAGTAGGATGACTGTACAATGGAATTACCATTAATTTTATAGGTGTGATAATGGTATAGTGGTATGTTAAAGAAAAAATCTGTTAAAGATGCCTAGAGAAGTATGTACCAATGAAATAATATGATGTCTGGGAAGGAATTCACATAGTTCTCAAAGTCAGGGTCAAAACACTTTGTACATCAGGTATTGCAGTAACTGGGAAGAAGGCATCTGAGTGTTAACCACTCTGATGTATTTAAAAGACTAGAATTCCTTAACATACTTTTGTTGATATAATATATGCACATGAAATGTGACAAGTCTCTTTTTGGTCAGGTAGAATAAAAACACAGGTGTCTAAGATTAGCTAATGGGGAAAAAAAAACCTTAAAATTCTAAACTGATTAAAGATATAAATAGGCAGGCATCCAAACTGAGAGAATCAATGGGAGTGAAGGAGAAATGAACAAGATTGATGAAAGGACAGAACAAACAAGAAGTTTCAAAGGTTGATGCTGAAAAGAGGAAATGACTCAGTCACAGTTTAGGAAGGGAATTCCAGTTAGGTGAGTTGTATGTGAGCCTGGGAAAGCTCATTACCTACAGAGAACAAGATTCTAGGAGCTCCCTGCAGACTGTCCTTGGAGTCATGTACACAAAGCACAACATCAATACTGTAAAAAATAATCTCCCGATAGAGGAGAAAATTTTGGTGTCTTTTACTATTAGTGCTCATGACAGTTCTGGTCATTGAACCTCAAGAGATAATTGGTACAATGGTAGCAAAAACTGGTAAAAAAAAAAAAGACTGAGGTGAAGGAAAAATATTCATATTAGTCTAGTATGAATTTAAGTTATTCATCAAACATTTATTGGGGATTTCACTGTCCCAGGCACTGGGGGTACAGTTTTCAACAAGAGGGGCATAGGTCCTGCCCCTCTAGGAGGCTACAATCCTGCAGATAAATGACTATGATCTGGGAAGAATATGGTTTAGGATTGCACTGTTGACATTTATAAAACCATGGACAAAGTGAATCCAGACATGTTCAACTGGAATTCTTCAAATAGGGAGTGTAAGAGACAGATCTGGATAAGACTTTGAGGAAGTAAGGGTGCTTGGTGCTAAGTAATTTGCCTAAAACTAGACTGGCAAGTCTGTGAAGGCAGAGATTATATCTGTTTGATTCACAGTGGTTCACCAGCGACTAACAGAGCATCTGAAAAATAGTAGCCAATCCAGAAATTTTTTAAAAAAAAAGTAAATAAGTGAAGCAAATATTTGCAGTACCTGTTATGTGACTGTCTTGCTTTCATAGTGTTTAGTATGAGTGTCACCGAGGAGTACATATATAGACAATTTAAATACAATGTAATAAGTATTAGGAGTTAAGCATGGGATACTATTAGGATACTATACTAAATAATTCACGGATCTGGAAAGCTTCTTGGAGGAAGAAATACTTGAGATGAGTTTTGAAGGAAGAAGGGAAGCAAAGCCAGTTGGATACAGCATGTATTAAATTCTTGTGGAATGAAACAGCATTACACATTTGAGGAACCCAAAATGGTGCTGCAGATTAGCTGGAGAGAATGGGATACCATGATGGTGTGATGGTAAATTAGGCAATAAGGACTTTTATATACTATGCTAAAATTTGGGCTTTATTGTAAGTCTGGTGATCATTAATATATTTTAAGCAGGGAATGATAGGATCAGATCTGACTTTTGAAGATCACTCAGGCATCAGTGGTAGTGGAAGGCGGGGGAACAGTAAAGGTGGGAAGGTTTAAATTAAGACATGTATGAAGATATGGAATAGATATAAAAGATATTACTGAGAAAGGGACTGGATGAGGGGACCAAGTGAAGGAAAGGTACTAGAATGACTGCAAGGCCTCAGGTTTGAATGTGGTGCCACTTAATATGATAGGTAATAGAAGAGCAGAGTTCGGGTTTTTTTGAAGGTGAGTGGGGAGGAAAAAGGATTATAAATCCAGTCTTTACTTGAACTTGACGTACCAGCAGGAAATATTAGTGGGTATGCTCCTCTTCTTTTGATGCCAACGTAAGGGAGATCAGTCACACCCTCTCACAAATTTTTCTTGATGTATATGGGTCTTGAGGCAGTACAGGATTTTTGAACTTTTTACGTGCTCTGAGGCCCCTCGCAAATGAACAAGATTGAATGAGCTGGTTGTATGTTGGTTGCTATGAAATGGAAAAATAGTTCTTAATAATTCTGCGACCTCAGACATCATTTCATATGTAAATAAAACATGGCAGCATGGGTAACAAGTCCAATCCTCTCTCCGTTAAACTATAATAACAGTAAAGCAGACATGATAAAATAAGATATACTACTTTATCTCTTGGAAATTACACCGAGTGGTCGTGTATATTCCATAGTGAAAATTTTATTGGTAGTAGAGAAGCGAAAAATTTGAATGCAATAAATGTTATATGCGATTTTCCTGCATAGCTGTAATTAATGAATCTTTTTTCCTTATTGTTGTTAAATATCATTTTTGTCCTATTTTTTGACCAAATGGTTATTAGCTACATTAACTTTTAGAAACTTACTAGTTCATTAAGGATGTTTCCGTGCAACCTAAGCACATAAACACACACACCACGGTACTTAAAAGATTAACCTTGTCTTTTATGTGTATATTACATTCACTAAAACAACCCAGGAAAACATTTTTAGCCGTTCATGTAGGGTTTTAAATTGTCTTCACAATGCTCTTATTTTCTATTTCCATCAAAAGATTCTGCTATGAATGACAATATTTGTGAGCTCATTCACTTCTAAAATATCAAATTGTTAGTTTAACCAGTCCCCTCCAGTTTTCTTTCTCCCTCTGCCCACTATCAAGATCTAAAGATTTTCACCTTCTCTTCTCCCCCCCAAAAATGAAAACAATCGCTACTGCTCCCCTGTCAAACTCCCCAAACACAACCCACCCCAGAATAGGAAAGACGGGAGGCAAAGCTGTACAAGTTGCAACGCGCGACAGTGAGCACAGAATTGGGAGCAAAGCCCAGAGACAGAGAATCAGTCTCCACGTCCGGGACGATCTGGGCTCTTTGCCAAAAGAGAACGTCCCCAAAGCCCCGGGAACTGCCTGGTGCTAGGAAACCAGAGAGAGAGAGAGTGACAGGCAGAGAAAGAGGCCCGACCCTCTGGGACTGCCTGAAAACACGCAAGGAATGCAAAAGAAACGTCAGGAATCCGGGACCGGCTGCGGCCGGCCAGAGCGACCAACCAGGTTAAAACCCAGCTCCAAAGGCAGGCGCGCCGCTGAGACCTTTGGGTAGGGAACGGCGCTGGGGACTGACTGAGAGAGGGATACGGATTCCTGGGAAGGCAGAGACCAACTCTCTTCCAAAGATTGGATTCGATAGCCCACCGTTCGGACTCCACCGCCAGAATCCCGCAGCGAGCCTGCGGGGCGGGCCTAGGGGCGGGGCCGAATCTCCTTCCCCGCCTCTAACGGCAAGCCGACTGCGTCCTCAGTACGCCTGCGTAGGGTGAGGCCGGACTCTATTTGGCTAGTAGGCGAGCGGCGGCAGTGGCGTTCTCTACCCGGCATGCTGCGCGGGAGCGGCGGCCCTACGTCTCTCTCCTTCCCAACCCTGCCCCCCTTCCCCCTCCCGCCGCGGCCCCCCCTTCCCCTAAAGTGAGTGAGTGAAACTGGCAGATGGAGGAGGGACTGTAATGGCGGCGGCCGGCAGCTCCCTGCTCTGACCTACGGCAGGCATTCAGCAACAACCCCCTCCCCGCCCCTCTCCCAGCCGGCCTCCGCCCCGCCGCCAGCGCGGGGCCACCCTCCCCGGCCCTTCCCCCAGCGGTCGGCGTCTCGCCCTGCTCCCCGGCCGGGGCCCCACACACAATGGACGAGCTCGCCGGAGGTGGTGGTGGCGGCCCCGGGATGGCGGCCCCTGCACGGCAGCAGCAGGGACCTGGGGGGAACATGAGCCTTTCGCCCGGGGGGAATGGAGCGGCGGGCGGTGGGGGTGCTCCGGCCGCCGAGGGAGCGGGTCCCGCGGCAGGCCCAGAGCTGTCCCGGCCGCAGCAGTACACTATCCCAGGGATCCTGCACTACATCCAGCACGAGTGGGCTCGGTTCGAGATGGAGCGGGCGCACTGGGAGGTGGAGCGGGCCGAACTGCAGGTACCTCGCTGGGGTCGGTGTGCGGGACGGCTGCGGCGGCGGGGTTCCCGACCGGGGGGTGGGGGGGGTGGGGCCGGGACTCCCCTCAGTTGGAGCTCGAGGCCTTGGGAGGCCGAGAGAAACCTACCTGTGCGGCTCGAGGGGGCGATGGTCCTGGCGACGGCTCTTCCTCTAGCCCCCCTCCCCCCTTCCCGCAGAAGCTTGTTACCCAGCTCTCACTAGCTGCGCGGTGCGGGCTTCCTTCGGGCAGCCATTTTGGCTTTTAGTATGGCGTCTGCGGGGGCTCCTCCGGAGGCGGCCTGCGCGGGTCTCCGGGGCTTGGGGCCGAGTTCCTCTCTGTGGGAGAGAGTCCGGCGAGGGGCTGTTGGGCACTGAGTTTGCTCTTGTTTGTGCCTCTTGAGATGGAGAACCGGAGGAGAGGGATTGGGACGGGCATTTTACCACCTTTACCCGGATCACCCCCCTTTTCCGATTTGGCATGTCTGCCCCCCTCCCCCGGAGTTGATAACCCTTACTCCTTGACAGCCACGCTTCTTTCCAGGGCTGCTACCGAGCACAATGGCTTGCGGCTGACCTGTGAAGTTTTCATTTCCTACCGCCAACTTTAAGTACCTTCTTACCTGGGATGCTGCCTTATTCACTTAGATTCCTTTGAGTTCTTAGTGATTGACTCATCAACGCTTCTCTGTACTGAATTTTTCTTTTTAGAATACCCTTCGCCGTTCTCCATCCCCTTCTTTACACATAAAAAGCCAAACCAGAATATCTGTGCCGTCTTTATGAAGATTTAATATTAACTTGGAGTAAAGCGTACTTGTCTCACGTTACCAACTCACGCAGGGGAAGCAAAGTTAAATATCCTCAGGATCCTTCATAATTGAGCCGGACTCAGTCTTAAGGTGAAACTTTGATAGGTTGGTTTACCTAACTTTTGGAAGATTGTTGGTGTTTTAAGGACTTATGTCTTGTATTTCAGAAGGACTACATCTTTTTAAAAGTATTGTTCAACTGTTTTGGGTGTTTGTGTTTATTTTAAAATCACTTTCTAAGGCAAATTTTGGCTTAGAAGAAAAAAGGCATGCATCTAAATAGTGTTGCACCTGTTCTTCAGACTGGTATATATTTAGAATGTAAGTAGTATTGTTCGCTGACATACATGTCATATATGCCTGGGGTGAATGGTTAGGGAAATGCAGTGTTGAAAGAAGGAAGATTGGATTAGCTTAAAAAGGGTGTCCTCAAACAAATATGTATATCGTCAGTTTGATTTTGAACCAGTCGACTTTTATTTGTCTTTACAAAGTTGGGAAAGTTAAACTTTTGAAAAGTAAGAAACATATATTTTGACACTTTACCAAGTCTTGAGAAAGTTAATTATAAATTAACACCTGTTAGTCAATTCAGTGTTTTAGTGCTTTGATATACTATTGGGCTCTTAAAAATATAACATTTAAAAAGCTAAAGTCAAAATTGTTTTTTTGTGTGTGTAGTCTGCTTTAAAATATCTGGGATGTATAGAGTTCTATTGATGTACAACTTTTACTACACCATGTGCAAACTTAATATTCGGTGTGAGGCATTTATTTTTAAAAATTGCATTTATTAATGCATTGAGGCTTGGGCTCACTAAATAATATTTCACCAGTCCCTGATACAGTGTTTATAACCTTTGTACTGTTATAGAAAAGCTTGAATTTAAACACTTTTCAAGTTAGCAATTGCATTAGTCATTCATAAGTTTCACTGGTGTAAGTAGCTGAAAAATGTCTTGTGTCTAAATTAGTAAAAAATCTATACAACAGTGAGGTCTATCTATATTGTCTACCCTAGCCCTTGCTTTCCCTTCTAATTCTCTTCTTGACCGAAGTCTTTTAAGGAAGATTCATTTTGCTTGCTTGCTTTCAGTTTATCTACAGTTGGCATATTAGTTCTGATATAGCCATTCTAAACTTTTTTTGTTTGCTTTTTTTTGAAGAAGTTCTACAGTGTTTCTAGACTCTTAATTTTTTTCCAGGAATTTTTATTATTTCACACTGATTCTTTTGGAATAAAATGTTCATGATTGTGTATTTTTGCTCTGTATATTTCTCTAAAATGTTTTATTGGGCTACTTAGTTATTAGGATTTCAGGTTTGCTTCTGGAATGCTGAATTTGCTTTACACGTCTTCAGTCTTTAGTAAGAATGCTTGTGAGATGCACATTTTAAAATGTATGTGTTGAATAAAAAATTTATTGGGAAAGTTTAAGTGAAGCGTGAATGGATTTAAATTGTAAACTTAAACTTAATTTTAAGAAAGATAACAGAAATAAGAGAAGTTGCATATCGTTATGGTATACATCCTTGGGTACACTGTTCATCTATACATTATTTAAAGTATTCAGTATTAAAACTATTCAATAATGAATACAACCAGGCTAAGGTATACCTCATTTTGATATAAAATTTCAGTGTGGAATTAAATTTCCTGGCTTTGGAAAGGATTTTAAACTGGAAGTTTGCATTATGGTTCTCTTCCCTGTAAAAGGAATTTTGGGTAAAGGTCTTTCTTAGAAGATTGGAACTAAACCAAAGGATGTCTTAACTCTCTTTCATCTTTGTGATGGTTCCTTACCTGGGATTTAGGTAAAGCTTTGTTAATAAGGCTCTAGGACAGTGATTTCTAGAAGAGAGTGCTAGTGGTAATCACTTGTAAAACTATAAAAAGTATGCAGGCCTTTGTCTCATCCTCCAGAGATTTGGATTGATTTGGTCTAGGACTTGGGAAAAAATGGACTGGACTGCTTGTGAGATTTTGGCAGTCACATTAAATAGAAATTATAACTGCCATTTCATCAGCACTACAACCTTATGAGGTAGGTATCATTTCTATTTTACAGATGAGGAAACACAAACAGTTTAAATAACTTTGCCAGCTATAAAGTATTACAGCTGAGATTTGAACCCAGGTTTATCTGAATCCAAAGGCTTTGTTTGGTCTTATTACCACTCTTGAAACCATTGTGTTGTATTGTTTTTTTGGTATTTTTTGTAGAAATGGAATCTGACTTGTAATTCATTATGTAGCATACACCACTTCAGTACATTTCAAAAAAGTTTTATTGAGCCCCCATGGCATGCCAGGTCTAGTTTATATATATTGCAAATATGTCCTTATATTTTTTTCTGTAGTTAGTGTGTAATAAATGCACTTATGGCATATACAAAATGCTTGTGTGCCAACTATAAAAATATGGCATAGGTAATACATAGAAAATGTAGTCCTGGAGTTAGTATTCTAAAACTACTAATTCTCCAGCAACTGTAAACTTTTTTTTTTTTTTTTTTTTGCGGTACGCGGGCCTCTCCCTGCTGTGGCCTCTCCTGTTGCAGAGCACAGGCTCTGGACAAGCAGGCTCAGTGGCCATGGCTCACGGGCCTAGCCACTCTGCGGCATGTGGGATCTTCCCTGACCGGGGCACGAACCCGTGTCCCCTGCATTGGCAGGTGGACTCTCAACCACTGCGCCACCAGGAAAGCCCAAGTGTAAACTTTTAATTAGTGTTTGTGTTTGCATACTCTGGCATACAGATTTGTCATAACGTGACAGATATTGCCATCTAAAGATCTTAAGTTAATAGGAGATGTTTCTCTCAGACATAACTTGATTTCTTCATTTTTAATGGGGGGAGGTAATTGTTTCCCTTTTAATCTGTTATTGCCAGGGTTTTCTTAGGGTAGTCTAGAATAATGATTTGCAAATCCGTGTTCCTTTTCTATTACAAGATTTTTATAAATCTACTATGAAATTATAAAAAATAAGAACAGTATAGAGATTTTTCATAAAGGTGTTCCTTTTATTCCGAGAGTTTTAGCCTTCATAAAGACTTGCTGTTATGCAGTTTTCCTTTTTCAAATGGTGGTGGCAGTAGAGTAAAAAAATTTTTATTTGATAGAATTGAGTCCACAATCTTATGTCATATTCTCCCTGTTTCTTTTTTGAAGTCCTTGGAAACAGAAAGTCTAGGGACCCCTAATCTAGATTTCTTTTCTCCATTTACCCCTTGATCCTGCTGTATAGTCTTTTTTTGCTCTCTCTCCTTATACCTATCTAAACACTTCGTAGAACACTTCTTTCTGTTGGTGATTGACCTTCAAATTGCCAAATCTTGAGGCCTTCTTACAGATTATATGCACTTAACCAACACTTTTTGCTTTTGAGAGTTTCTTCCTCAAAATCCTTTTTTTTGGCCTATATTCTGTAATTTCTTATTTTCCCTTTGGTTCACTTATCACTTTTCATATATTTCCTCTCCTTTGGTCTCAGTTATCGTTACTTGGGGTTCTGGTTCTTTTTGTTTTCACTGTAAATTTCGAAATATACTGTGTTTTTTGTTTTTGTTTTTTGCTGTTATTCCGATGCTTCAGTATTTAGTCCTTTAATCCTAAAAAAACCCAATGAGGTGAGCACAATTGGTTTCTTTGGTTGGTGGTGGGTTTTTTTTGTTTGTTTGTTTTGTTTTCTGACACTAGAGTATTGGGGCCCAGAGGTTAAGTAATCTGCCTAAGATCTAAGATCCTATAACTAGGAGTAGCAGAGCTGGGATTTAAACCTAGGCAGACTGACTCTAGAGACCATGTTCTTAATCACTACTGTATTTTTGACTTTCAGATGTCTCAGACGTATTTCTAACTTCCTGTTTAAATTTTCTACTTCGAATTCAATATATCCATTATTCAGTTCATCTCAAATGCCTGCCTCTTTCCCCCACAAAAGGCACTTAACTTGTTTATTCTCCTTTATTCCCTGTTATTGTTTTTTTTAAATAAATTTATTTTATTTATTTATTTTTGGCTGTGTTGGGTCTTCGTTGCTGCGTGCAGGCTTTCTCTAGTTGAGGCGAGCAGGGGCTACTCTTTGATGCAGTGCGCAGCCTTCTCACTGCAGTGGCTTCTCTTGTGGTGGAGCACAGGCTCAGGTGTGCAGGCTTCAGTAGTTGTGGCACGCGGGCTCAGCAGTTGTGGTTTGTGGGCTCTAGAGCACAGGTTCAGTAGTTGTGGCCCACAGGCTTAGCTGCTCCGCAGCACGTGGGATCTTCCCAGACCAGGGCTTTAACCCATGTCCCCTACGTTGGCAGGCGGATTCTTAACCACTGTGCTACCAGCGAAGTCCCCCTGTTATTGTTAATGTTTATCATCATCCTTCCCATTGGCAGATGCTAAAGAGATCAATGGGTCCTTCTAAAAATGTTGAGTCTTTGGGTCTTATTGATTCTAGTATGATTATTCAGTGAATATATTTCAGTGTTATTTTGTGCTACATACTGGGTATATAATGATATGTGAAGCAAGGACCTTACTGTTGGTGCAGTACTTGAGAAATAATAAAATGTGATAAATCAGAAATTAACAGGATGCTGAGAAAATAAATGGTGGTGGAAAACCTGTGTAGATAGTGAGCTTTCAGGTAAATAGCTAAGCAATTATTGAGCAGTTCCTATATGCCAAGAATTATTTTAAGTTGTTAATACATATCTTAACGCATTTAATTTTTGTGAAACCCTTAGGAGGATAAGTATACTTTGAGATCTGAAGTGTGACTACCTAACCATAGGTTTTTCAGTGGAAAGGAACAGCATTAAAATAAGTTCTAAAGCAGGAAAGAACTTTGTTGGAAGTGTGAGCTGGACTTTAGTGATTCAGTGGGCTATCTAATATAGATAGCCTCAGTATCCTAAAATATATTTTAATTCCGTGATTATTAATTTTTTGGAAATATAGTCTTCTTTGCATAAAAACTTTGGAGCCTTTTCTAGTTAAAAAACAATTTTTTGGCTTCGAATATACTTGAAGCCTAACCACTGACCTAAGGAAGTAACACTGATTTAATCTGTGCTTTAAATTTCTTTACTACAACTGTTTTAGTTCAGCGTGTTCCTCCTGCCTGATTTCTCTGGAGGAATCTTAACGGTTTCCCTCCATACATGCTCCTCTCTTAAGAGTTTATCCTTCATATTGTAAAGGATGTATTATATGATTGTATTACATATACCCTTTAATTTTTATTATGGAGAGTTTTAAACATATTAAAGAATAATATAGCGATCTGTGACCTCCCATAAACTTGTCACTCATCACTCAGTAACAACTCATGACCAATCTTATTTTACTTATACTTCTGTCCACTCCTTCCCTGTCCCAAATTATTTTGAAGCTAATCCCAGAAACATACAATTTCATCCATGAATATTTCAGTATATATCTAAAAGATAAGGACTTTCAAAAGACAACAGTTGTAGTTGCATACCAAATTAAGAAAATGAATAATTCCTTAATTTATTGATATTATCAAATATACGCTGTTTGAATTTCCAGTTTTCTCAGTTATCTTTGAAGAGTTTGTTTGAATCAGGATCTAAATAACACATTGCTTTTGGAACCCCCTCCATCTTTCTTTCCTTTTCTTTGCCATTTTTTGTTGAAGAAATCAGATCTTTGGTCCTATAAAGGTTCCCAGAGTCTGTGTTTTGCTCAGTGCATCTCTGATACAGTTTATCAGATACAGTTTATCTGTTGTCCTGTTTGCTTTCCCTGTAACTTGGTTAGTCGGATACAGGGTCTTGCTACATATTGGTTTATTTTCTTTTTTGGGGTGGTAGTGGGGGACGAGACTACTTCACAGGTGGTGATGAGGTCTTCCATCAGAAGGCACAAAACAGTTCGTTGTCTTTCCTGATGTTAGCAGCTGTTGATGTTAGTGTTTAGGAACATTCATCCATTAGGGCCACCCTTAGCTTTTAAAAAACTTCAGAAATTGAGATATAATTCACGTAACATAAAATTCACCCCTGTAAAGTGTACAGTCATCCCTCAGTATCTGTGGAGTGATTGGTTCCAGGACTCCCCCACCCCGCTCTCCCCTCTATCCCTGGATCTGAAGTCCCTAATATAAAATGGTTTAGTATTTGCGTATAAACCATGCACTTTATTCCGTACACTTTAAATCTTCTCTAGATTACTTATAATACCTAATACAAAGTAAATAGTTGTAAATACAATGTAAATAGTTGCCTGCAGTTGCAAATTTAAGTTTTGGTTTTTGGAACTTCCTGGAATTTTTTTTTCCTGACTGTATTTGATGCACAGTTGGTTAAATCTATGGATGCAGAACCTTGTGGATACAGAAGGTTGACTGTACATTTCTCTGGTTTTTAGTATATTACTGTGTTGTATCGTCATCATCGGTGTCTAATTTGGAAACATTTTCATCACCTACAAATGAACCCAGTTTAACCTCTTAGTAGTTAGTCCCAATTCCCCCTTTTCCTTGGCAATCACTAATTTCTGTCTCTATGATAGAAAGAATAGTCTTTCTATCATAGAATATCAAGAATATTCTGAACATTTCATATAAACGGAATCATACAATATGTGGCTTTTTGTGAATGGCTTTTTTCACTTAAGGTGATGTTTTCAAGGTCCATCCATGTGTAGCATGTAACGGTACTTTATTCCTTACTATGGCCGAATAATATTCTGTTGTATGGATATACTACATTTTGTCCATCAGTTGGTGGATATTTGGGTGTTTCTACTTTTTGGCTATTATGAAAAATGCTGTTATTAACATTTCTGCACAAGTTTTTGTGTGAACATATGTTTTCAATTATCCTAGGTATATACGTAGGAATGGAATTGCCAGGTCATGTTCTACTTTTTCAGGAACCTGCTGAAGTGTTTTCCAAAGTGACTACACCATTTTACTTTCCCACCAGCAATACAGGAGGGTTCCAGGGCCACCGTTACTTTTTTGTCAACTTTGAAATATATTACTAAAAATTTTTTTTTACAAAATACCTTTCCTTTGATTTTTTTTTTCCAAGTTGTGTTTTCTCTGTCATAGACTTTATTTTTTAGAGCAGGTTTAGGTTTATAGCAAAATTTAGCTGAAAGTACAGACAGTTCCCACATAACTCCTCCCCCATCAAAACCTCCCCCAACATCAATAGCTCCACTACTGTGGTACATTTGTTACAATTAATGAACCAACACTGACCCATTATTATCAACCAAAGTCCGTGGTTTACATTAGGGTTCACTCTCTGTCTTGTATATTCTTTGGGATTTGACAAATATATAATGACAGGCATCCACCTTTATAGTAAATAATGCTTTCACGGCCCTAAATATCCCGTATGCTCCACCTGTTCCTTCCTCCCTCACCCAAACCCATGGCAGCTACTGCTCTTTTTTTTGTTGCTTTGCTTTTTTGTTTTGTTTTTGCTTTTTTGTTTGTTTTTGGCTGCGCTGCATGGCATGTGGGATCCCAGTTCCCCAACCAGGGATTGAACCCGCGCCCCCTGCAGTGGAAGCACGGAACCTCATCCACTGGACCACCAGGGAAGTCCCATCTAGTGCTCTTTTTACTGTCTTCCATAGTTCTGCTTTTTCCAAAATGTCACGTAATTGGAATCATACCGTGCATAGCTTTTTCAGACGGCTTCTTTGACTTGGTAGTGTTCATTTAAGGTTCCTCCTTAAATGTCTTTTTGTGGCTTGATTGATCTTTTTAGTGCTGAATAATATTCCATTGTACATATGTACCACAGTTTATTTGTCCGCTCACCTGTTGAAGGACATCTTCAGTGCTTCCAAGTTTTGGCAATTATGAGTAAATGTCGATGTGCAGGTTTTTGTGTGGATGTATGTTTTCAAGTAATTTAGGAGTTTGAATACTGGATTGTATGATGAGAGTATGTTTAATTTTTTTAAAAAACTGCCGAACAGTTTTCCAGAGTGGCTGTGTACCTTTTTTGCATTCCCACCAGTGGTGATTGACAGTTCTTGTTGCTCTATATTTTGTCAGCATTTGATGTCAGTGTTTTGGATTTTAGCCATTCTAATAGGTGTGTAGTGATATATCGTTTTAATTTGCTATTCCCTAATGACATAACAGTGTTGAGCACTTTATTTGCCATCTGTATGTCTTCTTTGGTGAGGTTCTGTTCAGAGCTTTTGCCCTTTTTAAAATTAAATTCTCTGTATCACCTCCCTCTTGACATTTACTTTGCTTTGGGATGGAATGGTGTTGGGTCTTGTTTCCAGTCATTTATGAGTAATTGTTGGGTAAATGGCAGTCATATTATTACTTAAAACACATATATTTACCTTAAAAAGTACTTTAATGACTTAAAGGAATGAGTAATTATAATATCAACTTGCCTTTAGCTGTCCTTCCAGTGAAGCTACCAAAGGCAATGATTAAATTTATTTTATCTGGAGATACTTGTAAAGTCTCTAACTGTAAGAGGGTGAGATCTGTGGTGGTTCCAAAACCTAGTAACCTGGGATCTTTAATAATACAGATTCCCACATTCTGTCCTTGGTCATTGTGATTCAGTAGTTTGAGGTAGGATCTGTGTTTTTAAAATGTATAGCTGGTGATTCTGATAATCAGCCAGGTTTGGGAACCTGAATGATCAAAGTCTCTTAACGATTTGGTGTCATCCAGCTCTCTATCCCCTTTCCCTTTAACATTGTCATTCCTTCTATTGATACGTTAAACTTGAGCAATATTATCACCCCTTCTCTGCACTCACAATGGCTTGCACTGTGTATGATTACATCGTTGCACTTTTTTATTTTCATTTTCTGCTTTCCAGTAAATTAAAGCTACTTGTTAACAGGAACTTGCTGGTTTTGAATATGCTGCGAATTTTTGTTGGATTCAGTTGAAACACCCTGTGGTGTTTGATTACATAGATGAAAGCATTATATGTCCATAGAAAGAACTATTAATAATAGTACCTGTTAACATTTAATGAGTGCTTTCTGTATGTTTGGAATCATTCTAATTTGTATACCATCCCTAAATCATAGATAACAAGTATTTCCATTTTAGAGAGAAGGAAACATGGGCAAGAGTTTAAATAACTTGTTCAACATAAAACAGTAAATAGGTAGTGAAGCCGCGTGCTGCCGAGTTGCTTTTGTCTGATACCTTATGCCATTTTAAGGTAATACTGGTACCTGGTGTTCATTGGGACCACCTCGGTGGTAAAGAATTGTAAACAAATGAATAGGGTCAGTGTCACAAGATTTAAAAGGCTATATATAAGTGAAGTAATTATAAATGTGTAGTGAAATTTTGGATCATGTTTGGATAGATTTTGTAAAAGAGTTTTAAAAATTCTAATTAAAACATTTTCAGACTCTTAATTTTATTTTTTGAATAGTTAATGCGTGGTTCAGAATTAAATCTTGTACTTACCATGAGCCTGTCTACCCTTAGTGTCCTACATTAGTAACCACTTTTATTAGTAGTACCATATGTATCCCTCCAGTGTTTCTTTATGCAAATAGATGTAAGCAAATATGTATGTTGATTTTCTTTCCTTTCTGATACAACAGTTCGTAAACTATATACCTGTTTTTCACTTTGCTTTTTCATTTAACATTTTTTGGAGATTATTCTGAGTCTGTCAGTAGAGAACATTCTCACTTTTATAACAGCTGCATAGTAGTAGTATTCTACTTTGTATACACGCCATAGTTGATTTAATTACTCCACTATTGCTGAATGGTTGTGTTAAAGTTTCAGAAAACATTTGTAACTGTGTTCTTAAATGTGTGAGCAACCAACCAGCCTTCTGCCAAAAATAAACTCTATTATATTGCTTTTTTGTTTTGTAGGATTATAATATTAGCAGTTAACAAAGCATTATACAAATTTGTAATTTTTTTTATTTCATGGCTTGCACTCAAGTCTGAATTAGGGGTCACCAATGTTTTAGCTGTGAAAGCCATTAGTTAACCAGTTTCATTTAAGCTGTAAGTCTGTTACTGAAATCTTGAGGAACAAAGGAGTGAGAAAGACAAAACAAAGAAAAAGATGAAATAGAAAACAAGGGGAGTGGGGTGGATGGGAAGAGGAATAAAGGCAGTGATAGAGAAACAGTGGATGGGTGTGATAATATGCCACCAACAGTTGCCTCACATAATAAAACTATGTCAGAGTGGCCTAAACTAACATTTGTGTTTTTGCTTTTTCCCAGAGCTTTAAAAAGTGGACCAGGGACTTCCCCGGCAGTCCAGTGGTTAAGACTCCATGCTTCCAATGCAGGGGACGTGAGTTCGTTCCCTGGTTGGGGAGCTAAGATCCCACATGCTGCCCGGAGTGGCCAAAAAAAAAAGTGGACCAGACTTCCATAAGCTTATATTTCATAAGTGAGGGTGGGGGTGGGGTCGAGACTCTAGAAAGTATATAATTATGAATCTTTTTTTTTTTAAAACTTTTTTTTTTTTTTTTTTTTTTTTTTTTTTTTGCTGTACGCGGGCCTCTCACTGCCGTGGCCTCTCCCGCTGCGGAGCACAGGCTCCAGACGCGCAGGCTCAGTGGCCATGGCTCACGGGCCCCGCTGCTCCGCGGCATGTGGGATCCTCCCGGACCGGGGCACGAACCCGCGTCCCCTGCATCGGCAGGCGGACTCCCAACCACCGCGCCACCAGGGAAGCCCATGAATCTTTATATTTTGCAGTACGCGGGCCTCTCACTGTTGTGGCCTCTCCCGTTGCGGAGCACAGGCTCCGGGCGCGCAGACTCAGCAGCCATGGCTCACGGGCCCAGCCGCTCCGCGGCATGTGGGATCCTCCTGGACCGGGGCACAAACCCGCGTCCCCTGCATCGGCAGGTGGACTCTCAATCACTGCGCCACCAGGGAAGCCCCATTTTCTTCTTAATATTTAATGTAACTTGTAATTTTAAAAATTGTCTACCCCCCCCATGCACACTTTTAAGATTGATTGTAAGCTCTTTGAGAGGAGGGACCTGTCTTTTTGTAAAAATTAATGTATACCCAGTGTGACAGTAAAGGGTCTGGCACATAATAGGTGTTTGCTAAATATTTATTAAATGAGTGAAGTTGCTGAGGATGTTCAATTAAGCTGTTAGATATGAGAAACTGAATTGTAATTTTTGTAGTACCATACGGAAAAAAGCCCACAAGATAGAAATAACACCAGTAGTAAATGACTACTCTTCCCTTATCCCCTCATTTGATATTGGAATGATACCAAACTTTCTGGTTTTTATTATAAGGTATTCAAAATACCTTAGTCCTGTCTCCCCCTTGTGGGAAATAGAGTATAAGAGAGATCACAACTGCAGTTAAAATGAATCTGTGCTTGGGATTAATGCATGGGGGTGGAGGTTACTTCTTCCCCTCAAATAGTAATGAATGATTTTTATGAAGAATATTTGATGACCAGGCAATGCTTATGATAAACTAAAAAGCAGAGTTGCATATTATGTGCTAAATCAGCTATGTTAAAAATTATATTGAACAACCCAGTACAAATGTTTTAAAATACCTTTGTGATTTTGGGGTGATGGGATTATTGGCAACCTTTCTATTTTCCCTACTAAAAAAAAAATAAAAGGCCCAGCAAACATAAAGTAGGTATTTTCTTTTACTGAAATGGATATTTCAGAAATGGAGTGTTTATTTTGTTTTTTTGTTTTATTTATGGCTGTATTGGGTCTTTGTTGCTGCGTGCGGGCTTTCTCTAGTTGCGGCAAGTGAGGGCTACTCTTCGTTGCGGTGCACGGGCTTTCTCTTCGTTGCAGTGCGCGGGCTTCTCATTGCAGCGCCTTCTCTTGTTGCAGAGCACGGGCTCTAGGCCTGCGGGCTTCAGTAGGTGTGGCTTGCGGGCTCTAGAGCGCAAGCTCAGTAGTTGTGGTGCGTGGGCTTAGTTGCTCCACGCCATGTGGGATCTTCCTGGACCGGGGCTCAAAGCCGTGTCCCCTGCATTGGCAGGCAGATTCTTTAACCACGGTGCCACCAGGGAAGCCCCTTGGAGTGTTTCTTTATGTACATATATATAAGAGAGAGGGAGACACAGATGAGCAGACACCGTTGAAAAATACTTTATCATAAAACAACAAGTTGAACTTAGTATTTTTAATGAGTTTATCTTTTCCCCATTTTCTTTTTTAATTGATTTCTTTAAAAATTTACAAATACCGTGTTTTACTCATGAAGATTTTTTGATGTTTTAAATTTTTTTGCGGTTGCATTTAGTTGCTTTTATTTATTTTGTAAATTTTTACATTAGTGTGTTTTTTTAACTTTTTTAATTTATTGCAGTGTTGGGTCTTCATTGCTACGAGTAGGCTTCTCATTGCGGTGGCTTCTCGTTGCGGAGCACGGGCTCTAGGCACACAGGCTTCAGTAGTTGTGGCACATGGGCTCAGTAGTTGTGGCACGCTGGCTTAGTTGTTCTGTGGCATGTGGGATCTTCCCAGACCAGGGCTCGAACCCATGTCCCCTGCGTTGGCAGGCAGATTCTTAACCACTGCGCCACCAGCGAAGCCCTTTACATTACTTTTAATTCTTAGTTATTGTTAAAGTAATGTATGAATATTAAGCTACAGAAATGTCAAAAATAAAGTAGTGCCTTTTTGGTAATCTTAATCTTCTAGGAATAGCACTGCATTTTGGGTGTATATCTTTTCAGAACTTTTTCTGTACAGTAGTCTCCCTTTATCTGCAGGGGATACATTCCAGACCCCCCAGTGGATGCCTGAAACCATGGATATAGTACCTTACCCTATATATGCTGTGACGGTTTATCACACCTCTTACATCTCCATACCATATTTCAGTATAGGTAATAAAGTTAGTTAAATCATTAGCTTTTATGTTATTGTGACCATGTATATAATATTTTTCTGAATCAAGTATAATAATTTATGTATAATATAATTTGTGAGTCAAAAAGTATACTGTGAATACTGTTCCTTTTCTGCACAACTTTTTGTTTTTCTTGGAGTTACTTGCCTCCATTTTTTATTTGTTTATTTTTCTATGTATCTATTGCTGTTTTTCCAAAAGGTGTTAGAAATCTGTCGGGGTTTTCAAACTCAAGCACATCACATGTGTTGTTGGTTCTGCCTCTTGTATGGAGGGATTGGAGTGGGGAGAACTTGACTTCAGAACTGTCATTCTCCTTGCTCTGATCTAGACTTGTTCTTAAGACTTGTTGCAGAGTTATTATTCTGTAACTTCTGTAGTCTTTTCAAAAAGGGAATCCCCTGCACCCCCACCCCACCCCCTTTCTTTTCCCACTGGCTCCCTTTCTGCCTCCTGCCCTGGCATATTTAGTCCTTTGTTTGGCTGAAATATGTTATCTGGTTGTTTCTTGAGAAAAGTTGCATAGGAGGTAAATTTTAGGGACTTGTATCTTTTTTAAAAAAATCTGTATTTTATTTTCACACTTGATTGGTAGTTTGGCTGGAAATAAGTTTCCATCAGCATTTCAAAGACATTTCTCTTGTCTTTGAACTTTCAATGTTGCTTTTGAAGAGTTTGATTATATAAATTTATTTATTTTTGGCTGCATTGGGTCTTCGTTGCTCTGTGTGGGCTTTCTCTAGTTGTGGCAAGCAGGGGCTACTCTTCGTTGTGTTCTCATTGCAGTGGTTTCCCTTGTTGCCGAGCATGGGCTCTAGACGCACAGACTTCAGTAGTTGTGGCACATGGGCTCTAGAGCGCAGGCTCAGTAGTTGTGGCACGTGGGCTCTAGAGCGCAGGCTCAGTAGCTGTGGCACACGGGCTTAGTTGCTCCACAGCATGTGAGATCTTCCCAGACCAGGGCTCTAACCCGTGTCCCCTGCATTGGCAGGTGGATTCTTAACTACTGCGCCACCAGGGAAGCCCGCTGTTCAGTTTCTTGATCCTTTTTTTTTTTTGTATGTGATTTGAATTTTTTTCTAGGTATCTTTTGTTTATACTGGTGGTGTTAAATTTTATGAAAATGCATATCGTATCAGGCATTGAGAGAATTCTTTTTCTCCGTAATCCATTATTTCTCAGTAGAGGGCATGGTGGGCATTTAGGTAGTACCATTTTTGTGTTTGACTGTATTGTGCTTATGGGGCTTTGAGCACCCTGGCTCCCAGTACTAAATGCCAGAATAACCCACTAGTTTTGGGGACAACTAAAAATGTCCCCAGACATTTCCAAACACCCCCTTGGGAGAGGCAGTACTAATCTTTTTTGAGAAGGGTTATTGTAGTCCTGAGTCCTTAGGGCACTTTTTTGTTCAGTTGATGATGGACCTACTGATTTAAAATTTTTCTTCTGTTTCCTGATTTTCTCTTTTTGGTCTGTTTTCTGAGATACTTTCTTCAACTATATTTTTCAATCCTGTTATCTTGAATTTGTAAATGTATTTTCTTACTTGAATTTTTAAAAAGAATGGTATTGTTTTTATTTAATATATATATTTGTTGTTGAAGTTTTCTTTCCCTTAATTGTCAGTTTTCTCTGAATTTCTTGTTTTTCTTTTGCTTCCCTTCTTTCTTACCTCATGCTGTCCTAACATATTGGTGACCACTGACTGCCTGTCTGTATTTAAAAGTAAAGTACTGGGGCTTACCTGCTGGCACAGTGAGAGTCCACCTGCCGATGCAGAGGACACGGGTTCGTGCCCTGGTCCGGGAAGATCCCACATGCCGCGGAGCAGCTGGGCCCGTGAGCCATGGCTGCTGAGCCTGCGCGTCCAGAGCCTGTGCTCTGCAATGGGAGAGGCCACAACAGTGTGAGGCCCGCATACCGCAAAAAAAAGAAAAGAAAAGAAAAAAAAGTAAAGTACTGTAAGGCTAGATGGTAGCTGTGACCCTTTTTGCCGCTTTTCTTAAAACTCATTTTCATTCCATTTTTTCCAGAATGGCCTTCTTCCTAATATTAGTTTTTAAAAGTCATTGACTGGAATTTTAATCTTTAGCCTTTCCACAGGCTTGTTTTCTTAAATCTTTAACTGTTTGTAATTGGTTCTCTCAGTTATTATTCTCTGAGTTCTTGTATAGACTTCTTTCAGTCTCAAATGTCCATCATTGTCATTTTTTCAAATTATATCTATATAGAAATAATTTACTATTCTTGTGTTGCATTTTGTTTAGAGGCTACCTGCAGGATAATATTCTGTCTCTGCTGAACTTTTTGGACTCTAGTTTTCTTCAAGTCTTGTTAGTTCTTTCCAGAATTTTTTATTTCTTATGTCTTCCATTTGTGGTCACTTTCTCCCTAGATTCTTATTTCCAGTTTACCAGCCTTACATAAATTTTAGCTCCTTGACTTTTCTTCAGTTATTCCTGTAGCCATACTGTATCTTTCTGGTTTGTAGTGTCCTTTAGTTCTGTGCTGTTGTTTTCACTGTTTCTGGTGTCCTTAAATACTAGTTTTTGTAAACCAGGTTCAGTTTTTTTTTTAAGTCCCCTTCTCTAAGCCAATGGTATGTCAGACCTTTAGCTTCTGTTGTGCTGTCTGGTATAAACAAATACATGGCATCTGGTATAAATTTCTTTTTATTTAAATTCAGTCTCTAAAGAAAAAAGTTGTTTTTTTTTCTTTTAAAAGTAACAGTATGTCATTTATACTGCCCTTTAATACATATTAAAATAACTGACTTTACCCCCCAGTTTTTTTTTTTTAATTTATTTGGTTGTGCCACGTCTTAGTTGTGGCTCACCGGCTCCTTGGTTGTGGCATGCGAACTCTTAGTTGTGGCATGCATTTGGGATCTAGTTCCCTGACCAGGGATTGAACCCGGGCCCCCTGCATTGGGAGCTCAGAGACTTAACCATTGTGCCACCAGGGAAGTCCCTTCCCCCCCCCACCCCAGTTTTTTATTGTGGTAAAATGCACAACAAAATTTACCATCTTAATTTTTTTTTTTTTAATTGTGGTATGCGGGCCTCTCACTGTTGTGGCCTCTCCCATTGCAGAGCACAGGCTCCGGACGCGCAGGCTCAGCGGCCATGGCTCACGGGCCCAGCCGCCCAGCGGCATGTGGGATCTTCCCAGACCAGGCCACGAACCCGTGTCCCCTGCATCGGCAGGTGGACTCTCAACCACTGCGCCACCAGGGAAGCCCCATCTTAATTAATTTTAAGTATACACTTTAGTGGTATTAAGTACATTCATATTGTGCAACCATCACCACAGTCCATCTCCAAAACTCTTTTCATGCTATAAAACTGAAATTCTATACATATTAAACAATAACTATCCCCTGTCCCATTAGTCCCTGGTAAGCATCGTTCTACTTTGTGTCTCTGTGAATTTGATTACTCTGGGTACCTCATGTAAGTGAAATAATTCAGTATTTGTCTTTTTGCGACTGGTTTATTTTATTTACCATTATGTCCTCAAAGTTCATCCATGTTTCAGCGTGTGTCAAAATTTCCTCCCTTTTTAAGGGTGAATAATATTCCATTATATGCATTACCACAGTTTGCTTACCCGTTTGTCAGCTGATGGACAGTTGGGTTGCTTCCACTTTTTAGCTATTGTGAATAATCCTGCTAAAACATGGGTGTACAGATACCTCTTCAAGACTCTGTTTTCACTTCTATTGATATAACTGATTTTTACTTGTTAATAGAATTGATATATCCAGGGGCCAAGGACGGTGCAGCTGCAGCCGAAGCACTGGTGGAGGAGAGCAGAGCATGGCCGCGAGCAAAGGAGAGAGGGAGGCGGGCAGGCAGGCGGGCGCGGGGGTCGGGGACTGAGGCAGTAGAGGGAGGCGAGAGCCGGGCAGCCGCTTTGCGCTGTGTTTGCTGCGCGGGCTTTTGTGGGGGCAGCCGTGGCGTAAGCCTCCTCGGCCGAGGAGAAGCAGTACCGGCGGTGTAGGTGCTGGCGCCTGGGGGCGGGGGGCTGGGGAGGCGAGAAGGGGGGTCGCTTCGGTGGTTCTCTTGCTCTCGCGCTCTCCTTGCCTTTCTCTGGCTCGGTGGGCTCCTCCCGGCATCTCCCTTGCCTCCTGGGCCCCTATCCCCGCCCCCTGCGGTATGTCTTGATTGCGAGCAGCAGGTTTCCCGGGGCTCCTCAGGATGATGCCGTCCAAGTTTCAGCTGCTGATGATGGTGGCCTTCGCAGTGGCAATGCTTTTCTTGGAGAACCAGATCCAGAAACTGGAGGAGTCCCAGTTGAAGCTAGAAAGGGCTATTGCAAGACATGAAGTTCGAGAGATTGAGCAGCAACATGCGATGGATAGCCCCTAGCAAGATGCAGCTTTAGATGAAGAAGAGGACATGGTGGTCATTTATAACAGAGTCCCCAAAACTGCAAGCACCTCTTTTACCAATATTGCTTATGATCTATGTGTAAAGAATAAATACCATGTTCTTCACATCAACACTACCGACAATAATCCAGTAATGTCACTGCAAGATCAGGTGTGCTTTGTAAAGAATATAACTTCCTGGAAAGAGATGAAACCAGGGTTTTATCATAGGCACCTTTCTGTTTTGGATTTTGCAAAATTTGGTGTGAAGAAGAAGCCAATTTACATTAATGTCATACGGGATCCTATTGAGAGGCTAGTTTCTTACTCTTTCTGAGATTTGGAGACGGTTATAGACTGGGGTTAAGAAGACAAAAACAAGGGGACAAAAAGACCTTTGATGAATGTGTAGCTGAGGGGAGCTCAGACTGTGCTCCAGAGAAGCTCTGGCTTCAAATCCCATTCTTCTGTGACCACAACTCAGAATTTTGGAATGTAGGAAGCAGGTGGGCTATGGATCAAGCCAAATATAACCTAGTTAATGAATAGTTTCTGGTGGGAGTTACTGAAGAGCTTGAAGATTTTATCACGTTATTGGAGGCAGCTTCGCCCTGGTTCTTCAGGGGTGCTACAGAACGCTATCATACAGGAAAGAAATCTCACCTTAGGAAAACCACAGAGAAGAAACTCCCTACTAAACAAACCATTGCAAAACTACAGCAGTCTGACATTTGGAAAATGGAGAAAGAGTTCTATGAGTTGGCACTAAAGCAGTTCCAATTTATCAGAGCCCATGCTGTACAAAAAAAAGATGGAGACCTCTGCATCCTTGCACAGAACTTTTTCTATGAAAAGATTTACCCTAAATCGAACTGAGTACAAGGTGTGGCAGTTAGATTCTTGAACTACAACTTTGACTGTCTTCACCTTAGTTCTCAGCTCCACAACTTGGATTGCTGATGGGTGTATAAGACAGTTTGTATTAAACCGAGTTAGAATACAGACAGTGATGTCAAGGAAGTAGATTCTGGCTGATATGTCAGTGGTCTAGGAAGTTTAAGTTTCAGCCTTTTTTTTTTTTTCCTGGTTAAATTTTGGTGGGAGTTACAACCTCCTGTTTGGACACAACCTACACATCACCTAAAATAAACACATAGCAGGTCTAATTGAAGGCTAAATACTGAAATACAGTTTCAGAAAAAGTTCTGATACAGTTTTTGATAAAGCGTTTTTTTCAACTAACCATGAATGAAGATGAATCCATTTGCTACTTCCACCTTCATCTGGAGGTTTGCATTATACACCACAACTGGATAGTGTTACTAACTGTTTGGCAGTGTGTACTTTGTTTTTGTGAATCACGTCCCATGAAATTTATTGAAATGTTTGATCAAGTTTGCTAAGAATGTTTCTGCTGTAGTTGGAACTGCCCTTATTTATGTAGGTCATTTTAATTTTCTTTAAAAAATGATTATTAGTGTTAAAAATCAATTTAAACCATTATTAATACTGTAAAAAGAATCAAAGTAGTATTTCTCATTCCTGTCTCTCCAATATCTAAGATTGGGGAAACACGTCAAAGAATGTTGACATTGCCTGAAGTTTTGGTTAAGGCTTCCACACATGAATATCAGAAAAATAAGTTTAGTATTTGTTTCTCAATCCATTATTTGTAAAGGTATAAACTGAGGTATTGGTGAGTCCATATTATAACTCGGTTAGTGAGCTGTGGTATGGGTAGGATTTTCCTACTTCTTCTGTACTTTGTAGACTGTTTTAACTAAGGTGCTTTATAATGTATTTTAAAGCATTGTATTTACAAAAAAAAAAGGAAAATGCTGTAAATATTGCATATTTTATGTATTTGGACCAAAAGGTTATAAGTAATTAGACAAAAGTGGTTTTGCACCAGTTTTATTATGTCAGGTAAAACCATCAGACCTACTGTTCTCGTATTTCTCATTTAACTTTACTGTTAAGGTATCACTGAAATGAACTTCAATAACCTTTCAATTTTGATATGCAGTACATTATTCATATTTGGGGGCAGTAGTTATAGTGGAAAGAGTTCTGGATGAGGAGTCAGAAAACTTGATTTCTTGTCCTGGCTCTGCCACTTATCAGCTGTGTGATCTCGGGCGAGTCACTTAACCTCTCTCAGCCTCAGTTTCCTCATCCTGATATGAGGATGATAATACCTGCTGTACCTACCTCACAGGGGTGTTGTGAGGATTAAATGAGATGGCATGTGAAAGCACTTTGAAAACTAATGTGCTATATAAATGTAAGGTATCATGGAAACATCTTTAACATATAGTTTCATACCATTCGTTTTTTTAACAAAGAAAAGGTCCACTTAAAAGCTGGTTGAAAAAGTTAATCTGTTTGGCCTCTCACTGTTGTGGCCTCTCCCGTTGCGGAGCGCAGGCTCAGCATTGGCCATGGCTCACGAGCCCAGCCAGTCCGTGGCATGTGGGATCTTCCCAGACCAGGGCATGAACCCGTGTCCCCTGCATTGGCAGGCGGACTCTGAACCACTGCGCCACCAGGGAAGCCCTGAAAAAAGTTAATCTTGATATAAATTTGTGTTTAATAAATATCTTCTCAGCGGAAAAAAAATTGATATATTTTATAAACTCTTCATCTAGTGTGGCACTCTTTTCAAACTGAGTTCTACACATTCATTTCTTTTTACTGATCCTTCTAAAGTGTGAACACTTTTTGTTTTAAGTTATAAGAATGCATGAAATTTTGGTGTACAGTTTTACATGAAATCACATGACTGCTGATTTAAGGCAGCCGTGTCCAATAATATCAGAATTTGATTTAGATACTAATTTCAACAAAAATGTGCAGGGCTAGGTACTCTCTGTAAATCTTCAACAACACCACCTCCCCCTCTGACTCAGCAGGATGTCTTTATCTCCTACTTAACAGAGAAAATAGCAAACCTATCAGATGGGGAGTTCTTTATATTCCTGCTACTAAATCTACAAATTGTACATGTAGACATATATTGGTTTTCTTGGGCCACTCTTAAAATGGGAGACATTTCGTATAAGGCTTATCTCTACTGGTTGTTCATTTATTGGGTGTTTATTGAGCACTCAGTAGCTGTGTGGGGGGCACTGAGGATAAAGCTATAAATAAAGTAAAACTGCCCTCATTAAGGTTAAATTCTAGTGGGTCGAGGAAGAAAATTTTGTTTGTCAGATAGGGATAAGTGCTATAGAGGAAAGAGGATAAGTGAAAGAAAAGTTTGTTAGGTAGGGTTAAGTGCTATAGAGGAAAGGGGATAAGTGAAAGAAAGGTTTGTCAGATGAGGATAAGTGCTATAGAGGAAAGTAAAGCAGAGAGAAGAGTGATAAGGAGTGGATCTGTGTGTAAGAGATTACTATTTCAAAGGTTCCTTGGGGAAGACGTCACTGCTGAGATTAGGTACCTTTGTTTCTCCCTTCCTTCTTAACTGCTTTCTTTTGTATTAAACAGATATCTTTTAACGTACCATTTTAATTTCCTTGTTGTTCTTTTACTGTATTTTTTTTAAAGATTTATTTATTTTTTAAATTTTGGCTGCGTTGGGTCTTCGTTGTGGCACATGGGATCTTCGTTGAGGCATGCAGGATCTTTCATTGTGGTGCGCGGGCTTCTCTCATTGTGGCGTGTGGGTTTTCTTTTCTCTAGTTGTGGCTTGCAGGTTCCAGGGCATGTGGGCTCTGTAGTTGTGGCACACGGGTTCCAGAGCATGTTGGTTCTGTGGTTTGCGGCACTTGGGCTCTAGTTGAGGTGCGCCAGCTCAATAGTTGTGGCTCACGGGCTTAGTTGCCCCCTGGAATGTGGGATCTTGGTTCCCTGACCAGGGATCCAACCCACGTCCTCTGCATTGCAAGGCACATTCTTTACCACTGGACCACTAGGGAAGTCCCCTTTTACTGTGTTTTTGTTGTTATTTTCTTAGTCATGGTTCTGGGGGTTGTCATTACCATTTTATCTAGTTTGAATACCAATTCAATTACAATAGCATATAAAAACTTTTTTCTATAAAGCTCCATTCCCTTCCCTCTCCTTTGTGTTGTTATCCTGCAAGTTTCATCTTTATCCATTGTATACTTACCAACCATCTTTCTAATTATTGCTTGATGTTTTTGGTTTTAAATAAGATAGGAAAAAAAGAGAAAAACAAATACATGTATACTGTTTTTAATAGTTACCTATGAAGTTACTTGTACTGGTGCTCTGTATTTTTCATATGGATTTGAATTACTGTTTAGTGTTATTTCATTTCAGCTGAAGTGCTCCTCTTAGTATTTCTTTTAGGGCAAGTCTACTAGTAACAGCTTACTCAGTTTTGTTGATCAGGAATGTCTCCTGCAATTCTGAAGGATAGTCTTGTTGGATATGGAATTACTGGTTGACAGTCTTTTTTTTCCACACCACTTTGAGCATATCATCCCATTGCCTCCATGGTTTCTGATGAGAAATCAGCTGTTGGTCTTGAAACGATCCTTTATTTGTGATGAGTCGCTTTTTTCTCTTTTTTGTTAGCTTTCAACAGTTAATGTGTGTCAGTGTGGGATGCCTTTGAGTTTATCCTCCTGAAGTTTTTTGAGCCTCTTGGATGTGTAGATTAATGTGTTTTTCAAATTTAGGAAATTTTTGGCCTTAATTTCTTCAAATACTCTATCCTTTTCTCTGTCTCTTCTTCCTTATGTGTATGTTGGTGTGCTTAATGGTGTCCCACAGATTTCTGAGTCTCTGATCTTTTTTTTTTTTTCATTCTTTATTCTTCCTGAGACTGGCTAATCTCAGTTGACTTATTTTCAAGTTTGCTGATTCTTTCTTCTGCCTGCTCGTATGTACTATTGAGCCCCTCTATTGAATTTTTTATTTTATTACTATATTATTCAAATCTATAATTTCTATTTGATCTTTTTTAGAAAATAATTTTTGTCTCTTGAGATTGTCAATTTGGGTGAGACATTGCTCTCATATCCTGCTTTAGTTGTTTTAACAAACTTAAATTAACTGATTTAAAGTCTTGGTCTAGTAAGTTCAATATCTGGGCTTCCTCAGGGATATTGCTGCATGAGCCCACCACCTGTGTGTGTGTGTGTGTGTGTGTGTGTGTTTAGACTGTACTTTCTCTTTCTTTGCATGCTTTTAATTTTTTGCCAACTGGACATTTTTAAATAATGTAGCAACTGTACAAATCAGGTTTTCTCCTCTCCCCAAGATTGATTGATTATCTCTTTATTTATTTATGTGACTTTTTTGGTACTAATACTGTAAACTCTGTTTTTCTGTTGTTTTATGTGGTCACTAAAGTCTCTGCTCAGTTAGCTTAGTGGTTAAAGTAATGAATAGACATAGGTTTCCTTGGATGCCTGAAACATGTAAATCTTCCAGTCTTTGCTAAGGGGCTCTATGTGTATGTTGAGACATGCCTTCAACACTCAGCTAGGCAATTTACAACTCTGTCTTAGCTTTCTTTTCTTGCTTGTGCAGAGCCTAAAGGTTAGCCAGAGGTGAGAGTTTAGGGCTTTCTCAGGTCTTTCCTGAGAAGTTACACAGGTTATGTGTGAGTGTGGATTCCCAGGAGTATATTGGAGCTTTCCAAAGCCCCCATGGACATCTCATTCCCCAGCTTTTCTTTTTAAGCTTTTTAATTATGCTATTGTTTGCCCCAAATATTGTCCATAATCTCAGGCAGCTGCAGTGTTTGACAGTTGCTTCTGACTGTTTTTGACCAGAAAGAAGGCTGTTTGCTCTGGATGAGTTCAGAGTCAGGCCACATAAAGACAACTTTGGTAGTAGTAGAGTCTTCCAAGGAACTACCAGACATGTCAAATAATGACAGTTCTCTGGGAGTGGGACTTTTAAGAAGATCCAATCCTGTTCTGCTCTCCCGCCCAGTGGCTGTTGACATTCACTATGACTGCAGGCTGTTGGTTTTCACAGAAGTAGGAAGGGGTAGAATGGAAATAGGGTAAATTAAACACCACAAAGCTTGCTGTTGTTACCAAGATTCAGCCATTATTTGGTGAATAAACATTCCCCAGATTGCTTCAATTCTTTGTAATTTTCAGAGTTCTGAAAAAGTTGATTCTCCCAGCTTTTGCCAGTGTTCTCATTGCTTTTATGAAGGAGAGAATTTCAGAGGTCTTTACTTGGTAATTCTTGCTGATGAGAATAACAGTTGCACTTAATAAGGATGTGTGGATTCCTTCTCCAAGCTCAGAGGGCTCAAGGAGACTGGGGATTGAGAATTTTCAGGTTAATCAACCCATCTCTCTATCCCATTTTTTCAGGGTTCCAATGTGTTCTCTTTTCCTATGCAGGCCTTAACCTTGGCATAGCAGACTTATCCAGATTGAGACTTTAACTTTCTTTGGAGCCCTGCCACTCTTACAATTAAGTCTTGGCCCTTAGCCTTTTGTGGCCTCCTGCTTTTAAAGATTTTATGCTACCAAAGAAACTTCTGGCTTTTTCACATTTAGTTTTTAATTCCCTGTCACTCATTTTAACCTCTTGTTATATTTTTCCAACGAGTCAATTGCTTTTAAAGCAACAGAAACCCAGTTTCATGGTCTTTATAATTACTGTTTTCCTTATATTTCTCAAATATCTGATACACTGCACCTTTAAAGTTCAGGGTTCGGCAAACTATGGCTTGCTGGCCAAACCCACTCTTGTGTCTGCCTGTTTTTGTCATGCCCTATTTTTAAAGAGTTGTAAAACAAAAACATCAAAGCAGAATATGAAATACTATCTGGTCCTGTAAAAAAAAAAAAAAAAGTTTGCCAACATCTGCATTCTCTTCCACTGGATAACTACCCAGTTTACCAACAATGGAACTTTTAGCCATTGCACTGCCAGTTTGTGCTCAGTTTCTGTTCTGTCATCACCAGTGATAGTGTCCTTTGCCAGCTGCCTGGCTACGTGGATGGTGATCCAACTCCAAAACTTCATTTTAGAGCCTATTTTCTTGGACCATTCTCAACACCAGTGGCTGCAAGTTGGGTCCCTGGGTAGGCTAACTATGATTAGCATGCAGAAATGTTCTTAGGATCAACATCTGTAGAAGGAATGGAAAGGAAGCAGAAGGGGTAAATTGGGCTGTAATGTATTATCAACAAAAGCCACTGTTGCCCCCTTGAGAAACTCTGAAGCTGCGATAACCTGTGGAGTTGTCCAAAATTGTGACAGGGTGCTGGGCCCTTATACGCCTGTTTTGATCAGTCCCTCCATGAAGGCTGCTAGGGCATGCAGCTGTCTTTAGCTGAGGCAATTCCTGAAAAGGCCTGACAGGTGAAGGCTGTTTGACAGCAGCTGGACAATAAATCCTTCATTTCTGAAGGGAGGTCTGGATAGCACATCAGTGTCTGCTACATAGCTTTATGTGAGTTCTTCTAATTATAATTTTCTTCTAAAATTTTTTTAAATTGTAACTTTAATGAATAAGTTTTTTCTCATGAGAAAGCTGTAAAATAGAATTCTTTTAAGAACTATATACATTTTTACTCATAATAAGATAGACAATTTTTTCCTAAGGCATTTTTGAAAAACTGAGCTATTTTAGTTTTGATTTGTGTCATTTTAATATCAGAAGTGTCATCATAGAATTCTGAAATGCTAATCTTAGTGGTTGAAATTTACAACTAGCAGATCTTAAGAAGACATCTAATTCAGCCCTCTTATTTGACAAATGAGTAAGCTGAGAATGAGTGAGCTAAGGGGTTATAAAGCTAGTTAGTGACAAGTGAGGATTCGAATGTAGGTCTCCAAACTCCCGACTAGTATCCTTTTATCAGTATTCCTTATCTTAGTTTCTTACAATAGTTTCGAAGAAAAGAGTATTAGGGTTCTGAAACTGAGCAAGAGTTTTTTTATGGCTTTTAAAGTCATTTTGTTGCTCCTGGGAACCATGGTAAACAGTATGCAGATGCTTCAGTGATGACAACAGCAATAATAATAAAGCCAACTTTTGGAGTATATCATTTTCATCAGTCCTGAAATCATTTTGGACAGATGAATCTGATTTATTTTTAACCTTTCTGGAAGATGATTCCACAGTTATCTTTGGAAACTTCTTCCTGATGACTATGGGTTATCAGATAATGGAAACTCTTCACTATTTGCTGGCAGGATCATACAGTGAACATATGATTATCAAATGAGGTCTGAAAGTGCTCTACAATTTTAAAATTTAGTGTTTTATTTTCAATGGTAGATTATCTTAAACATGTTCTGGATCACCTGAGTAATAATTGAATACTTTCACTTGATGCTGGGGTTAGAATATGTGTTAGTTTTTGGTGGTGCCAAGTGTTACTGTTTTGATTGTTAGGGACTAATATTAAGGAAAAGAATAGAAGTACTAGTCTTAATGAATAAGATGCTTTTGAGTTAACTGAAGACCAAATGCTTTTTTAGCATCAGGAATTAATGTTTCATAATAATGTGAAACTGAGAAAAATTTACCTGCCTTATTACCATTTAGTAGTACAGGCATTCCAATCTTAAAGGAAGCTTATGGTGGTTCAGTTAGTGCCATTTTTGTGTTGTGAGCAGAGATTTATTCATCAAAACCATGCCATTTATTTTTTAAGTGTTCGTGTTAAATTGAATTTTATTTAGAAGTTTTGTATTTGGTTTTTGGTTTATCTGACTTTCTGTATTTATGTAAGATCTGTGTGCATAAAGAGTTTACTTAAAGGTTTATGTTTATCAACTATACTGTGATAAAAATTAATTTTTAAAAAGTTTGTGTTTGCGTAGGTTTAAATAACGTTAGGATTACAACTTTTGTAAATAACTGGAAACTGCAGGAACGATTCTCCTTTTTTAAGGGGTCTGTATATTATTGAAGTTTGAGAATGTCTTTCTTCAGAGTTCTAAGTTGATGTTGGGCTACCTAAAAGTACATACTTAAAACTTTATGAAAGTTTTAATGAATGTGCAGTCATATTAATATATATGTGTGTGTGTAGGCAAGGAAGGAGGAAAGGGGAGATTTTCTTGTGTAGAAGAAAAATATTATAAATTATAATAATAGGAATTAGGTTTCTTCTGAATAAAGGGTTTGATGCCATTGACTCCTGGGAGGAAGTTATGATAATTTCAGTCTTCAAAGATTCACTCTATTTCTCATGCTATATTGAATTCTTTTGAATGTTCTAACTCTTGAAAAAAATTCTGTAGTGAATCTTGTAATGAAAAACCTGCTAATTTGTTTTGTAAGTTGAAATTTTGGCAGATTGCTATTTAGTAGAGTTTAAGTATTTATGATGGACTAGTCATGATCTACCTGGTAAGATCTACTCGATAAATCTAATTGTAGATAAATACCTGTTTTGGGGTCAGGCACAACTTGTAGTTTACTCACATTATTATATAATAGGGGAATATAAATGTGTATGAAAATAATTGTGATGAATTCAGCTGAGTATAGAAGTTTTACTGAGTGAGTACTCAATATCTCAATTGAGATATTTCACTAATTTTAATTTATAATCTTAATAAGATATCGTTTGTCACCACCATTTTCCTTCTAATTTTAATCTATATGTATGTCATTAAACTTTCCACTGGACTTTTTTTTCTTTCCTTCCTTCCTCACCCCTCCACCTGTCCCCCCCCCGCCCCCCGCCCTTTCTTCCTGGCCTGCTAGTTGCCACACACTGTTCTAAATGCTTGGGATATAACCATGAACTAAACAATCAAATATTCCTGCTCTCATGAAACTTAGATTCTTGTGGGGTCTGAGGGTGGGAGGAAACAAGCAATAACATGTAAATAAATTGTTGAGAAACTGTATGAATAGATAAAGAAGAGATTTTTGTTAGAAAGTGATTAAGCGTTGTGGTAAGAGAAAAAAGTAGAGGAGGGTTAGGGCAATTAAGAGTATATGGGGAGGGCTTCCCTGGTGGTGCAGTGGTTAAGGATCCCCTGCCAATGCAGGGAACATGGGTTCGAGCCCTGGTCCGGGAAGATCCCACAAGCCACGGAGCAACTAAGCCCGTGCGCCACAACTACTGAAGCCCACACGCCTGGAGCCCGTGCTCCGCAGCAAGAGAAGCCACCGCAATGAGAAGCCTGTGCACTGCAAAGAAGAATAGCCCCTACTCACTGCAACTAGAGAAAGCCCACGCGCAACAACAAAGACCCAACGCAGCCATAAATAAATAAAGAAAGAAAATTTTTAAAAAAGAGTATATGGGGATGTGGAACAGTTTGTAATTTTTAAAAGGATAGTTAGGATAGGTGTCACTGAGAAGAGGACATTTGAGCAAAGTTTTGGTAATGGAGTTAATTTGTGTGAAGGAAGAACTCACTGGCATTGCTGTTAGTGGAAAAGGCCCCAAGGCAAATAGGTGTGTGCTTGATGGATTCAGAAACTAGCAAGATGACCCATGTGGTTAAGGTGGAGTGAAGTCCACGGGGGAAGAGTGGTGGGAAAGGATACCTGAGACGTAAAAAGGACCAGACAATTAGGACTTTGTTGGCCATCATAAGGATTTGGGCTTTTATTCTGGGTAAGATGGGTAGCCATGGCAGAATTTTGAGCATAAGTGATGTGTCTGGCTTTTTGTGGGGAGGAGTGCACTGGTTGCTGAGTTGAGAATAAGGTGTGTGTGTGTGTGTGTGTGTGTGTGTGTGTGTGTACGCATGTATCTCCCATGCTTACACAAGCGCATTGCACTTAGACAACTATATATTATGCAGAGTGTAAATATAAGGTCTATATTTCTTTAGCCAGGGGTCAAAAGTTGGATTTTAATACTCATTTAACCAGTAACAGGGCTGTTCAAAACCTGAAATCCAGCAGGAGGACAAATTGTGTGGAAGAAAAAATTATGCATATTTTTATCAGTGTGAGAAGAGAGAAGATTAATGAATGTTTAGAGGGGATGTTAAAATTGATAGCAACATTCTTTTTTTTTTTTTTCCGGCCATGCTGCGGCTTACAGGATCTTAATTCTCAGAAAGGGATTGAACCCAGGCCACTGCAGTGAAAGCGCTGAGTCCTAACCACTGGACGGCCAGGGAATTTTCAATAGCAACATTCTTCATTTTAAAATATTTTTCTTTTAATTGGGGGGACTATAGAAAAGCCTAGAAAAGAAAATGAAAATTGCTTATCTCACCACCCAGAGATAACCATTATTAGTATTTTGGCATTCGGGTATGTATGTGAGAGTGATACTTTTAATGTATTTTTGCCTGAACTTGTAAATTGAAGTATAACATCCACTTAGTAAAGTACTCCAATTTTAAGTATATAACTTGATGAATTTTTACAAATTATACACCAATGTAAATACCACTCAAATCAAGATAATATTGCCAGTGCCCTATATGTGTCCACCTCGTTTTCACTTAGTCTCTCCCGCCAACCCCTAGAAGTAACTACTATTCTGACTTCTACATCACAGATTATTTCGTCTGTTTTTACATTTTAACTAATTTTACGGTAAATGTCCAGATTTTTTTTTCCACTCAACATTGTATTTTCTCTTTTTTTAAGCAGTGATTTTATTTTTACCCTTTTTTTTGAATTTTTGAGTTTTATTTAATTTATTTTTTATATAGTAGGTTCTTATTAGTTATCTGTTTTATATATATTAGTGTATATATGTCAATCCCAATTTCCCAATTCATCCCACCCCCACCCCCCCAACACCCCACCACTTTCCCCCCTTGGTGTCCATACGTTTGTTCTTGACGTCTGTATCTCTATTTCTACCCTGCAAACCAGCTCATCTGTACCATTTTTCTAGATTCTACATACGTGCGTTAATATACGATATTTGTTTTTCTCTTTCTGACTTCTCTCTATATGACAGTCTCTAGATCCACCCACATATCTACAAATGAGCCAATTTCATTCCTTTTCATGGCTGAGTAATATTCCATCCTATATATGTACCACATCTTCTTTATCCATTCATCTGTCGATGGGCATTTAGGTTGCTTCCATGACCTGGCTATTGTAAATAGTGCTGCAGTGAACATTGGGGTGCATGTGTCATTTTGAATTATGGTTTTCTCTGGGTATATGCCCAGTAGTGGGATTGCTGGGTCATATGGTAATTCTATTTTAGTTTTTTAAGGAACCTCCATACTGTTCTCCATAGTGGCTGTATCAATTTACATTCCCACCAGCAGTGCAAGAGAGTTCCCTTTTCTCCACATCCTCTCCAGCACTTGTTTCTAGATTTTCTGATGATACCTTTTCTAACTGGTGTGAGGTTGATACCTCATTGTAGTTTTGACTTGCATTTCTCTAATAATTAGTGATGTTGAACAGGTTTTCATGTGCTTCTTGGCCATCTATATGTCTTTGGAGAAATGTCTGTTTAGGTCTTCTGCCCATTTTTGGATTGGGTTGTTTGTTTTTTTAATATGGAGCTGCATGAGCTGTTTATATATTTTGGAGATTAATCATTTGTCCGTTGATTTGTTTACAAATATTTTTTTCCATTCTGAGGGTTGTCTTTTCGTCTTGTTTGTAGTTCCCTTTGCTGTGCAAAAGCTTTTAAGTTTCATTAGATCCCATTTGTTTATTTTTGTTTTTATTTCCATTAAGCTAGGAGGTGGATCAAAAAAGATCTTGCTGTGATTTATGTCAAAGAGTGTTCTTCCTATATTTTCCTGTAAGAGTTTTATATTGTCCACTCTTACATTTAGGTCTCTAATCCATTTTGAGTTTATTTTTGTGTATGGTGTTAGGGATAATTTCATTCTTTTACATGTAGCTGTCTAGTTTTCCCAGCACCACTTATTGAAGAGACTGTCTTTTCTCCATTGTATATCCTTGCCTCCTTTGTCATAGATTAGTTGACCGTACGTATGTGGGTTTATCTTTGGGCTTTCTGTCCTGTTCCATTGATCTATGTTTCTGTTTTTGTGCCAGTACCATATTGTCTTGATTACTGTAGCTTTGTAGTAGCCTGAAGTCAGGGAGTCTGATTTCTCCAGCTCCATTTTTTTCACTCAAGACTGCTTTGTTTGGGGTCTTCTCTGTCTCCATACAAATTTTAAGATTTTTTGTTCTAATTCTGTAAAAACTGCCACTGGTAATTTGATAGGGATTGCATTGAATCTGTAGATTGCTTTGGGTAGTATAGTCATTTTCACAGTATTGATTCTTCCAATCCGAGAACATGGTATATCTCTCCATCTGTTTGTGTCATCTTTGATTTCTCTCATCAGTGTCTTATAGTTTTCTGAGTACAGGTCTTTTACCTCCTTAGGTAGGTTTATTCCTAGGTATTTTATTCTTTTTGTTGCAGTGGTGAATGGGATTGTTTCCTTAATTTCTCTTTCTGATCTCTCGTTGTTAGTGTATAGGGATGCAAGAGATTTCTGTGCGTTAATTTTGTATCCTGCAACTTTACCAAATTCATTGATCAGCTCTAGTAGTTTTCTAGTGGCATCTTTAGGATTCTCTATGTATAGTATCATGTCATCTGCAAACAGTGACAGTTTTACTACTTCTTTTCCAATTTTTATTCCTTTTATTTCTTTTTCTTCTCTGATTAGCGTGGCTAGGACTTCCAAAACTATGTTGAATAATAGTGGCGAGTGTGGACATCCTTGTCTTGTTCCTGATCTTAGAGGGAATGCTTTCAGTTTTTCACCGTTGAGAATGGTGTTTGCTGTGGGTTTGTTGTATATGGCCTTTATTATGTTGAGGTAGGTTCCCTCTGTGCCTACTTTCTGGAGAGTTTTTATCATAAATGGTTGTTGAATTTTGTCAACAACTTTTTCTGCATCTCACAGTCTCAGTTTCATTACTTGTGATCGGTCTGCTCATATTTTCTATTTCTTCCTGGTTCAGTCTTGGGACGTTATACCTTTGTAAGAATTTGTCCATTTCTTCCAGGTTTTCCATTTTAATGGCATAGAGTTGCTTGTAGTAGTCTCTTAGGATGCTTTGTGTTTCTGCAGTGTCTGTTTTAACTTATCCTTTTTCATTTTTAATTTTATTGATTTGAGTCCTCCCTCCTCTTGATGAGTCTGGCTAAAGGTTTATCAATTTTGTTTATATTCTAAGAGAACCAGCTTTTAGTTTTATTGATCTCTGCTATTTTCATTGTTTCTATTTCATTTATTTCTGCTCTGATCTTTATGATTTCTTTCCTTCTGCTAACTTTGGGTTTTGTTTGTTCTTCTTTCTCTAGTTCCTTTAGGTGTAAGGTTAGATTGTTTACTTGAGATTTTTCTTGTTACTTGAGATAGGCTTGTATAGCTATAAACTTCCCTCTTAGAACTGCTTTTGCTGCATCCCATAGGTTATGGATCATCTTGTTTTCATTGTCATTTGTCTCTAGGTATCTTTTGATTTCCTCTTTGATTTCTTCAGTGATCTCTTGGTTATTTAGTAACGTTTAGCCTCCGTGTGTTTGTGTTTTTTATGTTTTTTTCCCTGTAATTGATTTGTAGTCTCGTAGCGTTGTGGTCAGAAAAGATGCTTGATATGATTTCAATTTTCTTAAATTTACTGAGGCTTGATTTGTCACCCAGGATGTGATCTATCCTGGAGAACGTTCTGTGCGCACTTGAGAAGAAAGTGTAATCTGCTGTTTTTGGATGGAATGTTCTATAAATATCAATTAAATCTATCTGTTCTGTTGTGTCATTTAAAGCTTCTGTTTCCTTATTTATTTTCATTTTGGATGATCTGTCCATTGGTGTAAGTGAGGTGTTAAAGTTCCCCACTATTTATTGTGTTACTGTCCATTTCCTCTTTTAGAGTTGTTAGCAGTTGCTTTATGTATTGAGGTGCTCCTATGTGGGGTGCATATATATTTATATTTGTTATATCTTCTTGGATTGATCCCTTGATCATTATGTAGTGTCCTTCCTTGTCTCTTGTAACATTCTTTATTTTAAAGTCTATTTTATCTGATATGAGTATTGCTACTCCAGCTTTCTTTTGATTTCCATTTGCATGGAATATCTTTTTCCATCCCCTCACTTTCAGTCTGTATGTGTCCCTAGGTCTGAAGTGGGTCTCTTGTAGACAGCATATAGATGGGTCTTGTTTTTGTATCCATTCAGCAAGCCTGTGTCCTTTGGTTGGAGCATTTAATCCATTCACGTCTAAGGTAATTATCGATATGTATGTTCCTATGACCATTTCCTTAATTGTTTTGGGTTTGTTTTTGCAGGTCCTTTTCTTCTCTTGTGTTTCCCACTTAGAGAAGTTCCTTTAGCAGTTGTTGTAGAGGTGGTTTGGTGGTGCTGAATTCTCTTAGCTTTTGCTTGTCTCTAAAGCTTTTGCTTGTCTCTAAAGCTTTTGGTTTCTCCATCAAATCTGAATGAGATCCTTGCCAGGTAGAGTACTCTTGGTTGTAGGTTCTTCCCTTTCATCACTTTAAGTATGTCATGCCACTCCCTTCTGGCTTGTAGAGTTTCTGCTGAGAAATCAGCTGTTAACCTTATGGGAGGTTCCCTTGTATGTTATTTGTCGTTTTTCCCTTGTTGCTTTCAATAATTTTTCTTTGTCTTTAATTTTTGCCAATTTGATTACTGTGTGTCCTGGCGTGTTTCTCCTTGGGTTTATCCTGTATGGGGCTTGCTGTGATTCCTGGACTTGGGTGGCTATTTCCTTTCCCATGTTAGGGAAGTTTTCTACTATAATCTCTTCAAATATTTTCTCAGGTCCTTTCTCTCTCTCCTCCTTCTGGGACCCCTATAATGCGAATGTTGTTGCGTTAATGTTGTCCCAGAGGTCTCTTAGGCTGTCTTCACTTATTTTCATTCTTTTTTCTTTATTCTGTTCTGCAGCAGTGAATTCCACCATTCTGTCTTCCAGGTTACTTATCTGTTCTTCTGCCTCAATTATTCTGCAATTGATTCCTTTTCGTGTAGTTTTTATTTCAGTTATTGTATTGTTCATCTCTGTATTGTATTGTTCAACATTTCTTCCATCTTCTCGATCTTTGCCTCCATTCTTTTTCCGAGGTCCTGGATCATCTTCACTATCATTATTCTGAATTCTTTTTCTGGAAGTTGCCTATCTCCACTTCATTTAGTTGTTTTTCTGGGGTTTTATCTTGTTCCTTCATCTGGTACATAGCCCTCTGCCTTTTCATCTTGTCTATCTATCTTTCTGTGTATGTGGTTTTTGTTCCGCAGGCTGCAGGATTGTAGTGTTTTTTTGGTTTTTTTTTTTTTTTTTTGCAATACGAGGGCCTCTCACTGTTGTGGCCTCTCCTGTTGCGGAGCACACGCTCCGGACGCGCAGGCTCAGCAGCCATGGCTCATGGGCCCAGCCGCTCCGTGGCATGTGGGATCTTCCCGGACCAGGGCACAAACTCGTTTCACCTGGGCAGGTGGACTCTCAACCACTGCGCCACCAGGGAAGCCCAGGATTGTAGTTCTTTTTGCTTCTGCTGTCTGCCCTCTGGTGGATGAGGCTATCTAAGAGGCTTGTTTAAGTTTCCTGATGGGAGGGACTGGTGGTGGGTAGAGCTGGGTGTTGCTCTGGTGGGCAGAGCTCAGTAAAACTTTAATCTGCTTGACTGCTGATGGGTGGGGCTGGCTTCCCTCCCTGTTGGTTGTTTGGCCCGAGGCAACCCAACACTGGAGCCTACCTGGGCTCTTTGGTTGGGCTAATGGCCGACTCTGGGAGGGCTCACACCAAGGAGTACTTCCCAGAACTTTGCTGCCAGTGTCCTTGTCCCCACGGTGAGCCACAGCCACCCGCTGCCTCTGCAGGAGACACTCCAACACTAGCAGGTAGGTGTGGTTCAGTCTCCCCTGGGTCCTGATGCTCACACTACTTTGTGTGTGCCCTCCAGGAGTGGAGTCTCTGTTTCCCCAGTCCTGTCGAAGTCCTGCAGTCAAATCCCACTAGCCTTCAATGTCTGATTCTCTAGGAATTCCTCCTCCCGTTGCCAGACCCACAGGTTGGGAAGCCTGACGTGAGGCTCAGAACCTTCACTCCAGTGTGTGGACTTCTGTGGTATAATTGTTTTCCGGTTTGTGAGTCGCCCACCAGTTATGGGATGTGATTTTATTGTGATTGCCCCCCTCCTACCATCTCATTGCGGCTTCTCCTTTGTTTTTGGATGTGGGATATCTTTTTTGGTGAGTTCCAGTGTCTTCCTGTCAATGATTGCTCAGCAGTTAGTTGTGGTTCCGGTGCACATCCTTCTACCCTGCCACCTTGAACCAATCTCAACATTGTATTTTCTATTCCTGTGTTCCTTTTTTCACTTAAAAACAATTTTCCATGGTATTAATATTCTCCACCCTTAAGAGACATAACCAAATGCAACATGTGGACCTGATTTGACCAAAAAACCTTATAAAGATATGTGTATATATTTTTTTGAGATATAGTTGATTTACCATGTTGTTAGTGTCGGGTTACAGCAAACAGATTGTTTTAAATCTATAAACACACACACATACATGTATATTCTTTTTCAGATTCTTTTCCATTATAGGTTATTACAAGACATTGAATATAGTTCCCTGTGCTATACAGTGGGTCCTTGTTTATTTGTTTTATATATAGTATTGTGTATCTGTTAATCCCAAACTCCTAATTTATACCCCCCCTTCCCCTTTGATAACCATAAGTTTGTTTTCCATGTCTGTGAGTCTGTTTCTGTTTTGTAAATAAGTTCATTTGTATCATTTTTTAGATTCCACAATAAGTGATATCATATAATTTGTCTTTCTCTGACTTCACTTAGTGTGATATTCTCTAGGTTCATCCATGTTGTTACAAATGGAATATATATGTATATGTGTAATATTCCATTATGTGTGTATACACACACACATGCACACACACACCCCCCACATCTTCTTAAACCAGTTTTCTGGTGATGAGCACTTGGTTATTGTTAATAATGCTGCTGTAAACATTGGGGTGCATGTATCAGAGTTTTTGTCTTTTCCACATATATTAACAGGAGTGGGATTGCTGGATCATATGGTAATTGTATTCAATATTTTTAGTTTTCTGAGGAACCTCCATACTGTTCTCCATAGCGGCTGTATCAATTTACATTCCCACCAACAGTGTATGAGGGTTCCCTTTTCTCCACACCCTCTCCAGCATTTATTATCTGTAGACTTTTTTTTTATTTTAAAAATACTTTACTGCTAAAAAATGCTAACCATCATCTGAGCCTTCAGCAGTGGTAGTAGTAACATCAAAGATCACTGATTACAGATCACCATAACAAATATAATAAAAATATTAATATTATTTAATTTTGTTAGCTGTGGTAATGGCATTTTTTTCCTGTAAACTAAATATTTGTTAGCAAAATATAGTGAAGTATTTTTGGGTGAAATAAGATATCTGAGAATTGCTTTAAAACATACCAGTGGCATCACTGAAAACAAACTTGTGGTTACCAAAGGGGAAAGGTGGAGGGCGAAGGGATAACTTGGGAATTTGGGATTAAGGTACACACACACACACACACACACACACACACACACGTGTGTGTGTGTATATATATATATATATATAAAATATAAATATATATATAAAATAAACAAGGGCCAACTGTGTAGCACAGGAAACTGTGTTCAGTATCTTCTTATAACCTATAATGGAAAAGAATCTGAAAAGTGTATGAATATATATGCGTATATATATACACATAAATAAAGTGAATCACTTTGCTGTATTCCTGAAACATTGTAAATCAACTATACTTCAGGTGAGGAGGTGAAACAAGACAATCATGCATTGATTCTCTTTGGAAAGGTAGGTATTGGATACAAGGAACGTGTGTGTGTGTGTGTGTGTGTTAGAAACCTATAACATAAAATTTATCATTTTTCTAAGTATACAGTTAAGTGGTGTTAAGTGTATTCACATTGTTGTTGAGCCAATCTCCAGAACTGTTTCATGTTGTAAAACTGAAACTCTGTAACCATTAAACAACAACCCAGTTACCCTTCCTCAAGCCCCTGGCCACCACTATTCTACTTTCTTTTTCTGTGAATTTGACTACTCTAGATACCTCCTGTAGGTGGAATCATACATTACTTGTCTCTTTGTGACTGGCTTATTTCATATACTATAGTGTCCTCAAGGTATATCCAAGCATCAGAATTTCCTTCCTTTTTAAGGATGAATAATATTCCATTGTATTTATATACCACAGTTTGTTTATCCATCCATCTGTGATGGACACTTGGGTTGCTTCCCCTTTTCGACTGTTGTGACTAGTGCTGCTATGAATATGGGTGCACAAATCTCTCTGTGAGAACCTTCTTTCAATTCTTTTGGATGTATACCTAGAAGTGAAATTGCTGGATCATGATAATTCTGTTTTTAACTTTTTAAGGAACTGGTGTACTCTTTCCCACACCTGCACCCTTTTACAGTCCCACAAACAGTGCACAAGGGTTTCAGTTTCTCTGTGTCATTGTCACCACTTATTATTTTCTGTTTTTTGAATAGCCATCATCCTAATATATGTGAGTTGATATCTCACTGTGGTTTTGATTTCCATTTCCTTAGTGATTAGTGGTGTTGATCATCTTTTCATGTGCTTATTGGCCGTTTTGTATCATCTTTGGAGAAGTATCTATTCACATCCTTTGCTCATTTTTTAATTGGGTTATTTGTTGTTATTGAGCTTTCCCTGTACTATGTATTATCTCCACTGTTTTGTCAGGGAGTATCCAGAAGAGGTCTTCATAAAATTTTTTAGTGTCTATACATTATGTTATATGTATTGATATATTCAAATACAGCTTTTTAGTGGTATTTTCTAATAAGGCCTTTCACAATATGGCTTCTGCTAACCTTTCAGCTTTATTTCCTTTGTATCTCTCCTCCTTTTTCCTCTCCTCCTCCCCCCCACCTCCCAGTTCTCCCAGACATACATGTTCCAGTTATACTTTGTTTCTCTACACTTGTAAAGTTAGTGTATCCTCTTTCCCCTCCAGGCCTTCACACATGCAGTTCTATGTGGAATACTTCCTCTCCTGTTTGAACTCTCTTCTGCTCCTTTTCAGTCTAAAGTTTAGCTGTTATTTGCTCTGGGAAATTATCTTTGAGCTTGCAAGTACAAAGGCCTCCTATGTGGTGAATTTCCATTATCATAATATTCATTAAGCTGCATTGCACATGCCTAGTCTATTTAATGTCGGCCCTCCACGTCCTCAGGTTCTGTATCCATGCATTCAACCAACCGCACATGGAAAATGTTCAGAAAAAAAGTTTCCGGTTAGTTCCAAAAAGCAAAACTTGAATTTGCATATGCTGGAAACTATTTATATAGCATTTACATTGTATTTACAACTATTTACATAGCATTTTCATGGTATTAGGTATTATAAGTAATCTACAGATGACTTAGAGTATAAAGGACAGTGTATGTAGGTTATATGCAAATACTATGTTATTTTATATAAGGGACCTGGAACCAATCCCCTGAGGGATACTGAAGGAACGAATGTACTGTCTCTCTCACGGTACACTATAAGCTCTGAGAGTAGGGATTGTATTGGTCTAGTGCATCGTTGTATCCCTAGAGCCATAGGGGGCACTCAGTAAACAATTGTGGCAGTGAACACCAGTACCAGTATTACTTCGATAGATTTCTAATATGTATAGGGCATGCTGGGTAATAATACAAAATAGAACACAAGTTCTTTTGTTCAGGCAGCTTAAAATTTAATGGAGGAGAGTGAGGTTTCCTTTCCTCTTGCTTTGTCCTACTCTACATCACCTTTTAGTAGTGAGAACTACAGCCTGGTAAAAGATAAACTGTGGCACATTAAAAATTTTAAGAGTTTGGGCTTCCCTGGTGGCGCAGTGGTTGAGGGTCCGCCTGCCGATGCAGGGGACACGGGTTCGTGCCCCGGTCCGGGAAGATCCCACATGCTGCGGAGCGGCTGGGCCCGTGAGCCATGGCTGCTGAGCCTGTGCATCCGGAGCCTGTGCTCTGCAACGGGAGAGGCCACAACAGTGAGAGGTCCACGTTTGCAAAAAAAAAAAAAATTTTAAGAGTTTATTTGAGCAAATGTCTATTCAAATTGAACAGAAACAAACCAGAAGTCATAGGAGCACTCTGGACAGGAGCCAGGGGAAGACTTCTAGAGAGGAGGTGAAAGTAAAGCAAATAAGTTATTAGCTTAGGTAGTAATTCCTTTATTTGGGAAAGCCTAGTTGACTGGTCGTATGGTTGTCCTTAGGTTTGATTTATTATTATTACTATTGTTACTACTAATATTATTGGGCTGTACTGTGTGGCATGTGGAACTTCCGGACCAGGGATGGAACCCTCGCCCCCAGCAGTGGAAGCCCAGAATCTTTTTTTTTTTAATAAATTGATTGATTGATTTTTGGCTGCATTGGGTCTTTGTTGCTCCACACGGGCTTTCTCTAGTTGCAGTGAGCGGGGTCCACTCTCATTGCAGTGAGACTTCTCATTGTGGTGCACGGGCCTCTCATTGCAGTGACTTCTCTTGTTGCAGAGCGCGGGCTTCAGTAATTGTTGAAGCACGCGGGCTCAGTAGTTGTGGCTCGCGGACTCTCGAGCTCAGGCTCAGTAGTTCTGGCACACAGGCTTAGTTGCTCCATGGCATGTGGGATCTTCCCAGTCCAGGGCTCGAACCTGTGTCCCCTGCAGTGGCAGGCGGATTCTTAACCACTGCGCCACCAGGGAAGTCCTAGAAGCACGGAATCTTAACCACTGGACCACCAGGGAAGTCCTAGGTTTGATTTATTAACCTTTAGGCATTACAGGCTTAGGTTTTGGTTTGGCTATGTAGGCTCCTAAGGCATTAAAACCAACTCAGTCTAATGGCTTCCTTGTTTAATTTAACAGGGCTAAATGATGTGATCTTATCTGGTCAAAGGCTGATGAAAATAGAGCCTAGGACTATGTATTGCTAACTTGACCCTGAAGCAGCTGATTATACTGTGGTCAGCCTCCTTGACCTTCCCTGAATTCCATCCAAAGGGCAGATTCAAGCAGTTGCTTATGAGAGAAGGGAGGGAATGCAGAAACAAAGGAGCAGCAGTCAAGAACAATAGTGCAGGGTCCTGGTTCTTCCTCAAGGAATATATATAACAATACCTTTGAGTTCTTCTGTAGGAACTAAGGCCTCCACCCAGGTGGAGGATGGTAACTTCAGGCTGAGCACAAGATTCCTGGAACACTGCCCTATTACCTCAGCACCACCCAGTCAGAAGAAAGTCTGCACAGAGTGGAAGACAACAGAGACTCTGACCCCCTCTCAAAATGGTTCTCCTTTTAAAAACTTTCATGGTCAAGCAGAATCTTCAGAGTTGGTTTTTGGACACGAGTCCACCTTCTCCCCAGGTTGCCGGCCTACTGAATAAAGGAACTTTTCCTTTCCAACCAACACCCTGTTGAGTATTGGCTTTCTGAGCCGTGAGCAGCAGAACCTGAGTGTGTTTAAAAAAACAAATAGACGGTTACTTCTTTAGCAGAGATGGGTTTATTTGGGATCAGAAGAGAATTGCACTTCGAGGTATGTAACCATGGCAAGCCGTGCACATTCTAGGACTTTCTATATACCTGTCATATATTCATATCATTATTTTTACATTAGTTTTAAAGATGTGCAACAAATTAAGCTATTAGAATTCCTAGTACCAAAATTGCATGAGCAGGGCTTCCCTGGTGGCGCGGTGGTTGAGAATCCGCCTGCCGATGCAGGGGACGCAGGTTCGTGCCCCGGTCCAGGAGGATCCCGCACGCTGCGGAGCGGCTGGGCCCATGGGCCGTGACCCCTGGGCCTGTGCATCCGGAGCCTGTGCTCCACAGTGGGAGAGGCCACAGCGGTGAGAGGCCGCATATCGCAAAAAAAAAAAAAAAATTACATGAGCAGTGCACTACGTTTTGTTAAATATATGAATGGTTTTAATGAGCTAGTAAGTTACATGAATAATTTTTCCCCTAGAGATTTAAAAGGCACCTTTCTTTTTAAAAGATAGCTGACTTATTAACAACTAAGTTTTAATTCTTACCAAGGATTTTTCAGGAAGAAGAGTAAATTTAACCCTTTTATAAGCTTTCCTTGTGGGAAAATGAACTAAATTTAACCCAGGGTATTCCACAGAATTCCAGAGCACTAAAGCCCAAGGTATCTTCTTAGACCAACAACTGTGGTAGCTTTGGGCCACATCAGAGACATCCTATTTTGTGGAAACTTTTATTGAGTAATAGTGTCTTACTTGAGCTGTTAAAGGGGATTTCCAAAAGAAAATTGTTTTCTTAGTTGACATTCTTAAGGTTAGTTAAGTATATATTAGGGATTGTGTTCAGGGCTTTTTTCCTTGAAAATGTAAGATTTTAGGTTAAAAAACTGTACGTTGATTGGATTTAGTACTGTAGCAACAAATGTGGGCACAGATACATAAGACTCCTAAATTTAGGATTATTTCAGCTTATTCATGCTTAGTTTCTTAAATGTCTTAAATATTTTCTTAATTTTTGATCATTAATATACTGAATTAACATAGACTAGATTTAAAAATTACCAAATCACAAACACAGTTACTTAACCAAAGTAAATTTTTCCTTTATGCATGTGAAAAACTTTACATTTTCTTTAAAGAAATATCACCTACCATAGATGAATTACGTATTTTGAGATTCAGGAAGAAGTTGTATATATATATATGGTCACTCCCAGATTTTACAGTTGAGTAAACTGAGAAACTGTAATTATGATTTCATTCATTTATTTAGCAACAAATATTTATTGAGTTTTTACATATTCCAGGCAATGTTCTTGATAATAGGAATATATTAGTGAACAAAAGACAAATATTCATACTTTAATAGAGCTTATATTCTAGTGGCATTTGTCTAATTGGTGGTAAAACAAAGACAATTGATTTGGTTTAGTAATCCAGTTTTCTTAGTATGAAGTTTGTTTGGGCTGACAAATAGTTTTCATCCTGCTTGCCAATTCATAGTTTTCTTATGCCACCTGGAGCCTAAGTTATGTTAAGAATTCTTTACTAAGGCAAAGTTATTGATGTCTGACTTTGGGTTTGGCCAGTCAGAAGAATGTTCATGAGCTGATCAGGCCCACTGCCACCCTTACCTCTAATGTTGCCTTTAAAAAAACCCTTCCCTGAAAGCCATAAAGGAGTTTGGGTCTTTTGATGACAAGATGCCCATTCTCTTTGCTTGGTGCCCTGCAATAAATGCTGTGCTTTACTTCACCACAACCCAGTGTCAGTAGATTAGCTTTGCTGTGTGTTGGGTGACTGGACCCAAGTTTGGTTCAGTAACAGTTTTGGAAACCACAAATGAACTGTCATCCAGAGTGGGCATCTTGCCTGTGGCACATCAGCCCCTGGCTGGTGGCAGCTCTCAGATCCTGTCCAGCAGCTTCCTGAACACCTTTGTTTTAAGGGCAGCCTCTTGCTGTCGACCAGGCATCACTGTCCATGGTGCTTCTGTGGTGAAGGAAACAAGGCTCTGGTCCTGGTCTGTAAGTCATCTCTGGTAATTGACAGAACCTCCGTGTGATTACACCAGGGTATTCTTTCCTATGGGGTTGCCTTAATTGGAAATTTCCTTCTGTGGGGAGGGGGAAGGCATAGGACTTGGTAATCTGGTTTTGAGTGGAATGCCACTTTAATTGGATTTTCCCTTCTGGTTAAGTGAGTATTATTTCATAGTGACCTTTAATCCTGTTTGACTGAGTGTTTTTTGAAGCCTTATTGATGTTTTTAGCAAACTTCCCAAAGATCAAATTCTGATTGTTGCTCTCCTGATTTCTCACTAACTTTGGGATGCTCCATAGGGCCCCTGAAGCACCTCAGAGAGATATTAGACTAATTAGTTGGGATTACTTGATATGTTAAGTTACATGGGAAACATTGTCAAATGAGTGGTGATAAACCTTAGGTTATTACGGGTAAATGTCTTAAATGTAAGTGTTCCAAAAATAATGTAAAATTTCTAAAATTTGGATGTGTCTTGGTATAATATTATCAGTCATAATTCTAGTTATTATCTTAAAATGTTGCAGGTCACAACAATAACCAGGTTTCTTTGTGAATTGCGTTGGAATCAGATCTTTAACCATACCTTTTAAAGTCTTTTGTCATTTGTAGAGTTTTACTCTGATGCTTCTGCACAAATGCTTCATCTTCAAGAAGTTTCATAGAAAGAACTTTTTGACAAGTATAGGTTTCTGATAAATTTCAAATCATACTGCTGAACTGGGTAAAAAAAAATTAAAGAATTCTAATGGAAAACCTGATGGCTTCATGAAACCATTAACAAAAGACTAAGATAAAATATTAGTTACACAGGACTGAGTGAATTGGTTAATATAGTTATATAATTTTTATGGGGTTTTTTTTGAAATGTTACTGGCTTTTAATTTGTGTTCTCCAGATATAAGGGAACCTGTCTCCTTCAGCTCTAACTTAGAAAAATTTGGTAAATTATACCTTTGTAAGCAGAATTGAAACATTTATCTTTTCTCTATATCTGATTCCTCCAGAAATTGAAAACTCTTAGGTTCCCAGCAGCCTTAACAGGTGAATAAGGAAGAACACCTCCTGGCAGGTGCAGGAACCTCAAGATATTTTGGAGACCTCTGGAAGAGAGGAATTCACTCAGATCTATAGATACCACAGGCAGAATCTTTGGCAAGCCTTTGGTGTGGCTTTCCTGGCCTTGAGAGGCTTTTAAAGAATTCAATCTGAGACTCCTTATGAAAAGTTCCTGGATGGCTTGTTAGTGCCTCTGTGACCAGTTAATCAGACTTATTTTGTGATTAAATTAGTCGTAATTTGGCTATATTTGGTAGAAATGAAGGCAATTTTAGGGAGAAAAATTGTTTCAGTGGATATTCTAGTTTTGTTAATTGAGGTCTGTTTTTACCGCCTTAGACCCACTTCCCAGTTAGCTCTTTGTTAAGTCACATAATTGTAAAGTTTAGTTGAATTATTAAAAGGACACTCTTAACTTTGTTTCTAAAGCTTATCGCAACAAACTATCTTTGGATGAAGATCAAATACCCCGTGATGTACAACCAGGAGATTATGCATACTGGGAAAGGCATAGTTTAAAGGACTGTCTCCAATCTAGAGAAAAGGATCCTTATTAATTACTCTTAGTTGGCTAATGCACAACGAAACTGAAGGACATTGACTCTTTAATTCATACTTCCCACTTAAGAAATTATGCCTCTGCAGTGGGCTGGGCTATAGAAAAGACTGTTGACCCCAAGTGACACCCACATCAGGATGAGAAGATGACAGCAGTGGTAAGCAGCTGATCCAGGAATCCAGACCAGGCCTGTAAGACCTATCCTACTAATTCAATTGAATTGATTACCAGATATTTGTCTCCCTATCAACACTGAAAGTTATTGTTTTACTTCACAGCATACTGGTGGCCCCAGTGTTTAGGATGAAAAGAAAATTTTCTAGTGAAGTTGTCACAGAGTATAACTACTCATAACATGTATTGCTGCTTGCTTTAAGTCCACTGCTAAAAGCACATGTACAGTGTTCGTGTTACAATTTGGTATAATTGATAAAATGTATAGACTACAAAATGCTTCTCTATTATCATAGGTCTGAGCTTGTTCACTATGTCTGATTAGTTTTCATCCAATGTGGATAACTAGGTAAATACATGCGCGCGCGCGCGCACACACACACACACACACACACACACACACAATTAGGCCTAGCACCAAAGGACGTGATGGACCCAGAGGAAGCAACAACCATCCTAGCATCTAGGAACAAATATTTTGATCTATGGAAAGATTTGCAAACAAAAGGGGAAATGATAGAGGAAATTTTCCCACATCGAGGTATGGGGAAATCTTTCTGCCTTATACATCATGATTTAACTTAAAGTAGAATAGCCTGTTTTGTGGCCTGTCAGACATATGTTGTTCATCTCCTTTAACCATTAAGGGGGGAAAAATGCATTTAGAAATCAAAACTGAGTAACTGTGGTTCAGGCATCCAAGGTAGGAACTTGGTGGCCATTATGGACATGATTTTAGACACATTTCTGTTTAGCTGGGAACTTGCATTTTCTGAACTGTGTTGGACTCAGGGATGACACCAGCTGTTCTCAAAGCAGTGTCTGCTGGCACCTGCCAGCTCCAACCTTATAGTTTCAAGATCTCTTGTAATTATTAAATTTTTTCTTTTATAATAGTAACAAATGAGACAGCTCAAGCCCTAGCTTCCTAGCAGGAGGCGCTAGGTTCTTTAGCCAGAGTATTACATGACAATAGAATTGTTAGATTCTATTAGATTTAGATTTTTAGCAGGAAAAAGTGATGTGTGTGTAGTGGCCAGTAGCTCCTGTTATTTATATGTTAATACCACATCAGAAGTTAAACCTACTTAGATATAATTTTATATCTAAGCAGCTGGCTACCTGGCAACAACAAGTCTCCCAGATAGACTGATTTTCAGGCTTATTCTTCTGAATTCCTCAGGGAATGAGATCTGTTTTCTGAGATTTATTTAAAGTTTGGGTTTTCACTCTTCCTCTTAATTCTAATTGGGTCTGTTGCACCACAGTGATGGATCAAGGGACTAAGATCTTAATCATGCAAGATTCAGATCCAAGACTTGGAACTCGGGAATATCTCTAACTCATGGTCCATTCCCCAAATTGAAGCAGGACTATGCCCCCATTTCAACAGGAAGTAGCCAGAGTGGTTGTTGCCCCATTCCCGTAAAGATTGGGGGAAAGTTAAAACAGGAGTAGGGAATTGAAACTGAGTCCCCCTGCCAAAATTTATGATGAACGTTTGTATCCAAAACTTTATTTCCTTTCTTGTCCTGCCCTTGTTTCCCTCAGGATTGAGGAAAATCAAAGAAAAGGGGGGCGTTGAAACTGAGCAGTACCCTTCAGGACCTTCCTAGATTCAAAAGCACCTCTGTGTCCCTTGTTCCTTGTTTATAGAAAAAAAAGGCCTTAGTCTCCTAGCCTTACCCAAGTTCTAAAGAACAGACTCAAGTAGTTAATGACTAGTATATGACTCTGTTATTAGAGTCACAGGCCTCCTAGTTCCTCCTGAAGGGATATAGATAACAATCTAATGCATATCTTTGAGTTGTTCTGCATCCATTTGTGGAGAGGGGTGATTATATGCTGGACTCAAGCAGTAGACCCCAGATTAGTTGGAACCAGAAGGTTGATGATTGAGATTCCTGAAACATCATCCTGTTACCTTACCACCAACCAATTAGAAGAGTGTCTACAAGCTTGTCAAACACCCTGCAACACTCACCTCTGATGTTGTCTTTAAAAACCCTTCCCTGAAAGCCACTGGGGAGTTCAGGTCTTTTGAGCATGAGCTGCCTGTTCTCCTTGTTTGGTACCCTGCAGTAAGCTGTGTACTTCTTCACCACACCCATTGTCAGTAAATTGGCTTTGCTGTGTGTTGGGCAAGTGGACCCAAGTTTGTTTTGGTAACAGCTATTTATAGTCTTTATCCCACATACTGAACACTCATATACTTTGTTGTATTTGTTTGATTTTGTTATTGCTGCAAGTTGCATTGGATAAGGTTAAGTAATTTGTGGTACATACATTTTAGTAATAATTTCCAGAACACATCTGGCCTAAAGGATTTTAGTAAAGGAATGTGGACCCCTACTAATGAAAATCATACTACACAACTAAATGTCTTTTTCTCACATTAGCAATCTCAAGATTTGTAATGATTTTAAATAACTTACCTGATCAGTATTGCCTTAATTGATTACTAAAAGTACTTTAAGAGGAAGAATAATAAATTAAGCTGTTCTTAAAAACTTGCTTGTAAAATTATTTTTTATTATTTGTAATTACTTATTTTCATTATAAACTTAGAAATATCTCTTGGTTTAAAAATGTGGTTTCAAGAAACATACCAGTCTTGAGAACAAAAGTTTGCTCTCCAATAATAACAAGAAAAAATGTTTTTTTCCTCTAATTGTAGTCATGTGAAAGCCATTTTGCTATTTTATGATAGAACCGTAATCTTTCATTTAAGTCAACATTCTTTTGTTACTGGCTTCCCCAAAGAATCAGTCTTGTCAGCAGAAAACAATGAAGCAAATAATAAAAGGTGAAAGTCACTTACGTAGAAGCTTTTCCCACTTAGTTTTTTAAAAGTTTATACCCAGCCATATTCTTAAAAGAATTTCATTCTCTTTTCAAAGATACGTAAATAGCAATAAAATACGTTAGAGGAGTAGAGTCCATTTATTCTTTTGGTTTCCAAGCCTGGTACAAAATAGAATGATTGAGGAAAGAGGGAAGCTTGTTGCCAGTACCTCAGTAGTATAGAAAACAAGCTTGACCAAGAGAGTGAGTGGGAAGACTCTTTTTGGTAGAAGTTTTAAGTATATTGGTAAGAAGTGGTTCTGTGCAGCTAAGGGGATGTGTCAATTTATTATTACTCTGCAGGTTCTAAATCAGTGCTATTAATACCATATTACTGGCTTTTGCAATATTTTAGTATTTTTATGAATTTGTATTGATGGTGGTGCAGTGGTTGAGAGTCCACCTGCCGATGCAGGGGACACGGGTTCGTGCCCTGGTCCGGGAAGATCCCACATGCTGCGGAGCGGCTGGGCCTGTGAGCCATGGCCGCTGAGTCTGCGCGTCCAGAGCCTGTGCTCCGCAATGGGAGAGGCCACAACAGTGAGAGGCCCACATACCGCAAAAAAAAAAAAAAAAAGGAACAGATTTTAAAATTGGTCAAGATGTCACTAAATGTGTTTCTATTTTTAAAAAATTTTTTTATTGTTAAAAATTTGTTGGGTTTTTTTTTTTTTTTTTTTTTTTTTTTTGGCCTCTGCGTGGCTTGTAGGATCTTAGTTCCCCCACCAGGGATTGAACCCAGGCCACGGCAGTGAAAGTGTCAAGTCCTAACCATTGGACTGCCAGGGAATTCCCTAAACGTGTTTTTAGAAAGTCTATTAAAATGGTTTATAGTTTTATACCTTGAAGGGGTAAATTCTTATGTTTATAGAAAATGGGCTTATACCTGGAGCTTTATGCTTTCAAATGCCAGATAAATGAGAACTTACTGAAATACAGGTTTTATAGTTAAAAATTTAAAATCTTTTATGCTTTAAGCCAACTACTACCATCTAAAATTACATTGAGATTTTAGAGGATGGTTGCGGTATTTCTATTAAATTCTGTTTTAGACTCTATTATAAAGAGCAGAAATAAAAATAAAATAAAGGTTTTATTTGCCTCTGGAAATCTTAGTATTTTTTGTTTCTTTTTTCCCTGTAATTGTTAGCAATATATAAAATAGGAAAATGTTATTTTTATGAAAAATGTTACAGGCTATTGCAAGCATGCTTTTTTGTTTATTCTTCTTGAAAAGCCATATACTTTTTTATTTAAATAAATTTATTTATTTGTTCATGGCTGCGTTGGGTCTTCGTTGCTGCACAGGGGCTTTCTCTAGTTGTGGCAAGCGGAGGCTACTCTTCATTGTGGTGCAGGCTTCTCATTGCAGTGGCTTCTCTCGTGGAGCACGGGCTCTAGAGCGCAAGCTCAGTAGTTGTGGCACACGGGCTTAGTTGCTCTGCAGCATGTGAGATCTTCCTGGACCAGGGATTGAACCCGTGTCCCCTGCATTGGCAGGCGGATTCTTAACCACTGCGCCACCAGGAAAGTCCCAGCAGTATACTTTTTGAGTGTACCTTAGGTGGGGAACTGACTGCTTGTGTTACCAGATGGTTATACAAAATTTTCTGTGCAGTTCCAGTTCCTCAACACACTGAATTATGAAGCTGTGTGTTTGTGTGTGTAAAATCTAACCTCCTTGGTTATTTCTGATAATTAGCCAGCTTTTGAAACCTCTATATGTTATGAATTTTTCTTGTATTTTACATTTCAAATAAAATTCCATGGGTCAGCTGACTCTGTATTTATACCTTAAGTTATTTACAGCTGAACTTGCTTAACCCAAAATATTTAAGTGCTTAGAATAGAGTCACCTGTATAATTTGAGTTTATCCGTAAGGGGAGAGGTTCCTAACATTTGTTGAGAGCCTACTATTTTAAATACTAATAATATGAATTTATTAGTAGTTGCTATAGCCTGATTTTGTCTTTAATTTGCTTCCAAATCTGAAGTATTTAACACTATCTTTTAAAATTCCTTGCATGTTAGTTTGCTCCTTAATGATGTTGTCGTTTCTGAATATATGTTTTTAAAATAAGCTCTGAAGACTGTTTTAAAATAATTAGATAAAAATTACCTATATCCAGTGTTTGCATTCAGTTTAAATTTTGTTTAAAGTAAGAATAATCTTACAATAAAACATTTTGTTAAGTAATTTATTTGTTTTAAGCAAAATGTTCTTATTTAGAAATATTGGAAACTACAGTAATTGTGAAATACTTTAGGTTGATAGTATTAGCTGAATCAATGTTGGATGTTTTGCACTGGTGACCTCTAGTGGTCTTGCAGTTAAAAAAGTTGTTCTGCTGTCAGTGTCAAGTAATTTTTTTAGATTTTCATGTGATAATCACCTACTGATTGTTGAATAACTCAGATGATAAAATATAGCCCTAATGGGTACCTTTATCTATATTCAGAGGAAGAAAAGTTGTCTTAACAATAAAGTTTTGTTACTCTGAATTAACTGAGATTGGATATGGAAACAAATTTATAAAAAAGCTCATTTCTGTCTTACACTGTGTATGTAGTAATGAATTTCAAGTTAGTTATCTACTCAGTTTTATACTTTTGAAGTCAAATAATTAAAAACATTAAAATTAGTTGATTCTGGCAAATAAAAAATGAAAATTTATGGTTCTTTAAAAAGTTTATCCTTTATTGAACTTACTGCATATTCCATTTTTGAACCTTTTTCTCTTCTTAACTAAAGGACCTAGGTCTTTGACAATATCTTCATAATAAAAATATACTTCTTAAATCTAACTCTTAAGAGTGAGATTAATTTTTTAAATTTTTAAAAATTGTGAAATATAACTTACAGAAGTGTGTAAAATATAATTGCACAGGTTAGCGGTTTATTATAAAGAGGACAACCATGATATCACTCTTGGAGAGGTCAAAAAATAGAGTACTGCCAGCACCCTAGAAGCCTTAAAACTTGCCCCTTCCAAATCACCACTGCCTCCTTCCCTCGTAGGGGTAACCACTATCCTGGCTTTCTGTGTAATCATTTCCTTGCTTTTTTTTTTTAGTATGTTACTATCTAAGTGTTCATTGCTTAAATGTATTAGTTTAGTTTTGCCTGATAGTGAAGTTTATATATATCAGTAGATCGTATAGGATGTTGTCTCTTGTGTCTTGCTCTTTTCCTCAATGTTATATTGGTTCATCTTTGTTGTTCGGAACCTTAATTTGTTCATTTACTTTACTTGGTAGTATTTCATTGTACTAACATACGACAATTTGTCTGTTTTCTGATCTGATGGTTATTTAGATTGTTTGCAGTTTTTGGCTGTTATAAAAAATGGGTGTGGGAATATTTTACATGTCTCCTAGTAGGCACATACATACATGCATTTCTGTTGGGTATGTAGCTAGGAATATATGGTTTTAATGTATTTATATCTTCAACTTTAATAGATAATACAAAACTTTGCAAAGAGGCTATACCATTTTATGGTCCCATAAGTCATTTATGAGAGTTTCTGTTGATTCACATCTTCCTCAACAAATAGTATTATCAGATTAAAAAATTTTTAGCCAACCTGGTGTTGTGTTTATTGTATTTTTAATTTGTATTTCTCTGAATACTAATGAGGTTGAGAACTATTTCACATCTTTATTGGCCATTTTGGTATCTTGTGACCTGGTATTGTCAGTCTTTTTACAATATTTCTATCAGGCTGTTTTTTGTTGGTTTTTTTTTAAGTTGTATACCTTTTGGGGGAGCAGATAGGAATTATATATATGAGCCCATTCTCAGGTATATGTTTTGCAAATTTCTTCTATCTGGTTTGCCTTTTCAAATAAAGATATTTAAAAATACTTTTTAAAATTTGTGCTAAAAATATAATATTTATCATCTTACCTGTTTTTAAGTGTACAGTTTAGTCAAGTGTATTCACACTGTTGTGAAGCAGATCTCCAGAATTTTTTCATCTTGCAAATCTGAAACATTAAACCCATTAAACAACAATTTCTCTTTCCTCCTTCCTCCCCACCTTGTAACTAGCATTCTTTTTTTTTTTTTTCCTGCCACATAGCTTGCGGGATCTTACTTCCACAACCAGTGATCCAACCAGTGCTCTTGGCAGTGAAAGCACAGGGTCCTAACCACTGGACCGCCAGGGAATTCCCCTCTACACTCTGTTTCTTTCAACTTGACTACTTAAGAGACCTCATAAAAGTGGAATTATGTAGTCTTTTTGTGACTTCCTCATTTGACATAGCATGTCCTGAAGGTTCATTCATGTAGCATGTGACAGGTTTTCCTACCTTTTTAAGGCTGAATAATATTTCTTTGTATATACCACATTTTGTTTATCCGTTCATCAGTTGATGGACAGTGGTGTTGCTTTCACCTCTTGGCTGTAGTGAATAGGCTGGCTGTGAATTATGGGTGTGCAATATCTTTTTGAGACCATGCTCTCAATTTTTTTGGATATATACCTAGAAGTGGAATTGCTAGATTATATGTTAGTTCCATTTTTAATTTTTTGAGCAACCTCCATACTGTTTTACATTATGGTTGCATCATTATAATTCCAACTGTGCACAAAAGTCCCAGTTTCTCCACATCCTCACTAATGCTTGTTAACGAACACTTTGTTTTGAACAATTTTAGATTCACAGAAAAATTGAGCAGATAGGACAGAGCTCCCATATGTGGTGTGGCACTGCTGCCTGCCTCCCCTCCAGTTTCCCTTTGTTATTAATATCTTGCAATAGTGTGGTACATTTGCTACAATTAACCAGTTCTCATACATTATTATTATTAATGTTTGTCCATAGATTAAAGTTCATTCTGTGTACTGGCTTATGGGTGTTGACAGTTGCATAATGTCCTGGATCTACCATTATAGTACCACGTAGAACAGTTTCACCGTTCCTAAAAGTTTCCTGTGCTTCACCTGTTCATCTTTCTCCTTACCCCCAAATGCTTGGCAACTACTGCTCTTTTTGCTGTCTCTAGTTTTGCCTTTTGTGGAATGTCATATAGTTGGAATTATACAGTGTGTCGGCTTTTAGACTGGCTTCTTTCACTTAGGAATATGCATTTAAGGTTTCTCCATGTCTTTTCTTGGCTTGATAGCTCATTTCTCTTTAATGATGAATAATATTCCCTGTATGGATGTACCAGAGTGTTTATCCATTTACCCATTGAAGGGTATCTTGGTTGATTCCAAGTTTTGGCAGTTATGAATAAAGCAGCTACAGACATTCATGTTCATATTTTTGTGTAGACACAGGTTTTCAGCTAATTTAGATAGATACCAAGGAGCATTGTGTTTTCAGTTTCAATTTTCAAATTCCAGTTATTCATTGCTAGTATATATAGGAAGGCAGTTAATTTTTGTCTTACCTTTGTATCCTCTAACCTTCCTATAATCGCTTATTGGATCCAGGAGGTTTTGGTAATTCTTTAGAATTTTCTTCGTAGACAGTCATGTCATCTGCAGAGTCTTATTTTTTCCTTCTCAATGTGTGTACTTTAAAATTTTCTTTTTTAAAAACATGGAATACTTCATGAATTTGCATATCCTCCTTGCTCAAGGGCCACGCTAATCTTCTTTTTATGGTTCCAATTAAAATGTTCTTTTCTTGTCTACTGCATTGGCTAGGACTTTGTGTATGACGTTGAATAAGAGTGGTGAAAGGGGATAGCCTTTCCTTGTTCCCTGTCTTAGGAGGCAAAGCATCTAGTTTCTCACCATTAAATAGGATATTGAGCTATAGGTTTTTGGTACATTATCTTATCAACTGCAGAAGTTCCCCTCTATTCTTAGCTTGCTGAGAGTTTTTGTCATGAATCAGTGTTTGATTTTATTGGATGCTTTTTCTGCATCTATTAATATGGTCATATGGTTTTTCTTCTTTAACCTGTTTAACCAGTTAGTGATAGATTACATAAATAGATTTTCAGATGTTAAACCAGCCTTACATACCTGAAATAAATCCCACTTGTTACGTAATTCTTTGTATATATTGTTGGATTCAATTTGACAATATTTTGTTGAGGGTTTTTGCATCTGTGTTCATGTTCATGAGAGATAATTGATCAGTAGTTTTCCTTTCTTGTGACATCTGTCTGGTTTTGATAGTAGGGTAATGCTGGCTTTATTGAATGAGTTAGCAAGTGTACCCTCTGCTTCTATTGCTTAGAATAATTATAGAGAATTGGTATCATTTCTTCCCTAAATGTTTGGTAGAATTCACCATTGAACCCATCTGGGCCTGGTTCCTTCTGATATAGAAAGTTATTAACTATTGGTTTAATTTCTTTAATATCAATAGATACAGTCCTATTCACATGATCTCTTTCGCCTGTGTGATTTTGGTAGATTGTCTTTCAAGAAATTGTTCCATTTCATGTAAATTATCAAGTTTGTGGGCATAGAGTTCATAATATTCCTTTATTATATGTTCAGTGTCCTTGGGATCAGTAGTGATGATCTTTCTTTCATTTCATTTCTGGTATTAATTTGTTTTTTCTCTCTTTTCTTGGTTAGCTTGGCTAAGAAGTTAATCAATTTTATCGGTCTTTTCAAAGAATCTTATTTCATTGATTATTGGTATACTTTCAGCTTTATTGGTTTCTGCTCTAATTTTATTATTCTGCTTGCTGTAGGTTTATAATGCTATTCTTTCTCTGTTTGCCTAAGTTGGAAGCTAAATTGTTGATTTTAGATCTTTTCTAATATATACATTGACTGGTGTAAATTTCCCCATAAGCACTACTTTTCCTACATTAAATGTGAATTTAAAGGCAATTTGAAAAGCTGTCAGAGTGGAGAGCATGTTTGTATGATTTCTAATTCTTTATATTTGCTGAAAGTGTGTTTTCTGGTCCACAGTGTGGCCTGTCTTGGTGAATGTTCCATGTGACTTTGAGAAGAGTGTGTATTTCTGTTTCTCTAAGAAATGTCACTGGGGGGAATTCCCTGGTGGTACAGTGGTTAGGACTCCATGCTTCCACTGCCAGGGGCACAATGTGGCCAAAAAAAAAAAAAAGAAAGAAAGGGGAAAAAATATGTCACTGGGGTTTTGATAGGGATTGCACTGAATCTGTAGATCAGTTGGGTAGTATTGATATTTTAATAATAGTAAGTCTTCCAGTCCATGAACATGGAATGTGTTTATACTTATTTCTGTCTTTAATTTCTTTTCTTTCTTTTTTTTAATATTTATTTATTTTATTTATTTGGCTGCTCCAGGTCTTAGTTGCTGCATACGGACTCTTCCTTGCCGTGTGCAGGATCTTTAGTTATGGCATGTGAGATGTTCAGTTGCAGCATGTGGGATCTTTAGTTGGGGCATGTGGGATCTTTAGTTTGCGGCATGCAGGATCTAGTTCCCTAACCAGGAATCGAACCCAGGTCCCCTGCATTGGGAGCCCAGAGTCTTAACAACTGGACCACGAGGGAAGTCCCTCTGTCTTTAATTTCATTCAGCAATATTTTTTGATTTTCATTGTACCAGTCTTTCACCTCCTTATTTAAATATTATGTTAACTAAGTATTTTGTTCTTTTTGATGCTTTTGTAAATGGAATTGTTTTCATAATTTCCTTTCATGATTGTTCACTGATAGTGTATGGAAATGCTATTGATTTTTGTGTGTTGACTGTGTCCTGGTATTTTGCTGAATTTGTAGTTGTAACAGACTTATGGAATTGTTTGGGTTTACTACATATAACATCATATCATCTGTGAACAGAGATAATTTTACTTCTTCCTTTCTAACTTAGATTCCTTTCATTTTTCTTGCCTCATTGCTCTGCTTATGACTTCTAGTACTATGCTGAACATGAGTGTTAGAAGCAGGCGTCCTTGTTCTGATTTTTGAGAGAAGGCTTTCAGTCTTTAACCATTGAGTACGACGTTTGTTGTTTTTTCTCATAAATGGCTTTTATTATGTCATGAGAGTTTCCTTTTATTCTTAGTTTGTTGAGGTTTTTTAATCAAGAAAAAGGTGTTCAGTTTTGTCAAATTCTTTTTCTGCATCAGTTGAAATGGTCATGTGTTTTTTATTCTGTTAATGTAGTATATTATATTAATTGGTTTTCTTATGTTGAGCCATCCTTGCATTGCAGGAATAAATCTCACTTGGTCATGATTTGTAATCTTTGTAATATGCTACTGAATTTGATTTACTAGTATTTTGTTGAGAGTTTTTGCATCAGTGTTTATAAGAGATACTGGTTTTCTTGCAGTACCTTTATCTAGCCTTGGCTCTTGGCACAGTGCTGGACTCATTGAGTTAAGGAATGTCCCTCTTAAATTTTTTGAAATGTTTTAGAAAGATTGGTGTTAATTCTTTAAATGTTTGGTAGAATTCACTAATAAAGCAATCAGTCTAAAGGTTTTGTTTGTTGGGAGATTCTTGATTACTAATTCAGTCTCTTGACTAGTTATAGACCTTTTCAGATTTTCTGTTTTTTTCATTATTCAGTCTTGGTGGATTTTGTGTTTCTAGGTTATCCAATTTGTTGGTGTACAATTGTTTGTAGTACTCTTATAATCCTTTTTATTTCTGTAGAATTGGTTGCAACGTCCCCACTTTCATTTCTGAGTTTAGTTATTTGTGTCTTTTTTTCTTAGTCAATCCAGGTAACGGTTTGTCAATTTTGTTGATCTTTTTGAAGAACCAAGTTTTGATTTTGTTGATTTTTTTTCTGTTGTTTTTCTCTGCTTTATTTTATTTCTATGCTTTAATCTTTATTATTTCTTTCCTTCTGCTAGCTTTAGGTTTAGTTTGTTCTTTTTCTGAAATTCCTTAAGTTGTAAAGTTAGGTTGTTGATTTGAGTTCTTTCTTGCCTTTTTTTTTTTTTTTTTTTTTTTTTCCGGTACGTGGGCCTCTCACTGTTGTGGCCTCTCCCGTTGCGGAGCACAGGCTCCAGACGTGCAGGCTCAGCGGCCATGGCTCACGGGCCTAGCTGCTCCATGGCATGTGGGATCTTCCTGGACCGGGGCACGAACCTATGTCCCCTGCATCGGCAGGCGGACTCAACCACTGCACCACCAGGGAAGCCCCCTCTTTCTTGCTTTTTAATGTAAGCCTTTATAGCTATAAATTATTCATTTAGCACTGCTTTTGCTGTGTCCCGTAAGTTTTGGTAAGCTGTGTTTTCATTTTCATTCCTAAGTATTTTTTAATTTTTCTTATGATTTTTTTGTTTTATTAGTTGTTCAAGAGGGTGTTGTTTAATATCCACAAATTTGTGGCTTTTTCAAGTTTTTTTGTTACTAATTTCTAACTTCATCCATTGTGATCACAGGAGATTTTTTTAAATGATATTTAAGTTTTAAAATTGATTAGAGTTGATTTGTGTCCTAACATGTGGTCTGTTTTTGAGAATATCTCTTGTGTATTTGAGAAGAATGTATTCTGTTGTTGTTGGGTAGAGTGTTCCATATATGTCTGTTAGATCTAGCTGGTTTATTGAGTTGTTCAAGTCCTCTGTTTCCTTATTTTTGGTCTGGTTCTTCTATGTGTTATTGAGAGTGGGATATCGAAGTCTCCAGCTATTATTATTGAACTATTTCTTCCTTTAATTCTGTCAATTTTTGTGTCATATATTTTGATGGTCTCATTAGGTATGTAAATATTTATAACTTTTTTGTTTTTTGCTGTATTAAACCTTTTATTAGTATATAATGTCCTTTGTCTCTTATGACCTTTTTTCATATAAAGTCTATTTTGTCTAATATTAATATAGAAGGCTTGCAAACCTTAATAGTATATACTAGGCTTTGCAGGTCACATTGGGTCTGTGTTGCCTATTCTAATTTTGTTTATTGTTTTTTTTTAAAACCATTTTTCACTCTGTGGCTGTCCAAAAACAGGTAGGTTGCCAATTCCTACTTTATCTTGAACAGAAGCTTTTTAATTATAGTGAATTTATCCATCCTTTTCTTTATTGTTAGTGTCTTTGTAAATATGATTTTTGTGGTTACTTTTTAAAGTGTTTATTTGCAAAGATGATGCTGTTCATGGTGCATTATGACCTGTAAAAGCAATCGAAAAGTCCACTGTCCATGATCCTTTACTAAATGTCAAATCTGTTATTTTATTGGTCCTTATTATCACTATCAGACATAATCTTTACCTTTTTAGTCTGTACAGGTCATAAGATCAGTTCCAGTAGTCATGAGTTTTCTGTTGTTATCTGCTTTTTACTCTCCTCTCCAGTATTTTATGTTAGACTCTGTCCTTTTAAGTTTCATTTTAATGAATTCTTACCATTTCCTTGTCTTGTGTCTTTGTGAGTTACCTTCCTTCAGCTCCTGTTCAGAAGTTGCTTTGGGGTTCTTGCTGTTTTACAGGATTTGTGCTTCTTTGTTTAATTTACTGGATTCTCTAGGTATGGATGACTTTTAATACCAAAATGCCAAAGAAAGAAGTGAAAATGAATTCTCACAACAGTATAAGATTCTAATAGGAAGTATTGTAGTCTTTTTTTTTTTTTAATTCCTTAGAGGACAGTATGACTTGCACTTAGTTTGCAGTATCTTTCTCAACCAAAAAATTACCAGTTACTACTACTACTTTTTTAAAATTTATTTATTTGGCTGTGCTGGGTCTTAGTTGTGGCATGTGGTATCTTCATTGTTACGTACAAGATCTCGCTGTGGCATGCAAGATCTTTTTAGTTGTGGCACGCAGGTCTTTTTAGTTGTGGCATGTGGGATATTTTTTTTTTTTTTTTTTTAGTTGTGGCATGCATGCGGGATCTAGTTCCCTGACCAGGGATGGACCCTGGGCCCCCTGCATTGGGTGCGTAGAGTCTTATCCACTGGACCACCAGGGAAGTCCACTACTTCTTAAGAAGCAAAATAAAATGAGCTTCTTTCATTTTTTTCTGTTGCTAATTGTAAAATACTTATGAGATCTGGAAATTAGAGTCACGTAAGGGTTCTACAGTATGTGATTCATGTTTGTTTTTTTTTAAAGCCAATACAGGAGAAAACCCTCAATCAGAATTTCTTGAAGCTGTGTAATGAAACTGATATATTCTGCCTTTGCTCCACAGCTTAAGAGAGTCAGAAGTACTACTTTTCTCTTTAGGATCTAGACTATTATTAGGTTCTGAATCTTTACCATTGCTCTTAGATCTTTATTTTTGTTTTGAAATTTGTATGTAGACTAAGTGTTATATAGTTGTGTATAATTTCTCAGGTCTTACGGAGTTGTGAATGATTTCATTTAATTTTTCCAAACTTAATGTGTTAAATTATTCAGATGAATTCATTTGTTCTGATTCCATGTTCACTGAAATTTTTTAAAAATTAACCATAATTTAGCTTACAAAGTAGCTTACTTTATCTTCATGGGCAAATACACCTATTGGTCATCTCGGCAAGAGCATGAAAGTTAATTTTATTGTAAATATGTTCATAACAGCAAATATCCCCATGTAGATGCCAGCCTCCTTAAACATTACTCTTTAGTGTGGGGTGTATAAAGGAGGCTGACATGCTGGGAAGGGCCAGAAAAAGATGGAGAATTGTCTCTCTGAGAAAATAAGGCAATTAAAAGGAAAAAAAATTCTCTCACTGTAGAAAATGACAACAGAAAGTAATGAGGTCATTGAACATAAAGTGGCTTAACTTAAACTATTTGCAATACTCTGGATAATTGTTTCAAGAGATAAAACAATTTGGAGTGTGGTGGATAGAATGGAAAAGATTATAAATTTTTAAGTATTTCATGAAAGAAATGCTTTTGAGGGAATATTACTGTTTTTTAAACAAGCAATATCTAATTTGAGGAAAAATATTTATCTACTTGTGAATATAATATTTTTTAGTTCTTTGTGACTTGTTTGTTAGGAATTAGGTGCAATTTTTACATACAAAATTTCCTTTCAAAAGTATGTAAAACTTAATATTAGAGACCAAAAGGATTATAAGCAAATAGCTAATTTATAGTTATCTTTATTTTAAAGTGATTGTATTATCTAACAAAGAAAGTTTGATCAACTGCTTCTATGAATTTCAAATCTTGCTGTCATGAGTAAAAGGGCAGAATTTTACATTTATTGTTTTCCTTTTTTCAATTTCCTATGTATAGTTAAGAAAAAAATGAAAATAAATGAACTTTTTGTATTTTTAGGCCCGGATAGCATTTTTGCAAGGAGAAAGAAAAGGTCAAGAAAACTTGAAGAAGGATTTAGTAAGAAGAATAAAGATGTTAGAATATGCATTAAAACAAGAAAGGTATGTGTCCCTCATTTTCTTATATGAATAAAATAAAGTAGAACAATATTACTCTCTTTATGTATTATTATACAGTGTATTTAACGCCTTTTGAAAGATACAAAGGTTTGCCCAAAATACAGGACGATGTTTTGATTTGATTCTTATATAGGAAAAGAAAAAAAGATTAAAATCTTTAAATTGAAATAATATCTTTTATTATAGAGTCCAAGTTTTTTCTTTTTTACAGATTAGGAAAAATTTATCTTTACTTGGGTGTATATTTTAGTTGGGCAATTTATCTTATTTTTTTTCTTTTACATCCAGTATATTTTTTTTCTCCAACTTCTTTTGCAAGTAAAGTTTAAAGAAACAGACATTCATATTATGCTTTATTTGTCATTGAGAAATATATACCAGTAGTTAGTTACTTACCTATGTAGAAAAGGAAAAAAAAAATTGTTTTTCTTTCAACAATTTATTATTAAATTTTCAGGGCAAAATATCACAAATTAAAATACGGCACAGAACTGAACCAAGGTGATTTGAAAATGCCAACCTTTGAATCAGGTAAACTTGATTCTTCTGTTAATCTCCCCCCGCCCCCCACACACACACCCCATGCAAGAAAAACTGGTTTAAGCTCATTTTTATGTAACAAACATGTTCTCTTTACCCCCATTTTGCTTTGAAAGCATCAGTTAGTTAGATGGTTGCCTATTATAATACTGTCTAGAATTTGGGGAAAAATAATAAATGAATAAAAGTAAGTATCAATAGTGTCATCTACATAATCTCCTACATACTTTCTTGTTTTGAAACCTGTGTAAAACTGGGTGTATTTTTGGTTGTAATTAGAAGTGGAAGGTAATGAGTAACTCTTTGTACCACCTGTAGGCAATTCTTACCCAAGTCTATATAAGCTTAATTTTGTATTATTAAAAAGTTATTTTTTTTTTCTAGAGAAGCTGTGATTAACTCATAAAGAAATTGCAAATTTGAATTTGGAAACTACGGAGGCAGCCAGATAAGGATAAGAGAAGGAAAACATTATCTCCAATTGGCCTTGCTCTTTACTAAAGTAGTGAGTGTGAGAGTAGTATGTGATGAACAGTTATGCAGGAAGAGAGGGCTGGATATAGGAAAAGGCTATAACAGTTTAGTGTTAATTTAGGATTCCATATGATTACAATTTGAGTAATCTAAAAGTTTAATAAGGAAAGAATATTTTGATTTATGTTATATAATATTTGGGAATATTACTGCAATTTTCTATTTCTGAGGTATATGTAGAACCCATTTATATACACAGTTTGATGGTGCAGGCAAATTGAATTCTATACTGTTCTTGGCTGCTGGTTACTAAGATAAGGAAAAAAATGTGTCTTTATTTTGATATACAATTTTTCTTCTCCTTGTATTGTTGTTTCCATTCCTAATAAAGTCAAAGTGTACATGGTAGGGAAAATAAAACAAATAGGGATTTTTTTTTTAAGTTAAATGTTACAGTAAATTTTTAAAATTTAGCTAATTGGTTTTGGTTTAACATCAAGTACTTAAAACTTGGCAGAAAACACCCTATATGTACAACCTGCAGTTGATTTATTCTTAGGTCTTCTCCACTTACCAATTTTAGCACCACAACCATATCTTCCTAGTTGTCATATATAAAATTAAGAGACCAAGATAGGAGTGGCATAGGTTTCCTTTGATCTAGCTTTTAAGTGGTTACGAAGACTCAGATGCCAGGGGACAATATTATGGTCTCCTCCTTGGAAAAGCTATAATAAATGATAAAAATATGGAAGGCCTGTATATTTTGGGCCATGTTTACTGCAGCAGTCCCATTATAGTTAGAGGGAGTATAGTGGTTTCACCATAGAGAAAACCTGATGTCTTCATAGCTTTTCTTTAACTCATTTTTTTTCTAATATGGCTAGAATATTCAGAAAATAATCACTTTTTTTTTTTGGCCGCTCCGCATGGCTTGCAGGATCTTAGTTCCCAGACCAGGTATTGAACCCGGGCTACAGCAGTGAAAGCGCTGAGTCCTAACCACTGGACCACCAGGGAATTCCCCACTTAGTATAACTTGAGGACTGTCCCCCTAACTTGGTCTGTATAAATGTGAGGAACAGCCCCACTGTTCCTGGAACTAGAGTCGGAATTGGCTAACTGGTCTTGGTACAAGTTGGTATAAAGGAAAATCATTAGCACGTAATCTTTCCTGCCCCCAACTGAAATGAGAGAAAAACAAGTCTGTTTTTATCTATATAAACTTAACTATTAAAACTTCCTTAAATTGAAGAATAAAATAACAACCAAGTATTTTATTTATAGGAAACAATAATAATAAAGTAGATTATTTCTACTGATGTAGAAAAACTACTCAGGATGTTTAGTGGAAAACAAACAAAGGAATGGGCAAAAATACACCATGCAAACAATGAGATAAAATTATTTACATCAAAGTATAGAAAGAAATAAACATTAAATGAATCAGTGTTGCCTTTTATATACTTAAAATAAATCAAAATGTAAAAAAGAGAAAACGTACGAAATACTGTTATGAAAGAAGTACAAGGTATGTGTGTTTTTATACCCTTGTCCTAGTAATACCAGTATATATATCCTAAACTTAACTCTATAAAAGGGGGTGTATCCAAATCTGTAAACAGCTCCTATTTCCCTACATTTAAGGGAAAAAGTCTACAACAGTAAACATATGGGTAAAAGACTTGAAAAGCCACCAATAAAAGACGATATCCAAATGGCCAATAAACATACGAAACGATGCTCAAATGTATTGGTTTATACAACTTACAACCACAGCACAGTACAATTAGACACCTACCACAATGTGAAAATGAAAAAGAGAAAATGTCATGTGTTGCTGAGGATGTGGATCAACCAGGATTTGCACACCTTCTGGTGTTGGAATTCTAGTTTGATAAAACTGCTCTGAAAATGATTTGTCAGTACAAGTTTCCCCCAGTATCCCAAAGTAGAGCATTCCTGTTCATAAGCCAAAATGACATAAAACAAAGACGCAATTTACCTTTGGACACATCTTGCTAATGATGCGCAAAATAGATCAAGATAAAGCACAGATGATAATAGACACAGTTCAAAAATATGGGCTTGTTACGGAGCTTGGTGGTGCCTCTCTCGCTGCTTGGGGGTGCGTGCTGCCACTGTTAACAGTTCACTGCAAAACAAATGCTGAAGGCTGTTTTTTCTTTTCGCCTTTTTTCATAAAGAGTGAAAATTCTCTCTGAATTTTTTCAGTTAGGCTAGCGAAAACAGGTACTAAATGTAGGTCTTTCATAAAAGCGAGGTGGCCTAAAGAGAGCTTTCGAAAAGCGTGGGATAACTGTATTGCTAAAGGGAACATAGCATGCCCCGTGGCCCAGTAATTCCACTCCTTAAAATGTTCATCACAAGGCTTGTATAAGAATGTTCATAGTATCATTACTTTTAATAGCAAAAAACTGGAAGCAATTCACATGTTCTTCACCAATAGAATAGACAAATATATTGTGATATTTTAGTGTAAGGAAATGCTGTTTAGCAAAAAAAAAAGTGAATAAACTATAACTAGACTAAGCTATAACCAAAAGTGAATAAACTATAACTAAATTTTATGTGGATCACATAAAATTGAAAATTGATAGAAATGATTTCATATATATCAAATTCAAAAATTAACCTAGTGTTTAGAAATCAGGGTAGTGTTAATATCCTTTTAGGAATATCTAGTTAGACTTGGGAAAGGGCACGATGAAAGTTTTTGGGGGTGCTGATGACATTTTATTTCTTCATCTAGGTACTGGTTACATAGGTGTGTTAAAAAATTCATTGAGCTGTACGCTTAGGATGTACTTCAAGAATATTTTTACCAACATTATTTATAATAGTGAAAAATGGAAACATTTCAACATTAGGGAACTGGTTAAATTAAATAGGTATATACTTTCTGTAGATTATATAATTATTTTATATGATGTTAATCTATATTTATTGCCATAGAATGTTCAAGATACATTAAGTATTGAAAGCAGCTTGTAGTGTAGTACACACACTTTGACCTTTTTTTTTTTTTTTAATTTAAGGAGGGGAGAAGCTGATGTTATTTTCAGATGGAAAATATGGAATGATAAAATCTCAAGTACTAACACTGTTGGTGATAGAATTTGGGGCAATTTGTGTTTCTTTTTTTTAAATGTATTTTTTTGGCCAGTTAATTATGTGTTATATGTGATTTAAAAATAGGCAAAATGGTATAAATAGAAAAAGTTATAAATAAAAAATGGGGGCTATTAGAATGAGATAATTATTTCTGGAAATTATAGATGTTTCTACGTGCACAGGGGAAGAATGAGAAGATATTAATAACGGATTGTTAAGGTTAGAGAAGTAATACCTGCAGAGAATATTTGAATTGCTACCAATAACTGTTTGTTCATGTGACTCTGAGGAGTCTAGGAGCCTAATGACTGTAAGCCATGGTAAGAGTTCTCAACATTCAATGTGAGGGCTTGTCTTCTATGGCCCTATATTCTTTGCTTTATCATAATTTTTATAATGGGAAATTGCAGGAAAATATTTCTGTATCATTAGTGCCAATGAATAGTTTTAAATATCACTGTGGATATACTTGTTGAGAGCTTAACTCATCTGAAGTTATACTGTTTATTAAACTCTTTTTTAATGCATACACTTTGTTACCGGAGAATAAAATATGACTTTTTACATATAGTAAAAACTGTTTTCTGGTCTAACTTTTAGTTCTAAAAATGAAATCGACTGTATAGAGTCTTGTATGTAGCCTTAGAGTCTACTGATACAGACTCTAAGTTATTCACTAGTTTTATAAATATATATCTAATTTCTAAACAATGTTGATTTTGAAAAGTTTATATAAATAGTAAATATCACTTTTTAATTTCAAAAGCATTCAACAGCAGAATTCTGGTATTAAAAAATTGATTTTAATAAAATTTCATTTCAAAGCCTGGGCTTTTGATTTTTAAATCACTTGTAATAAAACAAGGAGGGTGGTGCCTAAGTGTTTGGACTGTCAGGATAAACACACTTTAAATGAGTGATCCACAGTAAACACTCAATAAAAGTTAATTTTCTTCTATCCTTTATAAAATATTTTGGTATATTCTTGTGGGACTTTATCCCTAAGAGAACTTTGGCAGTATTATCAGGAGTTGAAGTAACGTGTATGAAACTTGTCTTGTTTTTGTTGTTGTTGTTGTTGTTGTTACTGTTAATTTTAGAAGAAACCAAAGACACAGAGGCTCCCACAGCACCTCAGAATAGCCAGTTAACGTGGAAGCAGGGCAGACAGCTGTTAAGACAGTGAGTAATGGTTCATTTTCACCTTTCTTTAAGGATCTAGGTATGAAAGTGCTTCTATTCAGTCACTTTGCAAGTGAAAATTATTTAATGATAATGGGACAATGTGTATAGTTTTCATATTGCTTCTTTTTTGTTTTGTTAGATGCTTGGATCTTTTTAAAGTTTTGTTTCCTCTGAATGTTTCTCTAAACATTTCTCAGAATGATGTTTTTTTCTTATTTATGGAGTAGGATGTCATAAAGACTAGATGTCTTGAAGACGAGAACAAAAATAGGGAGTTCATACTTACAGACATTCTCATTTCCATCACTGGAAAATTTACATATTTCGTTTTAAGTGAGATTGTGACTGGCTTAGAGAAGCAATTTAACTGGTTATCAGAAACTTTTCAGAAGTGGCTTGCTAAATCCTGCTTCTACTTGAATCTTTAAGGAAGCTTTTTTTTTTCGAGGAACCTTTTTGATGTTTGAATTCTTTGCCGTATTAGAAGTACTTACGTGGCAAATATTATTGTCTTATCTATTTGTTCTTTTCCCTTGTATTTTGAAAACTTTGGTACTCGCATATTACTGAAATCTTAGGTAATTCAACTTTCTCAACTCTAGGCATCTTTACCATCGCTTCAGTAACCCAGTGAAGTATGGTCACACCCTTGATCTTGTTATAACCTAGAACTGCCCTACCTCTGGAATATTCCTTGATCATATTCCACTTTTCTTACTCCAGTTCCCAGGTTATTTGTCCTCTGACCTTTGATCTTTAGATCCTTGACTGTTTCATTTCCCTTACCTCCTTTACCTATTGTTGGTTTAATTTTTTTTTTTTGGCGGTGGGGTTTTTTTGTTGTTTCTTTTTGTTGTTTCCCTAGCTTCCACTTAGACCCCATGATCCTTTACCCTTTTGCTGGTACCCTTAACTTTCCTGCTGCCCACTCCTTACCCCCACCACCAGTCATTTTACTATACCTACCTACAGTATCCCAGCCCTAATGAGTCTTACTGTCTGTTGCTTCTGTTTCTAATTAATTCTTAGAGAAAAATCACAGAATTGTGTGAATGCCATTACACATTCACGGTTTCCTGTCCAAACATTGCATAGAGCCTTTTTCCATATCCCTGGTCATCTCCTGCTCCCATTGCCCTCAGTGGATATTCTGAACTTTTACCACATCTCAGCCCATTCTCCCTTACTCTCATTAGAGCACCTCAAGCTCTACTTCACTGAAATCATGAAGGCTATCAGGTGAGAACTGTCTTCACTTTTTGCTTTCCTTTCTGAAAATGTATTTAAACCTCATATTCATCATCTCGGTTTCTAATGTTCCATTCAAAGAAGTGTTTATCAATCTGGACAGTTAGTGACTAAAACTCACACAAACTTCAAAAACAGATTACTGTCTGGAAGGATGCTGGGATAGCTAGCAGAGTTGAGGGAAGTGCTGATTAACTGAGTGTTAGAAACTTAAGAGCTAGTGTATCACTGAAGATTTCTCAGGGACTGGAAACACCCAGGATATGTTCTTACTCTCTGGTGTTCTACTCCTCTGTGTATCAGTTTTATTTTCTACTGAAAACCACTTTTCTCCAGGTGGCAGGGGATCCCTTATTTTAGTCAGAATAATTTCTGAGGATTGGATTTGTCTTAACTTGATCAAATAACTGCCCACGAGTCAGTTATTTTTACCTGGGTTGTTTAAGATCTTGACAGTTCTTTTAGACCACATGGCTAGAGTGTGGTGGGAGTTTTTTTCCTCAAAAGAGGATCGCGTTTTTTTAGAAGAGTATGACGGCTATAGAGAAATCAGTTGCACAGTATTTCTCTCATAAATGCCTAATCCCATTGCCTGGCTTTATATTGTGTCTCTTCTCATTTTTCTGTAACAGTAGTTTATCTCCATAGTCTTCCTTATTCATTTCTCAACTGTCTAGTTTGGTTTCCATTTTGATATTCCCCTGAAGCTTCTATCACAAACATGTTTATGAGAACCTTTTTGTTCATATTGATCTTTTGGAAATATTTGACATTAACTCTTCATTTCTTTTTGAAACTCTGTTTTTCTTACTTTCATGAAACTACTCTCTGCTTTTTTTACCCTCATTTCTCAAGTTCTTTCTTTTAATTTTCCTTTGAGTTTCTTATTCTTCCAGCCCTTTAGATGTTTGTGTCCCCAGGTTTTGTTTTTACTTATGCTTTTTCTCTGGGTAACTTCATTTAAATCCATGGCTTCAAATATCTCCAAACACTAATGACTCCCAAATCTGTACACCCAGTCCAGTCCCTTCTGAGCTTTTGACCTTCTTACCATTGTGCCTAATAAATGTTACCACTTTCATAGATACTACTTGATTATTTGATAGGTACCCTCTAAACCATATTCTGACCCTTTATTCTTTATTTTATTCAGTAGAACCACCATGCAACCATCCCAGCTAGAAACCTGAAAATTTTCCAAAATTCTTATATCTTCTTTTATTCTACTGCCATATTTACTTGTGTACCAAGTCACTAAGATATTTTATTTTTCTCACATTTCTCCTCTTCTCAAGTTTTAATTCTTGCTGTTAGTGTCCTAACCAGTCTCCCTGTCTTTAGCTTTCACTTAAAAATCCTCTATTATTTTGTCAGCAACATATAAAAAGAAACAAAAAAGGCTTCTTTTTAACATCTTCCCTTAGCCTGTCAAATACTTTAGGAAGAAATTTTAAAATTTGTCACACAAAGCCGTTCATGACCCATTATCTATACTTATGTCATGATTCAGTCCCTTTCTTCTTTTTGAGTCTCATCCTAGATCCTCGGTTAGGTACCCTGGTTTAGATAACAAGGAAAGTTTGAAAACCGCGGGACTGTAGGACTGCTATAAGACCTTAGATCCTAGAAGGAGAACTAATCTATCCATCAACCTCTGGCTAAGAGCCAGGGTTTAAACGTAGCATGTCATTGTTCTGAGGTTTATTTCTGTTCATCCTTTACCACTTTCTGGAATTTTTTTTTTTTAAGTAATATATATCATCAACTGCTAAAAGTTTTTTAACGCTCTAGGTCTTTTTAGGCTTCAGGATAATTGGCCCTTAATTAGTGTTAGCCATCTATATGCTTTTTAAATTAAACTGTGGTTTGTAATCAGCCTTTTTTTTTTTTGTAGAACTGGAACTAGTCTAGAGAGAAGAAAGTTATTGAGACAAAGGAAGAGTAAATTTTATAGGATTATGGATTTTTCTAAAATCTTTGATGTGATTTTGATTTGACAAGATTGCATGTATTAGCAATATGTGGGATTTAATATTTTTAATTTTCTCTTATAGATATCTTCAGGAAGTAGGTTACACAGATACAATATTAGATGTACGGTCTCAGCGGGTAAGATCATTACTTGGACTATCTAATTCAGAACCAAATGGATCAGTAGAGACAAAGAATTTAGAACAGATCCTGAATGGAGGTGAATCTCCTAAGCAAAAAGGACAAGAAATCAAAAGGTATGACCTATACTTATAGGTTAACATTGTTTATATAGCAGGTATTGTGAATTTCTTTAGCTTCTTGTTATTGCTATTAACAGTTATTGAAGCATGTAGAGTTCAGATTTAAAGATTCCTTCCCGCCCTGCAAATGGTACCATGGACAAAGAAACTTTTTATTTAGGTGCTTTTTAAATTTATTTATCTTGGGGCTTCCCTGGTGGCACGGTGGTTAAGAATCCGCCTCCCACTGCAGGGGACCTGGGTTCGAGCCCTGGTCTGGGAAGACCCCACATGCCGCAGAGCAACTAAGCCCGTGTGCTACAACTACTGAGCCCCTGTGCCACAACTACTGAAGCCCACATGCCTAGATCCCATGCTCCGCAACAAGAGAAGGCACCGCAATGAGAAACCCACGCACCATAACGAAGAGTAGCTCCCGCTCGCCACAACTAGAGAAAGCCCGCATGCAGCAACAAAGACCCAATGCAGCCAAAAATAAAATAAATTTATTAAAATTATATAATAAATTTATTTATCTTGGGACTTCCCTCGTGGTCCAGTGGTTAAGACTTCATGCTCCCAATGCAAGGGGCCTGGGTTCTATCCCTGGTCAAGGAAGTAGATCCCACATGCCACAACGAAGATCTCGCACGCGGCAACAAAGATCCCGCGTGCCGCAACTAAGACCCGGTGTAGCCAAATAAATAAATAAATTTTTTTTAAAGATTTATTTATCTTAAGTTTTGATGCGAAGAGAATGACTGTAGTTCTGAAATAGGTTTAAAATTAGAGAGTGATTTCATGTAGTTCAGAGTTATTTTAATGTCTTGATTTTTAAATTTTTGTTAGAGTATTTTCAATAAATTATACTACTATATAATTAGAATAGTAATGGTTGTTTAGACACTAGTGTTAAAGAAACAAGGCTTTGCATTGTGTTTGGACTCAGAAAGCTACCAGGTATACTTTAAAATTTTAATGTCTTTATTGATAGAGTTCACATACCATAAAGTGCACCCACTTGAAGTATATGAGTTTAATAGTTTTTAAGATAGTCACAGAGGTGTTCAGCCGTCACCACAATCTAAGTTTTGAAAATTTTCATTACTCCATAAAGAAACCTCGTACTCATTAGCTACCACTCCCCATTCTTTCCCATATTCCTCCCACTCACCAACCCTAGGCAACCATTAATATACTTTCTGTATCTATAGATGTGCCTATTCTGGATATTTTATGTAAATGGTTATTTTGTGAGTAGCTTCTTTTACTTAGTGTAATATTTTTAAGATTCATCCATGTTATAGCATATGTCAGTAATTCATTTCTTCTTACTGCCAAATAATATTCTTTTCTATGGATATACCACATTTTGTTTATCTATTCCTTATCCAATTGATGGGCATGTTGATTGGTTCCACATTTTGGAATAATGAATAATGCTACTTTGAACATTGGTCCGCAGGTGTGGACATATGTTTTCAAGTCTCTTGGGTTTATACCTAGGAGTGGAATTGCTGTGTCATACAGTAACTCTGTGTTTACCTTTTTGAGGAATTTCCAAACTCATTTCCAAAGTGGCTGGACTATTTTACATTACCATCAGAAATGTATGAGAATTCTAATTTCTCTACATCCTCATTAACACTTGTTTTCTGTCTACCAAATACACTTTTGATTATAGTACAGATTTGATAAATGCAAGTTGTCAAGCAGATGGAACTTTCTTTTCATTTTTTACCATTAGATATTACATTGAATTACATAGGTTGGAACGACAAAGAAAAAAGAGTGGAAAAAACCAAAATGAATTCATTAGTTTGGTTAGAGCTTAAGAAGTTAATAATATGTACAGTTTATAAACTAGCATTGTTTCATACCTTAGATACATTTTATCTAAGATACATCATGCAGTTATTTAAAGACTTTCAAGTTAACATAAGCCTTTAGTTTACGGGTTTTATTTCTGAGAAATAAGGTCTCTTTAATAAAAACAATTTGACATCTAACAGAGCCCTTGTTTTCTTTACTCTGGATTTCAGGAATCATAGAGCTTTCATAGCTTTAGAGAAAAAGCAAGGATATTACTATGTTATTTTAAACTAAACTTGTCAGCTAACCAGGCTAAGTAGTTCTTAGGATTTATAACTACTTTAGAGGAACACAGTTTACTATATCACACCTGAATCTGAATTAAAAATCCACAACAGACTGTATCTTCTCCTTGTAAAGCTTCTTCCCTTTGCAAGATTTAGAGTTCAATAGTTTTTTTTTTCTGTTGTGGTAAAAAACACATAACATGAGATCTATCTTAATAAATTTTAAGTGTACGGTGCAGTGTTGTTAACTGTAAGCACAATATTGTAGAGCACTTCTCTAGAACATTTTCATCTTTCATGACTGAAACGCCATACCCATTGAATAGCAACTCCCTATTTCCTCCTTCCCCCAGCCCCTGGCAAACACCCTTTGACTTTCTGTTTCTACGAGTGACTACTTTAAATACTTTATATATATTTATATAATATATGAATACTTTATATAAGTGGAATTAATACAGTATTTGTCCTTGTGTGACTGGCTTATTTCACTTAACATAATGTCCCAAGGTTCATCAGTGTCATAGCATATGACAAGATTTCCTTCTTTTTTATGGCTGAATAATTATTGAATGTATTCACCACATTTTCTTTATCCATTTATCCGTCCACAGACGTTTAGGTAATAATTGTTTTTAATCAATGTGATTTCCTTCTTAATGAATATAGCTGTATATTGCGAGTCTGTACAAATGTAGGTGTGTATGGTTCAGCTATGATCAGGGCCTTTGAAAATTCCTAAGAAATACGAAAATGACCTAACATGTTGATAGAGGTGTCAACAAAAAGATGTTTATCGTATTCTCATTTATAACAATAAAAAATTTGAAGCAGTCTACATGTTCAACAGTAGAAGAATGGTAAATTGTAGATCATATTATTAGAGACAGTATGCTTAATGGTTTAGAATGGGAACTCTGAAGACAGACTGGGTTTGAATCTGGACTTTGCTGCTTACTAGCTGTGACTTTGGGCAGGGTACTTTACCTTCCTGTGCCTCAGTTTCCTCATTTATAAAATGGTAATGATAGGGTTGATGTGAAGAAGAAATGAATTAATGTAAGGCATTTGGAACAATGCTTGGTGCATAATAATAGCTATGATGAAATATTGCTTATCCAGTTGAAATGTGACCCAATCAAGAGTAATATTTACTAGATTCTACTGAGTAAATGTCATTGTTGTCTTTCTTGGTTTATTCTTTGGTTTATTGTAGGGGGATGTTGTGGGTGTGTAGTGTATCATATCACACAGCCTCCACCTTATAAGGATTCATTGGGGGAGAGAGTTCTCATAGGTCTTGTAACTGAAAAGCTGTGCTGCTTCTTAGTGATTGGTCTGATTTACCTTTGAACCTCCAGTAGTTGCTCTCTTTCTTTTTACTCTGTTTGGAATCTTGCCATATTTGTGGGTTTCCCTTATCTCTAGAAAACACTGACTCTTTTTTACCCTTTTACTTACGAACCTTACTCTTGACTTCATTCTGTTTTCCCTTCATCTGGATATATAATTTTAAAAATTCTGTTGATTGCTTTTCATTGAATGAGAAAGGATAGTAAATAGTTGGCAAAGAAAAAAATTATTATAAAATTCCATAGATGTAGATGTCCACTTAAGCATGTGGATTAAAGGCAGATTTACTTGTGTGCCTTCTGGAACCTCTGTTAAAATATCAGTTAAAGACATTTTAAGACACACTGATTGACACATAAGGACAAAAAATTGAATATATAGAAAGAATGAGAGGATATACTGTCCATTAGATAGGGAGAACTTAATAATTTTGGAAGCTGGAAAGAAGAAAAGGAACAAGCCAATTCAAGTCCCAAAATGCCAGTAAAGTTCCAAAAGCTAAGGAGTTAGAGGTATCAGGTACATTTGGAGTCACGTTTAGAGGGGATTATTAATAGAGAATTAGTTTCAAGTTTATGTAAGAGGCAGTTAGAATCTTAAACCCCCTCTTTAATCCTGTATAGCCGCTTGAACACCCCTCCCCTATCCCAAAGAATGGTGGTATATTTTCTGGTGAATTCCAGTGATTTCTGATTTCTTAAGAAAACAAGCAACTGTAGGGTGGGCTACTGTACTGAAAACAGGAGGATTATCTGAAAATCTCTAGCTGAGCAGTGAGATTCCCTGTTTCCTTCTACTTGGCTTCAGGTATGTTGGCAGCTGGTCTTAAATCCCTTTCAGGCAGGAATATGATCACATTAATAGAGAAGACCTTATGATCCGACAGTTGGGATCTGCCAGTGAAATGGCTGGGACTCTGCCCTGTTGTTATAACAGAAGTGTGAAGCTAGCTACTTTGACAAGCCTCACCCATGTACACGATATATCCAATTAGTTTTTCTGTGCCTCACTGTTAAATATTAACAGTTAAGGAAAGACTTTAATATGAAAATTGGAGACCAAAGGAACCAAACATAAAAAAGGAACTCAGAGAAAAGAGGGAGCAGAAGACTTTCAAAACTATAATTACTCTTCTGAGAGGACTGAGAGAAGATAACACATCTATAAAACAGTAATATGTTATTGTATAAGGTTCAGTAAGAGATCAGAAAAGAGCTAATAGAAATTTAGAAGTGTGATTTAAATAATTTTCATGTAAGACTTGGGAGATAAAAGACTCTCCCAGAAAAGAGAAAAGGGAAAAAAAGTAAGACTGAAAAGAGAGGAAAATCTAAAGATCAGTCCAAGAGGGACAACATCTGAATAGGAGTTTCAAAAAGAGAGAACAGGTAAACTGGTGTTGAAAAAATTTTTTAAAGAGTAATTAAAAAAAATTCTTGAATATATTTATAGAATGTGTTTCCAAGGATGTTTGTTTCCACATTGAAAGGATTTCTCCCAGTTACACTATAAAGTGAATTAAAAAAAATCCATACAAAGGCCATCATCGTGAATGCTAAAAAGAAAACATCTCAAGAGAAACAGCATGGTAGCTTGCAAGTAGGGCAAAGTCTCAGACCCTTCACAGTCCATGGTTGCTTTAATTTCCGTTTTGCTAAAGACTAATGACGTTGAGCATCTGTGTATGCCATCCACATATCTTTTGATACAGGATCTGTTTGAATAATTTCCCCATTTTTTCATTGTTTTATTTGTTATTGTTGAGATTTAAGTGTTCTTTATATAGTCGTTCATTAAATGTGTGACTTGCAAATATTTTGTCCCAATCTGTAGACTTTTCTTTAAATTCTCTATAGTGTCTTTCAAAGAGCAAAAGTTTTTAATTTTGGGCAGTCTGATTCATCTGTTCTTTCTTTTATTGATTGTGCTGTTTGACTTTTAAACCTTGTACGTGTATTGTTGTGATCAAATACAGTTTTTAAAACCTGAAACGTGAGTTCTCACTTTAGAGACAGGAACTTCTATCCAAGGAACCATAATACTTTATTAAAGTTCAAAACAAAACTCTCATGTCTTAAATTTTTTATTTTTCTGTCATTGAAGTGCCAATTTTGTCAAATATTTTCTTTGCCTTTCATTTAATCCCCAGATATCGAGACGTATTACTAATGTTGAACTGAAAAGTATGTGTTTTGTTATTGTGGTAGTTTTTTGTTTGTTCTTACTAATTTGCACTTGAAAAACACATCTCTTTCTACATTCAGTGTTGATACAGGTCCTTGAACCATGTGCTGGATTAGGCAGAGTATAATAGACCTATTAAAACCCTATGTCTGGGATGAAGTGAGAGTGGCATGGACATATATATATACACTACCAAATGTAAAATAGATAGCTAGTGGGAAGCAGCTGCATAGCACAGGGAGATCAGCTCGGTGCTTTGTGACCACCTAGAGGGGTGGGATAGGGAGGGTGGGAGGGAGATGCAAGAGGGAGGAGATATGGGGATATATGTATATGTATAGCTGATTCACTTTGTTATAAAGCAGAAACTAACACACCATTGTAAAGCAATTATACTCCAATAAAGATGTTAAAAAAATAGTCTGAATTGTATTATATCCTTAATTTGGACTAAGAACCAATCAGGGAGGGAAAAAACCCTAACTTTTAGACTATTATTCTTTTTGTTACCATGTACTGTTCGTATTAGTAAGGATATTTGAGGTCATCTAGTTTAACCCCCCCAGTTTACAGGTAAAGAAGTTGAGGCCAAAAGGTTTAAGTGACTTGGCCAAATTCAGGCAGCTAAGTCAGTGGAAGAGTTGAGACTTTCATTGTGAGAGTCTGCATTCAGCTGAAGCTTTCACCGTTCTGTTGCAGCCTCTGTTTTTAGACATTTAAACAACTATTTGAAAACCTTTTTTGTACATAGAGGAGGAATTCAGATTATAGTTTTAAAATGACTTCGTAAGTAGATAAAAATAGATTATCACTGTTACCTATTATATGAGTGGTTCTGAAACACTTCAAAGGTTTTTTTTTTTAAGTAGTTTTTCTTTTTCCCCCTTAAGTATTTATTTATTTATTTATTTGGCTGCGCCGGGTCTTAGTTGTGGCATGTGGAATCTTTTACTTGTGGCACGCAAGCTGTTAGTTGTGGCATGCGGGATCTAATAGTTTCCTGGCCAGGGATCGAACCTGGGCCCCCTGCATTGGGACCACCGAGTCTTAACCGCTGGACCACCAGGTTAAGTCCTGAAAGTATTTCTTTAGTATATTAATAATCCTGTTTTCTAGGTAAGGAAATCTGTAAAATGGATTGGAATGTTCTATATCTGATTTACCATAACTTTAAATCTGAGCATCCCGATAAAGTTCAGTTTTAGCTGTAAACATTTGCACCAAGCTGTAAGAGGTTGTAGAGCTATAAGAAATGCTGAGTTTAAGTTGCTTGCTCATGATGGCTTTATTTTGAGAAATAATAGCACATTTGAGTGCCTAATACTATAGGGTTTTTATTTTGATGCAGCAATTACTTAAAGTATTTTCATTGTAGAAACTTAACAACTGCTTTTATTGATAGATACTTTAACTGTAGAACATAAATGATCTTTCAAACATTTTTGTGTAGAATATTTAGATAATACATTATAAGTAAATTTTCATTTGAATCTCTCTACTACCTTCAAGTACTATTTTAAAATAGGAGACAGAAAGAAATATTAGAATTAATCATTGGAATATTTTGGTTCATCATTTTTCCTCTCTTACAGGCCTTCTGGTGATGTTCTTGAGACGTTCAATTTCTTAGAAAATGCTGATGACAGCGACGAAGAAGAGGAAAATGACATGATTGAAGGCATCCCAGAAGGAAAAGACAAACATCGGATAAATAAACACAAAGTAAGAATTCAATTTTCTATTCTTATTAGCTAAAATATATGTAGTCATGTATTTGGAATAGAAAATTTCAAGATGTCTTTCGTTACATTGGGAGTGATTGATCATTTATTATGTCACTTGGAAGTTTTATATAGTCAGTTCTTATTGAATTACCTACACATAGTACAAATTATTTGCTGTATTATAAATGGCAAGAAAGGGTCTGTTTTTATAGGACTAGTCCAGTGATTTGAAACTTTTTTTAAAAAGTTGCATCCTTTCCACTCCTGTCACAATTAAGAATCACTGCTGAAGTCTCTCTCTTCCTGTACAGTAAACAAGTGGTAAATTGTAACTGAAGTGGGGTGGTACTCCCACCCTGGGTGAGGGAGTAAACCAAGAATTGTAAATGTACGTGTCAACACTCATTGTTTGTTAAGGATTAATAAAAATTTGCTTTTGCTCATAACCTAAGAAACAGGTTTATGTATTTTAGTGTTGATGCGGGTTAGCTATAAGAGCAAAAGTAGATTAAATGATCTATGTGTGAATTGTCATAATAGTGTACAGTATTTCAAGTATGTTTTTTAAAAAAAAAAGTGGATGGGTTCTGTTGTGGTTCTTTGGGATTTTACAGTAATATGGGAAAAATGCCAGTGTTTCGCAGAAGCTTCTAGTCTATAAAAGCAGTTTTCAACCTTTCTGCCAAATTTCATGTGTGTAACACACTCATATGTGGAGCATAGGTGAATAGAGATTTTGATCCTTCCCTATTTTTTTGTTCTGGGAAGCAGTACTATAAATACCACAGCTGTTGACTTGCATTAATGTCCTTATTAACTATGCCATATCCTTATATGTTACGGACTGCCTGTGCAGTTCTCAGTGAATGAGGTCAATTCAACACAACATATTAGAATGTAAGTTAGTGCATGGGTCTTTTGGTACCTGTGAATCTATTGTAATTAGAGAAGTTCTTTGTAAGAATCATCATACTTGAAGATTAAGATTTTAACCATTCTTATTACCACATTGCTTGCATCACATTTTATAACAGTGTTCACACAGCACTGTTGACAACCATTTATCTAGGGTATAATTTGGGATTGGTGAACTATGTGGAAAATCTAAAATTTTGTATCTAATCTAAAAATGAGAGTGCAAATGTAAAGATAATTGTGTGAAAACATAAAGGACTCCTTTACAATTTAGCATAAAGGTAATTCTTGGCTTATGTTCCATTTACAGATAGGTAATGAAGGTTTAGCTGCTGACCTAACCGATGATCCTGATACTGAGGAAGCACTGAAAGAATTTGATTTTTTAGTGTCTGCTGAAGACGGTGAAGGAGCTGGAGAAGCACGGAGTTCAGGGGATGGCACAGAATGGGGTAAGGTGATAAAGAAATGGGGGTGGGAAATCATCTAGCCCTTAAAGTTGTATTTTATTAAATATAATATGTGGAATGTAGTATATCTGAACGTATGGTGGCAGTTAAACTGAGAGCAAGGAGAAGAGTGGTATTGAATAATTTCAGAGTATTTTGCACCAATTTATTTAGATTTGGTGACTAAACTTTAATATATGGCTTTTGGTGGATTTTGATTTTTTGAAATTTGTCTTGATTTAAAGTTGAAATATTTAGTCAATTTAGAGATCCAATTCCTTTCTTCTTAGCAGATTTTTTTTTAAAGCATGTATGTAGTTTTAAACATTCCTATGATTTAATTTGGTAATGAACCTGGGTTTCAAGAAGATAACTCTTTTCAGTATTGCTGTATGGTATTATCTGATTTATTGCTAGGAAGTAATAAATCTACTAATCTTGAATTATAGCTCTATATTGAGCAAGATTTATTGAAGTATTAAACTTCATTACATGTAATATTCAGTGTACAAATGCATTAGAGCCTAGCCTTTGGAAGTGATACCTACTGCTAATAATAATCCAGCCATAACTAAAAGGGATAAAACAGTTCTATTTATACAGGGTTTAAAAACCCCATTAGAAAGTAAAATAAAAGTGTACAAAGTATTTTAAGTTAATAGCTGAGGTCCAGTATGTTATTCCTATTAAAAATGTTCATTTAATCATCATTTAATATCAACACGTTACCTGGTAGGGAGAACTCAAATTGTGTTTACAGAGCTTTATTGGAGAAGGTTACTAAGTACCTTAATGCATATTTCACATGAATACCAAAGTTGCTTAGTTACTAGCAAGGGGAATTATCACTAGATTTTTATAAAGTACTTTGGTAATAAGGAAACACACTTGGATTTTTTAAAAATGCCTCACTTATATATTGAAGCTGAATATTGCTAACAGCAGGAGAGACAAGACCTAAGAGATAATGTTTATTGACTATCCTGATACAAATTGAGTACTTAAAAGATCTGAATTTTGTTATCAGCTTTCTCATTGTTTATGATTCTCAAGCATTGTTTTCAGATCTTTACTTGTCTTCTAAGGGGAAAGAGGAGACATACTAATTGAAAGTATTAAAAAATTCCACAATTACTTTCTAGACTTCGAATATACACTTTTGTACTTACTATTTGAAAATAGCTATGTTATAGAAATTTTCCCTTCTTAAGAATTAGCTTTGCTCAAGAGCAAGAATTAACCTTGCTCCAGAAAAATAAAAGTATGTTTTCTTCTAACTTCTCTGTGCAACCCATTCAAAGTTGGAAATACCTTATTTTTTTCCGAAAGTTTCTAAAATACTGTTTATTTTTTTCTGGATTTTAAAATAATTATATAAATATATTTAAATTGTATAAATACATAATTATTTTATAATTGCTGTGTTTTTTAGGAGGTTTAGAACGCACAGATACATGTGAAGAAGAAAACTAAAAATCACCTGTAACACTGCTATATAGAGAGAATCATGGTTAATATTTATATCTTTATTTAACAAGGATTTTGCTGCGTGCTGATATATAAACCACAGTTTCCACTTAATATATTATTCTTCCGCAACATCATTTTCAAAAACTGCATAGTATTCTTGATGGAATATGTTCCACTATTTCTTTAACTCTGCTGTACTGTTGTACATTTAGATTATTTTTATTAAAGAAAAAAACGATCAAAAGCAGTTTTCAAACATCTGTATAGCTAAATCTTGGCACATATCCATTCCTATTTTCTTCACCTAAAATTGCTGGAAGTTTAACTGTCCATCAGAAGAATACATAAAAATTTCAGGAATGTAATTTGTATAAAATGGCATTATTTCTATAATCAAAGTACTATATTATGTGCAGTTGATTGTCCTTCTGTCCAGAGACTTCTGGCTGTAGAGCAGAGTTTCAAGTGAGGACCTAATTAGTGTGAATGACAAGTGTCGATACTTTATTTACTTTTACTGTTAATATTTGAGAGTGACCTGAATCTTCTTGTGTAATTGGAAGTAACCGACAAAGTCTCTTCCTTCCGGACAAGTCTAAAACACCTTTAAAACATTTTAAGTTCTTGAGAAGGAAAGGATTCTGTTAAGAACAAAATGGTTCAAGTAGTTTCTTTCCTTAAGAAATGAAAATTATCAAAGGATCTATGCAGTGATTTTGAATTTATCATTTTTACTCAACAGGTGTCATACTCAGTTTTTTTCAAAACAAAGAGGCTGGATATACAAATACCCCTTTATATTTATTTAATTCATTTACTTAAAATTTGAATTTACTTACAAATGGGAAGGTGATGCTTTTCAGATAAATTACTTGGTAAAGGACACAGTTGTTGTTGTTGTTGTTTTTAAAAGTAAATAGTCTGTCATAATGAAACATCCCAGTATTCACCCACATCGGATAATCTATGTTATTTTTTATTTTGTATACTAGCAGTCTACTCGGGTACCTAATTTTGAATCCTTTTATCCTATGAAACCACTGCTTTTAGAAAGCTTTTAAATCTTTTTCTTCTTCTGTCATCTACATTAGGTACTCTGGGTTTAATTTTAGTAGTTTTTACTTCTTGGCATAATCAGAAATATTGTGAGCATTTCTAATTTCGGTATTTCTCTCATGGAGACTAGGCATTTTAAGGTTGTTTAGTTATTGTCTCCTACACTTTGAAACTGTGGTCTGTAGAATGTATAGGACTACAAAATACCAAATGTTTGTATTTAAATATAATGAATAAAGTACTGAATATTTGCATAAAGTTAGTTACCAATTTATGCTATATTAAGTAGATTTGTATAATTCCTTTGCTTTGGTAGTTAGAATCACCATAACAAAATTTTAGGCCTTTGTGGTTTTGAGTTGTCAAGGGTCATTTTTTTGGTGCATATTTGTGTTTTCTTGTAAACAAGAAAGTTCCCGCAACTGATTCAACCTCATTTCTTGGTATTTTTTTTTCCCCCTAGATTTTTTAAAAACAGAATTAATATGTAGAAGATTATGCTGCTTCTTCCCTTTTGCTCTTAACTATTTCTTATAAGTAATATCAAATCAGCTGTTACCTACCAGGCAAGTTTCAGGATGTTTGTGCACATATGCATTCACCAACCTTTTCTTTGCACTGCCTTAAGTTTACCTTTGTTTTCTAGATTTGAGTTTACCTTGCAAGTAGTATTTGTATTTTTCTTAAGCTTATCCTTTTTTATTCCCTTTGCTTTTTCACTTCACTACACTTTGCTACTCCAGTTAGAGCTATTCACAGATTTATTTTTCTACAAAGGTCTTTTAAAAAACATATTAAACTTTACTGTTTTATCTAACTTCCAGTGTAAAGTATATACCACTTAAATTTTTTGTTGTTGTTTCTATGAGGTTTAACAAAGTTTGCTCAAAATGTGTCCATTTGTCACTTTTAAAAATAAGAATTGTAAGCTTTATTAAGATGAGTACAAGCGATTCTTTAGATCACATTTTTTCTTAGAGTATTTGATAAAGTGACAGAACGGATTCCTGATATAGCATTGTTTTCATGATTAGAGTACATGAAAAGTGGATTTTCTATTTAAATCATTATTACAGCTGTATTACAAACAGTATTACAGTTTGCAGATTTGACAAATAATCGTGTAAATTTCAGGCTTGAACAACCTAGTTTCAGGTAATTCAAGTTAGCAAATTTTTGGATTTAGCTTTTTACATACTGACTACCTAAGATCATAGTACCGTAAGGGAGAAAGTGATGACAATTATAGTAGGAAAAGCTCAAGGTACAGTAAATTGAATTTCTGTGTACCTTTGGCTTGCGGGATCGTGGTTCTTCAACCAGGGATCGAACCCGGGCCCCGGCAGTGAAAGCACCAAATCCTAACCAATGGACTGCCAGGGAATTTCCCTGTGTACCATTTAAATATGAGAATTTTTTATGTTTACTTACATACAACTATCTATAAGGAAAAAAGGCTTTTTGTATGTCCACTGTATAGATGCAATCAGTGAGTCCTAGGGAGTTTATAAGGCTTGTAAGCCAGAATATAATGAGTTAACAAAAATTTCTAAAGTATGTTTTCTCTAAAATCTTCCTCTTATGTCAGTCTTCTTGATTGACTTAGCCTATGTGTTTTGGTATAATTTTTATTTAATAACAGGGTTAAATAAACTCTTAGTTCTTTAACAAAATGTTAAACTTCCTAATAACAGCTTTCAACTTAAACAGTAAGTTTAAAACTTAAAGGATGGAAAAGCCTTTAATGCCTAAAATAATTCGAATAGACATATTTTTATTCTGCTTCTTTTTAATGCTGTTTTTCCTTTAGTTTACTATAGGGTAAATTTATTCTAGGCACAAGTATTTACTTAAAACAAATACGGATTTGTTTATTCAGCTAAAATAGCTAAAGTATCATCCTTAGCAGATTTACAGCAATGTGTGTTTTCACTTCTCCATACTTTTCACTGCTTTTATCTTACCCTAAAAGTATCAACTCTTAAAAAGTTCTTCAGTGGAATTTGAGTTTTGTTTTTTTTGTTTTTTTTTTGCTAATCTTAGTTGTAGACCAATGGAAGAAGGTAATGAGATGTTGAACTGTTTGGGTGGGGTGGGGGCAGAGGTGGGATTCTCTGAATGCTTTGTATGGATTATTCGAAACATTGTAGTTTGGAATATATGTATGTATTATATTGGACTAGAATGCCTCTCCATTAGTACAGTTATTTTGTGCATGCAGAATCAATGTGACAGAAGGTGCATGAATATTTTCATCAATAAAATGGCACTGACCTTTCTAGCTTGCACTTTTATGAGTAGTTCGCATGTAATTCATTCATTTGCTTTTATGATGCTGGCTGAATAATTTTTTATTAACATTTTTATAAAGATGCAGTGATCTATTTTTGTATAACATTAGATTTCTAATGTCAGTCCATTGTAAGAATATCAGTTATTGAAAGAATAATAACCTTCAAATTTGTGATTCATAGAAATGAAGCACCATTTAACTTTTGTTAGTGGTATTAAATGTTTAGAAACTTACTAGATGAGCTTTTAGAGTTTGAGTTGTGAATACCAAAACTGAGACTGCACCTTTAAAGTACTTTGAATATATGCTATTAGTACATTTTTATTATGATTATATAAAGCTATAACAGTTTACTGCCAACAGCTTGCATTGCCAACTGCTGATTTTTTTTCTTTTAATAATATGCTGCATGTAGATAAAGATGACCTCTCCCCAACTACTGAGGTTTGGGATGTAGACCAGGGACTAATAAGTAAACTGAAGGAACAGTACAAGAAGGAACGAAAGGGGAAGAAAGGGGTAAAGAGTAAGTGCAGATTCTATTATAATTTTTGTATACCAATCTTTGAGAAAAAAAAATTCTTCAGTTCTGATTTTTTTGTCTACTTCTTTTTGTTTTATAAAGGGGGCAACTAACTTTAAACTTTGTCTGTTGTATAATTGAAATTTATTTGAATGTAATTTAGGTTGTGTTATTGATCAAGTGGGAAATCATTTTAAATATGTGGATAAGGATGAAGGAAGAATTTCAGGGTTTTTGTCTGTATTTTAAGCTTTAAAAAGTTTACCAAACTGTAAGGAATATTGGCCTTGTGATGAAAAATAATAGAAATCTGTTCAAAAGGAAGAAAGTATAACTTTCTGTATTGTTGATACATAGGGTGTTACTGCTATAACCAGCTCATGTCCAGGTTACATTTCTTAGTTTCAGAATTCCAAAATACAGTGAATAGGAAAGCCCTTTCCATAGTTTGTGCTTTCTGGCCTTAATCCAACTACAAACAACAACAGTAGCAAAAAAAAAGCTCTCCTAGGCAGTATTTTCTTGGCTACTCTGATGGAGTAAGGCCAGAGGAGAGGGTAGTGGTGGCAGTAGGGTTTGTTTGGTCAATCACTGAGTGTCTTTGGGTACCTCAGTGTATTTTTCACTGTTAATATCCTGACCAATGAATGTATTGTAAAAGTATAAATTTAGCTACAGCACATCTCAACGAAGTAATTCATTTCCATTTTGTGAATCAAGCTTAAGAACAGTCGCATGAAAATCATCTTCAGACCTATGAGTATTAAATGGAGAAACTGAAGTTTAGTTTTGGGGAACTTTATTTTGAACTGGCCATTGAATCCTGCCAGTCTAAATTTTTTGACTGTGTGTAGGAGAAAACAGTAGACTTCAATGGCAAAAACCATGTAGGCATTCTTTCATATTCCTTTCTCTGGTGACAAATATATTAATTTATGAAATGGCAGTTGCAGTGGAAAAGGGTGTAAGTTTTCTTCAGTGAAGCAGTTTTTGAATGGTTTAATTTATTGTGGAGGTAAATAAGGAATTTGGGAGATTTTACGTGTTGTGCACTTTTATAACCTTATGCTTATTTATGTTATTGCATGTGAATAAAAAGATAAATTGTTCTCTAAGAAGTTTCATATTTTATGTTGAACTGCTTACCATATTTAAAAATGTTTAATGCTGGGCAGGGACTGTGTTCAGCTCTAACATCACTTACCTATATAATTAATGCATGTTGAGTATAAAAGTACTTTTGCATGATTGGCCATTTTAATATAGACACAATGACATTAGAATTTTAGGGTTTAGATCTTTTTTTTAAGAAATAGTTTATTTGAATATTAGATTACTTATTTTCTGTATGTTATTCATAAACTGACTTACCTGCTGAAGATTTCTTTAGAAAATGCTAGGTAGTATTGCTTTTAATTTAAAATATAGATACTCCATTTTTTCCCTGATAGAATGTGTTTAGATCTATACACATTTTTTTTTCTTTTTAACAAATTGAAGATTTGTGGCAACCCTGTATTGTTTTTTAGCAATAGAGTATTTTAAATTAAAGTATGTACATTTTTTAGAGACATAATTCTGTGCACAGTACAGTGTAGTGTACACATAACTTTTATATGCACCAGGAAACCAGAAAATTCATGTGACTCGCTTTATTGTGATATTTGCTTTATTGCAGTGGTCTGGAACTGAACCCTCAATATATCCAAGATATGCCTGTACCTTTTTGAGGTTTAGAAAGAAGATATAAGTCAACTTAAGGTTTTTTAGTTGTAGGTTTTACATTTTTCTAAAAAATGTTTTTTATTGAAAAAAATACCTGTTTAAGAACTATTAGAAACAGATGAACTGAAACTAAAGTCTAAAATCCCCATAAAATTGTAATTTAATTAATTTTCTTTAGTAGGATCATAATATGCAGTTTTGTTATTTGCCTACTTAGCTAACAGTTCATAGAAAATACCATTTCATGTCAATAAATATTCCACTGTATAACGTTTTCCAATTTCTTTATACCAAGCTACCCTGTTGTCAAGCAGAATATTGCAGAACCTAATATGTGAAATGGGTGAAAGGGAACTACTGTGATTAAATCAGGATCTGGAGACCTCACAGCCATGCCCTGAGGCTCTCATGTCTCAATACGATTTTATTACCAAAATGTGTACTGTGTTATTCAACCAGTCCCCTTTAATTTTGATTTTGTATCTGTTTTCTCAAAAAAAAAAACAAAACTAACTTTATATAGCCATAAAAATAGAACATACTTATGATTCAAACAATACAAGTAGTATGTAGAGACACAAAAAAGTAAAAATTACCTTCAGTCCTACAACTCAGATATTAATATTTGGCATATATTCTTCCAACTTTTTCTAAATGTCTTTATACATAAACCTCCTTTAACAATTTCCAACAAGAATATCATATTGTTTTTAATTCATTTTTTCGTAATTTTCATATTCATCTAAATAAAATGTAATTTTAGTGGTTATATAGCATTGCATTTTGTGAATTTAACCTAGCCTCCATTAGTTAATCCTTCAGATTGTTTCTCATTTTTACTGTTTTTATAAACACCAGTGCTTTTAAATTTACCCATGTATGTAGATATAAAGATGAGGTTTCCAACACTGTCTCAGGAGTGAATAATTAGGAAATAATAAATTATGTTTCTCTTTACACTTCCTTTGTGAATTAGTTAAATAAAAACTTTTTGCTCTTTAATATAGAGTTCACCTTGAAAATGTTGGCTCTGAATCCCTGCCATGGAAATAAATTTTTTTTTAATTGATGGATAATAAACTTAGGTCTTAATCCAGGTAGAACATCATGTTAATGCTAAGATACAATTTTACATGAAAAGATAATTCATGAATTTCCTTAGCATTCTTATTATCTATTTTTGTTGGGTTTTCTTCTGATATTTTTGCAGATGTGGCTTTGTATAAGTTAGAATAATTCATAAACTTTAGCCTTTTTTCTTTATTCCAAAATGTGAATGAATCACACCTGTTGGATCATAGCACTAAGTTTCTACAGAGTTTTTTCCAGCTTCTTAAAGGGAAGAAAATTATTTGCTAACTTTACCATATGAAATCAGATATAATCCAATCTAAATGCCTTTTTTTTTTAATGGGAAAAAAAGTGGTGAGAATGCCAACTGTTTAACTTTGTAAAGACTCAACCATGATTTGACTATTAAAAATGGAAAGACTTCTAAAATCAAGAGGCAGGAAGCTAATGTTTATCTATCTTCCAGTTTGTTCATTCCATTTCACCCTTCATTTTTCCCACCTAAGGCAAAAGAAAATAAAAGTGACATCCTTGCCTTGGACTGTAGATACAATTCAGTATTAATTTTCTTTTTCTTTTTCTTACTTTTTCTATTAGTATTTCTAAGAGTCAACACCGTGAAACTAAAGAGACTTGATACAGTTATTTTGGTCTTAAGCTTCAGAAGGGTTAAGCTTCCTTTTCCTTGTAACTTTTTATTTTGACATAACTTCAGACTTAAGGAAAAGTTGCAAGAATAGGGTAAAGAATTCCATGCACTTTCACAGTTTCTTTAAATGTTAACATTTTACTACATTTGCTTTATCCCTTCTCTCTTTAAATATGTACCTTTATTATTTTGAACAGTTCAGAAACTGAGTAAGTAGTAGACATGTTGCTCCTTAGATACCTTAGCGCATGTTACTTGAGCACAAACACATTCTCCTATATGACCACAGTACAATGAGGAAAATCAGGGAATTAAGTGATATAATACTGTTATCTAATCTAAAACTCTGTTTTCTGTAATCTTTAAATAATTTCTAAGCTTTCTGTAATTGGGAAAGGGAGTGAGGGGGGGTTCGGAATTAATCTTTTGTCAAAATCTTGGTTTGATAGGATTTTTCTAGCTTTCTATGGTCTCCTTTTTTGCAGTATTTTATGTTTCAGTAAAAACATGTAAATCAATAACAAAAATCACACTGTGTATAGCAACTGAAGTAAGGGTAAAGCATCTGAAATTTAGAACCTTTATTTAGAATATGAAGGAGGAGGGTAAAAATCTTTTAAGACTTTGGTATTTGTTTTGGTTTTTCAACATGGAAAGTTTAAATTGTGGATTGTAATATGTTTTCCTTTAATAGATAGTCTTATTCTTGCTTATTGTTATTCCTATGCTGTTTTATACTTATAAAATTGAGGCTTATAAAGAAGATCAGATTATTTCATGTCCTTTCTTCAAAAGATTTGTGTTTCAAAGATTCACATATAAATGAGCATCCCTGGATCATTTTCTAGTTTTCCTTTTTTAAAAAAAGTTTCATATTAGTATTTGTCATTTGCTATTCCAGATTCAGGATGACAGACTGTCAAGAGGGAATATAATATTTTTGTAAATTGTGACTTAAGTCCAATCATCTATATATTAGGCATTTTAGAACATTTAAGGTGAAATTATTATTTTGTAGCAATAACTTTCAGTAAGCCTATAAAAGCACCTTGGCACATACTATAAAATGACTGTGATGATTAACCTGCTTCTGTTTTGGAGAGAGTCCATAAAACTGTTCACTATTCTCTTGCATCAAATCAAAGACGAACAGTTGTTTCATAGTTAAGGGATATTATTTTCAGCTAAGAAACGCAGTTGTTTTATATTTCTGGCTTCAATTTCACACTTCTAAAACAGACCACTCTTCAACTCAGGTTTCTTTCTCTTTTTTTTCTCCCCCAAGAAAATAATTCAGGTATTTTCACAAGGGGGAGAAAGTATTTTGATGCTCTTTCAGTGAGGACACATTTTTAAACTGCAGAATCACTTTGCAGCTAAACTATTTTTTCCTTAATATTATGATGTCCTTTTTTTTAAGATGACATTTGTCATGTCAAAGCTTTCTTTTAATTAAGATGATAGAAAATACAACAGATCAAGCAAACATGACATAACTAAATCTTATTCTAAAATAAACTTATCTTCTCCAGATTGCCTGCTAAACATTTGGTTTCACTTCAGAATATAAGGCTGATTAACAAAGGGAGAACAGTAGATTGAGAAAGGGAAAACAGTAGATTCAGTTAAAAAAAAAAAAATTACTGTTTTACTTAATAGAGTCATGGAAAGATAGATTTCATGTCATGAGTGTGTATGTTTGTGAGTGAATTTAAAAACACTAACACACACACAAAAAAAATAAAAACAAAAACACTAACAGCAGTTGTCAGTCCATAGTTTGGCTTACACATGGCATACTGTTTTTCGTTTTCCTAGAATCTGTTTAGATGATTGTGCTTTTTTTTTTTTTGATTGTGCATTTGTATAGACTTGATGGTCGTGGTTAAGAGATAGATGGGTTGTTTTATTATTCATAGTGGTGAAAGGACAGTTTTTCTTGGTGTTACAATTAGAAAGAGTATTTCTTCTATAGATTAGAGTAATAATTGAGAATCAACTTTTGTTTAATACCTAATGAGTCTTCAATTATGCCGTTGAATATTTTTATAATATTATGTATAACATTCTATTACACTAATATGATTACAATTTTCTCATTATTGCTAATCAGACTTCAAATTTTTTATTTGAAATTGCATTTCATTACAATTACTGTATTTAGAATACAGGATAGATTTAGAAAGAGAATGAAAGAGCATTAAATGTAGTTAGTTGAAAGATGTTCTACAAAGTAGGTGCTAGATAGGACTGTTACATCTGGTTAAGAAATCTGCTTTCATCTTTTAGCAGTTTTTGAGAAACTAGAATTAAAGCAGGGACATTCCTATCTTTCCTAAACTTGCCACTGTGCCAAACAGAAACTAATGTTTGGCTATAGTATGCAAGCCAAAAAAAGTAATAATTACATAATTTGGGATCCTCAGTTTAAACATTAATTAACTTTCATGTTGTCTCCTGCTTTCCTTTTCTTCCATATTTCCCAGTCCATGTGTTCAGGAAGATATGACTTACCTGTAATGATAAAACTTTTTCTTGTCTTTATTATATTTAGCTATCATATGATGAAATTATTTATAAGTAATATCTAATAAAGTCAAATTTATGGTATACATAAGTATGATAAGAGTGAGCAGAGAAAGATCAACAAAGGCTCACAGAGGAGATGGAAGTATGTGCAGGAAGTATTCTCACCTTTCTAAGGGATAGGTAAGGACAGATATGACAAAATATGGTAGAAAGAACCTTGGTGAATATTGATACTATAGGGAAACTGCTCTGATTTGAAAATTAGGGAGATTTGTATTGTGGAGCACTGAAAGATGAGATTGGTTAGGAAAATAGGATCAGCGCATATGAAGCACATAATAGGGTTAAGTACAAGATTTTAGTTAGCTTTGATTCAAAGAGTGTTGAAGTGCTGTTTGTGGTTTCAGAGTAAGGAATGATATGATAAATGTGATAATTTTGGAAAACTAATCTAGCTGTAGTATTCAAATTTGATTAAAGACAAATGGAGCTGGAAGAGAGGAAAACCAATTAGGAACCTTCTGCAGTAATTCATAAGAATGCAAGCTTTGACTAGAATAAAGTCAATAGCAAGAAAGAGATTAATCTGAAGAATATTTTTTTATAATATGTTTTATTTATTTTTAATTTTTTAAATTTACTTTTGGCTGCATTGGGTCTTCGTTGCTGTGCGCGGGCTTTCTCTAGTTGCGGCGAGCAGGGGCTACTCTTTGTTGCAGTGCACGGGCTTCTCGTTGCGGTGGCTTCTCTTGCTGCGGAGCACAGGCTCTAGGCACACAGGCTCAGTAGTTGTGGCTCACGGGTCCTAGAGTGCACGGGCTTTAGTAGTTGCGACGCGTGGGCTCAGTAGTTGTGGCTTGCGGGCTCTAGGGTGCGCAGGCTTCAGTAGTTGTGACGTGCAGGCTTAGTTGCTCTGCAGCATGTGGGATCTTCCTAGACCAGGGATCGAACCTGTGTCCCCTGCATCGGCAGGCGGATTCTTAACCACTGTGCCACCAGGGAAGTCCCTGAAGAATAGTTTAAAGGAGGATTCTATTTAAAAACAGATCTCCCCCCCTCCTCATTTATAAGTTGAAAAGGAATTCTTAATGTGTGGGTGCAGGGCTTCCCTGCACTATGGAGCCCGCGAGCCACAATTACTGAGCCCACGTGCCACAACTGCTGAAGCCCACTTGCCTAGAGCCCATGCTCCGCATCAAGAGAAGCCACCACAATGAGAAGCTCGCACACTGCAACAAAGAGTAGCCCCTGCTCGCCGCAACTAGAGAAAGCCCACGAGCGGCAATGAAGACCCAACACAGCCAAAAATATAAATTAAAAAAAAAGAAAGAAAGAATAAAGATGTGGTTGCAGAATTTTAAGAACAGAAATCAAGTCAATGATGTTGGTACTCATAAGTGGGAAAGTTATAAAGGAGAGCTATTTTGTGAGAAAGGATAACATTCATCTTCTTTCATGTTGAATTTCACTGATGGTTAGATATCCAGTTGGCAGTTTTTCATTTATTAGAGAATTTGTTTACAGTCACTTCATTGTTGGGGAAAATCCTCAGATAATAACTGAGTTTTCTCCATTATAATTACTTTAGGAAATTCAGACTACTTGACATTTTGCGTACAGTAGAGTTGCTCAAGCGTTTCTAAGAAGCTAGGGATTACTGTGAAATAGAGTTAATAAATGTATAAGATTCCACCTATTTCCATTAAGCCTTATAATCTCACTATCTGGCATTCTGTTAGGGATACATAAATGAATGATAGTTCCTATAGAATTACTAATATTCTCATAGCCATAGTGAAATTTAATAATTATGTAGTCTAGTCCATTAATGTTGACATTAGTAAATAAGGTCATAAAGTGTGGCCTTGGATTTGCCTATTTTAATTGTTTTCACTTTATATTGACTATAAAGCATTTTCTTTTGTCTTTTCAAATTATTTTTTATGACATTCTTAAAACTATTTTCTTTCAAAATACATAAGAGAAATGATTCTCCTGTCATTTCTGAATTTCACAGTTTTAAAGAGATCCCACAGTACTGTAGATGCTACTGAGTTTTGCATATTTGGGCCTGAATTATCCATGCAACAGCTGAAATTCTCTCCTTAAACTTATGGCCTATGACAATGCTGACTTTTTATACTATGATGAGAAACTAAGAGAGCTCATGGGTAAATCAGGTTTTTCAAATTTGGGAAAAGTGAAAAAACATTTTGAGGAAAATTGGAGTTGATTTGTTAATGACATATTTGTGTGAATATGGCAGGAAAATATCCACATAAACACAGGGAAAGTTAATTGTTTGTTGCACCCTCATAAAAATCATTTGTACTAATTTCTTTGTTAATGTTTTAAAATAATGGATTATGTTGGAAAAACTCATGTTTTATTCTTTACACTGTTAAATGGTAACTAAAACACCAAAATTTTTTGTTTTAATGGTACCTTCTGTGTCTGTGAGCTTAGAACTTTGGTTGTGTGACAGAAGACTCAATTTTATGTATATATGTATCTCCACAGAAATAGTGAATATCTTAAATATTTAAATTATTCGGGGGGGTTGGTATGGAAAATTGAAGACATCTTTGATTATTGGAGATTTTTATAACTGGAACTTCTTAAAAATAGCCTATTTTATTAGTAAGTAGGTTTTTAAGGCTGCTAGCAAGTCAAGCGGTAGCTGTTACATGAACCTCTGCTGCTGACATTAATTTACAGGGGTCAACAGGACAAAATTCTACGACATGATAGCTGATCTGGGAGATGATGAGCTGCCCCTCATCCCTTCAGGATTCATAAATCAGTCTAGGTCAGCCTCTACTAGAACTGATCATGAAGGTGCAAGAGCAGAGGAAGGTACAAAATTTAGCTGTCATGTTTATTTACATTGCAGAAGACATTAATTCCAAATCACATCTCCTTAATATTATAAACTTGCTGCTGTTTTAAAATGATCAGTTTGTATGATCTTCAGAGAAGGTGTTGGGCAAGCTCTTGGTGTAATTGTCCTAAGGGATTTTGAAATTTTTGGCTTCTGTGTCTTTATAATTTTTTTGTTTGTTTTTGGTGTTAGGTGGAGTTGTTTCATATATCATTTCAAAGTACCTTTCTGAACTGTGACTTTAGCTTACAGTTCTAGTAGCAGAGAAATAGTAGACTTGAAATAGTACATATGGAAAAGAACTATTTAGTCATTTTGTCATATTGCTTACATTTAGTAACTAATAATAACTGTCACTGATTAGGAGACAACTAAGTGCCAGAGATTGTGCTTGGAACTTTACATGTATTATTTCTCTCTCTATATATAAAAAACAGTTGCCTGATATAATCATTTTAGAATAAGGCAACATCATTATTCTTTAACCTGGTGCTAGGTATATACTACTTGTAATGAATTTTCTAAAATTTGCCTAAATTAGAAATGTACAGAAAAAGAAAATACTATTTAGGCATTTTTTTCCATAATTGATTTTAGCTGAAGGTATGTAGATGTACTTGAGTAATTGATAAATCTAGGTCTAGATCATTATAATTGTAAGTAATGAGACTGAATTCTTACCAAAGGTTTATTGTGATATATAATACATATATATAAAGGATAGTCCATTATCTAATAATTTGGCATATAGATTGAATTTCACTGATATTTCTGCTTTTGCTCTGTAAGGTAATTTGATAGCCCAGTCAAAAAATTTTGAATACATCTTATGCTCTTCTAAGGGTTCTCTACTAGTACATTTTCCTTAAAATTAAATAATTTTGCATTTTCCTTTACAGTCAATCATCTCTGCATGCATTTACCACTCATCATAATCTAGGGATATTTGAGGAAGGATAAAGAAAATCACTAAAATAATAAAACCAAAACAAAACATATTAAAGCATGAAAAGCAACAGGAAAAGTAAAAATCTATTGATTTTTTCCTAGATCTCTTTCCCACTGTTAAGCTATTTTCCTGTTTTACTTTAGGAAGTATTTTCTAAAATGCATATACCAGCTCCATTATTCTTCATTTTATGCATTTAGTAATGGTTTACCAAACAGTGCATAGGAAAACTTGCTAAAATTTTTGTAGTTAACACTGTACATAAACTGCAGATTTTACAGCTTAAGGCAAGGCCGGATTAGCAGGAATTAGGGACCCTTTTAAATGTTTCAAACCAATGACCTATAGAAAAAAACAGTCAAGACTCATGCTACACAAAAACCAATTTAGAACTTGTATGTATGTTTGTGTCTAATTGTGCTTTTTAAAGAAAAAAAAGTAACTCAGTGATCTGACTATTAATAGTGGAAGGTCTAGGGGGTGGGAAGATAAGCATAACATTATTACACTTTTTAAAGGGTAAATATTATTAGAATTTGTTACTAAAAAAGATTCAAGTTCAGCTTTGACTTAGAGCTAAGAAGGGAACATTAGAGTTCATAATCTCTTATTTTCTGTGGCCATCTCCAACTTTATGCATTCCTGTTGAAGGCCATGTCATACCTCATTGTATAAAGAAAAAATATCTGTTTTCAAGGAGAGAAACTTATACACATTACAACATTTCAGACAATTTTTAGTTAAGACTTAAGGTATACCATGTTGCCACTGGCATGGATGGAATCAGTTACTGAGCTGTGTTCTTTAGATTTGATAAAATTGAAGGAGATAGGAAGAGTTTGATATGTGAGCTACAGGTTTCCTTGGTCATTAGTGTCCATAAAAAAGGAGGATTAATTTAAAAAGTACACAAAGGACCTTGTTGTAAGACCTCGTTTTGTAGACCCTAAGATTTCCGTAAAGGGAAATGCTAATATGATAATAGTTTTCTTAAATTGCTTGATGAAATCTTTTAGGCTATCTAATAAAAGGTATCATAATTTATATCATTAAAAACTGTTCCTTTTAATAATTTTTCTTTGAATTGCTAATAACATTTTTATGCTTATGTAATCATGTGCTATAGGTAATTATGTTAACATTAATAAAATGAATTTATAGAATAGAAATTAATTCCCTCTGCAAACAGACAAGGGCAGATAAATTGAGTATTTATTATGATTGCTATATGCCACAGTAATGGGTGATTGTGGAAAGGAGAAATACAGCTTAAAAGATTTGTTTCACCGAGATGTATATGTAGTAAATGCTGAGTGAGCAGGATAGCTTGCTATATATAAATGGATATATGTGTATAGAGATAGAGAACTGTAGTTATGTGATTAATTAGAAATTGGTATACTTTTTATTTAATACAATTAATCTAAAACTCTAATAAAACTAGCTAATATTGCTTAGACACTTCCCTTCACATGCTCTTAAATTGGCCAGTAACTGTTAAGAAATATCTCTGCAAAAAGAATATGTAATAATGCAGAATAATTAGTTACCATGTTAAAGTTACCAATACTTTATTGGGCATTTATCAAAAGTTCTGTTATTGAGTGTTTGTATAATTGTGAGTGGGAGGAATTGTGGCATTTTGTTCTAACTTGTCTTAGAAACAAATTCTGAGCTTAAAAGAAAAACATGTCCTTGTACTGGCTAAAAATGCTTTGAGAAAGTAATACCTAATGAATTTTATATAATTGTTCTTAAACATAATTTTAAACTATTGATTTTATAATTCTCAGCTGCTCTGGTATTACCAATAACTGCATACTAGATAGTGATAGGAAGGATCAGTGCTATAGATTATTTAGATTCAGTAGGTATAGTCATTATAAAATTAATTAAATACTACTATCCCTATGTGTATTTTCTTTCTGATTTACCCTATATCAGTTGCTGACACACAGCTTCATTTTAGGAATGTCATTCAGGACCCTATTTGAATCAAATTATATAGCTTACTTTGATATTACAGATTACTTTAATAAATAATAAGATATTCTAAGTAAGGATGAATTTTACTTTTGCCATAGTATATATCTAGGAGAAGTTGACTTGTATCTTCTCAGAATATTTTCAGTAGTATTAGTGATGACTGACAAGTTTTATGACATCTGTTATGTTTCCTATAGTGTATTAAATTTATATCATCATCTTTTATAGGAATTTTTCAAAATTGATAAATAGCTTGAATTTTTATGTTTCCCTTTTAAATTTGCTCATGGATTTTAAATATGTATTGATATGTTGAGTTGTTTTGTATTACAATGATTTATGTACTTTCCCCTTGTATTTTAAGATTAAAATTTTGCTTTCAAAGCATGTTTGAAATGATACGGAGAATTATTGCTTATACTATAACTGTAATAGCAAAATTTATAGTAGTGTAGTTATTCTAATTATGGCAGTGTTTGATTTTAATTGGTCCAAGTATCAGAAGTTTAAAGTGCTATCCATAGTCAGTATAGATTAGTTATTTTATTTTAGAAGTATAATGGTAAATAAAAGGGAAGTTAAAATAAAAAAACACAGTCAAAGTTTGAAAGCTGGAAGCCATTCTGAAGATCACATACATTAACCTTTTGGGGAAAGAAAACGGACAGTGATGGTAGAACTGCCCTTTTCCTAGACCATTGCTGTTACTGAAGAAATCTGAGCAATTTAAGGCTTCACTTCAGTAAGCTGATACACTGTATTGCAGACTGGAAACTATTTACATGTGAATAGTTATATTAATTTTTACCAGGGACTAGAATACCTAGCACTTTCAAGCAAATATGATAGAAAGCAAAAGGACTTAGCAACAACCTATTATGTTTTAAAAATACTATAATTATAGTTGTACCAAAGTGATAAGTGATGTAAATAGACAAAGCTTTTGTGCCCCACCTCCCACCCTGAAATAATATATCTTAGTGCACATTTGATTTGTGGGAAATTATGTTCAGTTCCAAAATAAACACTTGTTTATTACTACACAGTAATAGGATTTTTTGAGTGGAAGAAATGAGGGAAGTGGGAAAAAAATTAATTATATTACTGAATATTGTAACTGTTAAGTGCTTACATTTCCCCCACAATATTGTCTTGTACTGTATGATTTTTCAGCATTTAAGAAGCGGTTTTGTTCTTTATAGCTGAACCAATAACGTTTCCATCTGGAGGAGGCAAGTCATTTATTATGGGTTCTGATGATGTTTTGTTAAGTGTACTGGGCCTTGGAGACCTTGCAGACTTGACGGTAACAAATGATGCAGACTATAGTTATGATGTAAGTGCAGTTTTATTTTTAATTTTTTAATGATTTAATAGAAGGCTCCTTATTTTTTGGAAACACTTATAAAACAGAATTAATGTCAAGGTGCATGGAAAAGATAAGTTTAAGTGTGACATTGTGTTTATTTGAAGTGACATGTAGTTTTTTTCTTATAACTACTTTCTTTGTGGTGTTTAAATTTTTTCTTAGGTATTGTGGTGGATTAGTTAGGAGTTCGGGGTGATTGATTACCTTAAAATATTGGTTGATAAATATCTAACTGAGTAGTCAACTCTCAATTACCTACTCAAATTAAGCCATATTTTGCTGTTAAGAGAAAAATAGGTAACCTGAATCACTTATTTGCCTTCAGGATAATTCTTAAAAAGCACGTTTTATTGTTGAACTTTTTTTTTAAAGGATAATGTTAGAGTTAGTTTGTCATTTCCTGAATATTTAGTCCTTCACTTGAGGGATGGGGAGAGGATGGAGAGGACGTGGGAAGGACAGTGTTAGAGGTGAAACTAGTCTTGGGTTAAATTTTTTATAGACAATAAACACTCAATCGAGAGTTAACTATACTTGCTTAGATTTTGTATTAGTGTATTTGCAGTTTTTCAGCAAATTAATTTTTTTCCTTTCATAACAAAGTCCTTTTTTCTACATTTTATACTTACGTTAGCATGCTTTTTTAGAGACATCAGCCTTGGTGGGCTGGATTATTCTCATTAATACTTTTAAAGTATATAAGCAACTAAATTCCAATAAACTTTTGACTACTTTAGAAGTGGTTTCACAGCCTGTCTTTACAGATGGAGAAATGAAGGTAAAAAGATTAACCTCTTATCAATATCAATAAAGTGTCTTTAGTTCAGACTTTTGGAAAGTACTTTAACTTGATGCCTTGAAAAATATCACATGCTGATTTTCTAAATGACAGCTGTATTGTTAATGTTGCACCCTTGGATTTTTAGTAGTAATTCATATAATTTTTATTGTTTTCATGTAAAGTATTGCAGCATGGTAGTTGTTTTGTTTTTGTTCTCATTTGATGTTTAATAGGACTTTGGGTTTACCCTGATGATTAGGTAAAACAGATTAAGGGACTCATTTGATCTAAGTATTTGAAAGCTAATGAAATTATTCTTCTTAGCTCTTATTAAATGATAAAGATTTGTTATAAAGTTTTTAAGGTATACTAAATTTCCGCTGGACATTTTATTTTAGCAAAGCACTTTTGAATATATATTTTAAACACTCCAAAACAAACAAAAATTCCACATGCCTATCAGTTAACTACTTTTACCACTAAATATTGCACTCTTTCTTTTTAGTTGCCTGCCAATAAAGATGCCTTTCGAAAGACATGGAATCCCAAGTATACACTACGTAGCCATTTTGATGGAGTACGGGCATTAGCTTTTCATCCTGTAGAACCTGTGCTGGTTACTGCCTCTGAGGACCATACTCTGAAACTATGGAACTTGCAAAAAACAGTTCCTGCCAAAAAGCAAGTATTTTAATGTTAGCCTATTCTTTTTCCTTCCAAGTTTGCTAATTATAAATAATTATTATTCTTTATGGTCTCATATCTTTTATGTACTCATTTGATCTTTCCTAATGACCCTTGTATATCAACCAATGATTTACCATTATTTATCTTCTCCCCCCCCACCCTTTTTTTCCCCTTCTTTTAGGAGTGCCTCTTTAGATGTAGAGCCTATCTACACATTTAGGGCCCACATGTAAGTTTTATTGAATTAGGACTTAATTAACAACCATAGTTATTGTTAATTATTATTTATCAATTGTAAAACCTTACAATTTTCTCATAATGTTTGTTTTATGTTAGGAAAGACATACTGAACAATATTTCATTTGATTAATAATTGTATTAGTGAGAATATAATCAGTACTGTTCAAATGTACATGTTTACCTAAACAGTTTTAGATGCCACATAAATTTAGAGAGAGGTTGGGGGGATGCAGATGTGAGTTTCTTCTTAGGCTTTATAAGTAATTTCTTTCCTCTTTTCCTATAATAGTGGTCCTGTTCTATCATTAGCTATTAGTTCTAATGGAGAACAGTGTTTTAGTGGTGGTATTGATGCAACTATCCAGTGGTGGAATATGCCTAGTCCTAATGTGGATCCATATGATACATATGGTAAGTAAAAGTCTCAAGATGTCTTTTTTTTTTCTTTCTTTTTTTTCTTTTTTTTTTTTTGTGGTATGCGGGCCTTTCACTGTTGTGGCCTCTCCCATTGTGGAGCACAGGCTCCGGACGTGCAGACTCTGGCCATGGCTCACGGGCCCAGCCGCTCTGCGGCATGTGGGATCTTCCCGGACTGGGGCACGAACCCGTGTCCCCTGCATCAGCAGGCGGACTCTCAACCACTGCGCCACCAGGGAAGGCTTCAAGATGTCTTTTTTAAAGTGAATGGGGCTGACAAAAATAATCACCTCAAATATTATAAGATTATTTAAATATGTATTAGTCTCTTCATTTAGTCCTTCCATTTACTAGTAATGTGCTTTTATTAAAGAGAAAAATTAAGAAATATCATGCCATGAATATTTTAGCCTGCAAGTTGGTACTTCCTCTATGGTGTTCAAAAATTAAAAACTGTATTAATTCAAACATTAATTTCAGTACTAGTTACAGAAAGGAGAATAAAATTTAATATAGGGAATAATTTTTAAAACTTAAATACTTTATGTAGTTCAAAAAATATTTAGTGGGAGACGACAGAAACAAATTAGGGACATAAGGGAATATAAATCTGTCAACTTGAGGGACAAAAAATTCCTTAATTAAAAAAAAAAACTTTTATTCCCAAATGCCACTTTTAGAATCTGGCTAACAAATACCTGCACATGTATTCAAATATATTTACAAGGGCATTGTTTGTAATTATAAAAAATTAAAACAAAATGAACGTTTATTAGTATGAGAATGGTTAAATAGTTGTCTACTTAATGGTTGGTTCATTTAAAAAGAATTTAAAGGACTTCCCTGGTGGTCCAGTGTTGAAGACTCTGCACTCCCAATGCTGGGGGCCTGGGTTTGATCCCTGGTCAGGGAACTAGATCCCACGTGCCACAACTAAGAGTTCACATGCCACAACTAAAGATCCCACTCGCTGCAACAAAGATCCTGTGTGCCGCAACCAGCACAGCCAAATAAATGTTAATATTTTTTCAAAAAAGAATTTAAGAGCTCTGTGGTCTTTTTATTTAACACACACTTGGTGCCTAAATTTGCCAGATGTCAAGCATACAGCAAATAAGAATTAGTCTGATAGAAAAAATTAGACTTTAAACACAAACAAGGGGATGGATAGTTACAAACTGTGGTAAGTGGTATGAAGATACAGTACTATGAGAGAGAGTAACAGCCAAAGTCTTCTTTAGATATAGTCTAAAATAATCACATTCAAGCCAAAATCTGAAGAACAAAGTTAACTTTTAGTAAAGAGTTTTAAGCCAGGAAGCAAGTTGGAAATGTAGGGTTTAAAAAGATAACTGCCTGTTGCAAGGAGAATAGATTGGGGGTGGGAAGAGTGGAGAAAGGAATACCAATGTGAAGTTGTAAAGTTGTAACATAGTGATCTGGTAGACTAGGTGAGAGATGATGTTGCCAAGATTAGAGTGGGTAGTAGAGCAGTTGGAGAGAAATAGATTTAAGACATACTGGGGAGATAGGGTAGAACAGACAGAATCTATTGATAAATTGGGTTGAGTGGATATAGTGATGGATGAGTGACTCTTGTTTATTTTTTAACAGCTTTATTGAAGTATAATTCACATATGATAAGATTCACCCTTTTGAAGTGCACAGTTCAGTAGTTTTTACCATATTCACAGGGTTGTGCAGTCATTACCACTATCTAATTCAGAACTTTTTCATTACCACACCTGCATTTTTGACATTAGCAACTGAGTGTACGATGGTAGCATATTGAATGGGAACAGAACAGGTGTGAGAAGATAAAGGATGCTGAGTTTGGGGTTTTATGCATGTTAAGAGATGGCAATATCAAGTAGGTACCATCAGTGCCAAGATGAGAATGGGTGGCATTACATAGGGAGAATGTGTTGTATAGGGTAGGAAGAGAAGGCAAAATCCTGAGGAGCTCTGACATGGCAGGTGGGGTGGCTAGAGCAAGAGAGCCAACCAAAAAAACTAAGAAGGCATGGCCTGTGAGGTAGGAGGGTGTCCAGAAAAATGTGGAATCATGCAAGCATACCATTTTGAGAAGAAATGGTATGCACTTTCATATGTTGCTTAGAGGTCTAATAATATAAAGATAGGAGGGTTCTTTTTTATAAGTAACAAATAGATGTCCAGGTTTGGGCCAGACAGAGGTTGGATGTTGGGGCTAAGACCAAAAGGTAAAGGGACCTCTGGATGACCTTTCAAGGTACACTCTATGGATGAAAAGGCACTGTGATGAGAAGAAGGGAAAGGAGGAAGGAAGGAAGGGAAATGTTATTAAATTTGATAGAATAGACTTTGTCATTGGTGATTTTAGCAAGGGTTGTTTTGGTGTGGTGATGGTATTGGAGTGATTTAGAGAGTAAATGGGAGGTAAGAAAGCACATTTACTCAATATGGTTTTCTATTATTTGGTGGAAGGGTGGTGTAAGGTTTGTTTATTAGGTTGAGAGATTTTGGAGCATATTCGTTTGCTGTGGTAATGATCCCAGGGAGGAGGATAATCTGTGTAGTAGAAAAACTAAACATGAAAGCAAGTTAGTGTGTTGAATGGAATCCAGAATACCTGGTGGAATTAGCCTTTTGAGGGAAGGAGGATAATTCCTTAGTTGTATCTGGAAACACGGAGAAGATGGTTTTAGATACAAGTAGATTTATAGGTTGGGTGACAGAAAGGTAGGGGAAAAGTTTCTATTTCAACTCTGTATTTCCCCAGTGAAGTATGAGAGGGAATCATTCATGAGTAAGGGAGGTTACGAACTGTGAGTATTGCAGAGATGATGAGAAATATCTGTGGAAAGTGGGAATTTAGTAGAGAAACAGGATTGTAGGACAAATGATGTTCAATGTTATTAGCCCCCATTGTCTATCACATGTGGATAAGTAAAATGTAGTATATCCATACACTGGAACATTATTTCGCAATAAAAGGAAATGAAGCACTGATACATGCTACAACGTGGATGGACCTTGAAAACATTACGCTAAGTGAAAGAAGTCACAAAAAGCTATTTGTGTAAAATGTCCAGAATAGGCAAATTTATAGAAGCAAAGTAGAATAATGGTTGCCTAGGGCTGCAGAAAGGCAGAGAGGAAGATTGGGGGGAAATAGCTAACAAGCAATGAAGGTGTCCTAATGTTGATGTGGTGATGATTGCACAACTTGTTGAATATACTAAAAACTATTTAACTGACACTTTAAATTGGTGGTTTCTATGGCATGGGAGTTACATCTCCATAATGCTGTTTTTGTTTGGTTTTTTTAAGTGTGTGTTCCTGTTAGAAAATTGCAAAAATATAGGCAAGTATTGGAAAGGGAAATAAAAATAACCCATAACTCCACAACATAGAGATGGCTATGTGCACTTTGGTTTATCTTATTATGACCGTATGTGTAGTCTTTATACTTAATTATGTAGTAAGTTATCTTTATATACAAAAGCATTTTTTTAAAACTTCTTTCAGCTAACTTTTATTTGTTTCTTTTGTTACAGAGCCAAATGTTCTAGCTGGCACTTTAGTTGCTCATACAGATGCTGTCTGGGGTCTTGCTTATAGTGGCATAAAAAATCAATTACTGTCATGTTCAGCAGATGGCACTGTTAGATTATGGAATCCACAAGAAAAATTGCCATGTATTTGCACTTACAATGGAGACAAGGGTGAGTAAATTTTGCCTCTTTGAAAAAAGTTAATTTTTTAAAAATTTGGAAGATAAAAAAGACGAAGTAGTTGATTTACTATTTCCTGACTGCTTAAAGAGATAATTGAAAAAAATTTATAAAGCTGTGATAATCTTTTTTATTCCTAGTCATTTTTTTTATAAATAAGAAAGGTGCTTTGCAAGTATATCCTGTAGCTCAGTGCTTTTTTTGACCATTTTCAGGACATGTCCTATGTGAAGAATAGAATTATTTGTATGTGACAGTAGAGTAGACAAACGAGGCTACTTACAGGAACAGCAGGAGGCCCTCCACCAACTCCATCCAAGTGGCTGCTTACAAAGATTGAAGGGATCACAGTCTCAAGCATACCTATAAACCACATATGAGCACACTGGTTGAGAAGTCTAGCCATAATCATTGAAATAGCACCCTTAACTGGGAAGTGCAAACTGAGTTACACAAGTAATTTTTTAAAATCATACCTTTTATTTTTACTAAAAATAATTTTTTGTTTTAAAACATTTTAGATGAACACTTATGCTTAATTTTGTTGGGTCTCTAGATACCTTAGTGATTCTACTAATTTTTGAATTGCCTAAATAAGCTTTTGAGGTGAAAATTCATTTAGATAATTTGTTTCTTGCTTCATCCAGGTAATTAATTGCTTACTCCAGATTTCACGTAGTTGTGCATTGATCTGGACAGTTGAATTTAATATGTTAAAGAGCAAAATTGCTGCTTGGGACACTTTAGGATAGTACTGCATCAGTGCATTCCAAAGTCCAAACCTTCATTTTCACAGATCCAAAAATTTGACTTGTATTAGCTATTTGATAAGGCTTACCAGTCTCAGACAGGTGAACAGTCTCCCAAGACAGTGATGTGAGAATGCTATTTTATCATTTTACAGGAAGAAATAAAATTGCAAGTGGGCCAGTAAACTAACCTAGGGTTTTTTTTCTCTCTCAGAAGAAAATGCATAGGAGAACAATAATTTTTGTATATATCTACTCTTACTTTAAGAGCCTTCTAGCTATATTTTTCTTATAATGTTATAAAAACTCCTAATAATTGAGGAAAAGTTACCCATTATATCTTACCATCCTAACATAATTGCTTTCTTTTTCATTATTAACATTATTTCAAGAATATTCAAATTCCTTTTTCTTACTAGAAAATCAGAGATTTCTAAATTATTGTGTTTACACTGTGTCTCTTTGTGCTCCCTTCAGAGCATGGAATACCTACATCGGTTGACTTTATAGGCTGTGATCCAGCTCATATGGTGACTTCTTTCAACACTGGTAGTACAGTAATTTATGATTTAGAAACATCACAGTCATTGGTGATGCTTTCATCACAGATAGATTCTGGTAAGTTTTCTGGTAAGGTTGGAACCTTAAAAAGGATTATTTCACAATAGTTGGGTAACCTTTCAATTTTTATATTTTGACTGTATTTAGGATGGAAAAATAATTACTTTCACTGTATACTTATTATTTCTGCTGTTTCCTCAAATTATGCTTAAAAGCCTGGGTGAATATGTGGGGACAGAGAAGTGAGTAGAGCAATGTAAAGGTAAAAGAAAGCAAGTGAATTAATTAAGTTTTTAATGAAGATACATGTGAAAGTAGAGAAAATATAATGAACCAAATGAACTCATCATCCAGCTCCATTAATTATGTGTAAATGGCCAAGGTTGTAAGTATAGGATGTGTATGTATTTTACAGTTTATTCAAATAGGGATCCAAATAAGGCCCATGCATTGTGATTGGTTGGTAAGTCTCTCAGGTCTCTTTTCATCTGTAGGTTCCCCCTCCATCTCTTTTATTTCCCTTGCATTTTTTAATTGAAGAAATTAGGTAGTTTGTCCTATAGTTTCCCATAGTTTGGATTTTGCCAGTTACGTCCTTGTGGTATCATTTAATGCGCTCCTCTATTCACTTTATTTCCTGTAAATTGTTTGTGGATCTAGAGGCTTATTCAAATTCAGGTTCAATGTTTTTATTTGTCTTCATTTTAAAGTTTATAAGTGTTTTTCGCAAGATTATTTCATAGTAATCTGCACTTTTTTCAGAAGTAAATATTGTCTGGTTTATCTTTTTCTTATGTTTCCATTCATTGCTTGGGTCCATTAATTCATTAACTGCTGAAAAATTATTTTCTAATTTTGTCATTTCTTCTCCATTATTAGCTAGAATGCTTCTATAAAAAGGAACACCTCTCATCAGTAATTTGGTTACCTGGAGTTAGTAGTTATAAAGGAAAAGCAAGATAAATGATTGCTTTAAAATGATGAGGTAGTTCCCTAGCATCCTCCAAAGGTGACCAGTGAGTCTTTTGGGTATTGTTTGGTTTTATTATCATTATAATCTTTCTTGGATATAAATGTATTTTATGTATTTCAGTCTGTTGCAGGTATTATCTTTATTGCTACTCCGATTATTTCATCTTTGGCCAGTGAGAGCTTATTCAGCTTGGCTTCTGAGTCCTCCTTTTGACATGACCCTGTTAGTTGTTGATGGTTTTCTTGCCTTCTGAGATGACAAGGTGTTCTAGGTTCATCTTGTTCACTTTGCACCCCAGATCTGAAATCAGCCATTTCTCTAAGGAGCCATGGTTTCTTTTAGTGGAAAATGGCATTTAGAGACTACAAGATAGGTGCTGTGCTATTGAGTCAGTCCCCATGGCTTTCATGTCTCTTGAGTTGGTCATTGGTTTAGACTTTTTCAGTGGACAGAGCTAGAAATACATTTTTAATAAAGAAAAAGACTGATAAATTTATACAAATACTTCCAATTCTAATTCAGATTTATCTCATTGATTTCATATCTTTATCTCATTGATTTCGTATCTTTATCTCATTTTAACAATGTTGAAACTCTTGGTTCTCAGCAAAATCATCATAATTTCTTGTTTGATTTATCTCACAGTACAGATACAGTCATCTCAGAATAATAATAGCAACACCACCAACAGTATCATTACTGATAATAGGGTATAGTCTACTAGTGTCGGACAGTCTAATTACTGTGCTTTAAAAAGTCACTTGAAGTAGTTCATTTCTTTGTGCTTATACTGCCGATTGGATATATGGTTAAGTTCATTTAATTTTATCGTTAACTTTCATTTGTTTGATTTTTCATGACTGCTCTTCTAAAAGTCATTTTATAATTATAGAAAACATTTAAATGGTTCCATGGTCAAATCTCAAACCACATTATACCCAAAGTGTCTTTTCAACCCAAGTCCCCTTCTTCCTCTTACATAGATTATTTTTTTCAATGTGTTTAAGTTCAGTTAAGAGTTCTTGTATACATGTAGAATGATTGATTTACTTAGTCTAATAAATGTTGACAATATTTTCCCTTTTTTTTTAAATAATTTATCAATTTGGCTGCCTCGGGTCTTAGTTGCGGCACGTGGGATCTTTCATTGCAGCGCACAGGCTCTTCTTGCAGCGCGCAGGCTTAGTTGCCTCATGGCATGTGGGATCTTAGTTCCCTGACCAGGGATCGAACCCATGTCCCCTGCGTTGGGAGGCGGATTCTTAACCACTGGACCACCAGGGAAGTCCCTTCCCATTTGTTTTGATCTCTCTCTTTTCTTCCTCATCACTAATCTAATCAAAAATTAAGAACTTGGTAGTAAAGAAAAGGTCTCATTCCTAAGAACATTAATTCCAGTTCTCTGGTTTTTTGTCAGTGTGGGTGGGATGTGGGTGGTTCTTGCAAACATCTAATTATCACTTATGAATTTTTTCTTTATTAATTGCCTCCAATTCTTTTATGGGCTATTTATTAAAAGCAATGATTTGTGGGTCTTTTAAAAATTCTAAACCACCTATATTGACAGTCTAAATTAAAATACTTCAAACTTTGGGGCTTCCCTGGTGGCGCAGTGGTTGAGAGTCCACCTGCCAATGCAGGGGACACGGGTTCGTGCCCCGGTCCAGGAAGATCCCACATGCTGCGGAGCGGCTGGGCCCATGAGCCATGGCCGCTGAGCCTGCGCGTCCGGAGCCTGTGCTCTGCAGCGGCAGAGGCCACAACAGTGAGAGGCCCACGTACCGCAAAAAAAACAATAAATAAAATAATAAAATACTTCCAACTTTTTTCTAAACTTGAGCCTAGTACTATCCATTTATATTATAGGGCATGCTAGCTTACACGTATTGTAAGAAATTGTATCTCTCTAGAGCTCTAGTTTTATTTCTTAGATTTTTTGTTTTATGTATAAAAGCTTTAGTTGTTAGTGATGCTTATTTTTTGGTAAGACTAAAAAGGCCATCATTTAACTTCTGATTGAAGTATTTGTTGTTTTTTTGTTTAATTGAAATATAGTTGACGGACAGTATTAAGTCAGGTGTACTACATATTATTTGACATTTGCGTACATTATGAAATGATCACCACAATAAATCTAATAACCATCTTTCCTCGTACAAATTTATTGAAACATTATCGACCATATTCCTTACTGTATATTACATCACCATGGCTTATTTATTTTATAACTGGAGGTTTGTACCTCATAATCCCCTTCACCTCTTCCCCTGCCACTCCCTCCCCTCCCCTCTGGTAACCACCTATTTCTTTTCTGTGTCTGTGAACCTGTTTTTATTTTATATTGTCTTGTTTGTACTTTTTTTAGATTTCACATTACATTGATGGTTTGAATTTTGGTGTATTATTATTCTTTATTTTTCAGGTTTACAATCCAGTAATCACATTAACAGAGTAGTAAGTCATCCCACACTTCCTGTTACAATAACTGCTCATGAAGATAGACACATCAAATTTTTTGACAATAAAACGGGTAAGTAGGTTATCTTATTTTCTATATAAGATATTGACCTCTTGGCTTCAAAATTGCCAAGTTAAACTGATTTAACTCAAATTTTTGCTTTACTTAATGTAGCACACTTATAATATGTTAGTTTTTATCCTTAAGTATATATAATACCTTGCTTACCTCTTACGATTTCTTCATTTCATGACAGTTATAAACCCTTTCATTTGAATTTTTTTTCTTTATATTCTGTTGTGAATTAGTATAGCAGAAAAGATCTCTTTCTAGTATTTGGCATTTCAAATATGTCCTTAAAATTATTTCTCAGTGGATGAATTGATGATACAGTGTCAATTGTTTATTGTCATCTTTCCTCTATTTCTTTCTTTCTTTCTTTCTTTCTTTATTTTGCTGTACGTGGGCCTCTCACTGTTGTGGCCTCTCCTGTTGCGGAGCACAGGCTCTGGACGTGCAGGCTTACGGGCCCAGCCGCTCCACAGCATGTGGGATCTTCCCGAACCGGGGCACAAACCCGTGTCCCCTGCATTGGCAGGCGGACTCTCAACCACTGCGCCACCAGGGAAGCCCTCCTCTATTTCTTGTTGTAAGGAAAACATACCAATTATATAGAAAAATCAAATTTTAATTTGGCCATAGAATTGTTTGTTTAAGGGCCTCTGTCTCATCTGTTATTACCTAGAATACTACATAAAGTACTGTTTGCTCTCTTTCAGGAAAAGTCTGATAGCTAAGAGAGGCTTCTTTGAGGAGCTAAAATGATTAGAGGGATATTGAAGGACTTCAAATAAGAAACTTAAATGTTAATTGCAACATTTTTGCAGGACAACAAATTATCAAGCAAGACAGCAAATTAGAACTACAGATTTCTCTTTGAAGGTTGTATAGGACATGGTCATAATTTTTAGTCTTTACAGTCTTACATAAATATCTTTGCTCAAATAACACTTTTCATGGACAGAGGTTCCTTTTAACTCAGTAGGACAAGTTGAGAAGAGAATGGATATTCACAGGTCTATATATTGCACAGGAAAGAAGATTCATATTCATGTGAATGTTCTCAGTTAACACCTTATCAAATCAATTCTTTAAACATTTTTATGAAGCCTAAACATCTTCCACTGCTGCAAGAGCAAAGAGATAATTTCCTTTACTGTATTTCTAAAAAGATTCCTTTCATTAATTATTGAAGATTTATATTTGTAAGGGAAGGTTCAGGAATTTTAGTGGTTATATTAAAAGCAAAAAGTGAGTCTCTAGAGCTGTTTTACTGGCAGAAATCAGAAATAAGGAGCCTATAGCCTTTTAAATTGTTTACAAATTCTACCAATTAATTCTTGGTGTTAACCAGCTAGTACCTTATTTGTAATGTGAAGATAATTGAAGCAACAGGCTCTAAACAATGGAAAATCTCTCTCTCTCATTTTCTGTCTCTCATACACACAGATACACACACATACAACACTTGAGTTAAATTAAACTGTAAATTGAGTTGAGATGTATTGTTTTAAAGTCTTCTTTGAAAAGTGGTAATTTATTTAAATGTGATAAACTAGAATATCCCGATAACTGGTGTTGATGGTTAGCTAAGTTGTTAATAATAGGGTATTATTCTATCAAATTAATAGTAAGTTTCTTGAAATTTTTTTTAAAATAAATTTATTTATTTATTTATTGCTGCGTTGGGTCTTTGTTGCTGCACGGGCTTTCTCTAGTTGCGGCGAGCGGGGGCTACTCTTTGTTGCGGTGCGTGGGCTTCTCATCGCGGTGGCTTCTGTTGTTGCAGAGCACGGGCTCTAGGGTGCACAGGCTTCAGTAGTTGTGGCATGCAGTTTCAGCAGTTGTGGCTCGTGGACTCTAGAGCACAGGCTCAGTAGTTGTGGCGCACGGGCTTAGTTGCTCCGCGGCACGTGGGATCTTCCCGGACCAGGGCTCAAACCCATGTCCCCTGCATTGGCAGGCGGATTCTTAAGCATTGTGCCACCAGGGAAGCCCTTGAATTTTTTTTTATCTGAAACATAGAAATTGATAGTATGAATGGACTCAGTAAGTATTTAGATTTTAACAATGAAAGTATATTTAGTATTTCGCACTGCACTGGCTACTATCATGTATAAGATGTTGTTTCTGCTTTCTGAGGGCTTATTGTCTGGGGAAAATAGTGGGTGTGGGTGTGCACACGCTCATACATGCACACACTCATGCATAATGCAGTAGGATAAAGGAGTCTTCATAGAGTGAAGGTTTGGGTGTTTCCTTGAAAGAATGGTAAGGTGTTTGTTTGTTTGTTTTTAAGTGAAGAAAATAGGAAATTCCATATAAGGGCATATTTTGAGTAGAGGCACAGCAGTGGGAACTTGGGCTGGAACAGAAGTTTCTTATAGGCAAAACCAGAGACGTAAGTTTGGAAAAGGAAAGCAGAAACTATTGAGGTGAACTTTTCAGAGCCAGGCTAAGAATAATGGATCTTTGTTTACACTATGCACTATGAAAACCACTTGAATATTTGAGCAGGGGTTTGCAATATTGGTTTAGAAAGAGTATTCAAGTCACACTATATGGTAGACCCTTGACTTTAAAACTTTCAATTTGTACTGTTTGTTCCAGAGAGATCTTCAGGGCTCATGATTTTTAAAATTTTGGTAGAGGGACAAATAGGAATTGCATATGTGCTGTGCTCAAGAGACTTGGCTAGTGGGTGAATCTGGGAGAAGGTGTAGTACAAGTGAGGAATGTGGAGGACTTGGAGGAAGAGGGTCTGAATTGCTTATGGACTCATTCATTCAGCAAAGTTTATTATGAGTATCTGCCATATCCTCAGCACACTTCTCCATGCTTGGTGAACAAAAATAAAATATCTTGTCCTCTTAAATCTTACAGACAAGTGGTATATTGCTTTCTGTAAGTGAAACACTGTTCTATTTGATATACATATACTAACATGTTTGCTCTTCTAATAGCTCCGTAAGGTAGATATAGCACTGTTACCTTCATTTTATAGTTGAAATAAAGGATCAAAAGAAGTTATTTGTTCAGTGTTACAAAACAGAGAAAATTACAGGTTTGGGATTCAAACCCCCATGCAGTTTGCTTCCAGAGTCCACTATTTTTTTTTTATTAGTCTGTTTCTTCTCCATTTCATAGATTATCCCAAATAATAAGATTATCTTAAGTCAAAGAGCTTAAGGTGCCGGGGAAGAGAGAACTGGTGACTGCATATGTCCTCTGTTTCCTCAGTTATAGGAAGAAAGAATTAATCTTGGTGGGGGAAGAAGGGTGGTAGCAGAGCCATGGGGCAAAGGTAAATTTGGTTAAATGTGAGAAGCTGCATGTATATGCTGCTGAAGGAGGGGTCCTAGTTGTTGGGAGGGGTCAGAAGCTTTGTGACTTCTGTGGTCACTAGTAGAAACCCAGCATCCAGCTTGGTTCAGCATTGCACCTCTCTGTAAATGGTCCAATCTGAAGGTCACTCACATTCTGAAGTGACTTCGTGACTATGTAGAGGAAGGTTGATTCTAAACTGGCTTTACATATCATAGTGAGGGTTAGTTTAGTGCACAGGCAGGAAAGCTGAAGTTAAACTTGGAAAATTATAGCACCCTTAAAGAAATGGGTAGATCTGCTATTTGGTTGAAAGAATTATTTGGTTTAAGACATGTTAAATATAGGAGATGTAGGATCATTCTCAGGAGAGAAATCAGAACGAGATCTATGAATTAAGAGTCACCATCACAGAGCTGATATTTTAAGGGAAGCTGATGATGCTTAGTTAACCCCCTAATGTTTTGAGGCCAGCCATTTCATACTCTGGGTTTTTTTTTTTTAATAGGAATATTCAGAGGAATGGATTCTAGAACTGATAGGTGAATTATGTTGGACTAATAGTATGTTGAATGATTTTTCTGTTTCTCAGGATAGTAGAGAAAAATCGTTAAAATTACTCTGTTAATCTTAATTATTGATGAAAAACAGACAAATGTGGTTGAAATGACAGGAGACTAATTTTGTCCTTAATTGATAATTGTTTAGTATTGCCAGAAAATGGCAGACTTATGTTTTTCAGAGTACCTTTTGCACATTTGATTATGTTGTGGTTTTGTATTCAGGTTAAGGGCTATAGCCCCATGGCAAATAACAAAAGTAGGTCTATTTCAAGTCTCAGTGTGGAATGTCATCAGGGGACAAGGAGCATGGCAAATGACTGTAAATAGAATTCTGGAGAAAGACCTCCATCTCTCATTAGGAGCAGCCCAGGCATTTGAGTAATAAATATTCATTGCTGAATGAAAGGGGAGGAAATTTTTTAAGTTAGTGGTACTTGCTGTTTTATTCCTTTCTTGGATGAATCAATTTATGATTTTGCTTTCCAACCATCAGAACATGTATTGCCAATGCAGAGGCTGATGCCCTTGTATTTGTGCAACGCAACTTTGTATTCACAACTTGTTTTTTAATTTCAATTCACTGTTGAATCCATTTGCTTACCAAATCTTAATGAAGATATTCACTAAATTATGTTTTCCAGAATAGTGCTTTTGCTACTATCTGGGGAAATCCAGAGTAATTTCTGTGATGTACTCCCACCCTTCTCCCCTTTCTTGTTTCTAATGTATTAAATGATTGACATTTCAGAAGATAAATGTTGCTACTAGAATCTTTAAAGAGGAATATATTCCCTGGTGATTTATTTATCATTAACCCTGTATATACAATAATTTTTACATCTCTGAATGAGAAGAATTCTATTTTCATTTTAATTCCCCTTTACATGATCTTAAGCCTTTTTTTTTGCGGTGTGCGGGCCTCTCACTGCTGTGGCCTCTCCCGTTGCGAAGCTCAGGCTCCGGACGCGCAGGCTCAGCGGCCATGGCTCATGGGCCCAGCCGCTCCACGGCATGTGGGATCCTCCCAGACCAGGGCATGAACCCGTGTCCCCTGCATCGGCAGGCGGACTCTCAACCACTACGCCACCAGGGAAGCCCGATCTTAAGCTTTTGATGCAACCCTGTAGTCATTATGTTTTTCACTATCATATACTGTCAGATTCATGTCACACAGATGTCTTTAGGAGTTGCTGGGAAACTTCTGCATTAGAATTAAATTGTCTTTAGAATATTATTATAGTGGATGAACCTTGAAAACATTATACTAAGTGACAGAAGGCAGACACAAAATGCCACGTGTTATTGTATGATTTCATTTGTATGAAACATTCAGAATAGGCCAGTCCATAGAGAAAGCAGATTAGTGGTTACCAGGGACTTGGGGAGGAATGGGGAGTGACTGCTTAGTGCGTACAGGGTTTCCTTTTGCAGAGATGAAAATGTTCTGAACTAGATAATGGTGATGGTTGCACATTATTAGGAATGTTCTAAAAGCCACTGAATTGTACCCTCTTAAATGTTTAAAATGGTAAATTTTGTGTTAAATGTATTTTATCACAATAAAAAAATATTGCTGTGGTGATATTTTATGTCAGTATTGTATTTTGGTTTCTGATCGCTCAAGTTAGTAACTATTTAAAAACTTAATCTTCTCTGTTATGTTTTATTTAGGTAAAATGATCCATTCTATGGTAGCTCATTTGGATGCTGTTACAAGTCTAGCAGTAGATCCTAATGGAATCTACTTGATGTCTGGAAGTAAGTCTGAACTTCCTGTACTGCCCACAAATTTTATAATAGAACGGTTACTCAGTAACATTTTTCATTTATTCTTTTACAGGCCATGACTGTTCTATTAGATTGTGGAATTTGGACAGCAAGACATGTGTGCAAGAAATAACAGCACATAGGAAAAAATTAGATGAATCAATTTATGATGTTGCTTTCCATCCATCAAAAGCATATATTGCTAGTGCGGGGGCTGATGCCCTTGCCAAAGTATTTGTGTGAATCAGCAAAAACTCATCATAACAACAGAGTCGCTTGGACACAGAGGGTCTGCATCACTGCCATCAAAAATGTTACTGATATGACACTACATGTGATCTGCCTGATGAAGGCTATATTTGGGGCAGGCATAAATTGGTGGAAATCACATCTTAACATCAGGCTCATTAATTTAATTGTAATTACTGTATTTCGTGGGACAAAAAAAGGACTCCATTATTTGTGGCCTGTACTGGATATGAACTGAGCGTATGTCTGTCTTTTAGGTATCTTTAAGCCAGTGTGGAGTCTGATCTTACAAAAAGACTTTTATTTTGGACTCTGTGTGCTGCCTTAGGGTTAGGAATGTGGTGCTCTTGTTGGGGGGAAGTGAGCTCCAAGAGTAGCTTTTTTTCATCTCTTAGTGATCTTCTGTTTATCAGTTGAACGCCACAGATTCCCTTTTAAACTTATTTTGCTTTAAAAAAAATAAAAAAGAAAATTTAACTTAAAATATTTTAGCATTAGTTGCACAAAATGTTTGGATAAAATTCTAGTTTTTATAAGTCTTTTTATATATTTAGCCTGTCACAACAGTGCTCAAGATTGTATTGAAGTTTTTCTGCATTATACAACCCTGAAACACAGAGATCTCACTGACCCACTGCCGTGTAAGCACACTCTTTCCTTCTTTTGCGTAGTACAGCTCAGCTAAGTCTTTCCATAAAGATGCTAAATCACCTTCAACATCACATAACTGTCTTCTTAAACCAAGGACTATTAAGTGTATTAAAATGAAACGGTGGGGTTTAGTACTCCAAATGAACTCTTAAAAAAGAAAAAAAAAACTAATCTTGGCATCCTATCACTATGTGATATTTTGTACATCTTACTGTATTTACAAGTTTATTTATCAAGGATTATCCATCTTGCTAATAGCCTATTATTTATTTCACTTTTTGTTGGTCTTTATATCCTTTTATTAATGTGCTAAAGGAACCTGTATATCTATTTTGGAACTCTTTGAATAGTCTAAAATAGACTAAAAATGGAGTATTTTATAGTTTAAGTTACAAACCAAGGTGACTCCCCCCAGTTACATATCTTGGTTTACCATGATTCCAGAGAAAACTATCTTGTTTTAAAATATTTGGAGTAAAATTTTATTTGCATTACAAATAGGATACAAAAATAGTTGAATCAGGATACAGAAATCTGCTGTGTTTGGACTAGTTATCCCTGTTTTATTTTTTCAGATGTGCTTAATTTTATGGTGTAACTAAAGATTTTGTTTGTGTAATGCATGATTAAGACAATAAAGTATTTTTTCTAGTCTTCCAAAAAACTTTTCTGATCAGTTTGCGAGTTTTGATGAGTTTTGTAAGGTTTTTGTTTTACAAACTATGAATCAGCAAATTTTTAAGATTGTACCACATAGCGAACGTACAGCTGTTGAAAAATAATGTATATAAAATGCATATAATAAATATTAAATTGTGTACCTGTATGTTACTGTTGGCTACATTATTTTGTGCTGAATAATAAAGTGCAATACTTTACTCTCCAGTAAAGTAGGAAATGGAGATGATTTCTCAGTGAGTCCTTCATTTTTATGCTGTTCTTTTAAACTTTGTACTGTTTATTGATATTCTAATAAGATTAGAACAGTTAATACTGTTAAGAATGCCTTTCTAAGTATTTCACCCAATTTGGGGATTTAAAAATCTTCTATTGAAGTAAGTTAGATAATTCAAAATAACCAAAAAACAAAACCAGCAGATATGCAGTTTTAAATCATTTCCTTAAGATACCCTATTAATTTATTAAATCTGAATTTCAATTAATAGTGTTGTCTTTCCTATCTAGCCAAACCTGTTTCCCACAGAAAAGTTCAGCAGAGAATAAACATTGCATTGTTCATTAATTAAAAGTTATCCTCATAAATGTTAAGTATTAATATCTTCAAACTTTTCCTTCAACAAGGTAATAATCCTTTTTCTTTGAAGGGAATTGCAAATGCGATTAGAAGGTAACATTAGAAAACTTAACGTGGCAAAATTCTATTTGAATGCCTACTTCAAAGAAAAGAAAATTACATTGTATGTACATTGAGAAATTCTGTCACCTACCATAAAAATCGAAATGTCAATTTTAGTCATTGCTGGTGAAACACTAAAAGTTTTCAGAAATTTTCTTAAAGTATTTTTTTTTGTTTTCTGAATTGAACATTCAACTTAATGAATAAATTAATTAGAGGCATTTTCTCTTCCTTTTTTTTTTTTTTTAATAATTTAGGAACAAGCTTTCCAAAGCTAGTATTGTTTCTGGCAGCTGTTCCAAGCCAATGCATTACTGTTGAACTGAAATGTGATTATCATCATTGCAATGCATAAACATTCATCTTTTTTGAAATGTATTAAAACTGAAATGAATAAAAATAGTATATATGTTTATTTTTATCTACTTTGGTTGTATTTTCTCTACAATATTAAACATTTGGAAGAGACTAAAAGGATGCAAAAAGAATATCTTATTTGTGTGCTTCCATTTGTGACTTAATGGGAAATTATCTAGATTCATTTGACTATTAAATGGTGCTTTATACATAAAGTTTGAGTATTTTTATATACAAACTTTTTAATATGTCGACTTTCCCAATATTTAATCATATTCTGCTCTTTTCATATTTATTCATGTACTTTTTCCATATTTCAAAGTAAGTTATCCACTGAAGACCAACATCTCATTTAATGCATTAAGGCTTATAAATAGGCTAGCATAACAAATTTAGGCATGCTTGCAAAGTTGAATTATATCTTTTAAAAAATCATTTTATTCTTATTTTTAGTTGTTAACTCTATCTTGATTATGTTTAGTTTTAAAAAATAACAGTAACTTAAATATAAAGTGTTCACTTCTACTCTCTTGCTGCTCTTTAAGTCAAAATATTAGCTTCCCTGGTTACCTCAAAACTTTGTTCTTTATAAAATTTTTTAAAGAGCTAATGACTAGAGGCTGGGTTTTCATTTAATTTTTTAAGGAGTGGTATTCTCAGCTGAAAGTTGTCTATTTATTGGGGAAAAAACATGTTAAACCCGTTTGTGTTGTTAAAATTTTCCTTGTTACATGAATCGGTCATATTTGTAGCTTTATAAAGGGTGGGGGCAGTGGCGGTCAGGGGAGTCATGACTTCCCATATTCTCTTTGGTCAAATTTTTATGTAGTGTCAAAGGCAGTTTCGGTTCTGCTCTCTGATACGTAAGCTTTTACACAAGCTATAAAATTGTTAAACTCAAAAGACTTGTTGGAGTATAAATTTTCCAACCAGTTAACACCTTTTTCAGGTCAACTGGTTGTAAACCATTTCAGATAGGATCAGTGTATGTGTGATGGGAAATAGAGTGTGCAGATGAATGAGAGGATAGATCCTGTCCTTAGAGAAGACAGGCAGGATAAGGTATGACAGCACTTCCGTCGGAGAGGAGAGTTCTTGGTGAGGTAATGATAGTTACATAAAGGGAGTTTTGATCACTTTTCTTAGGAACCAACTTCACAAGGATGTTTAAGTAAAAATACTATTAATTACAAAACAACTTTTTGAACCAAGTAATCAACTGTTTAACCTGGTACTGGCTGTGCATAATGCCTAAAACAGTAGGCATTCAATAAGTAATTGGAACAGAAAATAAATATATTTAGTCTTATTGCATGATTTTAAGAAAAAAACTCGGTCTTTCCACACGAAGTGGTTAATGTGTCAATAGAATTTTTACCATGCCCTAGGGGGAGACACTTGGAATAATAAGTAAGGGACCTTAGAATAATAGTCACTAGCAGTTTTATTGCTTAAATAGTCAAAGTAGAATATTCTTTCCTGCAGTTCTCCTCTTTGAAAGGTGTGCTTTTCTTTAAAGCTAAGTGTTTATAAGTGGTAAGTAAAATTTTAGCAACTTAATATTTTTTTCAATACATGGTTGACTTTTAGAGTATAAGCCAAATACATCAATACACATATAAAATTAAGGCTATAAATAGAAAAATACCAGGCAATTCTTCAGTCTTGTTCAGTGTGATATTTGTTGTTATTATGAAAGTACACTACAAAAGAGGCTTGATACCTAAATCGCTTCCATTTTATCTGTAATTATAACTTTTAGTATGTTAAGTAACTTTTAGTATGTTAAGTAAGATCTTAAAACCAGATTGTTGACTGGTTTTAAGACAACATCTGCTTGGGTCAATATATATTTGAACTAAGTTGAGCTGTTTTCTGTTTGTTTCTCATTTTCCTTATATGTGTTTCTCTTTCATTTTCCTTATATGTGTAATACAGAATTAGAGAAGGAATGTTGCTTTTGGTCTAAATATCAGCTGCTTTTATTGAGCTATAGAATTTGCATATCTATACATTTAATATGCATGTTAAAATAGAACTCTTAAAATTATAATCTACGGTATCTCCTCTTTCCTGAGTTTCTAAGGTTCGTGATTATGAAGCCTCAGCAGAGTGTTTTGAACAATGGAGTCTGAACTGTAATTAGAAGGCAACTTTAAATGAATGCTTACTTGCTTACATTTTTGCCATCTTTAGTATAATAGTTTTGTGTCTGATCTTAGCATGCTATATAGTATTTCAGTATTACTAAAAACAACTTATACATCCCCTTGCACTACTTCTTTCAGTTGTCAAAATGTCACCATTATTGCTGGGATTCTAAGAAATCTCTACAGATGCCTCTGATGACATCAGAAACGATTGGTTCTAATCCTGTGAACTCTCTTGTGAAGAAAACATGCGACTCCTTTGGTTTAGAGGCCATATCTTTCAGGTCATCCAGAGGTGCCCAAGCCACACCAACAGAGAAGATGGTGATACCTACAATAGAAGTATTTTTAAGTCAATTAAAACCAAGTTCCAGCTTATGTATAAAATTACGTGTATATATTTTTCACACATTAGTACATAGTTGCAGACAAAACTGCCTTGTAATGCCTGAAGAACTAAATCCCCTGTACCAAATTGTTGGGCTGGTTTTAGCAGTAATCGTGATGAGAATGGCTAAACAGTTGGGTCAAAACCACAGGTTTTGCCATCAGTGCAGTTTACCACCTTAACAGATAAGTCATATGATCGCTGAAAGAAAAAAATAATTTGATAAAGTTCAACATCCATTCATGATAGTACACAGTAAGCTAGAAGGAGAAGGAAGCTTTCTTAACCTGATAATACCTAAAGACAAATAAGAACAAACCCTACAGCAAACATACTTAGTGAAATGGTGAAAACTACTCAGAGTTTGGCATGAGGAAGGACAACCTGCTATCATCACAATTAATTGTTATACTGGAGTCATAGCCAGTATAATAGAGCAAGAAAAAATGACACAGAAGATGGGATATATAAATGATGAAAGTTTTCTAAGGCTCTTGCCTTGTCTGGGGAATGGTGACAAGTCCTCTATGAGTGATAATTGTTTCTCCCATTTCATTATGTGTTGCATTAGCAAACTGGCCAATAGTAAGAAATTGACAGGGACTTCTCTGGTGGCGCAGTAGTTAGGAATCTGCCTGCCAATGCAGGGAACACTGGTTCAAGCCCTGGTCCGGGAAGATCCCACATGCCGCGGAGCAACTAAGCCTGTGTGCCACAACTACTCAGCTTGTGCTCTAGAGCCCGCGAGCCACAACTGCTGAGGCCCACGTGCCTAGAGCCCATGCTCTGCAACAAGAGAAGCCACTGCAATGAGAAGCCCATGCACTCTGTAGCATAGAGTAGACCCCACTCGCAGCAACTAAACAAAGCCCGCAAACAGCAGTGAAGACCCAATGTGGCCAAAAATAAAGTTATTTTTTTAAAAAAATGACAGTCTTTAATCCCAAAGCAAAAGTTTTCTGATGATGAAAACAGCCAGGGACTTCCTGGCAGTCCAGTGGTTAAGACTCCATGCTTACACTGTAGGGCGCAGGGGTTTGATTTCTGTTTGGGGAACTAAGATCCTGCATGCTGCACAGCGCAGCCAAAATAAAGTAACAAAAACCGCCAAAAAATGTCTATGAAGTGTAGACTACCATCTATGTACTGGAGGAAATCCCGCATGAAATTTTTAGAGTTTCTGAAATAGTTACTCCCTTCTATCCAAAGCTTCATCACCCTTCTAGTGGTATACAGTGATCAGAGTTGTGAATACTTAAGACATAAATAAAGCAGGTTTTGATGATGTAAAAGCTACTTGAAACAATTACTGATTTATCATCACCAGCTAATCCTCCCCTCTCCCTGGCGAAAGAAGTCAAAAAAATTTCTCCCCTTCAGTTTTCTTCACTTTTAATTTTACATTCAAGCTCAGATTGTCAAGCTCAGGCCCAGTATATAATTACAGTTAAAAAATCAAAACAGCTGTGCCCTAGCCCTGAACACCTATCCTATCTTCTGGCTTTTGTTAACTTTCACTTTGCTATCACTAAAGGATAACTTTCATGAAAATAGTGCGGCCCAACCTCCTGAAGTTCAATTAATCACATAGGGAGAATATATTTGAATTTATTTAGTTCACTTTATGTAGCCTGAATCCAATCCTGTTAACCATAAATTCAGTAAGCTACACTTTTAAGGAGTATGATAGCAAAAAGGTCTTCAACATAAGTTAGTTGAAGAATACATTAAGACATGTATAAAAATAAGCCATTGTATATACAGCTTAAATTGCAGGTATCCATTCTCTATTCTACTTAATAAAAACAGTATTCCATCAATACCTATAAAAGGACACAAGTGCACTAGCAGAGGTGCTAATAAATGTATAAAAGCAAAAGTCATTAGGAATTAAATAGGGAAAAGGAAGTACAGAGGAGTATAGAAAAATGTAAGGCTCTTCATTCTCCCCCTCCCAAGTTAGCATTTTTGTTTTTTTAAATATTATTGGGGGCTTCCCTGGTGGCGCAGTGGTTGGGAGTCCGCCTGCTGATGCAGAGGACACGGGTTCGTGCCCCGGTCTGGGAGCATCCCACATGCCACGGAGTGGCTGGGCCCGTGGGCCATGGCCGCTGAGCCTGCGCGTCCGGAGCCTGTGCTCCGCAATGGGAGAGGCCACAGCGGTGAGAGGCCCACGTACCGCAAAAATATATATATATATATATATTTATATTTATATATAAATATATTTTATATATATTATATATAATATATATTATATATATAATTGGACTCCCAATCATTCCGTTTTTATCCCAGGAAAGGGAACCTCAGCTTTTTCTTGGCCTGTTGATCTCAGCAACACACATGCTAATGTCTTCAGGAACTAGTGGCCTTTACCAAAGGTAATATTAAGGTTGGGGTAAGAGAAAGAACCTTTTTATACCCTTTTATAAGTGTTTCATTATCTCAAGGGGGATAAAAGACACTGAAAAGGAAATCTAAGTGGAATAGGGTTAAAGTCTTAATTGGTGATCTTAGAAAACTCATGGCAGACTGAAAACTACTAAAAAAAAGGATAAATTATCAAATAGCAGATTCATAGTAAGTTATGATAAACTGTAATTGAGGGGTTATATATTCCAAGTTTGAGCCAAACATGAACACCTGTAACATTCCCTTGACATGTGACATAGCTCTCATGGCAATTCTCCCCAAAATGCAGTGGTTAGGTAAGGATTCAGCCACACTTACCTGGGTTTTGTTTTGGGTTTTTTTAGAGGATTACAAAATCCTTATTTTTTACTTTTTTGGCCACATCACACAGCATGGGGGATCTTAGCTCCCCGACCAGGGATCGAACCCACACTCCCTGCAGTGGAAGTGCAGAGCCTTAACCACTGGCCTACCAGGGAAGTCCCTGCCTGGATTTTAATACTGGCCTCACCACTTACTAGGTGTGTGATTTGGGAAAGTCTGTTTCCTTATCTGTAGAATAAGATTTAGTAGGGCTGCTTTGACAATTAAATCAGTTAATACTGGGTAAAACTCTTAGAACAATGACTGCCATCCTATAGATGTTTGTTCAATCGAACAAACACTTAAGTTTATATTTACTCCTAAAATTCACTGAACCTCTCCCCAGTTCCCTTCCCAGACAAAGGACAAGGACCTTACCTGCATCATGTGCAGCAGCAGCAGGCCCTCGAACATCATCATAGGACTGCCCATCTGTGACAATTACCAGGAAGTTCTTGTTGGGGCTGTCCCTCATGGGACCAAACACATTTCTCACAGTAAAGGAAATGGCATCACCAGTAGCTGTCCCACCACTCATATAGCGGATGTTTCTGATAACGGCTAGGACATTCTCTTTGGTGCTATAGTCAGTGAAACTGAATTCTGTGCGCTGATCGTAGGTGAACTGTACGGCAGCTATCTTGGCACCAATGTCTGAGATTTCAAAAATCTTAGCTATGTTGGAAATAAATTCAAGAATGAGGCGGAAATTACTTTCACCAACACTACTGGAGCCATCAATTAGAAAGGCAATGTTCACTGAGTTGTAACAGGTCTTGCTGCACACCATTTGCTCATGAGTGCAGAGCTTCTGTACCAGAGGTTTTACGTATTTTGTGGTGCCAAACCAATTGGGCATGTAGTAAGAGAAGAAGCCATTACTCCGACAGACAGCCTAATGGGAGAGACACATAAAAGATAACCAAAGGAATCAAAAGTTGTTTCTTTAAAATTATGAAAACATTAAATCTTGAATCTTCAAAGTTAACCCAGATATGGTCCAGTCAGCACTACACCTAGAGGTCCCAAACTGAATCACTACTATAACAGAAGACACTCTCAACTCCTTACCTTGTCAACAAATGCAACATCCGGAACCATTCCCAGTTCCTCAGGGATAGGCTTAGCCACAGAAACTATAAATACATTGACACCAAACTCTCTGGCCACAATGCCTGCTTCCTCAATGTCATCAGAAGGCCAGCCATCAATGAATACCACCACCACTTTGGGAATCCCTTTTCTCGCTCCAGTGTCTGCTGTGAAGAATTTCTGGGCGGTGTGCTTCAAGGCTTTTCCTAGGTTTGAAAAAGAAGCAAACTGGAATGGCACCACTGCTTAAAATGACACTTCTATTTCCCTGTACGAACTTGATGCCTCCAAGTTTAAGAATTTAACACATATAGAACTCAGTTCTTTAACACGTGCATCAGATGGGAAAGTTTAATTATCCATCATGCCTATTTTTTGTCTTCACAACCCACATTTCTTCCATCACCTACCCCCCAGAGCATTACATTCCCTTTCCTTACATCAATCACCAGTCAGAAACATAAACCTGACTCCCACTTCTGTACTTGTGCTCTCTATCTAGCCCCTTAGTGACTGACGAGTACCTCTACGGGCTCAGAACAAGAAGTCTCCCCTCAGAAGGTCCAACATTCTATTTTAGTTCTTTCTGTCACATCTGCATTCATTAGATGAGTCTGTTGATCTTTGCTTCTTTTAAATATTCTAAACAGGTACTTTTCTAAAGTGACATCTGCCCTACCTGAGGATTATAAGTCACAACGTCTTATATTTTTTAAAATGAGCAATACCAATAAACCCTTTGGTACATTTTCCATTATAAATTAAATATCTCAGATATCAAGTGCAGACCTAACCAAGATCAGTGCCAGGAAGAAGAGTTTCACTTCTGCTTATATAAAATAGCATAATACTGTCTTACATGTCTGATCATTCATAACCCTCTCTGTGTTACATCCCAGATGCTGAAGTCTACTTACCTGTATTGGTATTACCCCCTCTGAAACCTACTTCCTTTATGGCAAACAAAACATCTTTGGCTGATGTAAAGTTTTTCAAGTAAAATTCTATTTTGGGATGTTCACTAGGCAAAAAAGGGAAAAAATGTTATCCAGGGAGAATTGGAAATGTAAAACAAACAAGCAATATTATATACCTTAAAAAAAGTCTTTAAATTGGACAATACCTAAGTTTCTTAATTCCACAGCATACAGCCAACTAGGGTATATTGCATCCTTACTTGAATTTTAAGGGTTCTTTCAAAAAATGTAACAAAAACAACTGCTACCTTGAGGGTTTATTGTATTCTGGGTAATATGCTAAATACATACTACATGTATAATCTCATTTCATCATAACTGTACAAGGTAGGGATTATTATCCCTATTACATAAATGGAGGCCCAGAACACCTAGGTAATTTACCCAACAAAACATAACCACATTTTAAAATTCAGGTTTGTCTGGCTCCTAAACTATATGAAGCACCTGAAACCGGGTGGCTCAGGGCACTGGGCTTAATGGAAATCTGCAGAGATGGGCACCAGATAGTTGGAACATAGCTGGGTGTGAGTCTAGGTCTGCTCCAGTGGGGAACCTTGGAAGCCCTGAATAGTCTGGGTCTATTAACCCAGGTCTCTGGTCAGAAGAGGCAATTTCAGTGACACTAAGGCCAACATTTTTAAAATGAGAAAACTTACAAGGAAACAAATTATAAAGTATTATAATATTGAATTTTTCTTATGATAAATGATATTGACATTTGCTAATCTTACAATTATGTATATTTTAATAGATTTGGGATTTTTCATATTTAATAGTAAAAGAATTTCAGCTTTTATAACTTACTCTGTGTTCATTAGAGACCATGTTGAGTGAAAACAATTAGTTAAAGCACAATTTTTGTGTTTAAAACTTTTAGATAAGTCAAAATTTCATCAGTGCAAAATTTTAAGATCTTAGCATTATCAATTGCCACTAAGTCAAGATTTCTGAAGGAAATAGCACTCATTGTATTTCTGCATACTTGGTGGCATGATTTCTATATACTTGGTTTAATGGTTGGGTCACAAAATCAGTTTTCATGAGTCAATAATCTTTTCATTTTTATGGTCACTTTTCAACTATCCAAATTATTATTTATGAGATTTAGTCTTAGTTTTGCATCCTTAATGAGATATTCTCTTATTCTACTTAAATATAAACTCTTGACATAGTTTATCTATTCTAATGTTCTTCCTAAAATAGAAAAATCATAAATCAGGACGTTTATAAAGAAGCTAGTCTTTGTATGCGTCTACAAAGTAGTGTAGCTTTCCTCTTGAAAAAGAGTTAGGTAAAAACAGCAAAGAAAAAATATTAGAAGAAAAATATTGAGGGGAATTTGCCCTATGAGATGTTAAAATATACAATAAAGCTACAATAATCAAAGCATTGTAGAAAAGATGTTAGAATTAACATATGGATCAAAGAAACATTTGTCTAAAGTTATAAATTGATATCACAAATGAATGGAATAAGAAGCTCATTTTTTTAAGATATGGGACAATGGTTAAATTATGTATAAATCAACAAAGTTAATGATTCTTACACCAAAAAAAATTCTAAGAACCAATTGTAAAAAACAAGATAAGAACAAATAGAAATATAAATATTTGTAATCCTACTTGTGACACCCTTACACACAGCTGATAGTAGTTTAAACTGAATCAACTTTCTAGAAAGCAATTTAACTGTTTATTTCAGAAGCCTTAAAAATGTCAGAACCCGGGCTTCCCTGGTGGCGCAGTGGTTGAGAGTCCGCCTGCCGATGTAGGGGACACGGGTTCGTGCCCCGGACCGGGAAGATCCCACATGCCACGGAGCGGCTAGGCCCATAAGCCATGACCGCTGAGCCTGTGCGTCCGGAGCCTGTGCTCCGCAATGGGAGAGGCCACAACAGTGAGAGGCCCGCGTACCGCAAAAAAAAAAAAAAAAAAAATGTCAGAACCCTTTGACTCAATCTCACTTCTGGGAATCTAGCCGAATGAATTTATCAGAGATGGCACAAAGATGACATAAGGATGCACAGTGTAATTGTGAAAAAACAATAGAATGGTTAAATAAATCATGCTAAGGAACATTACGAAACATCATTTTTTGAAGAATATTTGTGATACTGAGCTCACAATGCTCAGTATTGTGAGCATCAGTATTTTGATATAATCTGAGCTTTTGATATAATCTGAGCTTTTGAAAAAGAAATACACACATATGTACCATCAAATATTTTCTTAAAATACTGAAAGGAAATACAACATTTTACATTGATTATCTCAGAGGGGTATATTTGGGAAATTTTTTTTCTTTGTGTTTTATATGTTTTTCAAGCTTTCTCTAATGAGCATATGATAATCCTAAAAGACATGAATAAACACTACTATACAATAAATAAAAGGTTAAGCTTCAGATGTCCCATCAAGGGAATCTGGAAAGAGCTAAAAAGAATAATGACCAAATAGGAGAAATAAACATCACTGCTTCCTCCTTCAGGGAAGAGAAATTAGGAATTGAGCAGAGCAGATGTGCAGAAGTAATCTGTATGAGCAACAAGACTTTTAGCCTACCTTCTGGTCCTCAAATAGATAGCATATAATTCTCTAAATCATTTCATCCCAAAAAGGAAGCACTTATACCTACCCAGTCTGCTCAGGCAGTCTTAAATTCTGACTTCATAATTTGGGAATCCAGACTGTCCACACCTCAATTTGTTTATATTGAACTGAAATGTATGTACCCACTAAAAGGATTGATCATTTTTCATCATTCAAGACATCATTCAAGTCTCCTCCCATTTTAACAAGGTTGGTACCTGGCTTGAACAAGGCCCACGTGCGGTCCTTCTGTTCCAATTCCTAACATTAGAGCCACTTTCCCAACAAAATTCTTCTGTAGATTAAATCGGCGTTGCCCGATATTAAAACTTCCATCGATCAGAAATGCAATGTCTGCTTTACAGTCTGTGAACACCCAAACAAGTCTTTCCATTAGCAGTTTCAAGAGAAGGGAGAGAGAGAGAGAAAATATTCCCAAATGGATATCCGGACTCTTACCCTTATTGCCAGTTTTCTTCTCCGGTGTTTTCTTTAGTCGTTTACCTGAAACAAAAAAAAGCACCTGGCATTAGCAAAAGGAAGACAGTTCCATAGAAGGAGACCCACAAGGGAAAAGCTCATGATAAGGAGCATCATTCTTGAAAATACTTTTTTAAAAATTAATTTCCTCATGATTTTCTGGACTAGGGAAGCAATGCCCCAACAAAAAAACAAGTCAGGACTGTAGTAGACCTACATATTTAATATGCCTCCAATCCAGGACTTTGATATCCCAAACCCACAGTTGAGGTAGGATTGGAAACTCAGAGTTAGATTCTAATGTTCTTCATTTCTTTGACTTTAAAATTGCCACAGTCTTAGAAAGGGAGATCCCTGGCTATTTCTCAAATAGACACGCACTCATTTCTTTTATTCATATGACAAATGGAACTAGAAGTTCATGGTACTTTTACTTAGACCAGTTTCTAGGCATAGTTTATCAAATCAGGGAGAAATGGTAGGACTTCAAGAGAATGTCTAGCAGTAGAGTTTATAAATGAAAATAAAAGAAGGATAAGTAATTTGAAATATAAAATTGAAAGTTTCCCTATGCAATATACCAGTAAAGGTATTTGCTTTGTGTTTCAATATTTTAAAAAAGGAAAGCTTTTATCAATAACACTTATTTATAACTTCCTAATGCTGTGCCAGGCAACTAGGAGATAGGTTCCATATTTCATACCTATTGCTGGACGTGCTGTGGACACTGCTTGTCCTGTGGCTTCCTGGGTACCACTTTTACCTTCTGTTAAAATAAAGAGAAGACTATTTTTTCCTCTTCCTTCCTTACCATCAAAGCATAATGAATCTAATTTAGGGTTCTATAGGATGATAAATGTAATAGAGTGATGGCAATTGCAAGAGTAATTGCTGCATGCTAGTTTCAAAGAACCAAAATGGATTCTCATCTATTGTATCGTATTTTTAAAAGATCACCATAAAATGAGTTCACATTCATTCACCTGTTTTTTTGAGTTAGGGTTATTTGGTAAATGTCAGGGCATTCTGATTGCAGGCAATTCAATTTTCTATTGCCATCTTCTGACAGCAAGATAATTTTCCTCCCATTTACCCAAGTTTGGCTTGAGTGTGTCCTTAACCCTTCGGATCCCCTGACTCTAACCCACAGTTGACCCTTCCAGTCTTGATCACAAGTTTTTGCATCAGAGTCAAAGAGGTTGATCTGAGAAAAGCAGAAAACTTTTTGGGGGGTTGGGGAGACAATATTTACACAAAAGTAAGAACACTTTAATTGTACCTACTTGTCACTGTGAAAGAAGCAGACCATCTGGAAAGCGTCTGAGACTGGATGCCATTGGCAACTACTGAGGAATAGTTTTCTCGACCTGGTAGGCTATAGATTCTTACGGGTCCCCCTGAGTTGCTGATTACACCCCTGCAACACAAGAATAACAGCTGAGACTCTATCCACACTTTTTCAGGGGCATTTGACTGACTTATATGGCCATACTGCACCTATTATTCTGATTAATCAAGAAAATAGTTCAGCAGGGAAGCCATCTAAGGATGCTGTCAACCTTTTTAAAAACTTGCTTACCCAGGTACAAAATCCACCTAGGGAAATGGTTTTGTGCTGTGAAACTTCTTAAGTGTTAATAAGGACACACTTGCAGTTTCCTGTTCCCTACAGCTCAGAGGATCAGAGTTAAGAGTGCCAAACAGTCTTCTAAAATACTCTAACTACATGTCTTTGAACTTCATTTTTTTTTTAAAAAAGTGTCATACTGGCCATTCTCTCACAGGACAGAAGAATGGTGATGAATATGGGCTCTGGAGGCAGACCTGGGCTTTCAGTCCCAGCTCTGGCACTTGCTAACAGTGGTGGCCTTGGGCAAGATACTTGACAACTCTCTGAATTCAGTTTCCTCATCTGTAAAATGGGGTAAAATTGTACCTACCTTGTACAGCTGTAGAGTCGTCGTGGAAGTTAAAATAATGGCTGTCATACAGTAAAAACTCAGTAATATAGTACATGATTAGGAATGTTTTTAGAATCACAGGACTCTAGCTATCCAGAAATAATGCAATTTGCCTTTAGTCAGAAAGCTTCCCTTATGTAGTTGGTGACTCAAGGATATCCAGGAAAACCTTAAAAATGTATCCATCTTCTATGGCCAAAATTGGTACCAAAAGAAAGAAAAGGTGGGAGGGGGTGTCCAGATGGCTAAAGAGAAAGGGAAATAATCACACTTGCATTTCTCTCCCCTTGGCATGTTGGAGCTTACCTGTGGATGGCGGCACCACATATGCTTGATACAGAAGCATATACTATGTTCCCAAACACGGAGAATTCCTCCAGAGGGCAACTGCCTGGACAGAGCACATCTGCTTTTTCTTTCCTGATGTCCAGGCCTCTGGTAAAGCATGTGATAGCGATGGGAACTGAAGAGAAAGGAGAGACGTAAAAACCATTCTTAGGACATTTAGGGAAGTGGTGGTGGGGGAACTAGAATATGAGATTGAAATTTTACTTCCCTAATTTCTACACGTCTTGTTAAGAATATTGATGTAGGTACTGTTCCACACCATTCCAGATTTTAGCAAGCCAAAAATCAGTTTTCCAATTTAATCTAGTTCTCAGACATTGTAAAGTCTAATGGGAGAATTTTAGTTCTTATCAGTTTGGAGATGCATAATTGGAAATATATCAGAATTAGAAAATAACATTAGTCACTGACCATTTATTAAATTCATTCTAGAAATATAAGAACCTCAACTCTGATTACAACTGTGTACATAGTTGCCTGAGGTGAAGATATTAAATCTGGGTTGAACCTCTGAGGAACATTTTTATAGAAACATGCACAAATCTAAGTCATCCGTTGCTTCTGAGGGCCATTTATATCAGTTTTCTTCAAATGCAGCGCATTAAAATTATATTTTAATTTAAGCAAACCAGTAAAAAGGTGCTTCACTTTACAGAACGTCATTTAGCTCAATCATTCATTTTTCAGCTGAAGTAATTAAAGCCATGGGGTTATTTTGCCCAAGGTCACACAGCCCAAGGAAAATTCTGTAACTCCTGCAGGACAGGAAACAGAGAAGTTAGTGCGTTCAGAATGGAGCATTTTAATCTGAATTGAACCTGCTTATTTCCGCTCCAGATCTGTCCAGAGAGATATATCAGGCAGTGAATGCAGTTTTAGAAAGCACTGTTAATACTCTCAAGTTTTACATGGTCAACCCAACTAATAATCATAGTTTTTACTACAAAAGATGTTAGAGACAAGCCCTTGGCAACATGTAACAAGATAACTTAATACAACATATTAATTCATCAATTTACTGTGACTATTAAATTGAGGATAATGTTTTTAAATACTATTTTCCAAACACTGGAAATTGTGGTTATCCAAACCTTTTTGAAACAGATGTTTTCCAAACGTTTTTGAAACAGATGTTAATCATTAAAAAAAATTTTTTTTTCTTTTTCCAAGACAGTAGTGCTGTCTGGTCATACTGCCCCACTGAGAAGCCTGCCTCTAGCAAGGACCCTCTTCTGAGAGCCCTCTGTGCCCAGCCCTGGACTGTACACCTCCATGGAAAGGAAGGCAGGACGCCATGAAAGGTACAATGCTGATTCCCTAGCTCTGAAACACTCTAGATTGCTGGGCAAGTTAAAATCCTTACCAAGAACAGTAGCCTCATACCTATGAGCTTCATACCTGTTAGCAAACAGCCTTAATTTTCCTCCCATTTTCGAGGCACCAGAGGCTCTGCCTTTAGCTGCCAACACTGACTTTAGTGTGTGTTTGTGTGAGGGGGCACTGAATACAGCCCTCAGCAATACTTACCTTCCTTTCTCCTTTCAAGAAAAATAAAGGATAGATTTTGAAAAAGAGTTTGATTTTTATGTTGTATAAAACACACCGAACCACACACCCTTACTCGGACTTCTACGTGTGGAACACACTCCTTTTAGACTCTCTCGAATATGAAATGGGCCCGTAAATGCTGCCTTTTTTTTTTTTTTTTTTTATAGGGGTCATTCCTGGAAACACAGCGAGGGGTCAAACAAGATGGGACAACGACGTAAGCCTCTCTTTCACTCCCGAAGCCTCTCTCTGTCTCTCTGACAGTCTGAAGGCCTCTCCCTGACCCCAAACTCCGCGGAACACTCGGGACTACGGCGCTCCTCAGTGGGGCTCAACGAACACCCCCCACTTCTGCTGCCGCTGTTCGGCTTGCTGGGGGGAGAGGAAGCTCCGGGGTTGTGGGTGTGGATGGGGGGAGGCTTCCTTCTCCGCACCTTGTGAAGAACGTCCCCATCGGACCCCAGGAGCCCCTTCCCGAGGGAGAAATGGGTAAGCCGGAGTAGATGGGCTGTAGGTATGAATGGGGTGCGCCAGGCAGCAGCTCCAACCTTCGCACCCTTATAGCTCCAGCCCCCGGCCAAGGCCCAGGGGCTCCATCTGAGTGCGTTCCTACGCGCTGGCCCGCAGCGCCTCGCAACCCCCGGACAGAGCCCTGCTCCCGGACCCGGGAACCCGCAACTCACCGGCTCCCTCGCTGCCCGCGGTCTGTGGCAGCAGCAGCAAAAGACAGACACCTGCGAAGAGAGGACAGCTCGAGGGCTGGTTCCAGCCTCCACCTCCACCTTGCTTGGTGCGAGGAGAAGAGGGCGGTGAGGGGCGCGTACCCACCAAGGCAGAGAATCGGGATCCAGGCTGCAGACATGGTAGCCTAGGGGCTGCTCGGACCTGGGAGGGAGGGAGAATGCAAGGGAGGCTCCCCGAGAACGGAGATCCCTACGTCCCCACCACACCGCGCCCGCCCCCCGCCCCCTCAGGGATCCCGCACCCCTCGGAAACCCAGGGGCGGCCGAGGAGAGGAGGAGACCGAAGAGGCCGCTGCCCGGGAGCTCGTGCCACTCTCAGTCTGGAGGCGACGCTCCGGCTGCAAATCAAGCCAAACCCAGAGTCGAGGTGCAACCCCGGACCAGGAGGAGGGTGCACTCTGAAGACAGACAGACAAGCTGGGAGCGACAAAGGGGAGACACGAACAGGCAGGCGTCAGGGAACCGCACGCCCGCGCCGGACGCCGGGGGCTCTGCACCTGAGTCGAATCCGCCCGGCTGCGCCCGAGTGCGGAAAGCGCGGCTCCCACGGCCGCTATAAAGGCTGGGCCGCGCGCATGAGCACTGTGCGGGGGGCGCGCGCGGAGAGGGGGCTGGGAGCTGGTCCCCCGGGACCAGGCGGCGGCCGTCCAGCTCCGCCCTCACCCCCTCTCCGTCCCGGGGTGAGGCCGCGCCGAGGCGCCACCCCCGCGGCGCGGGACTCGGCCACCTGGATGCCGCGTCCGTCCCCGGGGGAGACGCGAAAGCCCGGGGGAGGGCCGGGGACCTCGCCGGCCCCGGCGTCAGGGGAGCCGGGACGAGTGTAGGGCGGCGGCGGGAGCGCGCGGGGAGGTTGCCCGACGTGCGGCGACCGGGCGTGGCTGCCCGAGGGAGCCGGCCTCACCCGGGCTGGGGAGTGGTGGTTCCCCGCGCACAGTCCCCGCGGCGGGAGCTGCGGCGCCGGGAACGCGGGGCCCCGGAGAGCTACCAGGTACACGCGGCCTCAGAACAAACTTCCCAGATCTGTGCTCCCGTTGAAACAAAGTTCGTACTTCTGAAGTCACGCCAACCTGGGTTGGGTAAACGCATGCCCTGTATTTGTTAGAAACCCCATCAGCGGACTGGTTTTTCTTCGGATTTTAGGGATCCAGCCTTCCGACTTTGTTTCTGCCACGGTCGGATTTTCCCCGGGGGCTCCATTTACTGTCATGGGTAGGACCACGCTTGGGAGGTGGCCCGGACCCTTCTTTACATTTGCCTTTTCTTCTTTTCTAGATCAGGAAGGATTTATGACTGCCTTTCCAAACTCCCAGACCTGGTGTCTGTTGGGATTACACAGATCTCAGATGTGGTAATATGCTCTTCCACCCCTCTCTTTCTCTCTCATCCTGGTAACTTTTCACATGAGGAAACGGGAGAAAGCAGAATTCACGTGGAGTGTAAAGTGACACAGGACCTGCAAGGCAGCTGAGGAACCACCCCCAGACGCAGGAGAGGGGGCACGATTTCGTTTTTTAAAAGTTTTATTTAGTCCAAAGAATAGGATTTTAGTTAGGTCTAAAGAATAACCAATAATTTATATACCGTAAAATCCATCCCTTTTCGGTGATTTCCACGATTTTTAGTAAGTATACAGAGTTACGCAGCCATCACCACAATCCAATTTTAGGACACTTCCAGCACTCCCAAAAGGATCCCTTCTGGCCATTGGCAGCCAATCCCTTTTCCCGCCCTCAGCCCTAGGCAACACCAATGTAATTCCCGTCTCTAAAGGTTTGTTTTTTATGGATATTTCATATAAATGGAATGATACAATATGTGGCTTCTTTTACTGAGCATAATGTTTTTAAGTTTCATTCATGTTGTAACATGAATGAGTTCTTCCTTCCTTTTTATTGCTGAATAGTATTCCTATACGTTTTATGTTAGGAAGGAAACATACCACCACCACCTGGAAGCCAAATATGGTAGTGGTTTTACAACTATCCTTTCAATCTGGAATGAGTCAGTATTGCACCAGGCAGCTGCGGAGGGGCGGGCCGGCGGTGTTGATTTCATTCCCTTTACTATCTGAATGTCTTTTGGAGAGAAAGAGACTGAATAACATTTGTGGACTAGGAGGTTTTTGATTCTTATTTTCATGGCTGCCTTAAAGATTTAATCCCTCTCATGGTAGAGAGAGTTGCCCTTTTCTTAGAAACCCAGCAATGTAGCCACCACCCCTGATATTTTCCTTGGGAGAAATGTTAGGCCTTCAGGACCGTTAAAGCTGTCTTTATCATTATTGCTTGCTGCGTGTCCTCCGTCAGGTTTGGATAACCTCCTCCAATTAGGCTGGGCAAATTGTAGTGATGCTATATAATTAGGGAGAGTTCACCTCCAGGAAAAAGGCTAGCACTCCACAGCTCAACCCAAATGGCTAAAAGGTGCTGCTCTTCAGAACTCCCACAAGGCTCAGCCCTCCTGTGATGTAATTTCACCGAGCCATTTAGCAGAGTCAGAACTATGCAGCTATTTCCATCATTGACCCTGAGTCTGTGACTATTAAAAAAGAAAGGAAATACCTCACTGAGTTTCATTGGTTGTTTACCCAAAGGTAGAGTTTAATTATTTTGTTTTGAAACATTTAAGAGAAGTTAATCTTTATTTTTCTAGTTTGAAAGACTAACCATGTGGAGTGGGGATGAGATTTCTCATTCTCACTTAGTTTGTATCTCAGGCTCACCATAAGCATATTGAGAAAAAAAATATCTGAACTTAAGTGGTAGTTGCTTCTGCTGTGGAAACATCTGAAGAAGAGATGGAAAGTCAAATAAATCTGGGTACAATTGACTTAAAAAGACAAATTGTTAAAATTATAGTTTTGTATTCAACTGGGTAACATTTCAGGGTGTTGTACTTCTAGGATGCCTAGTTAGTTTATCCTGCTTTATATAAGAGTATTTGATATTCAAATTTTAGACTAACTCTCTGTAGAGCGGTAGATTCCTAACTGGGCTGCACAATGGAATCACCTGGGGAGCTTTAAAAAGCACTGAGTCCCGGGCTTCCCTGGTGGTGCAGTGGTTGAGAGTCCGCCTGCCAATGCAGGGGACACGGGTTCGTGCCCCGGTCCAGGAAGATCCCACATGCCGCGGAGCGGCTGGGCCCGTGAGCCATGGCCGCTGAGCCTGCGCGTCCGCAGCCTGTGCTCCGCAATGGGAGAGGCCACAACAGTGAGAGGCCCGCATACCACAAAAAAAAAAAAAAAAAAGTACTGAATCCTGAGTCCCACCCCAGAGATTCTAATGTAATTGGTCTGGGTCAGGGCCAGGGCGTTAGAATTCTTTAAAGCTCTCCAGGTGATTCTAATGTATTGCCCAGAGGGCCTAATACTTAGGTCAATGTTAGAGGTTAAACGAATAATTCTAATTTTTCATTCTTCTTTCATTATCTTTTCATTAAAATTCCACCTTAAATGTGCCTACTGCGTTCCCCTGTTAAAACATGGAAGCATCTTCTGGCCTGATGGCTCTTTGAAAACGATCCTTAACAGAAAGATTGTAAACTCATTTTCAAAAGCAATTTTCCCTGAGTGTAGTGTCTGATCACATTTCTAACTTTGTGCAGAATGGGCTGGCATTGGGAAGGGAGTGGGCTGCCTCTCAAACTGATACTCTAGGTGGCATCTTCAAGCTTTAGGATGAGGCTGAGAAGAGTTTCTCAAGAATAGCCGGGTTCTCTGAGTAGACTTGGCTCATTGTCTACATAGATAACCTCTAGTTTATGGGTCCCCTCTCTTCTGTTTTTATCTAGGTATGAATCTGGTGTTACCCAGAAGTTTTTATGTTTTTGTTGTTGGTATTTTGTTTTTATTTTTTAAAGGAATATCAGTCCTGTCCCACGCCCTATACCTTTAACCTCCCTGCAAACTGTTACTTAGATAATGCAGTGCATAGTGATTTGATTTTATTTTGGTTATGGTGATCTTAAAGTGAGTTTGTTCCCTTTTAGGAACTGTATGTTTGTCCTGCAGTATCCCATAAGTCTCTATGGTTAGTTATAGAGCATTAGCAGTTTGTAAACTCCTATCACCTATGTTATTTGACCCACATTGATGTTTATTTTGTATCCATTTTTCCTGCTCGATTCCTTTCCATTGTTCACATGTGATACTAAGCAAGTATGTACATCTAGCCTTTCAGTTTTTGATGATTTCTAGCAATAGAATAAATGTTCACAGCCTCTGAGGAGTGAATATTAAAAAGTTGACTCAGAGATAGCCTTATGACCACGAGCAATCACTTCCTTTTTCTGAGCCTTAGTTGCCTTTCCTATAAAGTCAAGGAGACTAGACCAAGTGATTGGAAGGGACCTCTGACTGGCTGAATTCTGTGGCTGGGCAGTTGCTCCCTGGGCACATATAGCCTTCAAGGGCTGTGCTGTTTCTGGGGTTTGGAAACCTTAGGAAACACTGGCTGTGCCAACTACCTCCCAGCACTCATCCCTTCTTATGGAAGGTCTCTTGCTATTCACCTCTCACTGCTAAACCGTGGCCTGGATCATGTTTGCCCCTTATTTACCAAGAAGTAATGGAGGTCACATTGCCACCGGAATGCCACCGGAATGCCACCGGTATGCCTTCCTAAGCGAGGAAAGCTGTGACAGGGAACATAAATTTATTGTATAGGCCCAGCACACGTCCCATGCAAGCTCCTGAAGGTGAAGGATCTTTCTCTCATGTTCATCACTGCACCTCTAGTCTCATGTTCATCACTGCACCTCTAGTCCCCACCTCTAGCACCTCTAGTACTCAAGAAATATTTGTTAAATGAATGAGTCAATCCCATTGTCTTGTCATTTGCTATATTGTTTTTTAAAAAGTTAACTTTTGAACAGTTTTAGGTTTATAGAAACATCGATAAGACTAGAGTTCCCATATACCCCACATCCAGTTTCCCCTGTTAACATCTTACATTAGTATGGCACAGTTGTCACAATTCATGAACCAATACTGACACATTTTTAAAAATAAATTTATTTATTTATTTTTGGCTGCATTGGGTCTTTGTTGCAGTGCATGGGCTTCTCATTGCGGTGGCTGCTCTCGTTCCGGAGCAGGGGCTCTAGGCACACAGGCTTCAGTATTTGTGGCATGTGAGTTCAGTAGTTGTGACGCACAGGCTTAGTTGCTCCATGGCATGTGGGATCTTCGCAGACCAGGGATCGAACCTGTGTCCCCTGCACTGGCAGGCGGATTCTTAGCCACTGCACCACCAGGGAAGTCCCAATACTGACACATTAACTAAAGTCCATATTTTCCGCAGATTTCCTTAGTGTTTACCTAATACCCTTTTTCTCTTCCAGGATCCTATCCAGGATACTGCATAACATTTAGTCAGCATGTCTTCTTAGACTCCTCTGCACTGTGACACTTTCTCAAATGTTCCTTATTTTGATGACCTTGAGAGTTTTTTTAAAAAATTATTTATTTAATTTATTTATTTTTGGCTGCATTGGGTCTTGGTTTCTGCGCACGGGCTTTCTCTAGCTGCGGCAAGCGGGGGATACTCTTCATTGTGGTGCACGGGCCTCTCATTGCAGTGTCTTCTCTTGTTGCAGAGCACAGGCTCTAGGCATGCGGGCTTCAGTAGTTGTGGCACGTGGGCTCAGTAGTTGTGGCATGCAGGCTCTAGAGCACAGGCTCAGTAGTTGTGGCACATGGGCTTAGTTGCTCCACAGCATGGGGCATCTTCCCAGACCAGAGCTCAAACCCGTGTCCCTTGCGTTGGCAGGCGGATTCTTAACCACTGCACCACCAGGGAAGCCCACCTTGACAGTTTTGAAGAGTACTAGTCAGGTATTTTGTACAGTGTCCCCCAGTTGGGATTTGTCTGATGTTTTTCTCATTAGACTGGGGTTATGTGTTTTGGGAAGGAGGACCACAGAGGTAATGTAACACATCACATCAAGGGCACCTACTATCAACATGACTTATTCCTGTTGATGTTGACCTTGGTCACCTGGATGAGGAGTGTTTGTCAGGTTTCTCTACTGTAAAGTTGCTCTTTTGTTCCCCCTTTCCATGTTGTCCTCTTTGGAAGGATGTCACTATGTGTAGCCCACACTTAAGCAGTAGGGAGTTAAATTCAACCTCCTTGAGGCCAGAGTAGCTTACATAAATTATTGGGAATTCTCCTGCAAGGAAGATTTGTCTCTTCTCCCCTGTTTATTTCTATACTGTTTGTTTTTTATCTATGGCACTTCTTCTCCAAAAGGCTGTAAGCTCCTAGAAGGCGGAGACCATTCCATGTGCTCCTCTATGTTCCCAATGACTTGCACGATGCTTTGGAGTACAGACTAGATGCTCAGTCAACAGTGTAAAGTGTGGTCCATAGCTTCCAGTCCTGGGAATTTTCTGCTGATGGCTTATCCTTCTTTCTCACTGTGAGATTTGGGCCAGAAAGTTGCATATTTGGTTCTCAGCAAAGGTATAATCAAAATGCTAAAATAATAGTGATCCTGACACTGTAACAAGCTCTTTATATGTGTTATCATAGAATCTTTGTAACACACCTGGGAGGTGGAGATCATCCTAATTTCATAAATGAAGATACTAATGCCCAGATTTATTAGAAGACATGTCCCAAGTCACACAGGTAGAAAGCAGAGCCAAATCGGGGTCTCTAAAGCCCATGCCTTTAACCACCAGATTATACCGTCTTTTCCCTCGTAATAGCCAAATAAAGCCACATGGAAACGTTTGAATAAATGCCAGAAAGTGAGGGAAATGACAAGGACTATAAGAATATGGAAAAGGAAGAAATAAATCCTTTAATGGAAGTGCCTGGTAACATCTTCCAGGAATGTGTGGCCCTTGAAATCTGCTATAAAATTAGTACATCCTCAGAGAAATGCATAATTGGTAGGTTAGCATAACAAAATAATTAGAAAATATTATTATGCATTCCAAACACAACACAACAGGTTCGGCTCATACTATTAACATTCAAGTCAAATAATAATTTCTTTTTTTAATAAATTTATTTATTTTTTAGCTGCGTCGGGGCTTCGTTGCTGTGCGCGGGCTTTCTCTAGTTGCGGCGAGTGGGGGCTACTCTTCCATGCGGTGCGCGGGCTTCTCATTGCACTGGCTTCTCTTGTTGCAGAGCATGGGCTCTAGGCGTGCCGGCTTCAGTAGTTGTGGCACATGGCTTAGTTGCTCCATGGCATATGGGATCTTCCCGGACCAGGGATTGAACCCGTGTCCCCTGCATTGGCAGGCAGATTCTTAACCACTGCACCACCAGGGAAGTCCCTTCAGCTGTTTTTAGATTGAGTTATTTAAGATCAATAGTTTTTTAATTGTAATAAAAGCTGTTACATGACTATAGCTAATTCAAATTATTATGCATTAGGCCCAAGAGTTGCATTTGGGGTTTTAGTTTTCTTCCTTAAAAAAAATTGTTATGAAAATTTTCAAACATATGCAAAAAGTAGATAAAATATTACAGTGAATCCATCTATTAACCAGTTTGAACAATGATCAATTTATGACCTGTTTTGTTTTTTCCATGTCCTTACCCCTGATTATTTTGAAGAAATCTCAGACATTATAATCTTGAATTTCTAAAGATCTTTCTGTAAGAACTCTCTTTTTAAATATAACAATATTAATATTATCATACCTAAAAAATTAATAATTCTTTAACAATTAGCCACTTAGGGTTTATATTGCTTCAGTTTTCTTACAAATTTTATATTTAAATGGATCATTTGCTGAATGAAGATAAAAATAAGGTTTGTACATTATAATTATTTGATGCGTCTCTTAAGTCTCTTTTGATATTTAGGTTCTCCATCTTTCTTTTAAAATTTTCTTTCTTTATCTGTTTGCGTTTTATTGAAAAATTCAGATAATTTTCTGCAGCTTTCCTCATGGTTTGTATTTTGCTGATTGTATCTCCACGGTGTCATTAAGCATGTTCTGCTGTCCCCTGTATTTCTTATAAATTTGGGAATTAGCTATAGAGGCTTGATCAAATCAGGTAATTTTGTTGTTGTTCTTGTTGCTGTATGTATGTGTACTACTTTATAGATGGCACTTTGTACTTTTTTCCCCTCCAAGTGAATCAGATTAAATTTATTTAAGTCAATGACTGCCAAATTTATCCAACCATAGGACTCTTTCAAAAATAACAAATAAAATCTCTTGGGACTTTATTGCTCATATTTAATAAACAGTCGTCAAGTGGGTAAGAGGATCATTTATATTCTGTAGGACAGGCAGTTTGTACTTTAAAGCATCAGAGATACAATGTTTCCTTTTGTGATGTTATCAGCCATTGGTAAGCATTGTCTTAATCCATTAATTTAGTGGACCTTACAAAGTGGTGATATTCTTAATTTTAGCATTCCTTCTTCATTTATAATGTGGAGTACTTCTAAAATGAGAATCCTCTCTTTTTTTTTTTTTTTCCCGAGATACAGATCTTATGGGAAAGGCAAGATAAATGCTTCATTTTTTTTTAACATCTTTATTGGAGTAAAATTGCTTTACAATGGTGTGTTAGTTTCTGCTTTATAACAGAGTGAATCAGCTATACATATACATATATCCCCATATCTCCTCTCTCTTGCATCTCCCTCCCACCCTCCCTATCCCACCCCTCTAGGTGGTCACAAAGCAACGAGCTGATCACCATGTGCTACGCTGCTGCTTCCCACTAGCTATCTATTTTACATTTGGTAGTATATATAAGTCCATGCCACTCTCTCACTTTGTCCCAGCTTACCCTTCCCTCTCCCCGTGTCCTCAAGTCCATTCTCTATGTCTGCATCTTTATTCCTGTCCTCCCCCTAGGTTCTTCAGAACCACTTTTTTTTTTTTTTTAGATTCCATATAGCATATGGTATTTGTTTTTCTCTTTCTGACTCATTGCACTCTATAAGACAGACTTCAGGTCCATCCACCTCGCTATAAATAACTCAATTTTGTTTCTTTTTATGGCTGAGTAATATTCCATTGCATATATATGCCACATCTTCTTTATCCATTCATCTGTCAATGGACACTTAGGTTGCTTCCATATCCTGGCTGTTGTAAATAGTGCTGCAATGAACATTGTGGTACATGTCTTTTTATGAATTATGGTTTTCTTAGGGTATATGCCCAGTAGTGGGATTGCTGGGTCGTATGGTAGTTCTATTTTTACTTTTTTAAGGAACCTCCATACTGTTCTCCATAGGGCTGTATCAATTGACATTCCCACCAACAGTGTGAGAGGGTTCCCTTTTCTCCACACCCTCTCCAGCATTTATTGTTTGTAGACTTCTAGATGATGGCCATTCTGACTGGTGTGAGGTGATACCTCATTGTAGTTTTGATTTGCATTTCTCTAATGATTAGTGATGAGCATCCTTTCATGTGTTTGTGGATAATCTGTATATCTTCTTTGGAGAAATGTCTATTTAGGTCTTCTGCCCATTTTTGGATTGGGTTGTTTTTTTTCTGTTATTCAGCTGCATGAGCTGCTTGTAAATTTTGAATATTAATCCTTTGTCAGTTGCTTCATTTGCAAATATTTTCTCCCATTCTGAGGATTGTCTTTTTGTCTTGTTTATGGTTTCCTTTGCTGTGCAAAAGCTTTGAAGTTTCATTAGGTCCCATTTGTTTATTTTTATTTTATTTCCATTTCTCTAGGAGGTGGGTCAAAAAGGATCTTGCTGTGATTTATGTCATAGAGTGTTCTGCCTATGTTTTCTTCTAAGAGTTTGATAGTTTCTGGCCTTCCATTTAGGTCTTTAATCCATTTTGAGCTTATTTTTGTGTATGGTATTAGGGAGTGTTCTAATCTCATACTTTTACATGTGCCTGTCCAGTTTTCCCAGCACCACTTATTTGTTGTCTTTTCTCCACTGTATATTCCTGCCTCCTTTATCAAAGATAAGGTGACCATATGTGCGTGGGTTTATCTCTGGGCTTTCTATCCTCTTCCACTGATTTATATTTCTGTTTTTGTGCCAGTACCATACTGTCTTGATTACTGTAGTTTTGTAGTATAGTCTGAAGTCAGGGAGCCTGATTCCTCCACCTCCGTTTTTCTTTCTCAATATTGCTTTGGCTATTCAGGGTGTTTTGTGTTTCCATACAAATTGTGAAATTTTTTGTTCTAATTCTGTGAAAAATGCCAGTGGTAGTTTGATAGGGATTGCATTGAATCTGTAGATTGCTTTGGGTAGTAGAGTCATTTTCACTACGTTGATTCTTCCAATCCAAGAACATGGTATATCTCTCCATCTATTTGTATCATCTTTAATTTCTTTCATCAGTGTCTTATAATTTTCTGCATACAGATCTTTTGTCTCCTTATGTAGGTTTATTCCTAGATATTTTATTCTTTTTGTTGCAATGGTAAATGGGAGAGTTTTCTTAATTTCACTTTCAGATTTTTCATCATTAGTGTATAGGAATACCAGAGATTTCTGTGTATTAATTTTGTATCCTGCTACTTTACCAAATTCACTGATTAGCTCTAGTAGTTTTCTGGTAGCATCTTTAGGATTCTCTATGTATAGTATCATGTCATCTGCAGTGACAGCTTTACTTCTTCTTTTCCAATTTGGATTCCTTTTATTTCCTTTTCTTCTCTGATTGCTGTGGCTAAAACTTCCAAAACTATGTTAAATAAGGGTGGTGAGAGTGGGCAACCTTGTCTTGTTCCTGATCTTAGTGGAAATGGTTTCAGTTTTTCACCATTGAGGATGATGTTGGCTGTGGGTTTGTCATATATGGCCTTTATTATGTTGAGGAATTCCCTCTATGCCTACTTTCTGCAGGGTTTTTGTCAGAAACGGGTGTTGAATTTTTTGAAAGCTTTCTCTGCATCTATTGAGAGGATCATATGGTTTTTCTCCTTCAATTTGTTAATACGGTGTATCACATGATTGATTTGTGTATATTGAAGAATCCTTTGCATTCCTGGGATAAACCCCACTTGATCATGGTGTATGATCATTGTAATGTGTTGTTGGATTCTGTTTGCTAGTATTTTGTTGAGGATTTTTGCATCTATGTTCATCAGTGATATTGGCCTGTAGTTTTCTTTCTTTGTGACATCTTTGTCTGGTTTTGGTATCAGGGTGATGGTGGCCTCGTAGAATGAGTTTGGGAGTATTCCTCCCTCTGCTATATTTTGGAAGAGTTTTAGAAGGATAGGTGTTAGCTCTTCTCTAAATGTTTGATAGAATTCGCCTGTGAATCCATCTGGTCCTGGGCTTTTGTTTGTTCGAAGATTTTTAATCACAGTCTCAATTTCAGTGCTTGTGATTGGTCTGTTTATATTTCCTTTATCTTCCTGGTTCAGTCTTGGAAGGTTGTGCTTTTCTAAGAATTTGTCCATTTCTTTCAGTTTGTCCATTTTACTGGCATATAGTTGCTTGTAGCAATCTCTCATGATCCTTTGTATTTCTGTACTGTCAGTTGTTACTTCTCCGTTTTCATTTCTAATTCAGTTGATTTGAGTCTTCTCCCTTTTTTCTTGATGAGTTTGGCTAATGGTTTATGAATTTTGTTTATCTTCCCAAAGAACCAGCTTTTAGTTTTACTGATCATTGCTATCATTTCCTTCATTTCTTTTTCATTTATTTCTATTTTGATCTTTATGATTTCTTTCCTTTGTAGTTTATTTGTTTTTCTTTCTCTAATTGCTTTAGGTGTAGAGTTAAGTTGTTTATTTGAGATTTTTCTTGTTACCTGAGGTAGGATTGTATTGCCATTAACTTCCCTCTTAGAACTGCTTTTGCTGCATCCCCTAGGTTTTGGATTGTCGTGTTTTCATTGTCATTTGTTTCTAAATATTTTTTGATTTCCTCCTTGGTTTCTTCAATGATCTCTTGGTTATTAAGTAGTGTATTGTTTATCCTCTATGTGTTTGTATTTTTTACACATTTTTTTCCTGTAATTGATATCTAGTCTCATAGCATTGTGGTCGGAAAAGGTACTTGATACGATTTCAGTTTTCTTAAATTTACCAAGCCTTGATATTTGACCCAAGATATGATCTATCCTGGAGAATGTTGCATGAGCACTTGAGAAGAAAGTGTATTCTGTTGTTTTTGGATGAAATGTCCTATAAATAGCAATGAATTCTATTTTGTTTAATGTATCATTTAAAGCTTGTGTTTCCTTATTTATTTTCATTTTAGATGATCTGTCTGTTGGAGAAAGTGGGGTGTTAACGTCCCCTACTATGATTGTGTTACTGTCTATTTCCCCTTTTATGGCTGTTAGCATTTGCCTTATGTATTGAGGTGCTCCCATGTTGGGTGCATAAATATTTACAATTGTTATATCTTCTTGGATTTATCCCTTGATCATTATGTAGAGTCCTTCTTTGTCTCTTGTAATAGTCTTTATTTTAACGTCTCTTTTGTCTGATATGAGTATTGCTACTCCAGCTTCCTTTTGATTTCCATTTGCATGGAATATCTTTTTCCATTCCCTCACTTTCAGTCTGTATGTGTCCCTAGGTCTGAAGCGAGTCTCTTGTAGATAGCATATATACAGGTCTTGTTTTTGTATCTATTCAGCCAGTCTATGTCTTTTGGTTGGAGCATTTAATCCATTTACATTTAAGGTAATTATGGATATGTATGTTCCTATTACCATTTTCTTAATTGTTTTGGGTTTGTTATTGTAGGTCTTTCCCTTCTCTTGTGTTTCCTGCCTAGAGAAGTTCCTTTAGTATTTGTTGTAAAGCTGGGTTCGTGGTGCTGAATTCTCTTAGCTTTTGCTTGTTTGTAAAGGTTTTAATTTCTCTGTCGAATCTGGATAAGATCCTTGCTGGGTAGAGTAATCTTGGTTGTAGGTTTTTCCCTTTATCATTTTAAATATGTCCTGCCACTCCCTTCTGGCTTGCAGAGCTTCTGCTGAAAGTTCAGCTGTTAACCTTATGGGGATTCCCTTGTGTGTTATTTGTTTTTCCCTTGCTGCTTTAAATATTTTTTCTTTGTATTTAATTTTTGATAGTTTGATTAATATGTGTCTTGGCATGTTTCTCCTTGGATTTATCCTGTATGGGACTCTCTGCACTAAATGCTTCATTTTTTTTTTTTTTTTTTTTTTTTTTTTTGCGGTAGGCGGGCCTCTCACTGTTGTGGCCTCTCCTGTTGTGGAGCACAGGCTCTGGACACACAGGCTCAGTGGCCATGGCTCACAGGCCCAGCCACCCCGTGGCATGTGGGATCTTCCTGGACCGGGGCACGACCCGTGTCCCCTGCATCAGCAGGTGGACCCTCAACCACTGCGCCACCAGGGAAGCCCTAAATGCTTCATTTTTACACCTTATTTGCCAAATCAAAATAATAGACTGACAGAGACTGGGGGTCAGGAGGAAAGGGGAGTCAGTGTTTAATGGGTATAGAGTTTCAGTTTGGGAAGGTGAGAAAGTTCTGGAAATCGATAGTGGTGATGGTTGCTTAATAATGTGAATGTACTTAATGCCATGGGTAAAATGGGAACATTTTATGTTATGTGTGTTTTACTTTAATAATTAAAAAAAAATTTTTATTTGTTTTTGGCTGTGTTGGGTCTTCATTGCTGCATGTGGGCTTTCTGTAGTTGTAGCGAGCAGGGGCAACTCTTTGTTGTGTGTGGGCTCTAGGCATGTGAGCTTCAGTAGTTGTGGCACGTGGGCTCAGCAGTTGTGGCACATGGGCTATAGAGCACAGGCTCAGTAGTTGTGGCACACGGGCTTTGCTGCTCCGCGGCATGTGGGATCTTCCCAGACCAGGGCTCGAACCCGTGTCTCCTGCATTGGCAGATGGATTCTTAACCACTGTGTCTCCAGGGAAGCCCTATTATTATTTTTTTTTTTGCGGTACGCAGGCCTCTCACTGCTGTGGCCTCTCCCGTTGCAGAGCACAGGCTCTGGACGCGCAGGCTCAGCAGCCATGGCTCATGGGCCCAGCTGCTCTGCGGCATGTGGGATCTTCCTGGACCGGGGCACGAACCCGTGTCCCCTGCATCGGCAGGTGGACTCCCAACCACTGCGCCCCCAGGGAAGCCCATGGGAAGCCCTATTTTAATAAATTTTTAAAAAAATATTTATTTATTTATTTGGTTGCGCTTGCTCTTAGTTGTGGCAGGCAGGCTCTTTTTTTTCTCTTTTCACTGATGAAAAATATTTTTAATAATAACAAAGACCTGATCATATATGTTACAATCATATAATTACCATGTATCAAGGAAACAGAAGCAGGTTTGGGGGAATGTTGAAAGAACCAAATAATAGTGTCAAAACAACAAATAACTCAGAAGTTACATAAGTTGGGTTGAAAGCCACATGCACAAACTGGACTATTTGCTTAAGTTTTAAATGAAATTGGGGGCTGTTCCAGTTCCTGTCAGGCTGACAAACTAGTAGGGGCTGCCAGCTCTTCCCCAAGCGGCAGGCTCTTTAGTTGAGGCCCGCCTGCTCCTTTGTTACAGAAGGCAGCCTCCTTAGTTGTGTCTCACTGGCTCCTTCGTTTTGGCACCTGAGCACCTAGGTTGTGGCATGCAGACTCTTAGTTGTAGCATGCCTGTGGGATCTAGTTACCTGATCAGATATCAAACCCGGGCCCCCTGCATTGGGAGCTCAGAATCTTATCCACTGTGCCACCAGGGAAGTCCCTGTAATAAGGTTTTTTTTAAACATTGGTTGGTTTCCGTACACCTTCTAAAGGTGACTGAGTTTGTTTGTTCTTGTCTTTTTTGTTTAAGTGTTATTAAGAACTCATGGATTTTAGCATATTTAATATGTTTCAGTCTGTTGTATTATAGTTATTATCCTCATTCATGCTCAAATTGGTACATTTTTGATCTGTGACACCTTTTCTAGTTTGCTTCTGAGTCCTTTTGACATTGACTCTAGTAGTCTTTGATAGCTTCCTTCCTCTCTTGTATGACAATATGTTCCAGGCTCATCATGAAAATTTCCTGCCCAAGACGTGGAATTAACTAGTTCACCAAGGAACTCTGGTTCATTTTAATGGGAAATGGTATTTAGAGATTATAATCTAGGTGCTAAGCATGCTCATTGATACTGAGTTGGTCATCGTTTCTAGGCCTTTCTTAGTGGACAGAGATAGGGATAATTATTATTTTCTTTCTAAACTACTTGGTAAACCAAGTACCCATGGTTTCATGTGGGTACTTCCAATTCCAACTCAGGACCATAGGGTGTTTACTTAAACTCATTCATTTTTACTTCTTTGTTATTTTTCAAACATACTTAAAAATCTCAATTCTCCAGAGATATCAGCCTATAACCTTATGAGGATTCCCTCATATAAGAGTCTTTGTTCTTCTCTTGCTGCCTTTAGAAATCTCTCTTTATCTTTAAATTTTGCCATTTTAATTATGATATGTCTGGGTGTGGGTCTCTTTGGGTTCATCTTGTTTGGGACCCTCTGTGCTTCCTGAATATCTGTTCCCTTCTTCAGGTTTGGAAGTTTTCAGCCATAATTTCTTCAAATACAGTTTCAATCCCTTTCTCTATTTCTTCTCCTTCTGGAACCCCTATAATGTGAATGTTGGAACAACTTAATGTTATTCCAGAGATCTCTTAGATTGCTTTCATTTCTAAAAATTTGTTTTTCTTTTTGCTGTTCTGATTGGGTGATTCCCATTATTCTATCTTCCAGACCACTTATGTGTTCTTCTGTATCACTTTGTCTGCTATTCATTCTTTCTAGCATGTTTTTATTCCAGCTACTGTATAAAATAGATAAGCAGGGACTTCCCTGGCAGTCCAGTGGTTAAGACTTCACCCTTCCACCACAGGGTGTGCGGGTTCAATCCCTGGTCAGGGAACTAAGATCCCACATGCCACGTGGCATGGCCAAAATGTAATAAAAATTTTAAAAATTGAAAAAAAAAAAAGATAAGCAACAAGGATATATTGTATAGCACAGGGAATTATAGCCATTATCTTGTAATAACTTTTAATGGAGTATAATCTGTAAAAATACTGAATCACTATGCTGTACACCTGAAACTAATATTATAAATCAACTATACTTCAATTAAAACTCTCAATTCTCCATAGTGAGAGGCCCGCACACTGCGATGAAGAGTGGCCCCCACTTGCCACAACTAGATAAAGCCCTCGCATAGAAATGAAGACCCAACACAGCCCAAAATAAATTAATTAATTAAAAAAAGAAAAATCTCAATTCTCAGTGGCACTACTTGAATTATTAATTTGATTTATCTCACAGTACCTGAAAGCAATTTCAGAATAATTATACTCTAAATATACAACTCATGATTGTTTTTTGATTGGTGCAATCATTATCTCAGGCATGATGGAAGTCAACTAGTTTTGAACAAGTTGTGAACAGATAAACAAAAACCCAGAAAAAACGATGTGACATATAAAGCTGTATATCTGTGTGTAATATTAAGCTTAAAGGAGATCCATAAGACTTTAATAAATGGATAGAAGCAGATACCTACTCCACTTATGCTAGCATGGCATATTTCTGTGGCTTATGAGAAGCACAAACTACTATAAAAAGGTGAAGTGTAAGGAGTGCTGAGTATTAAGTCTGTTAAATCAGCTCTCTGAATTGGGGTTTCAGAAAATGATTTGACTGTTTTCTCAGTTCTCTCGAGGATGGTATATAGCAAGTTCCTGTCTAGATGCAAAGGAGAGAAATCAGTTCATTATCTAGATGGATGCTTTAGGTTAATTAGGGCTCGGGAATGGATTGGGAAGGGCTGCTTTAGATTATTCTGGTAAATTTGAATCCCTTTTGCAGAAGCTGTTTAAGATTAAAGGGACATTTGTTAGCCTAACTTATTCCTACAAAGGCTAAAGAAATTTATCTACTGTTCCTATTTGCTCTTTGGGGCAACAAGTTTTTCCCTCTGTTTAAAAATTTGTTTTGGATTGTGGCATAATTGGGATGACGATTTCTGTACTCAGTGATGTTTGTCTGCTTGGACTTGAAGGTGACTGAATTTAAATAATTCAACTGTGGTGTGTTAATCACACATAACTACATTTGACAGGCTGGAATTTTTCTGTTTGGCATTTGCTTGTTTGTGTTGTAATTTTTTTCATTGACCTCTTTCTTTCAGTCATTTTGGTAGTAATGTTGGCTTTATTTTTATTTTTAAAATTTGTTTTTGTGTTGCCACTTTTGCCTCCCTCATTGTAGTGGGCATGAATGAAGAAGATGGACCCAATCCCCTCAGAGAGGAAAACATGTCGCCTCAGATATTAAATAAGACTCAGACTTTAAATGTACTCAGAATGCTGATAATATGGAAGTAAAAAATGTGAGAAATATTGTGTTTACTTTCATCTTCCCTTTGAGGAATAACTGTTTTTCTAGGTACAGTAGCTCTTTAAGACTCTGGTGCCCCATTTGGAAGCATAGATTGATGGAACTGAGGCATTAGAGAGTACCTAGTTTAATTCCCTCATTTTACAAATTAGGAAACAGATCAGGAGAAGCTGAATGAGGTGCCTAAGACCAGATAACCAGTTACTGGTAAAATCAGAACTATCCCAAGTCTCCTGGGCACTTTCTAGGGTGCCACACTGCCTTCCACAGAACTTAAAACTCCATCACTGTCCTGAACACAGCACCAAAGACTGCTGATGATTGACAAACCTGAGCGCAAGCTTTGTGGGCAGATCAAGAGACATAAAATATAAAGCAGAGCGCTTTTGGTAGATGATGAATTTTTTGTGTCATAGTACTCTAAAAAGATGACAACATAATGGGACATTTGCTACTTGGGGACCACCTCTCAGTCCACAGAAATAACATGTTCACAATTGGTATATTTTGTATTGGGAGACAGAAAGTACATGAAATGTCTCCCTTCTCCTGCACGGTGCCAAGGAACTGGTTTCTTTCTCACAGGGACAAGAATGGCTACTGTCTGTTGCTGCCTTCTCAGTCTCTGAACACTCATGTTGTCAACAACGTTAACTGAGTGCCTTTAGGGGCAGGTGCCGTGCTGGATGCTGGGGAAACAAAGAGGAATGCAACAAAATCCTGCCGTCAAAGAATGCATCATCCACTGCAAAGGAAGGAATAACTGGATACTTCTGTTAGTCGGGAATGCTTAGCAGCTCTCATTCCCAGGGCTTTCGCTCTTATATCTGCTCATGTGCAGCCTATTTCTATTCTTTTTTGTTTGTTTGTTTGTTTGTGGTACGCGGGCCTCTCACTGTTGTGGCCTCTCCCGTTGCGGAGCACAGGCTCTGGACGCGCAGGCTCAGCGGCCATGGCTCACGGGCCCAGCCGCTCCGCGGCATGTGGGATCTTCCCGGACCGGGGCACGAACCCGTGTCCCCTGCATCGGCAGGCGGACTCCCAACCACTGTGCCACCAGGGAAGCCCTATTTCTATTCTTTTTGTCCTTAGTGGACTGGGAATACATATCTTTGCAGACTGTTATTAATTTATCTATTTTTGTTTTCTCAGGGGTGACGTTTTCTTTCTTGTTTTTACTTTGTTATTATTTGAGGGATGTTTGTTTGTTTTTACTTTCCTGCCTTTCTGTAATCTTTGTAGCTCTCCTCTTTCATGTCTGCTGTGCGTATACTGTATGCTGTGTGTGCGCTGGGTAACTTGTAAAACACTGTGCCGCACAGTTATGTGGTAGACGTAAGACCTGTGTCCACCTAGGAGAACTAACCCAAAAGGGCTGTTTTGACGAATGATCCTTGAACTCATAAGTATTTCCATGGAAACAGTGGGGTTTGAGTTAGAAATCGGAGGAGATGCTTTATAGTGTGCAGAGTGTAAATAACATCATTTTAATGTTTTAAAGTACTTTCACATCTATTATTTCTTTATCCTTTCTCCAGTCCTATGAATTACAAGGACAAGTATGAGTATCTGTACTTGGCAGGTAAGAAAAATGCAGCACTAAGAAATTGTGCTATATAAAAGATACATAAGACGGTAGAATGGGGCCATGCTGAGAGATGAGCTACCTAGACTTAGTGCATGTTCCTCTACTGGTTTCTATTTCTCTGATGTTTTTATGAAACCATGTAATGCTGACTTTACCGTGATAGAGGAGGAAAGGGCTGACATGTCGAGCCTGTCAGTCATTTTGACTCTCTGGTTCACTCCCCTTCTCAGAGTCTGCTGATACACCCTCTCCCATGTGTACAGCAGACCTAACCTGGTGTCCATGCCCTCCCCAGCCATAGCTGATAGGCCAAGGACAGACATCTGACCCTAGGTGTACTGTGGGCTTTCTCCCAGAAATTTGACATTGGCTTATAGGAACTATCCAGCATTGTAGTAGTGGTTCTTGAACAAGGACTACATAAAACCAGGGCTGACCCACGGACAGGTTGACCCAGGAAAGCTGATTGTGACAGCGAGAAGACTAAAGCGATTGGACGTTCACTTCCTGGTCGAGTGAATCCAGTCCCTTTTGAGGCCAGCTTTAATTCCTGGCTGGGAAATACTTGGTTTTCATCCAGTAAATTCCCTTTTTTGCTTAAATACCTTGAGTGGATTTCAATACCTACAGTCAAATAAACCCCAAAACCCAGTCAAATGCTTTATTTAGGGAAAAGGAAATCATCTTAAAAGGTTGGTTCTGGGGCTTTAACTTTCTTTCTAAGTAGAGACCACGTTTGTGTCAGGATTTCTGCCCTTCCAGTGGTACTGATGGAGTGTTTGCGGATTTCCTGTGGGAAAGCACGGAGAGGAACTTTCATTGTTTAAAACTTTCCCAGCATTGGGAAATTTTTCTTCTGTTTCTCCAGTTGATTTCAGATTTGTAGGAATTGGAGGGTTACATCCTGGGATTTCTGTTGGGCATTTCAGAGGCCCTGCCAGCGCCTTGCCCACTCCTACTGCCTGCCATCTGGGCTTATTAGGATCCTAGAAAGCTCAGAATTCAACATTTCTTCATAGGTACTTTATTTCCTTAAAAACAAAACACTTTGGAATATATTGTCAACCACTAAGCATTTATTGTGTTACTGTAGTCTACATTCTGGTTGTCTTTGTGGCATTCATTTCACCTTTCCCCGTTGTGTAACACCTCTCCACTCAACCTCCTCAGTCCTACACACCAGGGCATGGCACTGACCTAGTCACAGGGCTAGTTCAAGGGTCTCCAAAGCTGAGGACTGTTGTTTGTTGTAAGAAGTCACGTTCTGTCTTCCCTGGATGTGAAGGAGAAAGTGTGTTGCCCTGGTAGCTGTTGGCAGGCATCTTGCAACAGCGGGAGAAACCAGCCTGTGGGAGAGGCAACTCATAGAGTAGGGCAGAGCCAGGAGAACTGCAGAGAAGCTGAGCTGGACCTTACGTGAACAATGCCTGTTGCTGACATTTCCTATAGACCTGCCAGTTACAGGTGCCAGTAAATCCCCATAATTCATTTACCTCTTTCAAATTTTGGATTTCTGATTTCAGATTCAAATATTAGCACCTTCAATGTGCTGACATAACACTAGGTACTTCCCACATTAACATTTGCACTCACAACAACCTTATGAGACAGGTACTGCTGTTATGGAATTTCCACTTTTCAGGTGAAGATAGGTCCTGGGAGAACCTGTGATCTCTCTAAAGATACAAAGCCTATAAGCAGCAGTAGAGTCTGAATTGGAGCCTATTGCAAATACCATATTGCATCTATTTCTTACAGAAAAGAAATTAGAGCTCAAAAAATTCAGCTTTGTAGGCAGCTGGCAATAATCACCCATATTTGTGAAATACTTTTTATTTTTCTAAAGCCCATTTGAACCGATGCTACCACCACGTTGACAAGTATCTACAGTAGGTTCTGAATGAGGTAGAGGCCAGACACAAATACTACCTGGGAAATGAGTCAAGGTGTTTTTATCTAAAGGATACTGATGGAAGAAAGTGCTATCAGGATACACAGTAGAGCTGTCAACAATGTTCTCCAATGACAGACACAATGTATAAGCCTCTGGGTCTCCCAAAGAGGGCTTCAACATCATTGTATATGATTAATTCTGAGTGAGGATTACACTGGGAAGTGTAATCTGAGCAATGGACAGACCCATCCTCCCCCGCCCCAAGCCTAGCTGGATCTTTATGATCAGATCATCCACCTTGGTGTTATACAATATGCCATAGAGACTGGTATAATATAGTATACACAAGCATCAACACACACTCTTTTTTTCCCTAGTTTTAAAAATACAAAATGCTTCACAAATATGTGGGTCATCCTTGCCCAGGGACCAAGAATGACACACAAGGATGTGTGTGTGTGTGCGCATGACATTTAAATGAGGGTTTAATATTCTTAACTACCAAAAGTAGATTACAATGCATGATGATCACATAAAATGAGCTTCACTTCTTAGCATCACAAATATTTGTAATACAGAATGTCCAGGGATGGATATTATAAGTAAGAAAGGTACAAAAGAAGTTTGCTTAAGAAATTCAAAGTTTAAAAATTGATTTTTCCCCCAAATCCAAATAATTGTGGTCTAGGTAACCATCAGGGTAAAGACTTCATATGCTCATTCCTTTGATAAGAATCTTCTAATCTTCTCTGTATATTTCCTTTTTTAAAAAAAAAATTATTTGTTGGCTGCATTGGGTCTTCATTGCTGTGCACAGGCTTTCTCTAGTTACAGCGAGCAGGGGCTACTCTTCGTTGCGGTGTGTGGGCTTCTCATTGCGGTGGCTTCTCTTGTTGTGGAGCACGGGCTCTAGGCGTGCAGGCTTCAGTAATTGTGACATGTGGGCTCAGTAGTTGTGGCTTGCGGGCTCTAGAGCACAGGCTCAGTAGTTGTGGTGCACGGGCTTAGTTGCTCCATGGCATGTGGGATCTTCCCGGACCAGGGATCGAACCCGTGTCACCTGCATTGGCAGGCAGATTCTCAACCACTGCGCTACCCGGGAAGTCCCCTGTATATTTCCAATTTTAGTATTATATATGTGCTGCTGGAGTGAGCACCACACCCTCTGTTAACATATTCATTCTCCCCAGGCTAGCACAGTCTGGTCTAGGATCTTTTCTGATCTTAGAGGAGCTGCAGAATTAGAGCAAAGGTCAGTCACCCAGATGTCTCTGAGAATCTTACAAGTACTCAGACTAGCTATAGGTCTGTCAGAGTGATGATTATAATTTTACAGATAGGAATATTAAGATAATTAAATTACAGGGGTTAAAACTATTTGACCTCCAAGTGTACATAGTTAGGTAGTAACAGAACTGAATGAAAACTGAAGTATTTTGCTTTGCTGTTCAGTCTTTGCTTAACTAGAATGCATTAGCTTTTCAATCACAGGAAGTTACCTAAGCAAATTTTGTTGTAACTGAAGCCTAGAACAAAAATCAGGAACACCATTGGAAGACCAGACTTGCGCCTTTAAGTATAAAACATGAAAGGCGTAAGTGTGGATTAGTTTTCAGTAATTAATGTTGAAGAGTTGGCAATGAGACTAGGCACATGGTTTAATCAGACTGTCTTTTGGGAACCCAGATCAGCCACGCTATGATGACTGTGTTACTAATGAGGAAAACATGGCCTCTTGGTCAAGGAAGTGACCATTAATCCCCAGGACAATGCTGATTTCCCAGCATGGTGAGGGCTGCAGGGCCAGGAGGTGTTTTCCATGGCTTTCTCATGTGTATTTTGATCAGTGAGCTTTTGATAGTGTCTTTTCTCATTGCTAATATCCCATTGTGGCACACCAGTAATGGCCTGAGAAGTCCTCTATCACCATAAATTCTAAATGCTCTTGGCTAACTTAACCTTATTAGATAGACTAGAATTAGGGGCATTTTAGATAATGGCCAACTTTAGAAAAATCCTGTATCTCACTTTCTCATTCATTCAAAAATATTTGTTATATACATTCTGTGTGTTGGGCACTGGATAGAGAGTAAAGAGCAAACAGATAGGATCTCTGCACTGCTGACGCTTGTACTTTAGTGGGGAAAGAGGAAACACAATTAAATGTGTAATTACAAATCATGACGGATGAAATGGAAAAGACTTGGGTGCTCTGAAGACATATATCAGGGGATCATATTTTGGGTTAGGACACCACTTTCTGAGGAAGTAATAGATGAGAACTGAAAGATGAGAAAGAGCCAGCGAGGTAGAGTGCGAATAAGTTTTCTAAGCAAAAGAACAGGCAGGTTAGTTGGGAAGAACTTGTCCAGCTGGAGTAACTGAGGCTGGAGTATGTGAGCAGGAGGGAAGGGGATTAGCTGGGAGAGGTAGGTAGGCACAAGCTCATGTGCTCTTGTCATTTGAGCTCTGGAATCTTGAGATATCTGCATTCAAGTCTTGGCTTCTACTCTTTTTTTTTTTTTTTTTTTTTTTTTGCGGTACGCGGGCCTCTCACTGTTGTGGCCTCTCCCGTTGCGGAGCACAGGCTCCGGACGCGCAGGCTCAGCGGCCGTGGCTCACGGGCCCAGCCACTCCGCAGCATGTGGGATCTTCCCAGACAGGGGCACGAACCCGTGTCCCCTGCATCGGCAGGCGGACTCTCAACCACTGCGCCACCAGGGAAGCCCTTGGCTTCTACTCTTATTTATGATTTTGGATATGTCACTTCATTTCATTGTGAATCCATTTTCATTGCACTAAAGTAAGGGTAAAATTATCTATCGTGTAAACTAAAGCAGATTAAGCGAATCTGCCTGGCCCCCAGCAGTGTCTGTTCCTTTCTCTCCACTATCTGCTTTCTATTCTCTTCTGGCATTTTTATTCAGAGCTATTGATACTGTCTACCTGAATGGGTATTATTTTTAATATATTTATTTATTTATTATTAATTTATTTATTTTGGCTGCACTGGGTCTTAGTTGTAGCATGCAGGATTTTTAGTTGTGGCATGCAGACTTAGTTGCAGCATGTGAACTCTTAGTTGCGGCATGCATGTGGGATCTAGTTCCCCAACCAGGGATCGAACCTGGACCCCCTGCATTGGGAGCACGGATCTTACCCACTGGACCACCAGGGAAGTACCCTGAACGGGTATCTAACATTGGTTTTCTTTGTCCTCTCCCATTATCTTAGGTGGAAGTTTCTTACAACCTGGATAATCAAAAGCTGAATAATCTAGAGTTAACTCTTATGTAAGGAATTTCAGTTGCCTCGTTGACATTACCTTTATTGATGATAACAGACGAATTTAGAGTCAGTTCGTCAAAACTTGGTCTTAAGTTGGCCCTGCAGAGATACAGGTTCATGTTTGCTTAATGTTTTATTACAAAATATCTGTGATTTTTTTTAAACTCAGGAAAGACTATCTGTTTTGATGCATAATATGAAAGCTGACTGTGACTTAACAAACCAAAAATATTTATTCAAAAAATATTTCAGTTATCTGTCATGGTGAAAAGGCAGCTTTTTGTTTCAGTGTAAATCAATACAACACAGTATGCCTTAGTTTATCAGCACTGTTGGTTGAGAGTAGTTATATGAAAACACTTGGGCAAGCTGTTCCCAAACATAACAGATGCCCCAGATTCGCAAACGTTAGGAAGATGTCACAGGATATACTTGTTCTTCCGAGTAAACGAACTAGATTAAAGAGTTCTTCTGTTTCTTCCCTTCCCCACCCTGGTTGTAACAAAGCATATTGTGAGTGAATTTTCTGAAGTGGGAACCAGCACTAATATCTTTTGAAAATGCTGTTACAGGCAGTTTATTCTTCACACCATCTTAGTGGCTACCTCTGTGACCTAGAACTACATCCCTGGCTTTCACGGGCCTTAGGGTAAAATAGAACACCGTTGTGTCTCCTACCAACCTCACAGGAGTATTGTGAGGGTTAAACTAGATGCCATTTATAATATAGGTGAGAGTGGGCAATAGTCATTCAACAAGTCTGACTGAATGGAAAGAACCGGAGAGCTCTTTCCCAGTCTGGTCCAAGTGTTACTATCTTATTTGGTACCTGTAACAGTCCTACAAAGTAGTCAGGACAGATAACCATAAAGTTATGGTTAGACAAGTAGTAGGTGCTATATGATAAAGATTTTTTAAATTCACTTTTTATACTTCTCTAAGTAATTAAAATCCACAACTGCTCAGTAACTCTTTTTGACGTTTATCAACCTGTACTGTCAGAAGCTTCTTTTCCCTGTATAACCCTCGAAGACTTTCATTCTTTACCCTATGCCTTCTTACTTTCTTGAGTGAATTGTAAAATAGTTTTCAAAGACTTAAACACAGTCATTCATTTTTTTTTAGCCTTCCCTTTTTAGTCATACTTACACCTTGCATACAGTTTTCTATTCTTTTGAAGTTCTAAGTTTTATAGTTTCCTTCCAAGCCTCCTGAACTTTTCCTCCTAGTCTCTTTTCTTTCTTATTGTCTGTGTAGCTTCCTCTCTTTTCTCTATAAAGGAATCTTTCCTTCCCAGAAAGTTGTGCTGATTTCCTTTTATACCAAGGAATTGTAATCTGCTACTTTTCTGGCATAACGGGCTAAAACTGCTAGGTCGCTTTGGGAAGCGCCTCATGTTATCTGATGGAAAACTACCAGTTACTTAAAATGCTGGAGGCTGGCAGTTCCCCCTGCCTACCCGGCCTACCCCCTCTCTAGGCTAGGGTACCTCACTGCTGAGAGGCCTTCCCCTTATTAGGTCTTAGTGGAAAAACTTCTACCCAAGGGGCTTTACTCCTTCCCTCTTAACGTCATCTGAGGGTATAATTTAGAGAGACAGGAGAGAGCTAAGGCGGGCTGGGCTGCTGTCTGCCTTTCCTGGCAGGACTGTGAGGCCATGCTGTTCCTGCCTGTTCTCAGGAGCTGATCATTTTCCTCCTGGGGCAGCCCAGAAGTTGCCACACAGCACTGTGACCACCACCAGCAAAATGATAAAGAGGAGAGCACCAAGGGGACTTCCACACCTGGCAAGGGAGAAAACAAAATTAGTGAAAGTCCCAAGTCTCACACTTTTCTTCAAGTACGAGTCCCAGATGGAGATTCTTTGAATCACACCCTGTAAACATTTTCACCCTTAGGTTATTTTCCTTAGACCTTTTATTGTCAGGGAGAAACAGAAGGAGAAAAAAGAGAAAAGATGTAGGAAGAGGAACGTTCAAAGAAAACTTGGGAACTTGACGCCTAGAAGTAGATGATTCAAAGATATATATTTAAACAGTGTTGAGAATGATTTTACTGAAGGCAGCTTGTTTTACCAACTGTTAAATGACCAGTATTTGAAGGTAAAAGACATATAAATTGGTGTATTCACACATGACAAAAGAATGCAGGATTTTATGGGGCCAAAAATTAACTTCTATTTAACTTCAAGAGTAAGCAGAATAGAGTCTAAATACTAAAATTCTTTAAAAATAAAAACTGTCTTAATTATTGACAAATACAAAATTCAAATGATTCATAATAGTAAAATACTAGTCCTGGTTTTAAAAATGAAGCACCATTTATTAAAATTTAGTTTTTGAGAAACAGTACAAAATATAAAACTTATCTCTAAAAATAAAACACTCTAACCTATAATTTGAGACCTACCCAATTTTAATATGAGTTCCTTTGACAAGCTCTGTTTCCCTTGTGACAGAATGTCTCCCTTCAGCGTGAGTCATCATTGCACGTTTATGAAATCTGACAATGCTGTTTTTACACAGCCTTAGACATTTGGGTCAAGGTGATGGGTGAGACATTGCAAAGGTAGTTATTTGACTGACTGAATGTGGGTGGCAAAGAAGGTTTACGTGGAGGTGGAAGAGGGTTATGGAAAGAAGTGGTGAATTTCACTGCCTTTTCGATTTTTCCCCGTCGGTTGCCCGAAGCTGTCGAATCCAATTCTTCATGACTCTTTGGAATTAGCCTAGAAGGGAACTTTTCTTGTAGCTAAGCCTAAGGGTTCTGAAATGGGGGCCTCAGGTGTGTTTGACTGTAAGTTCTGTATTTCTCTGCCGTGTGCATCACCCATTCTCTTTTGATTAGTAATGACGATTATCTTGGAGGATGTAATTTCTTGATTTTTGTCTGTAGTTTTCTGTTTCCTATTTTTATTGACAAAGTTCCAAGGGAACAGATTTCCTGTGCTGCTGGAGTCTGAGAACTTGTGGAAGTCACTACATAAAGAGGGACGAAAGGAGGCTTTTCCCCTTGGCTCGCACAGAGAATGCATTACTGGCAGCTTAATATGTTCTATCAGGGGGAAGGCCACAGCTGTGAATGCAGTTCATGGCTGTGCATTTACAAAATACACAGATCCATAAACTTCAATGGTGTCTTTTTAAATGTGTACCTTATTTGGGGAGCAAAAAAAAATCTTACAGGCAGGATAAGAATGTGCTTAAAGCAGACGGATATGTTTTCAATGTGCCACGATATGGGGTGGAGCATGAGATTGGCCAGTTCTACCATAAAATATTAAAATCTGATGCCGTTCTGGAACTTTTTTTGGTGGTCGCTTCTCTGACCTTCTTAATACCCCTGTCTTCTGTCCAGATCTGGACCCAGATTCTGGCCAGCTACTTAGACCAGAGAACTAAGTGGTTCCGTGTGTTCCTGGCGCCCAATTCTTAGAAAACAAACAAAGAAGGGTCTAATGATTACTTTTTCCATCAGTATGCCACATTCTTGGAATTTTTAGGTGTGCGGTCTATCAGGTTGTTTACTACTATGCTCCTTCTTCATAAAAGACAATGTCTTTTTGGGATGCCTTTGATCAGTGGTTCTTAAACCTTATTGTGCATCTGAATTACCTGGAAGTCTTGTTAAATACAGATTTTGGGGCCTCACCCCTGTAATTTCTGATTCATTGTGTGGAGGGCAGGACCCTGTAATTTGCATTTCTAACAAGTTCTCAGATGATGCTGATGCCACTGGGGATCACATTTTGAGAAACACTGCTTTAGATATAAGTTTCATAGATATCAGTCCCAGTCTTCTAATTGGATTTCTTAATTGGTCCCTGAGATTAGCCCCTAGTCTTTACAATACTGAAAGTTAGAGGAACTCTTATCAGTTCATAAGCTACCAGAACCTAGGAACATTCCAATGGAAGAACTTTAGGAGCCTGTGTTGACCATGTGATATCTACTATACCTTGGAATTTGTCAGTGTCCCAGAAAGACCTGGAGTTGCCAGGGTCTGAGATGTTAGACTTGAATATATCATCACACTCAAATAACTTTTGACTAATCCTACAGACCGGATCCCCAAATCTCAACCACTGTTAAAACTGATGAGGTGAGACCTCATACAGGCATAGCTAGAGATATTGCTTGTTCAGTTCCACGCCCCTCAAGTAAAGTGAATATCACAATAAAGCAAGTCACGCCAATTTTTTGGTTTCCTAGTGCATATAAAAGTTATGTTTATACTGTAGTCCATTAAGTATGCAATAGAATTATAGCTAAAAAGACAATATATACCATTAAAATTCTTTTATATTTTAGGGAAATATAGTTGATTTACAATGTTGTGTTAATTTCTGCTATACACCAAAGTGATTCAGTTATACATATATATATATTCTTTTTCACATTCTTTCCCATTATGGTTTATCACAGGATATTGAATATAGTTGTAACAATAACAATTTATTTAGTTTATAACTGGAAGTTTGTGCCATTTGACCCCCTTCACCCATTTTCTCTACCCCCAAACCCCCACCTCTGTATCTATGACTTTGGTTTTTTGCTTTTTTTGCTTTTTAGATTCCACATACAAGTGAGATCAAATGATATTTTTCTCTGCCTTATTTCACTTAGCATAATGTTCTCAAGGTCCATCCATGTTGCTGCAAATGGCAAGATTTCAATTTTTATGGCTGAATAATATTTGAGAACGTATTTTATTTTATTTATTTATTTATTTAATTTAAAAAAATTTTTATTTATTTAACATCTTTATTGGAGTATAATTGCTTTACAATGGTGTGTTAGTTTCTGCTTTATAACAAAGTGAATCAGTTATACATATACATATATCTCCACATCTCTTCCCTCTTGCATCTCCCTCCCTCCCATCCTCCCTATCCCACCCCTCTAGGTGGTCACAAACCACTGAGCTGATCTCCCTGTGCTGTGCGGCTGCTTCCCACTAGCTATCTATTTTACGTTTGGTAGTGTATATATGTCCATGCCACTCTCTCACTTCATCACGGCTTACCCTTCCCCCGCCCCATATCCTCAAGTCTATTCTCTAGTAGGTCTGTGTCTTTATTGCCATCTTGCCCCTAGTTTCTTCATGACCTTTATTTTTTTTTCCTTAGATTCCATATATATGTGTTAGCATACGGTATTTGTTTTTCTCTTTCTGACTCACTTCACTCTGTATGACAGACTCTAGGTCCATCCACCTCACTACAAATAACTCAATTTCATTTCTTCTTATGGCTGAGTAATATTCCATTGTATATATGTGCCACATCTTCTTTATCCATTCACCCGATGATGGACACTTAGGTTGCTTCCATGTCCTGGCTATTGTAAAGAGAGCTGCAATGAACACTGTGGTACATGACTCTTTTTGAATTATGGTTTTCTCAAGGTATATGCCAAGTAGTGGGACTGCTGGGTCGTATGGTAGTTCTATTTTTACTTTTTTAAGGAACCTCCATACTGTTCTCCATAGTGACTGTATCAATTGACATTCCCACCAACAGTGCAAGAGGGTTCCCTTTTCTCCACACCCTTTCCAACATTTATTGTTTGTAGATTTTTTGATGATGGCCATTCTGACTGGTGTGAGATGATATCTCACTGTAGTTTTGATTTGCATTTCTCTAATGATTAATGATGTTGAACATTCTTTCATGTGTTTGTTGGCAATCTGTATATCTTCTTTGGAGAAATGTCTATTTAGGTCTTCTACCCATTTTTGGATTGGGTTGTTTGTTTTTTTGATATTGAGCTGCATGAGCTGCTTGTAAATTTTGGAGATTAATCCTTTGTCAGTTGCTTCATTTGCATATATTTTCTCCCATTCTGAAGGTTGTCTTTTTATCTTGTTTATGGTTTCCTTTGCTGTGCAAAAGCTTTTAAGTTTCATTAAGTCCCATTTGTTTATTTTTGTTTTTATTTCCATTTCTCTAGGAGGTGGGTCAGAAAGGACCTTGCTGTGATTTATGTCATAGAGTGTTCTGCCTATGTTTTCCTCTAAGAGTTTGAAGTGCTTGGCCTTACATTTAGGTCTTTAATCCATTTTGAGTTTATTTTTGTGTATGGTGTTAGGGAGTGTTCTAATTTCATACTTTTACCTGTACCTGTCCTGTGTTCCCAGCACCACTTATTGAAGAGGCTGTCTTTTCTCCACTGTATATTCTTGCTTCCTTTATCAAAGATAAGGTGACCATATGTGCGTGGGTTTATCTCTGTGCTTTCTATCCTGTTCCATTGATCTATATTTCTGTTTTTGTGCCAGTACCATACTGTCTTGATTACTGTAGCTTTGTAGTATAGTCTGAAGTCAGGGAACCTGATTACTCCAGCTCCGTTTTTCTTTCCCAAGATTGCATTGGCTATTTGGGGTCTTTTGTGTTTCCATACAAATTGTGAAATTTTTTGTTCTAGTTCTGTGAAAAATGCCATTGATAGTTTGATAGGGATTGCATTGAATCTGTAGATTGCTTTGGGGAGTAGAGTCATATTCACAATGTTGATTCTTCCAATCCAAGAACATGGTATATCTCTCCATCTATTTGTATAATCTTTAATTTCTTTCAATAGTGTCTTATAGTTTCTGCATACAGATCTTTTGTCTCCTTAGGTAGGTTTATTCCTAGATATTTTATTCTTTTGTTGCAATGGTAAATGGAAGTGTTTTCTTAATTTCGCTTTCAGATTTTTCATCATTAGTGTATAGGAATGTTAGAGATTTCTGTGCATTAATTTTGTATCCTGCTACTTTACCAAATTCACTGATTAGCTCTAGTAGTTTTCTGGTAGCATCTTTAGGATTCTCTATGTATCATGTCATCTGCAAGCAGTGACAGCTTTACTTCTTCTTTTCCAATTTGGATTCCTTTTATTTCTTTATCTGCTCTGATTGCTGTGGCTAAAACTTCCAAAACTATGTTGAATAATACTGGTGAGAGTGGACAACCTTGTCTTGTTCCTGATCTTAGTGAAATGGTTTCAGTTTTTCACCATTGAAGATGATGTTGGCTGTGGGATTGTCATATATGGCCTTTTTTATGTTGAGGAAAGTTCCCTCTATGCCTACCTTCTGCAGGGCTTTTATCATAAATGCATGTTGAATTTTGCTGAAAGCTTTCTCTGCATCGATTGAGATGATCATATGATTTTTCTCCTTCAGTTTGTTAATATGGTGTATCACATTGATTGATTTGTGTATATTGAAGAATCCTTGCATTCCTGGGATAAACCCCACTTGATCATGGTATCTGATCCTTTTAGTGTGCTGTTGGATTCTGTTTGCTGGTATTTTGTTGCGGATTTTTGCATCTATGTTCATCAGTGATATTGGCCTGTAGTTTCCTTTCTTTGTGACATCTTTGTCTGGTTTTGGTATCAGGGTGATGGTGGCCTCGTAGAATGAGTTTGGGAGTATTCCTCCCTCTGCTATATTTTGGAAGAGTTTGAGAAGGATAGGTGTTAGCTCTTCTCTAAATGTTTGATAGAATTCGCCTGTGATTCCATCTGGTCGTGGGCTTTTGTTTGTTGGAAGTATTTAATCACAGTTTCAATTTCAATGCTTGGGATTGGCCTGTTCATATTTTCTATTTCTTCCTCGTTCAGTCTCGGAAGGTTCTGCATTTCTAAGAATTTGTCCATTTCTTCCAGGTTGTCCATTTTATTGGCATATAGTTGCTTGTAGTAATCTCTCATGATCCTTTGTATTTCTACCCTGTCAGTTGTTACTTCTCCTTTTTCATTTCTAATTCTATTGATTTGAGTCTTCTCCCTTTTTTTCTTGATGAATCTGGCTAATGGTTTATCAATTTTGTTTGTCTTCTCAAAGAACCAGCTTTTAGTTTTATTGATCTTTGCTATCGTTTCCTTCATTTCTTTTTTATTTATTTCTGATCTGATCATTATGGTTTCTTTTCTTCTGCTAACTTTGGAGTGTTTTTGTTCTTCTTTCTCTAATTGCTTTAAGTGTAATGTTAGGTTGTTTATTTGAGATGTTCTTGTTTCTTAAGATAGGATTGTATTGCTATAAACTTCCCTCTTAGAACTGCTTTTGCTGCATCCCATAGGGTTTAGGTCGTTGTGTTTTCATTGTCATTTGTTTCAAAGTATTGTTTGATATCTTCAGTGATCTCTTGGTTATTAAGTAGTGTATTGTTTACCCTCCATGTGTTTGTGTTTTTTACAGTGTTTTTCCTGTAATTGATATCTAGTCCCATAGCGTTGTGGTTCAGAAAAGATACTTGACATGATTTCAATTTTCTTTATTTACCAAGGCTTGATTTGTGACCCAAGATATGATCTATCCTGGAGAATGTTCCATGAGCACTTGAGAAGAATGTGTATTCTGTTTTTTGGGGATGGAATGTCCTATAAATATCAATTAAGTCCATCTTATTTAATGTATCATTTAAAGCTTGTGTTTCCTTATTTATTTTCATTTTGGATCATCTGTCCATTGGTGAAAGTGGGGTGTTAAAGTCCCCTACTATGATTGTGTTACTGTCTATTTCCCCTTTTATGGCTGTTAGTACTTGCCTTATGTATTGACGTGCTCCTATGTTGGGTGCATAAATATTTACAATTGTTATATCTTCTTCTTGGATCGATCCCTTGATCATTATGTAGTGTCCTTCTTTGTCTCTTGTAATAGTCTTTATTTTAAAGTCTATTTTATCTGATATGAGAATTGCTACTCCAGCTTTCTTTTGATTTCCATTTTCATGGAATATCTTTTTCCATCCCCTCACTTTCAGTCTGTATGTGTCCCTAGGTTTGAAGTGGGTCACTTGTAGACAGTGTATATACGGATCTTGTTTTTGTATCCATTCAGCCAGTCTATGTCTTTTGGTTGGAGTATTTAATCCATTTATATTTAAGGTAATTATGGATATGTATGTTCCTATTACCATTTTCTTAATTGTTTTGGGTTTGTTATTGTAGTTCTTTTCCTTCTCTTGTGTTTCCTGCCTAGAACAGTTCCTTTAGCATTTGTTGTAAAGCTGGTTTGGTGGTGCTGAAGTCTCTCAGCTTCTGCTTGTCTGTAAAGGTTTTAATTTCTCCATCAAATGTGAATGAGTTCTTTGCTGGGTAGAGTAATCTTGGTTGTAGGTTTTTCTCTTTCATCACTTTAAATATGTCCTGCCACTCCCTTCTGGCTTGCAGAATTTCTTCTGAAAGATCAGCTGTTAAGCTTATGGGGACTCCCTTGTGTGTTATTTGTTGTTTTTCCCTTGCTGCTTTTAATATGTTTTCTTTGTATTTAATTTTTGATAGTTTGATTAATGTGTGTCTTGGCATGTTTCTCCTTGGATTTACCCTGTATGGGACTCTCTGTGCTTCCTGGACTTGATTAACTGTTTCCTTTCCCATATTAGGGAAGTTTTCAACTATAATCTCTTTAAATATTTTCTCAGTCCCTTTCTTTTTCTCTTCTTCTTTTTGGACCCCTATAATTTGAATGTTGTTTAGTTTAATGTTTTCCCAGAGGTGAGACCGTATTTTATTTGCTCAGCGTAACAGGCCTGATATAGTGAGGTGCTTTTCAGTAATGAATAGAAGAAAAGTGTCCTTGAGTTTCCTTCTGTTTAAATAACAGGTGGTTGGATGATGAGAAAGAGCCAGCAAGGTAGAGTGGGTATAAGAGTTTTCTAAGCAAAAGAAAAGGCAGGTTAGTTGTCATGATGAAGGGAAGAACTTGTCCAGCTCGAGTACATGAGTGAGGAGGGAGGGGGATTAGATGGGAGAGGTAGGTAGGCACAAGCTCATGTGCTGTGGTCATTTGAGCTCTGGAAAAGCGTGGGAAAAAGCAGAACATTTGAATGCTTTGTCTGAGTTATTGGAACCCCTTATAGTTATTGTCAAGACTCTGTAAAATTGATGCAATATCTCACCCTGTTTAAATAATTATTTTTTACCCTATACAGTTTCTTGAGTTATTTCTCTTATTTTGGGGTTAAATCATGTCTAATAATTGCCTTAGTAGGCACTATTATTGGCTATCAAAACTTTTAAACTTTTAACTGAGGATCCCTTATTCATGGGTATAGCCTGAGTTGAGAGGTACTGTGCCAGGGCAGAGGGTATTGTTCATGAGTTATCTGTGAGAATTTAAAAGTTTTTTGTTTTTAATTTTGATGATAATTTTTTAAATGTTATATAAATGTATTCTAGGTCATCAGGCTGATCACCTTATAATTAAGTTCTGCTGTCATATTTCAGTGCTCACATATGCATCTGTACTTATGATGGTTGTGTTAGAGTCATGCATTTATGATAAACTGTCATACATATATGAGAAAAAACAGTGGCAGGTTGATATATAATGAGACACTTGTACCAAGTGAAGATCAGAACACAGTGCAGCGACCCCATGTGAAGGAGCTTGCATCTGATGCTGTAGATCTTGTGATGCTAAACCACTGCAGGGACTCAGAAAATGGAGAGGTAGTGAAGATGGAGAGGGGAAGAAGAAAGGTTCATGATGTTAAATCATCATGACTTGGTGACTGTTTGTCTCTTGGGGGAGGAGGGTTAGGATGGTGAAGGGGAGGAAGTACTTAAGGATGATTCCTCATGTTTCTTAAGCCTGAGCAACATAGAGATTTCTCCTAAAGAAAATAAAATTCTTACAGCATCTAGTGTTGACTTGAATTAATTATATGATTATGTTACTTAAATATGTATATACATAAATTAGGTATAAATTTCTTTCATTAGTCTTATAAAACCAAAACATATTTACACATTGAATATAAAGATCTATAAAACCAATTAATTTAAAATTAACAACTCTAATTTTATATGACAAAGACATTGTTTTGAAAAAACTAAATCACTACTCACAAACTAAATATAGCACAGACTGCTGCTGCATAGGATATTTTGAGTTAGGATAGGGAAAAGTGGTGAAGAATTGTCAATACACAGCTCACAAACAGACCAAACACTCTTAAAGAAGAGGCCTTATGTTTCTCAAGCTTGAGGAACTTATTTCAAGACTCCATTCAAGGGTTACTTCATTTGAAAGTCTTCTCTGACAAACCCAGCTGGATTGGCTGCCCCTCTTCTGAGTCTGTGCAGAGTTCTATCATTTACTTTACTTCAGAACATAGTGTTTGTTATGTATTTGTTTCTCTCTGAAAGCAAGTTTTTAATGCCCTCAGAGACTGGGACAGTGCCTGGCATTTAGCTGGGGCACAGTAAAGGTTTTTTGGTTGAATGAGAGCTTCAAATAGACATTCTGGCCTTCTTTCCCGCCCCCCCCAAATAATAGATTAAGTTAAATTTAAAAGCCATGGGGGTATATTAGGCAGCATTCAGTCTGAAGAGAAGAGACATTATGCATGCTAGGGGTTCAAGGATTTTTATCAGAATTAGATCTTGCGCAGTTGACAAGGGGCTGGGGAAGTGTAGGTCCGGGAGGGGACTGACGGTTGGAGAAGGGGTCACCAGTCAGGCACCAGAGGAGCCAAACACGTCCAGTGATGGGGGGCCTCATGGGCAGGTCTGTGGGAAGCTGTTTGATACTACTTACGTATCTGGTCGTAGGTGTGGGGCTGCTGTAAGTCAACAGGGTGAGTAATGGGAAGAAAAGCTGGACATGGAACAGGGGAGAGCAAGGACAAGCTCCATCCTGCAGGGCACCTTTGTGTAGTTCTGTCAGCATGTCTGACTACAACAACTTTCAGAGAGTAATGGCCATTGCTTCACTCTGCTTTGTAAATCTCATATAAATTCCTCTTGGTGAACTCAAACCCACAACCACAGAAGGAGACGATTTGGGGGTAACAGAGTTCCAGCTTAACTGAGTTAACACCGTGTAAACCATCACAGTCAGATTTCTGCTTCTGGTAGTGTGGCTCTCAAGGACACACTCTTTGAGGCATCTCTGGTCTCATAAGAAGTAGTAGAAGTCTCCAAGGACCCTCTTTCCACAAATACGGCAACCAGTAGATCAGGGGACAATGAAAGCATGAGGCAGATGTCAAGAGCCACAGTGCTACCAAGATATTGGGCCTTGGCCTGGTGAGCAGGTGAGGAATTTGAGCCTGGGATATCCAACATGAGCAACTGCAGAAGCAGAAGCAATTGTCTCTGGAGGAAATCTTCAGCAATTCAGTTTGCAGGTTAAGCAATCGTTCGCAATCAAAGGTCACTCTGCACATTGGAAGGTAAGCCATTACGAATCAGAATCAGCAGAAAAAATGAACAGATTTAGACCCCTCCCCGCAAAGACTTAAGTGGTCAGAATTGTCAGCTGTGTTAAAAATATTTAAAGAAATAATGTAAGCAGTTGAAAACATAAGTAAGCAACAAAAGACTGTCAGGAATGAATATGTAGACTTGAAAATAAAAGGGAATTTCTGGAAATGGAAAATACAATTGTTTAAAATTTTAAAACTCAATAAATGGATTTAACAGCAGATTTGGTACAGCCATAATCACCACAACAGAGGGTGAAAAGGAACTGTAAAGTATGAAAATAAGTAGATGTATGAGGAAATCTAATACATATCTAATTGGAGTCCCAATTAGACTGAGAGTGGTTAGGTAATATTTAAAGAGATGTAAGCTTTAAGTTTTCCAGAATTAACCTCTTCCACGGATCCTAGAAACAAACTGTTTCAAAAAGATTAGAAAGCCCAAATAGTTCTAAAACTATTAACAAAAATTCAACTAGCAGTTAATATTTTCCCATGAAGAAAACTCCAGACCCAGATTGTTTTATAGGTGAGTTCTACCAAATTTTCAAGGAGTAAACTTGCACAACTTATTTCAGAGAATAGAAAACTTATTCTATGAGGCCCCTATTCCCTTGGTAACAAATTCAGCCAAATTTCAATATGACAGAGGAAGTTACAGGTCAATCTTACTTACTAACACATTTACAGACTGAATCCATCAGTCAATAATGAATACACAAAGGACCCAAAGCTGAATGAAATGGCTAAAGGAAGTAAAAACAAGGAACAGAACTCACTAGCATGGAAATCAGAAAACACTGCCAGGTATATTCTTTGAGCCTCTGCTTATAAGGAGAGGGCACACTCCACCAAAAGGGGAGGGCACATAAGTAGGTACAAGTTTTTGACAATGTTCTGTTTTTTTAGATTGTCAGTCATACAGGGTGACCTTTATCTCATTTTGCTTAAAGTTTACATATACATTATTTATATTCTTTTGAATATGTCAAGAATTGTGTATAGATGTGTATGTATATATGTGCATATATATACTTCAATGGAAAAGTGATGGCATTAAAAATAAGCTTAAAAAAATAAGCTTATAATGGAACAAATGTTCAAAAAGAAGTAAAAAGAACAAAACTGAATTGGTTCTGAAACTAAGAAATAATGCTAAGCATAAACTATGCAGTTTTGGGAATATCAGCCAGATAAAATAGAGTTTGGACCCAAGCGTTTGCAGCACATGAGCCAATACTCAACTGCCTATTTTGGAGATAAATGCAGAAAATAGGTGGAAGAAATTCTCTAAACTCTTCTAACATTCCTTGTGCAACAATTCTCAACTTTAGGTCAGGGCCCAGGGTATCAGAATCTCTTGGGGCACTTTTCCAAAATAGACAGGTATCTTCATTGGTTTTTGATATCTGCTGTTTTCTATGAGACTCACAGCCCTAGTTCACACTGGTCAAGGTTGAGCATGTGTGGTTTATGGAAGAGAGTATCATGGTGGAAGTACCTCTCTCCATTACAAACCTGAATGTGGCCTTTTTAGGCCATGAGAGTATGGCTGTAAGGGAAAGTATGCAGTACTTCCCTGCCATTTTCTGCTGACCTGACAGCTTCTTTATATTTGTTCAGGTTTACTTCAATGAGGGGGAAACAGCTAACCTGGAGTAGTGGGTAAGGAATCTAGAGCCACTGATTATTATCCATGTGACCTTGAGCAAGTCATATTTTTCTCTTAGCATCAATATCTTGACTGTAAAATGGGGGAAAATAATTCTTACTTAGCAGAGTTTCTGTGGATTAAGTAGGAAGTATGTAAAGACCTCAATATAGAACATGGTACATAGTAAACCCTCAATAAATAAAATTGATAGTTTATAACAACAGAAGCACAACTTTCCTAAATCATTATACATGACATGTTTATGTGTTTGTGTACATATAAATATATAAAGGAAAAATATTTTTTCAATGGACTTGAGTTGTTTGCATGATCAGCAATTGTTAGCAGCTGTGGGAGGGAACCATTCAGATATATTACCTGAAGAACTTGTTCAAAGAACTTTTGAACTAATTTATTAGAATTCTGGTACTGCCAGCAAACTGAGAAATGGTGCTGATAAGTGATCCCTGAATTCCTGATTTGTGCTTCCGGAATGGAACCAGTGGGTTCTGTGGCTCATATCTGACCGACTTTTAGAACTGAATCCTGCAGCCTAAGTCTTGGTTGAGTTGAATTTGCTTCCCTTATGGGTCTCCCTCCAGCAAAAGTTTTAGTTTTCATTTCACTGGGCATTCATAGGGGTGCCACTCTAATTATTGCTTTCTTTTTTTTATATATAAACATTAAAACTTTTTTAAAATTTAATTTAATTTATTTATTTATACAGCAGGTTATTTCTTTCTTTTTGAAGATTTTATAAGAACTGCAAAAAATTAAAGAGAGATTGTTGAGTTCAAATATCCACTGTAATTTTTTTGCAAATATATCATTTGTGGCCATGAAATTAATCAAATACAGAACCTTAAACAAACAAAACAAAAAGAAGGGCAAGCTTCACTACCCTTGTGGAAGAAAACAGATGTTCTTTGTCTTGTTTAAGAGTAATTAGACCCCAAAGTATTGAGATTCTCATTTTGTCCTTCACTTGAAGTCAGTATATCTTCTTCTGAGTTTTAGCCTCACTGATATTTAGGGTTCTTAAAATTATGTTGTAATATTGTTGAGTCGTTAATATTATTGAAGGCATTGTAACAAAGTTATAGTGCTTTAGTCCTTAGAAATTAAGCATTTTTAATTTGCCAATAAATATACTCTTACTTTTTTTATTTCAGAAAGAGTTATTACAAAGTCCTAAGATCCATAAAAAAGATACACTAAAATAAAAATTTTTGAAAGAGTTTCCTTTAAAGCTTTTGTTAGAAAGTGTACATTAAGATCTTGCTGGTTTAGGATTAAATATAAGCAATTTTAGGATACCTCACATATTTTCTGGTCCTCAACCATCCAACCCTTTCCTTGGCATGATCAAAAAAATTGCAGAAATAATTCACTTATGTAAGAATAACATTGGATACCTTTTGTATCCAATAATCACTCTGGCTTTTACTTGCTGAATTTCTACAAGCAAATTCTCTCTTACTATAATATTGAAATATTTTAAAGCTGTTTTTATTGTAATATATAACACAGATACAGAAAATTGCATGAAACAAATATATAACATAATGAATTATTATTAGCTGAATACCCTTGTAACCATATTGAAAATATAAAAAAGTGAATAATATTAGACCGTCTCAGGGGTTGTTGGGGTAAGATAAATTGGTGCGGTAATTTTGGAGGGACGTCGGCAATTTAAAATTCACACACGTACCTTGATCCAAGAATCTCACTTCTCAAAATTTACACTAGAGCATACACAAATACATATATACAAGGATGTTTATTGCAACATCTGTTCATTCAGCAAACACTTTATAATATGTCCATTGCGTTCCACTGTTCCAGGCGCTGGAAATACAGTGAAGAATAGACAAATAAGGTCTCATGGAGTTTACATTTTAGCAGAACAGACAATGATCAAACAAAAACATGAGACACGGGGTAGTGATAAATATCATAATAAAAATAAAATAGAGGGAAGCGATGGAAAGTGGTTGGGTTGGGGGTCAGGCACTTTATATTTGTTTAGAAAAGGACATGGGTGAACTGATGCTTGAATAAGACAAAGGAGTCAGCCTTGTGAAGATCAGGGCAAGGTGTTATAGGGAAGGAGCAGCTGCTACGAAGACCCTAAGTTGGACCTTGTGTAGGTGAAGAATAGCAGGAAGGCTAGTGGAACTGAATCCCAGTGACCTGGGGGAGATGGTGGAAAATAGAGGTGGAAAATAGAGGCAGGGCAATTAGATCACAAGGATCACAAGGATTAGGGTAAAGGTTTTGCATTCACCTGAAAATGTGGTAGAAAACCATTAGAAGGGTATGAGAGGGGAGCAGGTATGATCTGATAATAATAAGCTTTTATTTGGAAATAGTTCAAAGTTTCAAGTTTCAAGAATAGTACAGAGAAGTACCCGAGACCTTTATCCAAATTTACCAATTTTTTACCTTTTGCCACATTTGCAGTCTCATTCTCTCAATCTCCCTCCCTCTCTCTCTCTCTCTCTCTCTCTATATATATATATATATATCAGATGAAATAAATACGTATGTCAATCTTAACATACCAGTGTGTAGCTACTGTATAGCTACAGTACAGTTACCAACTTCAGGAAATTTAGCATTGATACAATATTTTTTATCAGTCTGTATCCCAATTTTATCAATTGTTCCATAGTGTCCTTTATATAGCAAATTTCCACCCCACCTCACCCCATCCCACCCCCTTATGTACAGAATCCAGTCTAGGATGACATAATGCATTTAGTTGTCATGTCTTTTTTTGTGTGTGTCATGTCTTTTTAATGTCCTTCATGGCACAGTTCCTCAGCCTTTCTTTGTCTTTCATGACATTGACAGTTTTGAAGAAAACAGGCAAATTATTTTAACAAATGTTCTTCACTTAGGTTTGTCTGTTTTTTCCTCATGATTAGACTCAGTTTATTTATTTCCAGTTGGAATACTACATAAGTAGTGCTGCATCCTTCTCATGGTATCACATTTGCCTGCCTCTAATTGGTGATGTTAATTTTGATCACCAGGTTAGGGCATTCTGTGGTTTCTCCACTATATAGTTACTAAAGCTCTTCCTTTCTTGTTAATTTTTATTTACTATTTAATACCATTCTAAAGAAAAAATTTTAATTTAATTTTATTAGCATAAAATTTCCTGTTCATTTTTATATAGTGCAATGTCAGTTTAAAATACAAATATAAGAGCATATAACACATATGTGGAATCACCTGACATTACACAATTCGTACTTTATAGCTCATATGGATATATGTTTCATTCTTACAGAATATTGGAAACATTGCACACAATGAACACAACTATTTTTATTTTGCTTCTCAATATGCTCACATTTTACCAACACTCTTTTTTTCTTTTTTTTTTTAATTTTTATTTATTTTTGGCCGCGTTTGGTCTTCGTTGCTGCATGCGGGCTTTCTCTGGTTGCGGTGAGCAGGGGCTACTCTTTGTTGCGGTGTGCGGGCTTCTCATTGCGGTGGCTTCTCTTGTTGCAGAGCATGGGCTCTAGGCACGCGGGCTTCAGTAGTTGTGGTGCACGGGCTTAGTTGCTCCAAGGCATGTGGGATAGTCCTGGACCAGGGCTCGAACGGGTGTCCCCTGCATTGGCAGGTGGATTCTTAACCACTGCGCCACCAGGGAGGTCCCTACCAACACTCTTTCCTTTTGGCTTACTGATGAGTAAGAGTGAAAGCAAAAGCAAAAACATGGATTGCTCTATTTTCCCTTTCCTTCTCTGTCGCCACTTTCAGTTTAAGTGGTTGGCTAACGCAAGAAGTAACACAAATAAAAAAGGATATGATAGATTTCCTAGGTCCTTCTTCTTTCTTTGAATGCCATTTCCTTCTTTCTGTGTTTGAAGTAAGTTCTGGTTCAAACAGAAAGCATAGCCTTTTAGGGCTATCAGTGCCCCCACTTAGTTGTGGACAAAACATGCTTACCTTGTCCTCGTTCTGAGTCTCACCAAACTCCCACACATGGAGTCCCCTGGAATTCTGTGCTCATGAGACATGGGGGATGTTAGATGTATGTGGGGTGGTAAGGGTATTCATAACTATTATATCTCTTTGTGAACTGTGGCTTTTAGCATCATAAAGTGTCATCATTTGTCTTACTTAATGCCTATTAGCCTGAATTTTACTTTGATATCAAGACGGCAATGCCCACTTTCTTACGGTTTCCATTTGCCTAATATATTTTTGCCTATTCCTTTGTTTTAGCCTTTTTGAATGATCGTGTTTTAGTAGTGTCTCTTGTATACAGCACAGAGTTGAGTCTTGATTTGTGAGCCAATTTAAAATTCTTTTTCTTTTAATGGGCAAGCTAAGCCCATTAAAATTTATTGATATGATTTATTAATATTGAAATGTATATCTGATATAATTGATATCTGTATTTTATGATATGTATGTTTTGTCTCAACTTTGTCATATTATTTTGTGTTATAATTACTGGATACAATTATATTCATTGTGTTTCACTATATAGTGTGTCTTCTTTGCTTTTATATATTTTTCTTTTGGTATTTAGGAAGATTTGTATTGTTATTCTGTGGTTATCTTTGTATTTATCCCTTAAGAGTGCCCTTAATCCCCCTTTTCTTACTTTTTACTAGCTGGTCTGTCACTTTTAAATGATGTCCCTTGACTCCTACCTAATCCCTCTATAATACTCAATGATCTTATTTTACTATTCCCATTTCTCTCGTCTACTTCCCTTTTTTGGAAGTTGCATTCTTTCTACTTTGTCAGAACATATAATGTTCACATACTGTTCTTATGACCCTGTCCCTACCTTTGTTTTATTCTTAGTTCTACCATTAGATACAAGAAATGCTCACCATGTCTGTTTACTGCTGTTTCTCCACTCCTCTTTTTTTTTTTTTTTTTTTTTTGCAGTATGCGGGCCTCTCACTGTTGTGGCCTCTCCCGTTGTGGAGCACAGGCTCCGGACGCGCGCAGGCTCAGCAGCCATGGCTCATGGGCCCAGCGGCTACACAGCATGTGGGATCTTCCCAGACCGGGGCACGAACCCGCGTCCCCTGCATCGGCAGGCAGACTCTCAACCACTGCACCACCAGGGAAGCCCCTCTCCACTCCTCTTTTGCTTGGATAAAGCTTACCCTCTAGGTCAAGGGTCAAAGAAACTTTTTCTGTAAAGGACCAGAAAGTACATATTTTAGGCTTTGGTCCACATACACTCTTTTAAAAAATTGAAGTAAACTATACTTTACAATATTTACAATATTATATTAGTTTCAGGTGTACAACACAGTGATTCAGTATTTTTATAGCATGTACACTCTTTACTGCTGCTATTCGCCTTCTCCCTCTCCCTTCCCCTCCTCCTCTTCCTTTTCCTCCTCCTCTTCCTTCTCTTCCTTCTCCATCTCCTACAACCCTTTAAAATATAAAACATTCTTAGCTCATAGGCCACACAAAAATAGGTCACAGACCTGATTTGGCCCATGGTCTGTACCTCCCAACTTCTGCTTTAGTAGGCTCTTTAGAAAGGACTTTTGAGTATTGTATTTCTTGAGTTCTTGCACATTCGTAACTGTTTTTTAATAGATTTGATGCTTGAAGGACATCATGCTATAAAACTCTTGGTTTATAATTTCTTCCCTTGAATTTCCTGAAAATACTGGCCCCTTGCTTTATATGTTGCTCCTGTGAAGCCTAATGCCAGTGTACGTTTCTTTTTTTAAAAAAAAAAAATTAATTATTTTTGGCTGTGTTGGGTCTTTGTTGCTGCATGTGGGCTTTCTCTAGTTGCATGGAACGGAGGCTACTCTTCGTGTGGTACACGGGTTTCTCATTGCAGTGGCTTCTCTTGTTGCAGAGCACAGGCTCTAGGTGCGCGGGCTTCAGTAGTTGTGGCACGTGGGCTCAGTAGTTGTGGCTCACGGGCTCTAGAGCACAGGCTCAGTAGTTGTGGCACACGGGCTTAGTTGCTCCACAGCATGTGGGATCTTCCCGGACCAGGGCTCAAACCTGTGTTCCCTGCATTGGCAGGCGGGTTCCTAACCACTGTGCCACCAGGGAAGCCCCAGTGTAAGTTTCTTACTCCTATAAGTAATTGTTTTTTTGGCCTGGAAACTTTGAGGAGTATTCTTAGCCTTTAATATTTAATAGTTTTATTAGAATATATCTTAGAGTTTATTCTAGGCCAATATGCTCAGGTAAATGAAGGGCCCTGTCAATATGCTTAAGTTTTCTCTTATTTCCAGAAAGTTTTATTGAATTATAGTGTTAAATATTAGTTATACTTCACTGTTTTTCTCTATCAGGGAAATGACACAACTTATGTATAATTCTGATTATATATGTGTTAGACCTTCTTTGTATACCTTCCATTTCGACCACTTTCCACTTTCTCTGATGCTGTTTCTTTCTTCATCTTCCTTTCTTTTTTAAAAAACATTTATTTATTTTTGGCTGCATTGGGTCTTCATTGCTGCGTGTGGGCTTTCTCTAGTTGTGGCAAGCAGGGGCTACTCTTCATTGCAGTGCACAGGCTTCTCCTTGCAGCGGCTTCTCTTGTTGCAGAGCATGAGCTCTAGGCGCGCAGGCTTCAGTAGTTGTGGCACAAGGGCTGAGTAGTTGTGGCTCATGGGCTCTAGAGCACAGGCTCAGTAGCTGTGGCACACGTGCTTAGTTGCTCCACGGCATGTGGGATCTTCCCGACCCAGGGATAGAGCCCATGTCCCCTGCATTGGCAAGCGGATTCTTAACCACTGCACCACCAGAGAAGTCCCTCTTCATCTTATTTTCATGTTTATGGTTTCTTATTAGATTTCCATTCAAATTACATTTCCATTATCAATGTTCTCCCTTGGATATCTTGTACTTTGTTCTTTATTTCTGAGATAGTTTTGTCTTTTTTTTTGTTCCAGTCCTATCTACTCTCATTGCATTTCTTCTTTTGCATATGTCATCCTGGGTCTATTTCTATTATTTAGTTTTAGATTTTTGCTTCTAGACTTTTTTTTTTTTTTTTTTTTTTTGTTGTTGTTGTACACGGGCCTCTCACTTTTGTGGCCTCTCCCGTTGCGGAGCGCAGGCTCCGGACGCGCAGGCTCAGCAGCCATGGCTCACGGGCCCAGCCGCTCTGCGGCATGTGGGATCTTCCCGGACCGGGGCACGAACCCGTGTCCCCTGCATCGGCAGGTGGACTCTCAACCACTGCGCCACCAGGGAAGCCCATGCTTCTAGACTTTTTAATATTTCCCTTACAATAGCTTTGTATGGAATTTGTTTGATTTTGTTTTATATTCCAAGACATTTCCTGGACAATTTCTGGTTCATGAACATCCTCTTCTCTTGTTTTAGTGAAATGCATTTTTTTCTCTAGTAGATGATGGTATTGATGTTGGTAGTGGGTGAAAGGGAGGTTGGCATGTTTTATTTTTCTTTTATTTCTGAAGAATCCTTAATTTTTACCTTTTACTTTTAATTTCCCTTTACTGTCACCTTCCAATGGTCCCCACCTCTTCTTTATTTATCTCTTTTTCTCCCAGAAGTATTATTTCCTCTTCTGTCTCTTCTGGTTCTATTCACTTTCATGCCCCTTTCTTCTATCAGGTGCCATGTACAACCAAGTTTTGGACCTGTGTTTAGTATTTTGACACTTATGTTGGACTTGTCTTTCTGGGACTAATTTTGTTTGTGTTTTGCTTAAGTTCTCCACTGTCTTCTCTTTTTTATGGAGTGTCTTAAGGCTCCTGTGTCACTGCTCTCTACATCCATAGGCTTGCATTGGTTGTGGGAGCTATGGTGGAATTTGTTGTATTTCTCTACTTTCAGGTGATTTGCAGTTAATGGTATTCTGTTTCATAGTGATGTTGAAGGCATGTGTCTCATTTGGTTTTATTTATACTCTTTGTTGGTCTTCCAGCCTCCAGAATTATAATAAATAAATTTCTCTTGTTTACAAGCTACCCAGTCTGTGGTACTTTGTTATAGCAGCCAGAACAGACTAAGACAATGATCATTCTACTTATTTATCAATTTTCAGAATGAGTTGGTATACTAGCAACCTTCATAAGTGACCAATGAGTTGTTTATTTTTAATTTTTATTTTGTTTTATTATGAATTCATGGATTTTATGTTGAACAGAGAAAGAAATAGTCTGTACCTTCTCTAACATATCCACCTATTATTTTAATTTTTGCATATTCTCTTCTGATTCTGTCCATTGGCTTACATATTTTTACCTAGCTATAATTAACAGGTATAGTTAAGTTCATATTCTACCTAATATTATGAAATGTGAACTCAACGGGAGGAGAAATTCTATTCTGTTTTGTTCACTAATATGTTCCTAGTGTCTCAAATAGTGACTGGCACATAGTAGGTGCACAATAAAAATTTGTTGAATGAATAAATGGATGACTGTGCTTCAAAAGTGTTTCTTTAAAATATGTGTTTAAATTCATCAAACACATTAAAATGTTGTGGCACGGTAAAGAGTACTGTTCGTTTTCCTCACAGTAACTCTATTTATTCTTCTAAACTACTATTTACCAGTCTTTGAAAAGTGACATCCTGGAAAAAAAATGCTCTATTACATTTCCTGGAAGTAATTAAGAAAGTAATTATTTGTGTTATGTCAATCTGGGAGAAACATAACAGCAAATGTTTTAGGGGTCTTATTTTACAGTTTTGATCCTGGATCCTTTTATTAATGTTTGGAATGATATAATGGAGTGAACAGCATAAGCTGAGTCAGTTGGGAAGTACCTGGAAGAAATTATTAGAATCCAACATGGACCTAGTATTGAAGGAGTGTGAAATACGTCCAGAATAAAATTCAGTGCAGTTAATTATTGCTGGGAGGAAAAACAGAATACTCTGATATATAATGGGAACTTATAGACAAATATGGCTAAAATTTTGCATTTTAAGGGTGTGGTAAACCTAACTTGAATCAGCAATGTTAGCAGGAAAATGTGTTAGTAGGAAAAGCACAGGATACTGAAAGGCATAATGGCAGAATGTTATGTAAGTGTTGGGATCATAGTGTGCTAGGGACTAGAGTTAAATTCTAGGGCAGAAGTTACAAACTGGCACCCCACAAAATCACAAAACCCCTCTAGGTAGGTTTTGTTTGAGTGAAAGAAAGAAAGACCTTTAAAAAGTGGAAGATGTGGACATAAAAATCTAGATTTCCAGGGTCTCTTGAAAACTGGAAAATTTGGCACTTCTGGGTCCTCATTCCTGCCTGTCAACAGTAGACTAGTGCTGACTAGCAGCTCCCTGTTTAAGTTGGGGCATATCCCATACTGTCCTCCACATCCCCCCACTCCCTAGCTCTAAGGCACTAAGGGTATTGTTACACTTCTTCCTCTGGCAGCTGTTTTTCCCATACCAGGTCCATAATCTGTTTTAATGGCCTCCTATTCACTCCACTGGTGAGGAAGGGATTCTCACCCTAGGGTTATGGGGATGGCTGAACACGCAACACTCAGCACTGGACAGATGAGATTACAGCAGTTTATTAATCACATATACTGTCAGCCCACACTCCATGCAAGGTAACATGAGGGATGCATTCAGAAACAGAGTGAACAAGCAGGCTTTTAAACGTCAAAAGGGTGAGGCGACCCCTGGTTCCTGTGAGAAGGTGTGGTTGACTAGTTTGAATAATTGTACAGGCTGGCGGGAAGCTGAAACTTGCTGCTCAGGGATGAGCAGTACCTTTGCCAGGTGGCCTTGATAAGGAGGGTTGCTTGGCTAGGAGACCTTATCCATGGGGCAGAGTGGGGAGGAGAACTTTTGGTTAGGCCATTTGAGACCCTCTTGATTTCACTTGATATCGAGGCGGCACATAATGCTGGGGCTTAGTTTTAGGCCTTACACCAAAATACCATGCTTCACTCACTTACTTGGCTTGCCCAGTCCTATATCTAGGAGGAGGAATTTTTCTAACTCTAATAGTTTTTGAAATTGAAATACATTGGCAAGAATGGTTGTGTAGTTTTCTTCTCTGAAGATTAAAAAGAAATACAATGAACAAAAGCCAAGAAAATCTTATTATTTTTTTTTATTGCACTTCTGTCCAGAGTGGGTAGCCTCTAGTATCTTTTAGGAATTCTTCTAATCACAAGATGGCATTTTAGTTGGTATTAAGCAAAACTTTATGACAGGACTGATAGTGAAACAGGTTACCAAGGAAACATTTATTCATTCAACCAGTATTTTTCCATCTGCTCAAAAATGTTTATTAAGCACAAACTGTGTCAAATGTGAAGGCTTTAAAAAACAACAAGGCTCATTTTCTTCCCTCAAAGAGCCTACACTGCTTCAAGAGACAAAGGATTAAACTAACAATTATGACGTAGGGTAGTAGGTGCTATCAAGGATGTAATCAGGGAGAACAAGGAAGGCAAAGGGAAATGCTAGCTGCTTGGAGATTTATATGTTTTAAAAATTAGATTACTGACGATCTGGGATGACTCAAGTGTAGTCCTGAAGGTGAGAAAGCTTATCTTGCAGGGTTTTCCTGAGGTCAGTGTTTCTGAAATCCTCAATTTGAAAATTAGTAATTTCTGTATAAAGGTATCACATGTACAGTTCATGAAATGAAATGATTCCAACAGTTCTGTAGCTTGCATGCTCTTTCTCTGTGATAAAATTTGTCTACAGTTTGTTTTTCCCTAATCCAATGGGGCTCTTGTAAGTCATAGTGGTTCAAGACTGCATATTTCTGAGGACAAAGTTCCTTGGTGGGTTATCTCCTGTGACCCGCATTATGACTCTGAAGTCAGACAGGTGGGTCCTGGGGTCTTAGCAGTGGACTCAGGGTATGTGCGTGTGTGTGTGGGTGTGTGTGTGTGTGTTTGTGTTCCATGCCATCATCAGCGAGTGACTGACCATATTTTAAAGCGAAAATGTAAACAATTTGAGCATTCTTAGTAATTGTGTAGAGTCATATGTGTGTTTCTTTTCTCATTTCTATTGGTATAAATCAGAATTGTCTAGATGTATTCTTTAGAATACCAGTTTCCTCAGATGCTCTCAAATAAGTGAGAAGTTCCATGATCAAAAAGGTCTGAGAGGGGACTTCCTTGGTGGTCCAGTGGTAAAGAATCCACCTTCAGATGCAGGGGACGTGGGTTCGATCCCTGGTCAGGGAACTAAGATCCCACATGCTGCGGGGCAGCTAAACCTGCACTCCACAACTACTGAGTTTGTGCGCCTCAACGAGAGAGCCCACGTGCCAGCAAACTACAGAGCCCAAGCGCTCTGGAGCCCGCATACCACAGCTACAGAGCCCACATGCCCTGGAGCCCGCATGCCACAGCTAGAGAGAAGATTGTGCACCGCAATGAAAGATCCCGCCTGCCTCAACAAAGATCCCGCGTGCCACAGCCAAAACCTGATGCAGCCAAAAAAATAAATTAAATAAATAAATTAAATTAATATAAAAAAGTCTGAGAAATGCAGCATATAATATATAGATAGCCTATATTTTGTTTCATTTACTGTTTACAACGTTTTTTTGATAGGTGCATTAAAAATTTATTTTACTTAATGTATATTTTAACATTAGAGTTAGGATTCTGTGGAACCACTTTGAGAAATCATGGTCCCAGCAGAAAACAGATGAGTAACTTGAAGAGATTTTAATGAAGAAATGATTTACAAAGTGTGGATAGAATCTAGAGAAATCACTGGAAATATTGGAATACCTCGGGACTGGCCAACAAGGAGACACCACCTCTGGTTCTAAAGGGTCAGGAAGCGATTAGCAGCACTTGTAGAGGGAGAGCTGCATGGGGAGGACCTCCTGATAGGAACTGTGGCCTTTGGATGAACTACGGATGTAGCCAGTCCATGGTGACCCTTCTTTCTTTGATCCCCTGTTGATGACGTTCTTTGGCTAAACCCAAAGGGGTGCCAGAGGGTAAGAGGCACTTGATTTAGTCCATACAGTCAGCTTCGTGAGGCACAGAAAAGGGTGCCGGATAGACCTGGAGGGGCAAACGGATGATATCCAGCATATAAATAATTAAGAACTGATTATGTTCGAAGAGTAAATCAGCTTTTAGTCCTAATAACAATTAAACTGTCACTGGAAGAGATCATGTGAATTACTTGTGAATAAATAGTACCCCAGGTATGTTTTCCTCAATGTTTCCTTTTTCTTCTCTTACTTTGGAGAACAGAGAGTGAGAAAAGACTAAACTTCCACAACCAAATTATTGTGGAACAAGCTTGGGGTACCATTGCCAATAGGAAATGATAAGAGAGGGTTTTTATTGCCCTCCGGTCTGACCTGATTTTAGCCCAGAGTGTTGTTACTACTTGTATTTGCCACCTGTTCAAAAAGCAAAGCAAATCTAAAACAATTAGAGACCTTGAATTTAGGTGGTCGTGGCAGAGACTGTTGGCTGCCTGCAAAATTCACTCTTTCCTTTTTCCATAGTAATGGCATTATAGTCAGCTACCTGACGAATAGAAGTGATGTGTGCCACTTCTGAATGGGGCTTTTTGGAAAGTAGGAATTCTTCCTCCATTCTCTTTTCGACTGGCTGAATGCAGATAATAACAAGACCATAGGGAAGCTACAGGATGGAAGGAACTTTGATTCCTGAATCAATTGCATGTAGGAAAGCTGCCTGCTGACCTGAACACCTATTCTGAACTGTTATATAAACAAGAAATAAACTTCTGTTGTATTCAAGCCACTACATGTTTGCATCTATTTGATTCAGATGTTTATTTAGCCTACCCAAACTAATACAGATGCCATTTAAAATTTTAATATCAAATACTTCAATTATTTGTTATATGTTTACAACCCCTTTGTGGTAAGCAGGGTAGGCACCTATTTTATAGGTAAAACAGTGGGGAATAGGGAGATTCATTAATTCTTCCAACAAGTACTTATTGACCATTAGGAAAATCTGTTGCAAACATTTTATGAAATCATTATTTTTGGAGGGTGTTCATTCATTCATTCATTTTATAAATATTTACTCAGGGCTTTCAATGTGTCCTCCAGGAGCTCACAGGCTAGTATAAAAGACAAACACTAAATAAAAAAAGTTTAAGACATAAATTGCTACAGTGTTTAGTACTCATGAGAATAACAGAGTATTAAGAAAGCGTATAATAGGGGGATTTGACCTAGTCAGATAAGTAGGAGAAGGGATCCCTGAAGAAGTGATGACTAAAGTAAGATGTCAAAGAAGTATATGTATTTAGGCTAGTGAGAAGGAGGAAGGAACTTTCCTAAAAAAGAGAACAATGTGTGCAAAGACCCTGAGTTAGATGGAAGGAGCCTGGTGAATATAGGGGGTAGGAGGAAAGCCATCATGATTGGAGCTCTACATTTAAATATGAAGTCAAGGAGGCTGAGGCTGCAGAGGAGAAGGAAAAAAGTGGGCAGAGGCACCTTAGTCAGCTTGGGCTGCTATAACAAACTACCACAGACTGGGTGGCTTAAACAACAGACATTTATTTTCAGTTCTAGAGACTGAGGAGTCCAAAATCAAGATGCCAGCATGTTCAGTTTTTGGTGAGGGCCCTCTTTCTGGTTTGAAGATGACCACCTTCTTGCTGTATCCTCACATGGCAGAGAGAGGAAGCTATGCTGTCTCTTCCTCTTCTTATAAGGGCACTAATCCCATCTTGGGGGCTCAGCTCTCTGGCTGATCATATCTAGAGACTCTCCCAGCTTTGTGTGAACTCCAGCATTTGTTCAGCTCTCAGTAATTGTTCTTTTCGCAGTAGTTGTTCTTTTCTTGGTGTTTCCTCTCAGCCCAGCCTTATGAAGTCTCATCCTGTGCATGTACAGCTTATTATTTGGCCCCAAACTCAAGGGATTCTATTTAAGTTTCTGAGTTCCTTCTCTATTCAGGCCCCTTTTCTCTGAGATCCTGTCCTGCCGCTTTTAGGAGACTTAGCTGCTTTGAATTCTACCATCTCTTTCCTCAGCTTGGCAAAACTGCTCTGTTTTGGCATCTACCATTAACTGCATGCATTAAACTTTTTTGATATCAATTTTCTCATATGGGATATGTGGGGTTGTTGAATTAGATTAGATAATCTCTAAAGTTCCTTACAGAGATTCAGTGATTGCCTCTAGAATGATCAGTCCTAAGAAATTTTCATTACAAATAATCAATGACTAGATTTTACATCTTGAGTCTAGAAATTCTACCTATGAAATTTTATACAGTAAACCAACACAGATGAGAAATAATACATAGTTCTCAGTAATAAAATATTCTGGTTAGTGGCTTGTCATCAAACATCCCACACACAATTTGAAAACCTAAAGTCTTCAAAGTTAATAACATTCAAAATACTGTATTGAACACAATTTTTGTTAGGTGACTCAGAAGATGTTTCAGGGTTGCAGTTCCTCATATGAACCAACATGGACATGAATTATCATTGTACTTTGGGTTTATAGAGGTTCCAGTTGATAGAAATTTCTAGTTGCTAGAATCTTGTATAACCCACCCTTTACATTCTTTGTTTTCAATAATTTCAAGATGCTACCAATCTTGAAGAACAACTATTGGTGAAAACCAACCTCTTGCAGAATGTTTATCTAAATTATCAATTACTACTTTCTTTTAAACGTTTGTTATAAGCCTCAAAGGGAAAGACTATGTTTTCTCTTTATTACTTTTTTTACACTATACCATCAAATGCTTACTGATTCTTCAATTGTCAAATTCAGGAGGTACTATTACAACACAAAACCCAAAAATTTTTCATGAAAAGTGTTTTGGGAAAGAGAAGAAACATACTAGTTTTTCAAAGGAACATTTTCCCATTGTAACTTCTTGGAGCTACTCTCCTTTTATAGAATCTGAATATTGATGGTATAAAAATTTTAAGCAAAGCTTCATGGGAGGAGTTCATGCACAGAGGTCAGATACTTTGAATTATTTTGTAGTTTTTTGGGCTGGGGAAATGTCTATGAAAATATTTCTTATGAATCTGAGAAAACTCACTGAGTCAGTGAATTCAGAATGCATGGACAGAGGCATTTTACCTTGACATCTGTGTGATTTAGCAGAATGCCATGCATATTCTGATACTGTAATTCATCTTTTGGTTTCTACCGTCTAATATTAACACAGAGGCCAGAATGACACTAATAAAACCAGGCCAGGTTGTGCTGCTCCTCTGCCCAGAACCATCCAGTGGCTTTTCCTCTCATTCAGAGTAAAAGCCACAGTCTATAAAGTGACCTGTCCCTTCATTCCACTCTTTCCATTCACTTCTTTCTAGCCATTCCCCTCATCGACAGCAGTTTCTTGAATCCTGCAGGCCAGCTCTGTCTGGTTCCTTTGGTCCTTCTGTCTGGAGCACTCTTACACCATATGGCCATGTCTTGCTCTTTCACCAATTTTAGGTCTTTACTCTCTGTTATCTGTTCAGTAAACCTTTATCTGCTCGCTCTTTAAAAGTGTACATTCTATTTAAAAATTTTAATGGAAATTTTTACTGAGACAATTGTAGACTCGCATGCAATGGTAAGAAAACAAGGAGGTCCCATATACCTTTCATCCAGTTTCCCCCAAAGGTCACATCTTGCTAAACTATAGTACAATATCACAACCAGGATATTGACATTGACGCAATCTACCGATCTTGTTTGGATTTTCCATTTTAATTTTTAAAGTATAATTTTTTTTTCTGTAGCACTTCTTACCATCCAGTATTTTTTGTTTGTTTGTTTGCGGTACGCGGGCCTCTCACTGTTGTGGCCTCTCCCGTTGCGGAGCACAGGCTCCGGACATGCAGGCTCAGCGGCCATGGCTCACGGGCCCAGCCGCTCTGCGGCATGTGGGATCCTCCCGGACCGGGGCATGAACCCGTGTCCCCTGCATCGGCAGGCGGACCCCCAACCACTGAGCCAACAGGGAAGCCCCATCCAGTATATTTTATATTTTACTTATTCTGTTTATTGACTTACTCCACCTTACGAGAATGTGAGCTCCAAGAGGGTAGTAGTTTTTGTCTGTTTTGTTTGTATCACTATCTCTGAACCTGGGACAGAGTCTGAGAAAGTGGATACTTATACTTTTTTGTTGAATGAATGAATGAATTGTATAGTCTCTCACACTGGGTTCTGTGTGCAGGATGATTTAATGCAGTGACACTGTACACTTAAAGAGGAAAAGTGAGACTCTTTACACTGAGAAATGCTCCTCTGGTTTGTGATAAGTTCTGTCGGCAGCAGCAATCATCTCTGAAGTGCTACAGAATTTAAGATCTGGAGTCCAGAAAGAGCCAAAGAAGTCTTTGATTTTCTGCCCTAGAAGCTCCCTGTCTGTATCTTAAGGCATTAAAGAGTAGCTAAGCTGGTAACAAATCTGGAAATTCACTTTTCATTTTTATTAACTACATTACAGCCTAGAGACAGTAAACACATCAGATCCAAGTGGTTAAGCTGATTCACCATTAGAAGAATGAACTAATGACACTTCACAGTCAGGGCCACCCTTATTTTAAATTCCCAGGTCTTCCATTTGTTCACTGGTGGCCATCCAGGATCTGACAGTCAATTCTTAGAAAATGTTGGTGAGAAGGATACTGATGGAACTGCACTTTTCCCAAAGACCTGTTTGGCTAAAAGCGGTGAAGAGGACAATTCTTGACTTACCTCTCAGAATGTTAAGGATACAAATAGAAAACTTGATGCCCTTGGTCAAATTTTGACTGTAAGATAAATTTTTTGGTAATGAACAGGGTAATGAGAAACTTGAGGAAGTCAGGTACAACCTGTTTGGGGCACAATTTGACTGTACTTTTCAATGAATGCATGTACTCTTTGAATCAGCTTTTAAATTTCCAGGACTCTAACAAATATTACTTGCACATTTGCTGTAATAGAGATAGTGACCTTAAGTTTCTTTGTCTGACAACTCTAAGTGTGGAACTTATTTGTCTCTGATAGAAGAGTTTGCTAAGGAGAAGAAATGTTTATATCAATGTTTTTCTTATTTCATTGGTTTTGCAGAGTTCTGTAATCTGCCAGAAGCTTTGTTTGGACAATTCTAATATATCCTGTATCCTCAAAGGTTAGAATCACAATTAATCAAAATGACATTTCTCATGACATCTGAATTATTAAGGATGATAGTCATTTTGCTGTATCTATAACAGAAAAACTGAAAATAACTTTCTAAAACTTCCAAAATGTATGATATGTGGAAAAGGAAGAACACAAAATTATTTATGCAGTGTGGTTATTTATATACCACATAAAATATGTATGTAATAGGTGAAAGACATTTATTCCAGAATGTTTGTAATAACGTAAGAATAGAAATATCCCAAATGAACATCAATATAGGGCTGGTGAAAAAATTAGGATTCATCCATACGATGGAAATTACACAGCTGTAAACGAAAATGAAGTGTTATTTGTGCTGATATGAAACAATCTCCAAGGTATATTGCTGAGTAAAAAGTGACTTGTAGGGCAGTGTGTATGGTCTGATCCAGTTGGGGTTTAAAACGTCATATGTACCCACATGTATATGTATGCAAATATAAATGTACATGAACATGCATAGAGTATTTCCAAAGAATACAAAAAACACATAATAATGTTTGCCTCTGGGAGAAGAGGGAGTGACTTGCTTTTTATTTTTTCACTCCTTTGTACACCATGTGTGTCTTTTTTTTTTTTTTTTTAATTTAGAAGAATAAAAAGCTGCATGGTTTCACCTCAATTAAGGAAAGCCAAAGAGTATGAAGGCCAGAATCATCCCATATGAACCTGAGCATGTAGGAATACAGGGTTGGAAAAGTTCATACAAAAGATGGGCATGATTCTGTGACATGAAACTCTTCAAAGAAAATATGGTTCAAGCAGGACAGGATTTTTAAAGCAATTAAAAAAAAATTTTTTTTGTTTTTTTAAAATTAATTAATTAATTTTTTGGCTGTGTTGGATCTCCATTGCTGTGCACAGGCTTTCTCTATTTGTGGCGAGTGGGGCCTACTCTTTGTTGCGGTGCATGGGCTTTTCATTGCGGTGGCTTCTCTTGTTGCAGAGCATGGGCTCTAGGCATGTGGGCTTCAGTAGTTGTGGCACGTGGTCTCAGTAGTTGTGGCTCATGGACTCTAGAGCACAGGCTCAGTAGTTGTGGTGCATGGGCTTAGTTGCTCCGCACATGTGGGATCTTCCCAGACCAGGGCTCGAACCGTGTCCCCCGCATTGGCAGGCGGGTTCTTAACTACTGAGCCACCAGAGAAGTCCCTGGAACAGGATTCTTTACATAATATAATTCTGACATTGTAGTCAGATAAAAAACAGGAAAAACAGATAAAAAACAAGGAAAAGAAGAAGGTATCATTTCTAGAAAGTTCTCTGGTAAACTCAGGTTTTATTTTATTTTTTGGCTGCGTTGGGCCTTTGTTGCTGTGCCTGGGCTTTCTCTAGTTGTGGTGAGTGGGGGCTACTCTAGTTGCTGTGGATGGGCTTCTCATTGTGGTGGCTTCTCTTGTTGCAGAGCACAGGCTCTAGGTGCGTGGGCTTCAGTAGTTGTGGCACGTAGGCTCAGTAGTTGTGGCTCGTGAACTTAGTTACTCCATGGCGTGTGGGATCTTCCCAGACCAGGGATTGAACTCGTGTCCCCTGCATTGGCAGGCAGACCACTGCGCCACCAGGGAAGTCCTAAACTCAGATTTTAAAAAGATATAAATAAAAGATGAAAAAGAAGAACATATGCCAAGAGAAGATTAGAGAGTGGCCCAGAACTGCATAAACGGTGTCAGGAAGAGTCGAGTGAGGTGTGAGTCAAGTGTAAGGGCAAGTGTATGAGTCAAGTGTAAGGGCAATAAATGAGTCAAGTATAAGGGCAAGTGTAAGGGCAAGTATGAGTCAAGTGTAAGGGCAATAAATAGCTACTGGTGGTTGAGCACATAGGCCATGCTTGGCATGGATCACCTCATTGGATCTTTATGACAACCCCAAGAATTATCAAAATTAGAATTCAATATTCAGTTGGTAATATTATCACAATTATTGTCATCTTATTTTACTGACAAAAAAGTGAAGTACTGAGAGGCTAAGTAACTTGTCCAAGGTAATGCAACCAGAAGAAAGAAGACTGCCCATACTCTTAATTATTATATTATTCTTTCTCCGATAGCTAAAAATATGTCAACAGATAGAAGTGATGGGCTTTTTGTCCAACATTGTAGTGAGGCTGAATGGTAGCAGCTGCTCTCTGAAAAGGCCAAAAAGAAGAAGTGGTCCAAAGACAGTTTGGGACAAGCTCAATAACCTAGTCTTGTTTGACAAAAAGATATATGGCAAACTCTGTAAGCAAGTTTCCAACTATAAGCTCATAGCCTCACTGTCATCTCTGAGAGACTGAAGATTAGCAGTTCTCTGGCTAGGGCAGCCTTTCAGAAGCTCCTTAGTAAAGGACTTATTAAGCTGGTTTCAAAGCACAGAGCTCACGTGACTTACACTAGAAACACCAAGGGTGGAGATGCCCCAGCTACTGGTGAGGTTGCATGAACAGGTCCCTCCAGCTGTACATTTTGAAAAATAAAACTTCATTACGTATAAAAAAGAAAAAGAAGAATTGATGGCTCTATTCTAACAAAGAAAAATTTAGTGAAGTTAAAGGAAAGTTTCTATATTAAAATTTTTTTGATCACAAAGTGTAAGATAAGAGTTTTTGTTGCTGTCACTAAGTTCAATGAGAGTGGCATGAAACAGCTCTTGTGGTCTTAGGCTGCGTTAACTGTAACAAAGTATGAGGAACAAAGAAGATGGCAGACTTGAATTCAGCAGCCACACTCAGAGCACTCTTTAAAAACACCAAACTTTAAAAAATTAAAAGATGACTCATTGATAGCATTAAAGAAAAATTTGAAAAGAAACATATGCCAGAAACTGCAATCCCCACTGCAATTACTGATTTTAATTTTTTTCATGTTATTTCCAAGTAATATTTCACAAGCAGATGCATTTTAATGCAATCATGTGTATAAGCTATTTTGCATTTTCTTTCCCACATACCACACATTATCATTTTTGGAGGCTGAATAATTTTCTGTCATGTTGATGCACCATAATTTACTAAACCAAATTGTTGGGTACTTAGCCTGTTTGCATTTTATTTCCATTATGGGGAAATGTCATTTTGATCGATTGGAATTTTATCTTTTCTGTGTGGGATGTATTATGGTTGTCTAAATATAGCTCCAGGCTGGTTATAGAATTTTTCAGAGCCTATGGAATAGAAAAGGAATGATAGAACATTTCTACATTTATTCTTCATTAGGCAATGATTTTTCTGTTAGTGACTTGTACCATGCCTCAGTAAAAGAACCTGAGGTCAATGACAGTTATCCCAAAGGTTGTCTTAATATGTGAAGACCAAACCGCAGCAATATCTCTGGGGAAAGAGATAAATACGAGTTTCTTTAGATGAGAGTAACTGCAGCAGTAATGTGGGAAATGGGTGATCAGTTACTGGGGAATATTGGTCTGGTCTGTAAAAATCAGTAAATAGGAAAGACTGAAAATTATTTCACTCCTTGAGCAAATTCAGCTTGACCGTGGTTTTTCCCAAAGCCATACCCTCTCTTGTGTATCTGGTGAACTTTAATTCCTTTCTTAAGAGTCAGCTTACCAGTCACCATCTTTGTGAAGCTTTCCTTCTCCTTTCCAGCACAGAACTCTGTAATTCACCCCTCTTATTGCCTTTATCCTCACATTCACAACTCTTTTTTTTTTTTTTTTCAGAATAAACTATGAGTTCCTTGGGGCTGGGACTTTGTCTTGCTCATCATTCTAGCTCCACCATCTATCATAGTATCTGGCATGTAGTAATTTTTTTTTTTTGTGATATGTGGACCTCTCACTGTTGTGGCCTCTTCCGTTGCGGAGCACAGGCTCTGGACGTGCAGGCTCAGCGGCCATGGCTCACGGGCCCAGCCGCTCCACGGCATGTGGGATCTTCCCGGACCGGGGCACGAACCCGTGTCCCCTGCATCGGCAGGCGGACTCTCAACCACTGTGCCACCAGGGAAGCCCATGTAGTAATGTTTTAAAAAGAAATTAATGAGTTCTTGTTGAGTGCATTAGAGTGAACAGTATGAATCTATTTCATCTGTTGTACTTTGTTCAACAACTTAAATACCAAGGAACGTTCTAGGTTTTAGTGTATAGTGGGTGTGTGCACACACCCACACACACTTGCTGCAAGGGAGAGTTGGAAAGATATTCTCTGACCTATGCATCCTCTTTTATAGAAGATGTAGGCGAGAAGTGGGGGAAGCTGGGAATAGGCATAAATGAGCCATTCTGTGGTGGCTGACCAGCACCTAAAACATATTCCGTCATTCTAGGGTTACAGAGCACCCCCTTTAGAGCACGATGTCTTTTTACACATATGGAAATATCTTCATTTTTTAAAGTGGTGATTTACTTCCCACAGTCTCTATCTATACCTTTGTTAAAGCTGAAAAGCTTGTTTATTCATCTTACCACTCACAGAGCCAAACTGTTTGAAATAGTTTATCTTCAGAAAGTAATAAGAGATGTAAGGGAAAGGATCACCAGGGTCTGTGTATTGACAGGAAGGAAGTTCCAGACATGCAGGGACATTCCTAGCTTTAATGCCAGCTTTTCTTTTACTCCTTTATTCAGTTTTCATTTGAATTCCTAAATCTGTCATCATGTCCAGACATCATGTCCAGACACTTGCCCCAATTCTGCCTTTCCAGCTTTATTTCAGAGTCAAATTCTTTCTCTTAGGTCAGCAACTTTAGTCAGCACCCCTTCTTTCTCAAAGGCACATTTGAATTTATACCCTACTGCTCTACTAACAAATTCTCAGTCCTTGTCATTTTAGCTTTTCACTTCTCTGTTCTTAAACAAAAATTGCTGACGGATCACTGTGATTTTCTTAAAACTTTGCAAGGCTAAGCTACTAGCAGGTAGCTAGACTTTGACACTGGAGCTATCAAAACCTCTGATTAGAAACTTCAGGGTTAGATGTTTCCCAGGAGCATTTATTTTAAGATACTGCCTTATGCATACAGAACCAAGATTTGGGATCTGTAGAGGTAGACAATAAGTTGGGGGGAGGCAACATCTCTAAGGTTCAGGTTCATGCCACATATCTGTACATGTTACCATTGGTACAATACACAGGGATATACCAGAGTCATCAGAGAAAGTCCAGCGTTACCCTGATTCAGGGAAGATTCTCTCCCAAACATGGCTGGATTAATAAGCACTCCAGGTTTCAGGCAGCAATGAACACCTTCAAAGAGGCAATTACTGGTTGGCTTAATGTCAATTCCTGTCAAGACTGTAGAATGATGAATTAAAAGGATGGATTTTTTTAGCACATAGGGAAGATGCATGATTCTAAGAACATATGATGTCAGATAAATCTACTCTTTTTGACAAGGTTAATGAACTGGCAGTTAAGAGGAGTGGCATTTATATATATAGCATGTGGATTTCATGAAGACGTTTAACTGGATCCTGTGATATTCTTTGAAATAAAATGGAAAGAGGCTGGATAGGAGTAAGTTTAATGACTCAAAATTATTGAACAACTTTATCTCAAAATGTTTATTAATGGATCCATTTTAGTTTGGGAGACTTCTTTAATGCCAGGTTACAGGATTAAATACTTGTTGTAGTCAACATTTTTCTAAAATATAACCCAGATATTGACTGCCCCATCATTCTTCTGTTCCATCATGCTTACATGCTGTTGATAAGGAGTCCACTCACATCAGAAAGTGAGCATTGTGGATTTTACTGAAGATTCATAAGTCAGGGAAGAGGTTTTTATATTTTATACTCCAAAGTTAACAACTTATTCCTTCCATCAGAATTTTCTGAGTTTTATTGTCTCTTTGCTGCAGTGTCACCACTGAGAGTTATTTCTCTGTACTTTTTATGATACTTTGCCTAGCATTCCTGGCTCTTGTTTTTCCTCTGTCCTCAATTTTCCCTAGGCATTTTGAATTCCTTTATAAAGCAGAGCTGTTCAACTTGAGCCTTCTTTCTACTTCTAGCTCCTCCCTCCAAGTTTATATACCCAAATCCATCATGGCATTTGTCAAAACAAGGAACCCTCTAGAGTGACAGGATACACCCTCTTTGTAAAACAGGCAAGATTATAAAGGAAAAGATTTCCATAACAGCCTTGACTTAGGTGAAAAAAATTAGAACATGTATATACGAGGGTGAAGATGATAAGGGGGCTCAAAACCATGTTGTCTGGTTATCTATCACTGTGTAACAAATATCCTAAAGTGTGGTGGCTTAAATAACAACCTTCTCCACGGTTCTGAGAGTTGACTGTGCTCAGCTGGCTGGTTCTCTCTTGGGGATCTCACATGCAGTTGTAGTCAGTTAGTGACTGGGACTGAAGTCTCCTGCATGCTTGACTGGGCTGGATAGTCACACGTCTGGTAACCTCAGTGCTGCTCCACACACCTCTTTTTCAGAAGAGTAGCCTGGACTTTTTACATGGTGGCTCAGGGCTCTAAGAGGAATGGACTTAAAGCACATGTTCTAAGGCAGAAGCTGAGGCTTTTTATCACCCATCCATGGATGTCCTAGAACTTCATTTTCACTGTATTCTATTGGTCAAGGCAAATCATTAAAGCCAGCCCAGATTCAAAAGGAGGGGAATTAGATTCCACCTTCTGAGTCGAGGAACAGCATGCATGTGTGAGTAGGGAAGGAATTGATGGTGCCATCTTTGACTTTCTTCCATTGTCTCCCTTGCCACAATTCACATCCCTCCCACATGCAAAATTACAGTCATCTCTCCCAGGATCCCCAAACCTTCCTTTTATCTCAGCATTGCATCAGAGTCTAGGATCTGCTCATCTAATCTGGTATAGATACAATTCTTTGGGTACCACACCTTGAGTATGGTTTCTGTTAACATGAAGACCTTGAGCCAAAGAGACAAGTGTTATCTGCCCTCTGCACACCCAAGATACTGTGGTGATACAGGATAGGATAGCTATACCATAAATTAACACTCCTGGCAAAAGGACATGGTAGTCACTGATCTAATTCTGAAAACCACCTGTTCCTTTAAATGGGTCCATCCTGCTCCCTGACAATGGTTCTTTGTGGTTCTTGGTTCTGAGCTCTGAGTCATCCTTCCTTTTCTATAAGAAACGGTTCATGTTTGCGATGAAGTGGTTTTCTCAGCCTGCACCCTCATAGAAGTTTCGGGGTCCAAAGATGATCTAAAGGTATAAAGTGATATTTCATTGTGGTTTTAATTTTCATTTCTCTGATTACCATAAATATTAATGAATTTGAGTATCTTTTCTATGTTTCTAGGTAATTCATATTTCTTATTCTGTGAAATGCCTATTTATGTCTTTTGCTTATTTTCCTTAAATGGATTGATTCCAATGGATTGGTAGAAATTCTTTATATTTTCTGGATTATAATCCTGGATTCTGTGTTAAAAGTACCTTTTCCTAGTTTGTGGCTTGTCTTTTTACTTTCTTTATCATATCGTTTGAACTGAAGTTATTAATTTTAATATATCAAACTTATCAGTTCCTTCTTTTGTGGTTGTGCTTGTTTCTTTTTAAAGAAATTCTTCTTTACCCTGAAATCATACATATATTTCTTATTTTCTTTGAAAAGTTGCATAGTTTTGATTTCATATTGACATCAATTCATAAGCATGGTGTGAATTAAGGATCAATTTTCATTTATTTAATATGGATAACCTGCTTTACCAGCCTCATTCAACGTTATGTACAATGTCAGCTCTGCCGTAAATCAGATTTCCATATATTCTTGAACTCTCTATCCTGTTAGCTGTGACCAATACTACATTGGCCTCTGTGATCAATACCATATTGCTTTAGTTATATATCTTTAAAATAAGTCCTAATATCTACTATGGCAAGTCCCCCAACGTGGTTTTCAGGACTGTCCTAGATCTCCTTGACCCTTTGTGCTTTCATACAAATTTTAGAAGCAGCCTGTCGGGTTCCATAAAAATAAAAGAAAGCAAACAACTCCTCATTCATGTTTTGATTGCAATTACAGACATTACTGCATTTTCACTGTCATTCACTCTCATGTCCTCATTTCCTTCCTCACCCAACTTGGATTTCATGTTTACTCACTCCCTTGCAAATACCTTTAATTCCCTTGTCCCTCTCTCCCTTCTTTTTACTGCTACCACATAGTTGCTTTCTCTGTGCCTGTACCCAATTTCTTCAGCTATAATTGCTGGAGAAAACCAAATAACTACACTGAGTGGTTTCATTTAAAATTCATGACGACAGATTTCAAATAAGCCCTCAATACTATTTAACATTCCTCTACACTTAACCGTTCTCTGAAATTACCTCTATCGTACCGCTCCCTCTCTTGTCAAACCTGTTCCTCCCTGTTCCTTTCCCTTTTCACTCTCAGAAGATAACCTTGCCTCACTTGATTGAGGTCAGAGCAACAAGGAGAAACTCTCTTATTATCCTATCTCCAAATCTACCTACCACATCAGTCCCAGTTTCTGCTCCCCTCCCACCACCTGTTCTTGGTTGTTACTAAGAACAAAACTCACTGTTCCTATCGAAGGCCAGCTCCTTCCTTGTGTTCTGGATCTCATCCCCTCTCATCTTTTCAAGATGTTTCCTTTTGCATTCTCTCTCATCTACTTCATGAAGTTTTCACTTTCCACTGACTAATTTCCATCAGAGTAAAAACAGGCTCTATTATCAAACTAACAAAAAAGCAAAACCTCTTAGGATCTCTCCTTTCAGCTAATGTCCCAGTAGAGGCAATATGATGTAGTGGTTAGGAATATATAGTCTGATGCCAGATTCCTTGGGTTCAAATTTCACCTCGTCACTTACTAGTATTGTGACCCTAGGCAAGCGACCCTATCCAGTTCAGTAGACACTAGCCACATGTAGCTATTTACATTTAAGTGTATATTAAAATTCAGTAAATTATTTTATTTATTTTTTTATGGCTACGTTGGGTCTTCGTTGCTGCATGAGGGCTTTCTCTAGTTGTAGCAAGTGGAGGCTACTCTTTGCTGCGGTGCACGGGCTTCTCATTGCGGTGGCTTCTCTTGCTGCAGAGCACAGGCTCTAGGTGCCTGACTTCAGTAGTTGCGGCACATGGGCTCAGTAGTTGTGGCTTGTGGGCTCTAGAGCACACGGGCTTAGTTGCTCTGTGGCATGTAGGATCTTCCCGGACCAGAGATTGAACCCGTGTCCCCTGCATTGGCAGGCAGATTCTTAACCACTGCGTCACCAGGGAAGTCCTAAAATTCAGTAAATAATTTAAATAAAAATTTAGTTCTTCAGAGGGACTAGCCACATTTGTGGCTACCATATTGGATGGTGCAGCTGTTGAACTGTTCCATCATTGCAGAAAGTTCTATTACACACCACTGGTCCAGAACAGCAGGGTTCTTTTTTTTTTTTCCATTTTTTTTTTAAAAATTGAAGTATAATTGATTTACAGTGTTTCAGGTGTACAGCAAAGTGATTCAGATATATGTATGTATCTATGTGTAAATATATATGTATATATATATTTATATTCTTTTTCAGATCCTTTTCCATTATAGGTTATTACAAGATGTTGAATATAGTTCCCTGTGCTGTAGTAGTCATTGTTGTTTATCTGTTTTATACATAATAGTGTGCATCTGTTAATCCCAAATTCCTAATTTATCCCTCACCTTCCCCCTTTGGTAACCATAAGTTTATTTTCTATGTCTGTGAGTCTGTTTCTGTTTCATAAATAAGTTCATTTGTATCATTTTTTTAGATTCCACATATAAGTGATATCATATGATACTTGTCTTTCTCTGACTTACTTCACTTAGTATGATATTCTCTAGGTCCATCCATGTTGCTTGCAAATGGCATTATTTCATTCTTTTTTATGGTCGAGTAATATTCCATTGTCTATATATGCCCCACATCTTCTTTATCCATCCATCTGTTGATGGACATTTAGGTTGCCTCCACATCTTGGTTATTTGAATAGTGCTGCTATGAACATTGGGGTGCATGTATCTTTTCGAGTTAAGAGTTTTCATCTTTTCTGGATATATGCCCAGGAGTGGGATTGCTGGATCATATTGTAATTCTATTTTTAGTTTTTTAAAGAACCTCCCTACTGTTCTCCATAGTGGCTGCACCAATTTACATTCCCAGCAACAGTGTGGGAGGGTTCCTTTCTCTCCATACCTTCTCCAGCATTTATTATTTGTAGATATTTTGATGATAGCAATTCTGACCAGTGTGAGGTGATACCTTATTGTGGTTTTGATTTGCATTTCTCTAGTAATTAGCAGTGTTGAGCATCTTTTCAAGTGCCTGTTGGCCATCTGTATTAGAACAGCCAGTCTTTAAAATTTTTTTTGATTTTTTTTTTACAAATTAAAAAATTATTTGTTTTTCCAGCTTTATTGAGATGTAATTGACATATACATTATGTAAGTTTAAGTTATACAATGTGTTGATTCGATACACTTACATATTGCAAAATGATTATCCCACTAGCATTAGCTAACACTTCCATCACATCACATAATTATCAATTGTTTTCTGTGTTGAGAACATTTAAGAACCCTTTTCTAATTATGTTCTATCATATCACAATTTAAGTTTTTAATCAGCATTTGTCCCTATCTGATATAGTTTATGTTCACTTATTTATTTATTGCCTGTCTTTTCCTATCGGAATTCAAGCTCTGTGGGAACAGTTTCTGCTTCACCACGTGATTCTCAGTGCCTAGAACGATGCCTGACACTACTGAGTTCAATAAATATTTATTCCATGATGGCTGATCAGACATTAAAAAGCTTTGGGCTGGGAAGAGAAATGTTTACTGAGACGTAGTGTACTCATTTTTACATCGTTGGTGGATATTAGCTGTAGTGTATTGATAATGAGGGATATAGTAATTACTAATATTTAGAGTTTAGTGAAAGTCAAGGAAAAGGAATAAGCAGCTATACTGAGACTGGGAGACTGGGTCCTGGTGTTTGTGCTGTGTCAGCAGTAGAATATTAATAGCCCAAGGGCCTGATTAGAATATTTGAAAGTTTAAAACTTCGAGAACACACATGTGAACCATTGTTGAGGAGTTAGATTCTATGTGTGAGTTTAGTTGCTTTGGAAGTAGGCTGCCTCACATTCTCGAGAATGTTCAATGCAGTATTGCCTGTGACAGCAAACGATTGGAAACAACTGAAAAGTTCTGCAATATGGGAATAGATAAACACATTATGGTACAATCATACAATGCAGCATTATGGAGCAGTAAAATGACTACACTAGATCTCAATTTATCATTGGAAATAAATCTCAAAATCTAGTAATGAGTTGAAAAGAACAATTTATAGGTGGATAAATATGGTATAAACACATAAATTTTAAAAATAAATTTATTTATTTATATTTTATTTTTGGCTGCATTGGGTCTTTGTTGCTGTGCACGGGCTTTCTCTAGTTGCAGTGAGTGGGGGCTACTCTTCGTTGCGGTGCGTGGGCTTCTCTTCGTTGCCGTGCGCGGGCTTCTCATTGCGGTGGCATCTCTTGTTGTGGAGCACGGGCCCTAGGCGAATGGGATTCAGTAGTTGCAGCATGGGCTTGCAGGCTCTAGAGTGCAGGCTCAGAAGTTGCTCCGTGGCATGTGGGACCTTCCTGGACCAGGGCTCGAACCCATGTCGCCTGTACTGGAAGGCAGATTCTTAACCTGTGCACCACTAGGAAAGTCCAATACTTACATAAATTTTTTATTTTTTTTTTTTGAATCAACAGTCAAGTACCTTATTTTTTTTACATACTACCCAAAGCAATCTACAGATTCAACACAAACCCCATCAAACCACCAATGGCATTCTTCACAGAACCAGAACAAAAAAATCTTAAAATTTGTATGGAGACACAAAAGACCCCAAACACCAAAGCAATCTTTTTTCTTTTTTTAACGTCTTTATTGGAGTATAATTGCTTTACAATGGTGTATTAGTTTCTGATTTACAACAAAGTGAATCAGCTGCATATATACATATATGCAGCTTGCGTCTTCCTCTTGCGTCTCCCTCCCACCCTCCCTAACTCACCCCTCTAGGTGGTCACAAAGCGCCGAGCTGATTTCCCAGTGCTACGTGGTTGCTTCCCATTAGCTATCTATTTTACATTTGGTAGTGTATATATGCCCATGCCACTCTCTCACTTCGTCCGAGCTTACCCTCCCCCCTCCCCATGTCCTCAAGTCCATTCTTTATGTCTGCAACTTTATTCCTGTCCTGCCCCTAGGTTCTTCAGAACCATTTCTTTTTTTTTTAGATTCCATAAATATGTGTTAGGATATGGTATTTGTTTTTCTCTTTCTGACTTACGTCACTCTGTATGATAGTCTCTAGGTCCATCCACCTCACTACAAATAACTAAATTTCATTTCTCTTTTGGATGAGTAATAATCCTTGTATATATATACCACATCTTCTTTATCCATTCATCTATCGATGGACACTTAGGTTGCTTCCATGTCCTGGCTATTGTAAATAGAGCTGCAATGAACATTGTGGTACATGACTGTTTTTGAATTATGGTTTTCTCAGGGTATATGCCCAGTAGTGGGATTGCTGGGTCGTATGGTAGTTCTACTTTTACTTTTTTAAGGAACCTCCAAACTGTTCTCCATAGTGGCTGTATCAGTTGACATTCCCACCAACAGTGCAAGAGGGTTCCTTTTCTCCACACCCTCTCCAGCATTTATTGTTTGTAGATTTTTTGATGATGGCCATTCTGACTGGTGTGAGATGATACCTCATTGTACTTTTGATTTGCATTTCTCTAATGATTAGTGATGTTGAGCATCCTTTCATGAGTTTGTTGGCAATCTGTATATCTTCTTTGGAGAAATGTCTGTTTAGGTCTTCGGCCCATTTTTGGATTGGGTTGTTTTCTTTTATGATATTGAGCTGCATGAGCTGCTTGTAAATTTTGGAGATTAATCCTTTGTCAGTTGCTTCATTTGCAAATATTTTCTCGATTCTGAGGGTTGTCTTTTGGTCTTGTTTATGGTTTCCTTTGCTGTGCAAAAGATTTTAAGTTTCATTACTTTATTTTTATTTCCATTTCTCTAGGAGGTGGATCAAAAAAGATCCTGCTGTGATTTATGTCATAGAGGAGTGTTCTGCCTATGTGTTCCTCTAAGAGTTTGATAGTGTCTGGCCTTACATTTAGGTCTTTAAGCCATTTTGAGTTTATTTTTGTGTATGGTGTTAGGAAGTGTTCTAATTTCCTCTTTTACATGTAGCTGTCCAGTTTTCTGAGCACCACTTACTGAAGAGGCTGTCTTTTCTCCGTTGTATATTCTTGCATCCTTTATCAAAGATAAGGTGACCATATGTGCATGGGTTTATCCCTGGGCTTTCTATCCTGTTCCATTGATCTATATTTCTGTTTTTGTGCCAGTACCATACTGTCTTTATTATTGTAGCTTTGTAATATAGTCTGAAGTCTGGGAGCCTGATTCCTCCAGCTCTGTTTTTCTTTCTCAAGATTGCTTTGGTTATTGGGGGTCTTTTGTGTTTCCACATAAATTGTGAAATTTTTGTTCTAGTTTTGTGAAAACTGCCATTGGTAGTTTGATAGGGATTGTAGTGAATCTGTAGATTGCTTTGGGTAGTATAGTCATTTTCACAATGTTGATTATTCCATTCCAAGAACATGGTATATCTCTCCATCTGTTTGTATCATCTTTAATTTCTTTCATCAGTGTCTTATAGTTTTCCACATACAGGTCTTTTGTCTCCTTAGGTAGGTTTATTCGTAGATATTTTATTCTTTTTGTTGCAGTGGTAAATGGGAATGTTTCCTTAATTTCCCTTTCAGATTCTTCATCACTAGTCTATAGGAATGCAAGAGATTTCTGTGCATTAATTTTGTGTCCTGCTACTTTACCAATTTCATTGATTAGCTCCTGTAGTTTTCTGGTAGCATCTTTAGTATTCTCTATGTATAGTATCATGTCATCTGCAAAACAGAAGCTTTACTTCTTCTTTTCTGATTTGGATTCCTTTTATTTCCTTTTCTTCTCTGACTGCTGTGGCTAAAACTTCCAAAACTATGTTGCATTATAGTGGTGAGAGTGGGCAACCTTGTCTTGTTCCTGATCTTAGAGAATGGTTTCAGTTTTTCACCATTGAGAATGATGTTGGTTGCGGGTTTGTCTTATATGGCCTTTGTCATGTTGAGCTAAGTTCTCTTTGTGCCTACTTTCTGGAGGGGTTTTATCAAAAATGGGTGTTGAATTTTGTCAAAAGCTTTTTCTGCATCTATTGTGATGATCATATCGTTTTTCTTTTTCAGTTTGTTAATATGGTGTATCACGTTGATTGATATGCATATATTGAAGAATCCTTGCATTCCTGGGTTAAACCCCACTTCATCATGGTCCTTTTAATGTGCTGATGGATTCTGTCTGCTAGTATTTTGTTGAGGATTTTTGCATCTATACTCATCAGTGATTTTGGCCTGTAGTTTTCTTTCTTTGTGACATCTTTGTCTGGTTTTGGTATCAGGGTGATTGTGGCCTCGTAGAATGAGTTTGGGAGTGTTCCCCCCTCTGCTATATTTTGGAAGAGTTTGAGAAGGATAGGTGTTAGCTCTTCTCTAAATGTTTGGTAAAATTCGCTTGTGAATCCATTTGGTCCTGGGCTTTTGTTTGTTGGAAGAGTTTTAATCACAGTTTCAATTTCCGTGCTTGTGATTGGTCTGTTTATATTATCTGTTTCTTCCTGGCTCAGTCTTGGAAGGTTGTGCTTTTCTAAGAATTTGTCCATTTCTTCCAGGTTGTCCATTTTATTGGCATAGAGTTGCTTGTAGTAATATCTCATGATCCTTTGTATTTCTGCAGGGTCAGTTTTTATTTCTCCTTTTTCATTTCTAATTCTATTGATGTGTGTCTTCTCCCTTTTTTTCTTGATGAGTTTGGCTAATGGTTTATGAATTTTGTTTATCTTCTCAAAGAACCAGCTTTTAGTTTTATTGATCTTTGCTATTGTTTCCTTCATTTCTTTTTCATTTATTTCTGATCTGATCTTTATGATTTCTGTCCTTCTGCTAACTTTGGGGTTTTTTTGTTCTTCTTTCTCTAATTGCTTTGGGTGTAAGGTTAGGTTGTTTATTTGACATGTTTCTTGTTCCTTCAGGTAGGATTGTATTGCTATAAACTTCCCTCTTAGAACTGCTTTTGCTGCATCCCATAGGTTTTGGGTCGTGTTTTCACTGTCACTTGTTTCTAGGTATTTTTTGATTTCCTCTTTGATTTCTTCAGTGATCTCTTGGTTATTAAGTAATGTATTGTTTAACCTCCATGTGTTTGTAATTTTTACAGATTTTTTTCCCTGTAATTGATATCTAGTCTCATAACGTTGTAGTCGGAAAAGAGACTTGACACGATTTCAATTTTCTTAAATTTACCAGGGCTTGATTTGTAACCCAAGATATGATCTATCCTGGAGAATGTTGCATGAGCACTTGAGAAGAAAGTCTATTCTGTTGTTTTGGGATGGAATGTCCTATAAATATCAATTAAGTCTATCTTATTTAATGTATCATTTAAAGCTTGTGTTTCCTTATTTATTTACATTTTGGATGATCTTCCATTGGTGAAAGTGGGGTGTTAAAGTCCCCTACTATGATTGTGTTACTGTCTATTTCCCCTTTTATGGCTGTTAGTATTTGCCTTATGTATTGAGGTGCTCCTATGTTAGGTGCATAAATATTTACAATTGTTATATCTTCTTCTTGGATTGGTCTCTTGATCATTTTGTAGTGTCCTTCTTTGTTTCTTGTAATAGTCTTTATTTTAAAGTGTATTTTGTCTGATATGAGAATTGTTACTCCAGCTTTCTTTTGATTTTCATTTGCAAGGTGTATCTTTTTCCATCCCCTCACTTTCACTGTGGCTGTGTTCCTAGGTCTGTAATGGGTCTCTTGTAGACAGCATATATACGGTGTTGTTTTGTGCCCATTCAGCCAGTCTATGTCTTTTGGTTGGAGCATTTAATGCATTTAAATTTAAGGTAATTATTGATATGTATGTTCCTATTATCATTTTCTTAATTGTTTTGGGTTTGTTATTGTAGTTCTTTTCCTTCTCTTGTGTTTCCTGCCTAGAGAAGTTCCTTTAGCGTTTGTTGTAAAGCTGGTTTGGTGGTGCTGAATTCTCTTAGCTTTTGCTTGCCTGTAAAGTTTTTAATTTCTCTGTTGAAGCTGAATGAGGTCCTTGCTGGATAGAGTAATCTTGGTTGTAGGTATTTCCCTTTCATCACTTTAAATATGTCCTGCAGATCCCTTTTGGCTTGCAGAGTTTCTGCTGAAAGGTCAGCTCTTAACCTTATGGGGATTCCCTTGTATGTTATTTGTTGTTTTTCCCTTGCTGCTTTTAATATTTTTTCTTTGTATTTTATTTTTGGTAGTTTGATTAATATGTGTCTTGGCGTGTTTCTCCTTGGATTTATCTTGTATGGGACTCTCTGCATTTCCTGGACTTGATTGACTATTCCCTTTTCCATATTTGGGAAGTTTTCAACTATAATCTCTTCAAATATTTTCTCAGTCCCTTACTTTTTCTCTTCTTCCTCTAGGACCCCTATAATTCGAATATTGGTGCATTTAATATTGTCCCAGAGGTCTCTGAGACTGTCCTCAATTCTTTTTTTTTTTTTTTTTTTTCTGTATGTGGGCCTCTCACTGTTGTGACCTCTCCCATTGCAGAGCACAGGCTCCGGACCACAGGCTCAGAGGCCATGGCTCATGGGCCTAGCTGCTCCACGGCATGTGGGATCTTTCTGGACCGGGGCACGAACCTGTGTCCCCTGCATTGGCAGGTGGACTCTCAACCACTTTGCCACCAGGGAAGCCCTTAAATGTTTCTTGTATTTTCTCCATTCTATTTCCAAGATTTTGGTCATCTTTACTATTATTATTCTGAATTCCCTTTTAGGTATGCCTATCTCCTCTTCATTTGTTTGGTCTGGTGGGTTTTTACCTTGCTCCTTCATCTGCTGTGTGTTTCTCTGTCTTCTCATTTGCTTAACTTGCTGTGTTTGAGGTTTCCTTTTCACAGGCTGTAGGTTTGTAGTTCCTGTTATTTTTGGTGTCTGCCCCCAGTGGCTAAGGTTGGTTCAGTGGGTTGTGTAGGCCTCCTGGTGGAGGGTACTGGTGCCTGTGTTCTGGTTGATGAGGCTGGATCTTGTCTTTCTTATGGGCAGGACCACGAGCGGTGGTGTGTTTTGGGGTGCCTGTGAATTTAGTATGATTTTATGCAGCCTCTCTGCTAATGGGTGGAGTTGTGTTCTGGTCTTCCTAGTTGCCTGGCATTAGGTGTGCAGCACTGGAACATGCTGGTCATTGAGTGGATCTGGGTCGTAGCCTTGAGATGGAGATCTCTGGGAGAGCTATCGCTGATTGATATTACGTGGGGCCAGGTGGTCTCTGGTGGACCATTGTCCTGAACTTGGCTCTCCCACCTCAGATGTTCCGACCTGACACCTGGCCAGAGCACCACAACCCTGTCAGCCACATGGCAGTGTTATTGCAGTAGCCTCCTGATCTTCTTGCTTCTGTTCTTTTATCCTTTTTGATGGGTTTTCAAAACAGCAGCATACTGATCCTTTCTGCCCTCACCTCCTACAAGTCCTCTCCTCACCTTTGTTTCACTCAGGATGGTCTGTTATGACTGCATGTCCATTGGGAGTTTGTTCTCATTGTCTTCATCTCAGGACCCAGTGTGACTAAAGTCCCTTACATAAATTTTAAAAACACAGAAAGTAGCATCTATGGCCAGATATATGAGTAGTCGAAGTATTAAAATGTTAATGGTAAAGACACATATCTAAATGAATACCTTCAGGGAAAGAGGTTGGAAATGGCAACAGGGAGAGGCACAAAAGACCTCAGCAGCATCTGCAAAGTATTATTGCCTTAAAATTTTGAAAGCAAACATGACAATCTAAAAATTGGGGTGCTTATTGTTATTCTCTAGAGTTTGCTATATATTTGAAACATTTTGTAACTAAAAACAAGAATAAAAGGAACATGAGCTGTTTATATCAAGTGATGGTGTATCAGATTAATTCAGTAGTATTTCTTAAGAATTGACTGTGTGTGTGTCATTGTGCTGGGTGTTGAGGATTATAGAGAAGTCATGTAAGACAGGTCTTGCTCCCCAGAAGTCTGCTTTCTTAGGTGACATGGTAACACATCCTTACATAATGCAGTTGAGCCATGGAAGGTATCAAAATGAGGAATAGAAGTCTAGAAGTCAGAGTTTCTGGAGAAGCTATAGAAGACCTACTGGAGTAGGGGTAACTTGAAGAGTGAATCTTGGTAGACAGAAAGGAGGTTAAGTACCTTCTAGACTGAGGAAGGCAGGTTTGAAAGGGATTAGTGAAAATCATCCTGCAGAAGTGTTTCTTGGAGAGAAAAATTGAATAGATAGCATTAAAGGTACTCTGAAATACTTTAATGCCAGATCTAGGAATTTAAACTTTATCCAGTAGTTAAGTGGGGAACCATTCAGAGCTCTGAGGAATTGCAATGACATATTGATTTGATTTCTTTGACTACTAATGTGATTGTGGCATGCAGGGTAGAGTAGAATAAGGGAAGACTAGGAACCTCGGCTAGTCTAGCAGTTAGCAGATGAGGGCCTCAGGTGAGTTGGTAGTAATGGGGATGGAGAAAAGAAGGAACTAATATTTTCCAGCAGGGTAGGTATTACTGGTCACAATTTACAAAGGCCCAGAGGAGGTACATGTTTTAGTTGGCTTGGGCAACCATACAAAATACCATAGACTGGACAGCTTAAACAATAGAAAATTACTTCTTATGATTCTGGAGGCTGGGAAATCCATGATCAAGGTGCTGGTGAGGTATGTTTTATTCTGAGGACTCCTCTTGGCTGGTAGGTGGCCAGCATCTCACTGTGTGCTTACAGGGAGAGAGAGGGCAAGTGGGCTCTCTGGTGTCTCTTCTTATAAGGGCACTAATCCCGTCATGAGGGCCCTGCTCTCATGAACTTATCTAACCTTAATTACCTCCCAAAGGCCCCATATCCAAATACTATCACATTAGGTGTTAGGGCTTCAATACATGAATTTGCGGCGGGGGGTGGGGGGGTGGGACACAAACATTCAGTCTATAACAGTAAGTAATTTGTCCAAAGTTTTCATAACTATTAAATCAGAGTCTACAATCAAATCTATGTCTTTTTTACTCCAAAGTTTGTGTTGAAATTTTGAAAAATGGACTTGAGGAATGACTGGATTTAGAAGATGAAAGAGAAGGAGGGATAAAAGAACAATGAGGTTTTGGTTGCCAGTAAAGTACTTGATGGAAACTGGAAATTTGTGAGGTTAAGCTAGTTTGATGGAGAAAAAAATGAGTTCATTGTGGAAGATGGAAAGTTGTTGGTGCAAATGGCTTGTAGACTGTTGGAACTCTGGTGGTTTAAGTTCTCCAGTCTAAAGTGTTGAAAGTCATCAGCGTGGGGGTGGTGATGAAGGTCTGAAGACAGCAGTTCCCAGAAAGAATGAGTAGAAATAAAGAGAAGAGCCGACATTGTGTGCTTTAATATGTGTTAAGAGGGTAGATTTCATGGTAAGCATTCCTATTACAATTTAATGAGAGAGAAAGAGAGAGGCAGGGAAGGAAAGAGGGAGAGAATGGGAGAAAGGAGGCAGGAAGGGGGAGAAAGTGTCTTTAGGAAGGCTCACACTTATAATTTTTCATTTGGTGAAATAGAACTGCCAACAAGGAAAGCAATAGAGGAGCAATCAGAGGAGAAAAACTGTTGATTTTTTGTTTTTTTGCTTTTTGGGTGTGTGTGCCACTGAAGCCTGTTCATTGAGAGGAGTTTTAGGAAGAAGGGGGTGGTTGAATACATCAAATATAATAGTGTTGGTTAAAGAGAATGACAACTGGCACTGGATGGTCATAATATTCTGTGATTCAGTGAAAAAGCCTTAGGATTAAGAAGAGATCTTCTAAAAAGTGTGGTTCCCAGACTTTTAGATTTCACAGACCAATATTTCAAAAAATATTTAGGGAACAAAATAAGACCATTTAAAAACACTACAGTCTCGGGACTTCCCCAGTGGCGCAGTGGTTAAGAATCCGCCTGCCAATGTAGGGGACATGGTTTCAAGCCCTCGTCCAGGAAGATCACACATGCCGCAGGGCAACTAAGCCAGTGAACCACAACTACTGAGCCTGCGCTCTAGAGCCCGCGAGCCACAACTACTGAAGCCCACGCACCTAGAGCCCGTGCTCTGCAACAAGAGAAGCCACCGCAATGAGAAGCCCGTGCACCGCAACGAAGAGCAGTCCCTGCTCGCCGCAACTAGAGAAAGCCCACGCGTAGCAACGAAGACCCAATGCAGCCAAAAATAAATAGAAATTTTTTGTAAAAAAAAAGAAAGAAGCTAGACACAAAAGACCACATATTTCATTTATATGATTCCATTTATATGAAATTTCTAGAAAAGGCAAAAACAGAGACAGGACACACATGAGTGGCTGTCTGGAGCCGGAGACAGGAGTGGAGACTGACTCAAATGAGCAGGAAGGCACTTCTTGAGATGATGGACAGGCTCTGAAACTGGGATATAGGGCTCTAGGCTCGTGGGCTTCAGTAGTAGTGGCTCGCGGGCTGTAGAGCGCAGGCTTAGTAGTTGTGGCACACGGGCTTCGTTGCTCCGCGGCATGTGGGATCTTCCCGGACCAGGGCTCCAACCCATGTCCCCTGCATTGGCAGGTGGATTCGTAACCACTGTGCCACCAGGGAAGTCCCTGTCTAGCTTCTTTCACCCAGCATATTTTTGAAGCTCATTCATGTTGTTGCAGATAGCTATATCTATCTATCTATATCAGTAATTTGCTCTTTTATGTTGCTGAATGGTATTCTGTTCTATACCACATTGTGTTTGTCTAGTAAATAGTGATAGAAATTGGGATTATTTCCAGTTTGGGGGTACTCTGAATAAGCTGCTATGATCATTTACATAAAAGTCTTTGTGTGGACTTATGGTTTTGTTTCTCTGGGGTAAATAGAAAGGAATGGAATCTCTGGGTGATATGGTAAGTTTATAATTAACTTTCTAAGAAACTGCTGAATGCTTTCCAAAGCTGCTGTACCAATTTACATCCCTACCAGCAATGTAGGGGCATTCTCCACGTCCTTCTAACAATTGTTATTGTCTTCTTTAACAGCCATTCTAATGAGTGAGTAATGGTATTTTACTGTCATTTTAATTTGCATTTTCCTAGTGACAAATAATGTTGAACGTCTTTACTTATTAGCTATTCATGTGTCCTCTCTGGTGAAGTGTCATTTCAAATCATTTGCCCATTTGTTAATTGGGTTGTTTGTCTTCTTATTGAATTATAAATATATATATACACACACACATGCATATATACACACACACATGCATATATAAACACACACACATGCTGGTTATACCTCCTTTATGAGATATAGGATTTGCAAACATTTTTTCTCAACCTTTTCATTTTCTTAATGGTACCTTTTGGAGAACAAATGTTTCTAATTTTGATAAAGTCCAGTTTATTATTTTTTCTTAATGGAGCATGCATTTGATGTCATATCTAAGAAAATGAACAGCTGTCAGAAGGGTAAAAAAAAAAAGGAAATCGTGGTGTCATGAAACCCCAGGGAAGATAAAGTTTTAGGAAGAAGGAGGAAAATCACTAGTACCAAAACCTGCAAAAAGTTCAGAAAGACCTTTTGCCTAAATGAGGCAAAAATGTCACTAAATTGGAGAATAATAATAATACTGATGACTGATATTTATTGAATGCTTATTTTATGCCAGAGCCTATACTGTGATCTCTTTTCTAGTTTCAGTAAATAGATGGAGCTTAGATGCTTTTCTTGAATTTTGATATCAACATATTTTTTCCCCTATACCTCTAAAAATATTGATTCAGAGAATACAGCATAGGATTTAGAGACGGGATGTTGTATTAAGCTTGAGTTCTACGACTTATTAGTTATGGGTGAGCAACTTACTTTTTTTACCTGTTACCTCACTTGTAAAGTAGGAATAATCATTTCTAATTTGGGGCACAAGGCTGTTGTAAAAGATAACGTAGCAGGACTTCCCTGGTGGCGCAGTGGTTGAGAATCCGCCTGCCAATGCAGGGGACACAGGTTTGGTCCCTGGTCAGGGAAAATCCCACATGCCGTGGATCAACTAAGCCCGTGAGCCACAACTACTGAGCCTGCATGCCACAACTACTGAAGCCCGTGTGCCTAGAGCCCATGCTCTGCAACAAGAGAAGCCACCACAATGAGAAGACCCCGCACCGCAATGAAGAGTAGCCCCTGCTCACCTCAACTAGAGAAAGCCCTCGCCCAGCAACGAAGACCCAGTGCAGCCAAAAATAAATAAATAAATTTATTTTTTAAAAAAAAGATAAATGTAGCAAAGCACCTAGCATATTGCCTAGTCCATGGTACATGCTCTAGAATGGAAGTAATTACTAGTTGTCACAATCAGATAAAGATCTGAAAATATTTTGTAAACTGTTATACTCTATAGAATATATTATTCACACTACTTAGTATTTTTTGGAACCACAATGTGCATGTAATATATTGTCCTATTTAAATTTTTTTAAATCCTAAAAATCTTGCTCATAAAGTACTTGAATTTCCCTCTTTTTTCATAATCCAAAGAATATAACCAATGCTCTTTTTTAAACAGCTTTATTAAGATATGATTCACATAATATGTAATTCATCCATTTTAAAGTGTATAGTTCAGTGGTTTTTAATATACACTCAGAGTTGAGCAAGCATCACCACAAACATTTTCATCACCCCCCAAAAAAACTCTGTACCCATTAGTAGACTCTCCCCCACCAAGTCCCCTATCCCTATAACCAATCGACTTTACATCTCTCTAAATTCACCTATTTGGGATATTTTATACAAGTGGATCATACAATATATGATCTTTTGTGATTGGCTTCTCTTAAAGGAAACCAGAGACAGTAGTTGAAGTAGTAAAAATAGCTTTTATTCGATAACTATTGCAATAGGGGGAAAGAGCCCTCAGTATAGAACTGGGCTGAATTCGAAGACAGCATGGACAGTGGGGATTTATAGCTAAGGAGAAGGCCGCAGTGGTGGTGGGGAGAATTGGTGGATGGAAAATTACTAAGTGGAGCCATCAAATGTAGGGAAATTTCCTACTCAACTGAACTAACAGCACTGCCTGAAGGCAGACCAGGGTGACCAAATATCACATGAGGGTTGGTGGGGAATGAGGAATTTGATCAGATATTGAAGGTGGTCATATACTGAGGGTGGGAATTCTTGCTAAAATGACTTAGCAGGACTCTGTCTAAAACTGGGTTATGCAGGTCTAAGGACAAGGCCCTAAGATGAGGCCTAATCAAGGAAAGGCTTAGAGGAGCCTCACTAAAGTTTGGTCCAGGAGAGAGTCTGTCATTTCTTTTGCTTAACATAATATTTCAGATTTCATCCATGGTATAGCATGTTTCACTACTTCATTCTGTTTTATAACTGAATAATACCCGATTGCACAGATAAAGCAGATTTTATTTTTCCATTGTTTGTCCAGTTAGTGGGCATTTGGATTGTTTCCATTTTTTGACTTTTATGAATGATGCCACTATTAACATTCATTTAAAAGTTTTTGTGTGGACATATGTTTTCACTTCTCTTGGGTATATACCTAAGAGTAGAATTGCTAGGTCATACAGTAACTCTATATTTAACCTTTTGAGAAACTGCCAAACTATTTTCCAAAGTAGCTTACCATTTTACAATTCCACCAGCCGCACATGAGGATTCCAGTTTCTCCACAACATTCCCAACATTTGTTATTACCTGTCTTTTTTAGTATAGCCAGGCTTGTGGGTGTGAAATAGTATCTCTCTGTAGTTTTGATTTGAATTTCCTGATGGCTAATGATGTTGAGCATGAACCAATACTTCTTTAATCCCAATGAAGTACAGACAGGATCTGGGAAATTTAAAGATAGGAAACAATCTGCAAATGGCCTATTGGCATGTGGCTTTTGGAGTGCATTGGCTGAACCTTCAAGGTCTTCCTGAAACGGACATGAGCAGTGAAGGCAAGTGGATTTACTCATTTCCTTCAGCCCCTGTAGTCTCATTAATTTGTGTTCTAGGTCATTGTTTCTGATCTAATACACATATTGATCACATGTCACTACATATTACATCACTCACACCCTGCCCAAAATTACAAAAAATAAAAAGACAAAGAGAGGGGTTGGTATCTCAGTAAGAGACTCCATAGAAATTCATGACTTGATTTGATACAATAAGTGCAATCACGTATTACTGTAGAAATCTTGAATCATAGATCCAAAGCCCCTCCTCATGGTCACTAGTAAATAAAGAAATTTCTTCTTCTATTTGTGTAGGCAGGGATCAGCAAGATTTTTCTATAAAAAGTCAGATAGTAAATATTTATAACTTTGTGAATCAGAGTTTCTGTTTTAGTTACTGAGCCCTGCAGTTGTAGAGCAAAGGCAGCCATAGATAATATATAAACAAATGGATGTGATTGCATTCTAATAATGTCTATTTCCTCTTTCCTCTTTTTTTTTTTTTTTTGCTGTTGGTTTTTTTTGTTTGTTTCTTTGTTTGTTTTTTGTTTCTTTGTCCATGGCCTGTAGCTTATGGGATTTTTAGTTTACCAGGGATTGAACCTGGGCCCTCAGCAGTGAGAGCATGGAGTCCTAACCACTAGACCTCCAGGGAATTCCCTGTCTCTTTCCTTTTAAAATTTTATCTTGTTATTGCTAAGACAGTGTCTTTGAGGTATTTAAAACTAGATCAGAGGGAATTTCAGAGTCACCTTTAGGAACAATTATTTTCATTATTGACTGCTTCTGTTTTTTGTTTTTTTTTAAGTCTGATATCACAGAAATATTTATTTACTTATTCCATTAATTTCACCAGTTATTTTTGATCAGCTTAAACTCTTTCATGTGCTTCTCTTATTTCCATTACAGAGAAAGAGTCCGTAAGATGATACTAGTTATTGATACACATAATAGGACAGCTAACTAGGAGAAAACTCTTTTACACCTCATTACTATAACTAGATTACTACAGCTGTTGTCTTTAAAACTACTCTTTAAGGGCTTCCCTGGTGGTGCAGTGGTTAAGAATCCACCTGCCAATGCAAGGGACATGGATTCGAGCCCTGGTCCGGGAAGATCCCACATGCCACAGAGCAACTAAGCCCATGTGCCACAACTACTGAACCTGTGCTCTAGAGCCCACGCGCCACAGCTACGGAAGCCCGCATGCCTACAGCCCGTGCTTCACAAAAAGAGAAGCCACCACCGTGAGAAGCCCACGCACCACAACAAAGAGTAGCCCCCGCTCGCCACAACTAGAGAAAGCCTGCGTGCAGCAACGAAGACCCAACGCAGCCAAAAATAAATATATAAAATAAAATTTAAAACAATACTCTTTAAGGACATTAACTGAATCAAAATTTAGAGTAAAGCAGAAGCATTAAGTGAATAACCTTTTGGGTTGAGAGACTAGGCTGGGGCATGGTTTTGAGGAATTGCTGAATCACATTTGTGATCTTCTCTAGTATACTTCCAAGCTACATAACCCAGTAAATTCCCCTTGAGCTTAAGCCAGTCAAGATGCATTTCTTGGGACTTCCCTGGTGGCGCAGTGGTTAAGAATCTGCCTGCCAATGCAGGGGACATGGGTTCAATCCCTGGTCTGGGAAGATCCCACATGCCATGGAGCAACTAAGCTCATGCGCCACAACTACTGAGCGTGCATGCCACAACTACTGAAGCCCGTGCGCCTAGAGCCCGCACTCCACAACAAGAGAAGCCACCACTGTGAGAAGCCTGAGCACCACAATGAAGAGTAGCCCTGACTCACCACAACTAGAGAAAGCCCGCGTGCAGCAACGAAGACCCAATGCAGCCATAAATAAATAAATAAATAAATTGAAAAAAAAGATGTATTTCTTTTTGCTTAAGGAGTCCTAACTAATAGAGAGGATTTCATCCTGGCATTGAGATTCAAAGGATAATAGGCAGTGAGGAGCCATTAAAAAGTTTTGAGCAAGGGAGCAATATGAACAGATTTGTGGGCTAGGATGTTTGCTCTAAAGGTGGCACGATGGAACCAGAATGGAGGCAAGAACACCAGTTATAGGTTAGTTGCTGTTGTCCAGGAGAGAGACGATGAAGGCCTGAGCTAGAACACTGACAGTGGGAATGCAGAGAAGAAAATATATATGAAAAATATCAAGGAGGAAGAATTAACATTGGTAGAGTGACTAGATGGGAGAATAAAAGAACAGGGAGAAATTTGGATGACTCTCAGTTTTCTGGCTTGGACAGCTGTATGGATGAAGGTACTAATCATCAAGATGATAGGAAATAGGGCTTCCCTGGTGGCGCAGTGGTTAAGAACCCACCTGCCAATGCAGGGGACACGGGTTCGAGTCCTGGTCCGGGAAGATCCCACAGACTGCCACAACTACTGAGCCTGTGCTCTAGAGCCTGCATGCCACAAGTACTGAGCCCACACAGCACAACTACTGAAGACTGCACGCCTATAGCCTGTGCTCTGCAACAAGAGAAGCCACCACAATTAGAAGCCCACACACAGCAACGAAGACCCAACACAGCCAAAATAAATAAATAAAATAATAAATAAATTTATTTAAAAAATGATGATGGGAAATAGGGTGTGTGGAGGGAGGACAATGGGAAGAAAGACAATGAGTTTAATTTTGGATGTGTTGAAATAAAAGTTCGTGGGCTATTCAGTTGGCTTATGCGGGAGGCAGTTGGGTAATCAGATATAAACTGTGGTTGTTGAGAGATTACTCAGAAAGAGTTTGTGTGGTGAGAAAAGAAGAGGTACTGACCCATGGGGACACAGCCATTTAAAATTGTGGTTAGAAGGAACAGCCAGAGAGGGAAGAGAAATAACCAGGGAGATGTCATAACCAAAATCAAGAGTGAAATAACTCTAAGAAGGATGGAGAGATTAAGGGCATCTGATATTCCAGAGAGGCAATTTTACAAGAGCTGAAAAGAGTGCATTGAATCTGGACACTAATAGGTAACTGGTGATGAGTGCGAAAAATGTTTTCAGGGGACTCCATGATGTAAGGCCCAGACTGCAAGGCTCCAAAGAGGACTGGGAGATGAGGTAGCCTTTTTTGACCAGTTTTTCTCTGTTTCACTGTGAAGGACAAGAGAAAACATAGTCCAGAAATTGGGAGCACATAGGCCTAGGAATGGTAGTTGTTTTTCACTTATGGAAGAGATGAAGCATGTTCATGTGCTATGAAGAAAGAGAAGATGGAGAAGAAAAGGATGAAGATAAAGGAAAGGGAAAGAATATTAATAGAGCAAGGACCAAGAGGATGGAGATGAGGATGGGATCCATAGAGCAAGTAAAGGGATGAGTAATGGACAAGGTAGTTGACCTGGTAACTTTTTCTTTTAGTTTTTTAAAAGTTTTGGTAAAATACACATAACTTAAAATGTACCATCATAATCATTTTAAAGATACAGTTTAGTGGTATTAAATACATTCATAATGCTGTGCAACATCACTACCATCCATCTCCATAGCTCTTTTCATCTTATGAAACAGAAACTCTATGAACATTAAATGATAACTCCCTATTCCCCACCTCCTCCCATCCTGTGGCAACCACCATTCTACTTTCTGTCTCTATGATTTTGACTACTCTAAGTATCTCATATAAGTGGAATCATTACAGTATTTGTCTTTTTGTGATTGGCTTATTGCATTTAGCATAATGTCCTCAAGGTTCATTCATGTTGTAGCATATGTCAGAATCTCCTTCCTTTATAAGGCTGGATAATATTTCAATATATACACCACAGTTTGCTTTATGGACACTTGCATTGCTTTCACATTTTAGCTACTGTGAATAATTGTGCTACAGACATGGGTGTACAAATATCTCTTCAAGAGCCTGATTTCAATTCTTTTGGGTATATATCCAGAAGTTGAATTGCTGGGTCATATGGTATTTCTATTTTTAATATTTTGAGGAAATGCCATACTGTTTTCCACAGCAGTTGTACCATTTATACATTCCCATCAACAGTGTACAAGGGTTCAGTTTCTCTACATTCTTGCCAGCGCTTGTTATTTTCTGTTGCTCTGATAGTAGCCATCATAATGAGTATGAGATGATATCTCGTTGTAGTTTTGATTTACATTTCCCTGATGATTAATGATATTGAGCATCTTTTCATGTTCTTATTAGCCATTTGTATATATTCTTTGGAGAAATGTCTATTCAAGTCTTTTGTCCATTTTTGAGTCAGGTTTTGTTGTTGAGTTTTAGGAGTTCACTGTATATTCAGAATATTAATCCTTTATGAGGTGTTTGCTAACATTTTCTCCCAAAAAGGTGAGTTGCCTTTTTATTCTGTTGATAGTGTCTTTTGTGCACAACATTTAAAAATTTTCATGAAGTCCAATTTGTCTTTTTTTTTTTTTGTGGTACGTGGGCCTCTCACTGTTGTGGCCTCTCCCACTGTGGAGCACAGGCTCTGGACACGCAGGCTTAGTGGCCATGTCTCACAGGCCCAGCCGCTCTGCGGCATGTGGGATCCTCCCAGACCGGGGCACGAACCCGTGTCCCCCGCATCGGCAGGTGGACTCTCAACCACTGTACCACCAGGGAAGCCCCCAATTTTTCTATTTTTTGTTGTTGTTGCCTCTGCCTTTTGTGTCATTTCCAAGAAACACTGCCAAATCCAATGTCGTGAAGTTTTTCCCTATGTTTTCTTCTAAGAGTCTTGTAATTTTAGTTCTTGCATATAGGTCTTTAATCCATTTTAATTTATGAATATGGTGTTAGGTTAACAGTCCAACTTCATTCTCTTGCATGTAGATACCCAGTCTTCCCAGGACCATTTATTGAAAAGAATGTCCTTTCCCCATTAATGGTCTTGGCACCCTTGTCAAAAATCATTTGACCGTATTTGTGAGGATTTACTTCTGGGTTCTCTGTTCTATTCCATTGGTCTGTATGTTTGTCATTATGCCAATACCACACTGTTTTGATTACTATAGCTTTATAGTAAGTTTTGAAATCAGGAAGTGTGAGTCATCAGCTTTTTTCTTCTTTTTCAAAGTAATTTTGGTTATTCAGGGTCCCTTGAGATTCCATATGAATTTTAGGTTGGGTTTCTCTATCTCTGAAAAAAAATTCATGGGATTTTGGCAGGGATTGCTTTCAGTCTGTAGATTGCATTGGGTAGTATTTACATCTTAACAATATCAAGTCTTTCAGTCCATGAATATGAGATGTGTTTCCATCTATTTATGTCTTCTCTAATTTCTTTTAGCAATGTTTTATAATTTTCATGTGTTTCACCTCTTTGGTTAATTCCTAAGTATTTAATTCTTTTTATGTTATTCTAACTGGAATTGTTTTTGTAATTTCCTTTTCAGATTGTTCATTGTTAGTGTGTAGAAATGCAACTGATTTTTGTGTGTTGACTTTGTATCCTGCTACTTTGCTGAATTTTTTAATTGGTTTTAACAGTGTGTGTGTGTGTGTGTGTGTGTGTGTGTGTAATCATCAGGGTTTTTTGGATATAAGATTATATTATCTGTGAACAGAGATAATTCTACTTCTTTCTTTCCAATTTGGATTCCTTCTATCTGTTTTTCTTGCCTAGTGGCTCTGGCTAGAACTTCCAGTGCCATGTTTAATAGAAGTGAAAGTGGGCATCCTTGTCTTGTTCCTGACCTTAGCGGAAAAGCTTTCAGACTTTCACCATTGAGTATAATGTTTGTTGTGGGTCTTCCATATCTGGCTTTTATTATGTTGCAGTGGTTTTCTTCTGTTCCTAATCTGTTAAGTGTTTTTATCATGAAAGGATGTTGAATTTTGTCAAAAGCTTTTTTGCATCAATTGAGATGATAATGTGGTTAACGTGGTATATTACATTGATCAATTTTCACATGTCAAGCCATCCTTACATTCCTGTAATAAATCCCATTTGGCCTGTCATAAGGTGGATAAGTGTTTATAATGGTTATATCTTCTTGCAGTATTAAACTTTTTATTAATATATAATGTCCTTTGTCTCTCGGAAACTTTTTAGATTTAAAGTCTATTTTGTCTGATATTAGTACAGCCACCCCTGCTCTCTTTTGGTTACTATATACATGGAATATCTTTTTCCATTCTTTCACTCTCAATGTATTCGCATATTTGGATCTCAAGTCAGTCTCTTGTAGACAGCGTATAGTTGGAGTGTGTATTTTTATCCATTCTGACAATCTCTGTCTTTTGATTGAAGAGTTTAACCCACTTATATTCAAAGTAATTCTTGTTAAGAAGGAACTTACTTTTGTCACTTTTCTATTTGTTTTCTGTATGCCTAGAGCTTTTTTGTCCCTCACTTCCTATATTACTCTCTCCTTTTGTGTTTAGTTGATATTTTTGGTAATGAAATGTTTAAATTCCTTTCTCATTTATTTTTGTGTATATTCTATCATTTCTATTTTGTAGTTACCATGGGGGTTACATTCAACATCCTAAATTTATAACACTGTAATTTGAATTTATACCAGTTTCACTAAAATAACATACAAAAAATCTGCTCCTTTATAGCTCTATCCCCACACCTTTCAGTTGTTGATGTCACAAGTTTCATCTTTATACGTTGTGTGCCCTAAAACACTAACTAATAATTATTTTATTTTATTTTAAAGATTTATGATTTATTTATTTATTTATTTAATCTATTTTTGGCTGCATTGGGTCTTAGTTGCGGCACGTGGGATCTTTGTTGAGGCATGTGGGATCTTTTGTTGCAGAGCGCGGGCTCTTCACTGTGGTGTGCGGCCTTCTCTCTAGCTGTGGTGTTCGGGTTTTCTCTTCTCTAGTTGTGGTGCGCAGGCTCCAGAGTGTGTGGGCTCTGTAGTTTGCAGCACATGGGCTCTAGTTGTGACACGTGGGCTTATTTGCCCTGTGACATGTGCAATCTTAGTTCCCTGACCAGGGATCGAACCTGCGTCTCCTGCATTGTAAGGCAGATTCTTTACCACTGGACCACCAGGGAAGTCCCTAATAATTCTTTTAAATGCATTAGTCTCTTAAAATATGTAGAAAACAAAAATGTGGAATTATAAACCAAAGTGAAAATAATACTAGCTTTTAGACAAAAAATTTTTTAAACGTATCAGCTTCTTAAACTGTGTAGAAAAGACAGTTTAATAAGTTGTTACAATAATCCCAGCTTTTATAATTGCCCATGTATTTACCTTTATTGAGATTGCATTTCTTCATGTGGCTTTGGGTTACTGTCTAGTGTCCTTTCATTTCCTCCTACAGGACTCCCTTGAGCATATCTTTCAGGGCAGGTCTAGTGGTCATGAGCTCCCTCAGCACTTGTTTACAGAGGAATGTCTTAATTTCTCCCTCACTTTTGGAGGACCGTCCTGCCAGACATAGGATTCTTTTTTTTTTTTTTTAACGTCTTTATTGGAGTATAATTGCTTTACAATGGTGTGTTAGTTTCTGCTTTATAACAAAGTGAATCAGCAATACATATACGTATATCCCCATATCTCCTCCCTCTTGCATCTTCCTCCCACCCTCCCTATCCCACCCCTCTAGGTGGTCACAAAACACTGAGCTGATCTCCCTGTGCTATGCGGCTGCTTCCCACTAGCTATCTATTTTACATTTGGTAGTATATGTAAGTCCATGCCACTCTCTCACTTCGTCCCAGCTTACCCTTCCCCCTCCCTGTGTCCTCAAAAGACAGGATTCTTGATTGATTTTTTTCTTTGAGCACTTAGAATATATCGACCCACTGTCTTCTGGCCTCCAAAGTTTCTGATGAGAAATCTGCTTATAATCTTACTAAAGATCTCTTGACTGTGATGAGTGCTTCTCTCTTGCTGCTTTCAAGATTCTCTCTTGCCTTTCAAAAGTTTGATTATAATGTGCCTTGGTATGGGTCTTTTCAAGTGCATTCTACTTGGAGTTCATTGAGATTCTTGGATGCTTATATTCACATATTTCATCAGATTTGGTAAGTTTACAGCCACTTTTTTTCCCAAATATTCTCTCAGCCCTTTTCTCTCTTGTGAGACTTTCCTTGGGCACATGTAGTCACTTTCTAATTTCCCCCATACATACAGTTATTTGTGAATATCCTAGTTTGCTAATACCTGGTTCCTAAAAGGATTAAAAAAGAAAGATGACAGAGATAAGGGGATGGGCACCAGCCTTTTAAATCCCGTGGGAATCACCTTAGCCACAAGGAGAGGGGTTTGCAGTAATGGTGGGGAGGTACAACAACAATGGCTGCCCACCTTTTCGTTTGCCCAATCAGCAGTCAGCAATCAAGCAGAGCACAGGTCACTGGTATTTGGAGGACAGGGTCTTTTTGCCCACCCTAACTCCTGTACGCTGTGCGCAACCTGCTCCAGGCACACATGCACAAGTGCCTGACACATGGCTGAAGGTGGGAGATAGGTAGCTGCTACTGTGGTAAGAGCTGCAATGGACTGAAATGGACCACAATTTCCCATCCAAGTCTTCCCCTGGAGGTTGCAGAACTTCAGCATGCTCCAGGATTCCAAAATGGTTACATCAGACAAGATTCTGCTGGTGCAATTGCTGTCTAGGTGGGGAGAGAAATTCCTGGTGCTTCCTATTCTGCCATCTTCCCAGAAGCCCTCTCCCTAACTATTTCTTGTCACATTGTTGTGTGTTTATATAGTTCCTAGTACTGTGCTATTTTGTGGGCATACTGAATACGTATTGGGTTGGCCAAAATGTTCATTCGTTTCTTTCTGTAAGATGGCTTTAGTAGCCCTTAGTTGTCTTTAACTTCATTCGAAACAATTTTGTTAGATTGTATTGTGACAACTGTCACATCAGTGTGCATTTAAAAAAGAACTTATCAAAATTGGTGAATTTTTGTGTAGCCATTTTAATATTGAATATGGAAGAAAAAAAGCAACATTTTCAGCATATTATGCTTTATTATTTCAAGAAAGGTAAAAATGCAACTGAAACACAAAAAACAGATTTGTGCAGTGTATGGAGAAAGTGCTGGGACTGATCAAACGTGTCAAAAGTGGTTTGCGAAGTTTTGTGCTGGAGATTTCTTGCTGGACATTGCTCCAAGGTGGGGTAGACCAGCTGAAGTTGATAGCAATCAAATTGAGACATTAATTGAGAACAATCAATGTTATACCATGCGGGAGATAGCCAACATACTCAAAATATCCAAATCAAGTGTTGAAAATCATCTGCACCAGCTTGGCTGTGTTAATCTCTTTGATGTTTGGGTTCCACATAAGTTAAGGGAAAAAAACCTTCCTGGCTGTATTTCTGCCTGCAATTCTCTACTTAAATGTAACGAAAATGTTCTGTTTTTAAAACAAATTGTGACGGGCGATGAAAAGTGGATACTATACAATAATGTGGAATGGAAGAGATCGTGGGGCAAACGAAATGAACCACCAGCAACAACACCAAAGTCCAGTCTTCATCCAAAGAACGTGATGTTGTGTATATGGTGGGATTGGAAGGGAGTCCTCTATTATGAGCTCCTTCCCGAAAACCAAATGATTAATTCCAACAAGTACTGCTCCCAATTAGAACACCTGAAAGCAGCACTCAACGAAAAGCATCCAGAAGTAGTCAACAGAAAACACAAAATCTTCCATCAGGGTAACGCAAGACCGCATGTTTCTTTGATGACAAAGCAAAAACTGTTACAGCTTGGCTGGGAAGTTCTGATTCATCTGCTATATTCACCAGATATTGCACCTTCAGATTTCCATTTATTTCAGTATTTACAAACTTCTCTTAATGAAAACATTTCAATTCCCTGGAAGGCTGTAAAAGGCAACTGGACCAGTTCTTTGCTCAAAAAATTAAAATGTTTTGGGAAGATGAAATTATGAAGTTGCCTGAAAAATGGCAGAAGGTAGTGGAGAAAAGGGTGAATATGTTGTTCAATAAAGTTCTTGGTAAAAATGAAAAATGTGTCTTTTGTTTTTACTTAAAAACAGAAGGCACTTTTTGGCCAACCCAATAGAAGCTGCAGTACCAATGACTATTGTGAAGCTCATTTTAGCTGGAGAGACAAACGTGAAACAAATATTGATGGGTGTTAATCAACAATGCATAACAAATTACAAGGGTTTTGAGAGGAATGGCCAGAATATGACACTTTTACCCTTGCTTGTCCCTTCTTGACCCACAACAAACAGCAATAACTAATTACAGTGTCTTTTCTGTGACGCAGTCTTGGGCACATAATTCATCTCTGTTTTTGGCAGTCTCTAACAGTTGATGAGTTGGTGCTTAAATTGAAAGCTATTTGCCATCCCTAGCTTATGGCAGAGATGGTAAGTACCGTAAGAACTAGAAGAATGTTATACTGTTTCCTGGAATAAATTGTATGTTTTTCAAGGAAAAGGACAATATGTTCTATTTCTTTAGTACTTTCCACACCATTACAATCAGAGGCTCAATTAGGGCTTGTTGAATTAATTTAATAATTTTAAGAGATCTTATCATAAGGAAATAAGTCAAATTAAATATGTTAATTCATTGTTTACAGCACTTCTGTAAGTGCTAAAGAAAAAGCATAGTCTTTTCTTTAAATGAGTTTATATTCCAGCATCTGACAACTTTTTCTACCCTTGTCATTTAAACTCATTTTCTCTTGTTTTCTTTGTTCTTATGGAAGATGGAAAACAGCTGGTCAGCACCCTCAACTAATGCTTGTTAAATGCCTTCTTAAAAATAATCGGGGCTTCCCTGGATTGTTCATCCTGGACACTAAGCAGTTTCAGAGTATCTTGACAATCTCAGTAGCTTAAGGAGAAAGCTGTTTCCCCTGGTGGCGCAGTGGTTGAGAGTCCGCCTGCTGATGTAGGGGACGCTGGTTCGTGCCCCGGTCCGGGAAGATCCCACATGCCGCGGAGCAGCTGGGCCCGTGAGCCGTGGCCGCTGAGCCTTCCCGACCAGAGCCGCAATGGGAGAGGCCCGCGTACCGCAAAAAATAAATAAATAATCCTTTAGTTTGAGGACATTATGCTAAGTGAAATTAACCAGTCACAGAGTACAAATACTGTATAATTTTACTTCAGTGAGGTACCTAGGGTAGTCAAACTGGTAGGACAGAAAGTAGAATGGTGGTTGCCAGGGCCTGGGGGAGGGGGCAACAGGGAATCAGTGTTTAATGGATAAAGAGTTTCAATTTCGCGAGGTGAAAAGAGTTCTTTGGATGCAGTTATGGTAGCACAACAATGTGAATGTACTTAATGCTGCCGAAGTAAATATTTAAAAATAGTTCAGATGGTTAAAAACTTCCTTATATGCAAAGCAAGGCCTATCTTTACCCTGTGGGGATATCAGAGAAACCATTACCCAGCAACTCATCCTCCACAGCATTCTGTGCTCTACTTCCATTTGTTTCTCATCTTTCTTTGTGGCCCCTTTTTCTATTCTTCCAGGAACTTTTGTTCTCTTCTCTGGACCATCTTCAAGTCTTCCACTAACCAGATGTGGTTTTGGAAAGATGGCAGAGCCAGTGTCGTGGGGAGGCTGTCTCAGAGGTCCTCAGATTTTGTGCAGGATTAGGGTTGCCGTGTTTGCTTGACTACAGCCTGCACTGCCCATGGTTTTACTAATCCAAAGACATGGCTTCTGTTCTTTTCATCTGTAAAGTTGGGGTGGATGAACTAGATGAATTCTAATGGAATTTACAGCTCACCCTTTCCTTGGGACTTTTTCATTGTGAATTTACATATTAACATTGCTATCATTTTGGGATTTATGCAGTGAAATGTCATACACTGGTTTTTCAAAATTATGGATTCAATACAAGCTAAACACACCATGCTTGTGAACTTGTTTTTCCATTTTCCCCATCCCTTTTCTGTACTGAACTTCACTCTGTTGGAATGATTTTTTAAAAACGAACCCCCTCACTTTTTGATTAAGGACTATGATTCTAAATGGAGCACCTGAATACAATCAGGCATTACGGCTAATTAGCGTGCTTTCTTTTACCCGCAGATAACACAGAGCTGAGAGCCCTTAATTTCCTAGTTTGTAACCTACAACTAAATGTTATAGGTTGCAGGCCTTACTGGGAATGCCTCATCAGTTAAGTAGTTCAGCTGGCTTAGTTTTAAAACTCTCTCCTTTGCGCTTATCTAGCAGAAGGGCCTTTGGGTGAAGACCTGGAAACTTGGAGAGGAGTTCTTACACTGTTCTAGGTAAGTGAGTGACTATTTTTCAGATTCCTCAAGGGAAAAAAGTCAAATAGCAGAGATATGCTGTTATGTTTTTGTCCTCATGATCTGACAATTCTGTTGTTGGGCGCAGTATTAGCTTTCACTCATTAGCTGTTTCAGTGAGGAGCAGAGGAGAAGAGCTGGGAGGTATTTAGTAGAGCAAGAGATTAGGATTCGCCCGCCCTCCCCGCCCCAAAGTAATCTACCTAGAAACCCAACCCGAACTTTCTGCTTCTCTTTCTAAGATACAATTAATGTGAAATTGATGTTGAGCTAGCTAGAAATTGCACGTGTGTGTGTGTATCACCTCTGTAACCACCATCCAGAAGCCACTAACCTCCCAAAGGTTATGCTGGAATGATTTGGTGTTGTTGCTGTCCGTTCTGTGGGCGTATACTGCAATAAATATGGCTTTAATTTTGGTAGACCAATCGCATCCCAGGATTTAAGTGAATCTGGATCTGTCCTCGAATTTAATATTCAGGGTGCTGAAAGGTGACACTTGTGGAACTGCTGGAGAAGTCAGATGTGGCATCTGTGGTAGGTCCAAGTTTTGCCCTGTACCAGAAGAGGTTAGGTGCTACCACTGATTTTATAGAAGTTGATGTTGGTCTGGAGCTTGATGTCATGCTGGTGCTATGCTGTCTGCTGGCCTCTCAAAGGGAATTCTGATCTTCTTAATTTGACTTCATATTTTTTGGATGACCTATGTATTTTGGACAGTATACTGCCTGTGTGGCAGAGTTTATTGGCACTGTGAAGCTCTGTGTTACCAGAAAGTATTGCTGGCAGAGGCCTTACATGAGCTGGGTGCTACATGTCCCTTGTTGGTCTTAGACTTCAGTCCTTGTTACCAAACTGATGCTCCAAATGGGCCTGGGTCAGTTGTTTGTATTCTCGTCTGTATGCAGTCAACACAACAGGGCAGTTTCAGAGTATCTTGACAATCTCAGTAGCTTAAGGAGAAAGCTGTTTCCACGGTGTCTGGAAATGGGCAAACTTGTACTCCCAAAGGAGATGGCATAGTGTTGATGAAATAAAATCTATTACACCACAATATTGTTGCGTTGATGAAGTTAGAGCACTCTAAATTTCACACGTGCAATCAGATAATGCTGGGGAAGATTTTTATGTTGGCAGATGAATCACAGAAGCTGTTCCCCAGCTCTTAGCACAATGTATGACAATGAATGTGCACTCAAAATATGTGTGAACAAATGAACAAATTTAATTAGTAGCTCGCAAAGTCTTGTCCTGCAAATTGTATTAAAAATTTCCAGAAAGCCTTGATACTGTTCCTTGCCATTTTCTTCTACCTGTTATGTAGCAAATATCACATTGCCCAACTATTTTGTAGTCCGAAGCTACAGAATGTTTTTCAACAACTGATATTGAGAAACTAATTAAGGAGACTTTTCCCAGGGATTTTAGAGAGGAAAGGAACATGACTTCCAGTGCCTTCTGAGAATTGAACTGAGATTGGAAGAGGGCTACTCATCTCAACACTGCAGAAAATAGCAAAATACCTCTGAGAACTCAGGAGAGTAAAATTCAGTAGTAACTCACACATGGGAATCATCAGCTCAAAATTCAGTACTATATGTGTGTCACTGCTAGACTTTGTTGACATATCAAGGAAAATATTGTTGTTTTCAGAAGGTTTTTATAGGTTTTGAAACTGTTGGAGAGGAAGGCTGCAGAACAGCTTTCTCTCAGTGTGAAAGGGCACAGCCACTTAAAAGGTGTCAGAAAAATAATACGTTCAGAAGAGGAGTCCCTAGGGAAAAGCCAGTGCTTCAGTGGCAACTATGGAAGACATAAGGACCAAAAACTAAGAGGACAGGGAAGAGTCAGAAACGTGCCATCCTTCCCCAGCAAATTTACTACACGTGAAAGGGACACAGGAAGAAATGTTCATCCTGGACACTAGGGAAGAAGGGAGAGGCAAATGATTTCAGATCAGTGTAAAATAGACTTTGATGACTGCCTAATGATCAAATCCTCATAGAAGGCATGTCTGCTTTCAACTGGAGGACGATTGTTTTTCTTTTCTTTTTTTCTTTCTTTTGTTTCAATCATTACCATCACAAGGGTTAACAGGTTTGAAAGAGTGAGAAATAGTGCAGCCTAGTTGTTTGTTTTCAGTTATTTCCTCTCTAATGTAAACAAAAGCTTCCCTTATGTGTGTTGCTTGGGATATTTTAAAAATCAAAGGGAACAGTGGGAAGTCCAGGTGACATGGGAATAATCGGGGATTGTATCTGAAAAGGCTCTTGCCCCAGCAGGCGCATCCTGGGTTCCATTACTGGCTGTCCCTCCCCGTCCCTCCTTCCCTGTTTGAAGCGGCTGGGCGGACTGCCTACACCTGGAAGCTGATAAGACACGCTCACTGCCCTCTCTCATCATTTTCCAAGAAAAATAGCAAAGAATGCACTTGTGTTGAGGTACAGCAGTCGCTGACTGGCAGGGTCTCTCAAGAATCAACATGCCCACATTTCTACCTCCTCTCATGTTCCCAAGTTGATTCTCAGCTCAAAATGAATAAAATCAATGTGTTTTTGTAAATCAACAAGTATAGACCCTCCACTCCTTCTTTAAATATTGATGTGCCAATTTAAAAACATTCCCCTCTGCTCAAAACATTACTCTGCTGACAGCATTTGCAGGAAAGGCATTGTCCAGAAACTGGAAGTAGATAGTTGTAACTTTGTGTACGTTTGTTCATATTAATGATAATTCAACTAATATTTCTTGAGCGCCACTATGAGTCAGGCTCTGTGGTTGGTACTGGGATCAGGGCAGTGAATGAGTTTCCACCCTGAGAAGCTTCGATATTTAAGGAAAGGACTTGGATATTTTTGAGGTGGTATTGCATGGAAAAACTGAACACTGACATTGTGGGTTTAAAAACATTGTGTGGCATTCCACACCACGTATAACTTCTCAAAGACTTGTTTTTCATCGTTTTCTTGAGGAAGAACATTTAATGTCAGAATTACTATTCTGAGGGACATAATTAAAGAGGAGAAAACTCAGACCACAGAGGCTTGTGATTGTAACAGAAGAATTTTTTTTTCAGATATCTGCCTCACAGAGTGCACCCATGGGGTGCATTCTCATTGCAAGGAAGTTTAGCTTTGGTCCTCTTTCTTAGAGTCACTCGTTCTGTGTTTTTAGATTGAGGAGCAGCCATTTGTAGGAGAAGTTTCTGTACTTCTATTTCAAGCAGATTTAAATACACGAAGCATAAGCATTATGTACTGTTCGTTTCCTTCCCGCTAGGTTGTACCCTATTATTTTGCAAAAGAGCAACCATACATTAGAGCAGCGGGGATTCCGTAACTGTTTCCTCAGGTTCATCTGAAACATCTCATTTGAGATTGAGCAGGGATGGAACCAGATTTCTGTGCAGTGTGCTTGTTTACAACCAATGTTCTCTCGGAGCTTTCTTCATTTCTTTTCTTGGTATGTCCTTTTACCAGAAATACTAGCCTCAAGATAATTAGCTCTATTTTGATGTGTTTTACCTGGCAGTTGACCTTTTCTCTTTTCTTGCCCTTTGCCTGCTTGCTCTGGACACTGTCAGGCTGTATGTTCCTTTTCTGAGTATCATTTACCTGGTCAGTCTGCATGTAAAGACAGCCTCAACCCTGCACTCTCATCCACCTCTGTAGCCTCAATAAGAAAAAGCTTTGATTTGAGGAAATCCTAAGTTGAGTGGGTGAGAGCAAGCTGGTGCTCCTTGAGAGCCGGGGCCAACATGCACCAAGCTCCACGCAGGTGCAGCTCTGTCCAATCCCGAGCGCTCGGAGGAGCTCATTTTTATGTCCCCAGCAAGCACGCATAATCTTACGCAAACAAACAGTCCTGCCAGAAGGGGCATCCAACAGCTCAAGACAGAACAACAATTCTTGGCTCCTGGATCAGTAAAATTATCTATTTTCAAAACAATCCTTTTAAAAAAAGAAACCAACAAAGGGGATAGTGTTGTTTATGTAACTTTTTTGTCAGGTTATAAAACGTTTTTCTCTCTACGTACAAAATGGGTACAGTACGTGTTCCCAAGTCTAGAGAGTTTGTTTGGGAAAGCTATGCGATCTCTTGGGATTTTCCTTTGCTAATGATTTCAGACTCTCTCCCTTGTGGCAAAAAAATTTTTTTTAAATGTTCTACTCTGAAAGTCCTTAGGAATGGTTGTTGGGAGCTGGGTAAGTGGGATGGCCTCTCTTGCCCCTGGGAGCTGTTCTCAGGTCCCACGAGGTGGACAAGTAGGGGTGATCTTTGTTGAAGTGGGACAAGGTGTGGCAGGGTGGTTGCAGCAGCTCTGGATGCCCACTGTGACTCATTTAACCTGGGCCGAACACATTTTTCTTTCAGATTTCCCTTTTCTTACCGCTCCTTGGCCATCAGCTTCTGCTAGCAGCCTGTCAGTTGTTGAAATTAACAAATGTGTTGGGGGAGGGAGGGACTTCATAATAGACTTCATGCATCCTTAACAATGGAATTGAAAATGTAAAAATGCACAAATAAGAGATTCAAAACCCTTATGTGCTCAGAAGGCTGCTGTAGAGGGAAAAGCAAAGATGAAAGAGAGCAGAGGGCGTGCTGCCATCTTAAACAAGGAAGTCAGAATAAATTGCTGTGAAGGGATCTTTGTAGAGGGAAGAATGTCCAAACAGAGAGATGAGCACAAAGCTGACTTGAGGTCCAGGTGAAATGGAGTTGATGGGTCAGTGACTTCTCACCTAGCACAAGACCAGTGACAGCCAGGGGATGTGAAATATGGGAGGCTGTGGGATCTAGCCTCCACCCCAGGCATTCATGGGCTTCCAGTGGGCGCCATCCCCAGAATGCTGTGCCCTGGGACTACCCTGCTTCACGCTGGTCGCCTGGTCAGTTAGTGGGGACAGAAGTGACTAAGGCAGTTATTTCTGTTTCAGGTCAGCTGTATCTATTAGCTATATTTCATTTGTTTGTTTGTTTTGCAAGAGTAATTTAGGATCTGCAATCAAATTGTTGACTCTGCTAGTTGTCAGTGAGAAGCATTTCACAGCAAATGTCAGCTGTATACCGTGTTTTCATCTTGGCTTCAGGCTTAGACTGGACCTGGTCTTGGGCCTCTTTGGGATCTGAGGGTGTTTCATTGCTCTGTGTTTCTTGGCTTAGGGAGAGTTTGCAGATATGTCTTAACTTTACTCATTTGTTAAGGGAGAATCCTTCAGGACAGGGTGAGGAATAAGGATACTGGGCCAAAGGTCATCTGTTGGTTCAGAATTTCTGGAAAACATAAAAAATGTTGTTATTACCTTTGACTATATGAGTAGAGCTTTAAATGTTAGTTATTTTATTTTATTTTAAAAGTACGTCTTTCTCTTCTTTTATTTTGGAGAAGGACAGTTCTCGTCTACCAAGCATCTATTAATTTTGTACCTGCTAAATTCTATCGTAGAGCAGAATATAGAAAAGGCCTGGTTCGTGTTGCCCATAGATTTGGGTAAGGCTTACCTGAAGTGGGTTTTGATAAATGAGTAGGAGCTCCTTAGATGGAGATGGGGGAGGAGGACATTTAGAGCATAGCCGAGTCCATGAAAATGAACAACCTGCAAGGGGCAGTGACAATTCCTAAGTGATTAGAGCCAGTCAGGTGGTGGGGCGAGAGGATGCTGAAGTTAGGAAGACAGATCAGGGTCAGGCGCTGGGCATTCATCTAAAATCCTTCATCAGTGTCATGATGTGGGAGGCGTAGTGCACATTTTTCACTCTTCCAGAATTATGCTGGAGAGACAGTAGGGAACCTGCTTCCTGTGTTAGAGGAGTTCCCCACCTTGCGGTGCAGAGTCTGCATCTCTGCAGAAGCTGAAAGTGTTGTGTACTCTCTCTCCCAGTCTCACATGCAGTTGAGGAGTGGGCATATGACCTAGGCTCTGCCAGTCAGATGTCTCCACTCCAGACCCAAATCGTGACATGAAGAAGCAGGGACAGCAAGAAAAATCCATTTCTGGAGATAGAGCATTCATTCCTAGAGGCAGCAGAGGGCAAGCACCTGAGGGTCAGGGCCTAGTGTCCGCTGTTTTGGGGTAGTGGTGGAAGCTGTAGTGTCTCTGCCCAGCATCAGCAATGATGTCATTACCTCACTGTCACCCCAGCATGATTTTGGACATGACTGCTGGCTACATAGCCTACAAAGCTGGTTTCTCCAACTTTCCAAGAGATCCTGTGAACTATCTGATCCAGTTTTCTTTCTTTCCTTTCCTCTTCATTCCTTCCTTCATTCTTTCTTTCCTTTCTTCCTTCCATGTCATGTCTATTGAGGTATAACTCACTGACAATAAGATATACCCTTTTAAAGTTTATAATTCAGTGAGTTTTACCAAGTGTATTCAGATGTGTAACCTATATCATGATACAGACTATTCCCATCACCCCAGAAATTTCCTTTATGCCCCTTTATAGTCAGTCCTCTCTCCCCATTCCCAGCCCCTCATCTGATCTCTTTGTCCTAGGAGTTTTGCCTTTTCCAAACCCTCATATAAATGGATCATACAATATGAGGCTTTTGTGTCTGACTTTTTTTTCACTTAGTATAATGCTTTTGAGATTCATCCACTGTTGTGTGTAACAATTCATTCCTTTTTATTGTTGAATAATATTTGATCATATCATAATTGGTTTATCCATTCACCAGTTGATGGACATTTGGTTTCTTTCCAGTTTCTGCCTATTATATACAAACTGCTGTGAATGTTCAATGTACAAGTCCTTGTGTAGACATATGTTTTTATTTTTTTTAGATAAATACCTAGGAATGAAATCACTGGGTTATATAGTAAGTATATGTTAAACTTTAAAAGAAACTGCTGAATTGTTTTCCAGAGTGGTTATATCATTTTGTATTCCCAGTTGCTCTGCATCCTCTATGACCTTCGATATTGTCAGTTATATTAATTTTAATCATTTAGTAGGTATGTAGTGATGTCTCATGATAGTTTTCAGTTTTTATGTTTTATAACATACTTGTAAATGATATAGTTTTTAAATTTCAGTTTTCAGTGGTTCATGGCTAGTATATACAATTGAATTTTTTTAAATATTTATTTATTTATTTGGTTGCACCAGGTCTTAGTTGCAGCAGGTGGGCTCCTTAGTTGTGGCTCGAGGGCTCCTTAGTTGTGGCATGCAAACTCTTGGTTGCAGCATGAATGTGGGATCTAGTTCCCTGACCAGGGATCGAACCTGGGCCCCCTGCATTGGGAGCACGGAGTCTTAACCACTGGGTCACCAGGGATGTCCCTGATTTTTGCGATTGATTTTGTATCCTGCAACCTTGGTACAATCCCCTATCGATTCTTATAGCTCTTTTTTTTTTTATAGATTCTTTAGGATTCTCTGTGAAGATCATCTTGTCAACTGTAAATAAAGATAGTTATATCTGCTCCTTTGTAATCTGTATGATTTTTATTTCCTTATTGCTCTGGCTAAGACCTCTTTTGGAAGGCTGTTGAATGGAATCAGTGAGAGCAGACTTCATTTTCGTGAAGTTTGTACAGCTTCTTGTACAGCTTCTTCACTTGTACAGCTTCTTACAAGCCTCCTTCTTTTGTCTAGATGCATATTTAGTTTTATACTTTTATACCTTACTTTTATAAGTAAGGTATATTTACTTTTATACCTTACTTTGTGTGACCCTATTTAAGAAAAAGAAGGCACGTTGTAAAAGCTTCAGTCCCCACAAAATCTGGAGCCTCCTGCCCTCTGCTTCCTTGGATCATTGCTTTATTTATTTTGGTATCCTCCTAGGCTTTCTGTAATATTATTTTTAATCTTTTCTGGGCTTTCAAAAATCTGATCAGACTGAAAAGAAAAAGAAATGTCATCTTAGTCCAGCTGAGGTTATTGGAACTGGGTGTTTGATCAATTGATTCTTGGTCAGGACTCAAAACTTGCTTTGGTGGTCCAAGGGGACTGTCACCAGGCCACGGATCACCAGCTGAGCTTCCTTTCTGTTATGTCTGTAAGACTTCTTAAGTCATAGGTTTCTCATAGGTTTTTTTTTTGGGGGGGGGTATAGTTGCTTTACAATGTTGTTAGTTTCTGCTGTACAGCGAAGTGAATCAGCTATATGTATACATATATCCCCTCTTTTTTTGGATTTCCTTCCCATTTAGGTCACTGCAGACCATTGAGTAGAGTTCCCTGTGCTATACAACAGGTTCTCATTAGTTATCTATTTTACACATAGTATCAATAGTGTATATATGTCATTCCCAATCTCCCAATTCATCCCACCCCCGCCACCCCCGCTTTCCACCCTTGGTGTCCATACGTTTGTTCTCTACGTCTGTGTCTCTATTTCTGCTTTGCAAATAAGATCATCTATACCATTATTCTAGATTCCAAAACATATGTGTTAATATACGATATTTGTTTTTCTCTTTCTGACTTACTTCACTCTGTATGACACTCTCTAGGTCCATCCACGTCTCTACAAATGACCCAGTTTCGTTCCTTTTTATGGCTGAGTAATATTCCATTGTATATATGTACCACATCTTCTTTATCCATTCACCTGTCGATGGACGTTTAGCCACTATGGAGAATAGTATGGTGGTTCCTTAAAAAACTAAAAATAGAACTACCATACGACCCAGCAATCCCACTACTGGGCATAAACCCTGAGAAAACCATAATTCAAAAAGACACATGCACCCCAATGTTCATTGCAGCACTATTTACAATAGCCAGGTCATGGAAGCAACCTAAATGTCTCATGGGTTTTAATTTTTTGCAACCTGATGTCTTTCCTCAAAATCATGGGCTTTCGTTCTCACTTGGGCAGCAGTATATAACCTGTTGTCCTGTTTGATACATTGATGGGGACTTTTGCAGTTTTGACAATTCATGTATTCCCACCCATATATTATTTTGTTACATTTATTCAGTCACCTGAAGGCTTCGCTTCCTAGACGAGGAGGAATTGAGTCTGTGGAGTTAGCAGGACTCTAGGAGAGTTGGCTAATTTGTTCTCAGAACGTGCTGTCATCCTCACCTTCTCCTTGGTTATTGTATGTGAGCAGCCCACAGTTCCATTGTCTGGGACTATTTGATTACTCACAGGTCTGTGAGTTGCTTTCCTTACCCAGGTGGCGACAAGTAAGTACATATACTTTATAAACAGATGTCTACTTAATAAAAAAGCAAAGTACCCATGTGTGTTAACATTATGTATCAAAATAAAACGTTAAACCTATCCTATTACAGTCATTGTTCTTGTGTGTTACAGCTACATTTTTTGCACTCTTTTTCTATTTGGAACTTTCCTTTTTGGATTGTCATCATCAACTCATGGTCTTTCACAGATCCAACTCATCCAATAACAATGACAATGACAATAATAAAATAATTATCATATAATTATTGATGCTACAGAGTGAGGTTGGTTGCTTTGTCCTGTTAGCACGGCTGGTGTTTAAAGCCTTATGGCTTTCTGACAAGAGGATGCTCCAATGCCATCTAGACTGATTTGTTTTCCCCCAAGATGTGGGCTTAGTGCCCCTCCTTTGAGTGGAGAATGGTACACATGAGACTTATGAGAGTTGCTGATGGGGAGAAGATCTAATTTGTGTGTGTGTGTGCATGTGTGTGTGTGTGAGTATTTGAAGTGTAGTTGATTTACAATGCTGTGCCAGTTTCAGGCGTACAGCAAAGTGATTCATTTATGTATATATATATATTTTTTTCAGATTCTTTTCCATTATAGATATTACGAGATATTGAATACAGTTCCCTGTGTTACAGAGTAGGTCCTTGCTGTCTATCTATTTTATGGAGCAGACTTACTTTTAAAGGGAAAGCATTTGGTTTCTCAGCACTAAGTATGATGATAACTGTAAGTTTTCATATGTGTTCTTTACCAGTTTCAGAAATGCCAGTTATACTAGTTTGCTGATAGCTTTTATCATGAATGAATGTTGAAAGTTGCCAAATGTTTTTTCTGCATTTATTGAGATCATCATTGGAATTTTTCTCTTTCTGTTAATATGGTGAATTACAATTGATGTTTTTCAAAAGCTGGTTCAAATGTTGAACCAACTTTGCATTGACCCTACTTGGTCCTGATGTAATATTATTTCTTTTTTCTGCTGGATTCAATTTGCTTATAGTTTGGGAAGGAATTTTCATAGTTAGTTTTCTTTTCTTGTAATGTCTTTTTCTGGTTTTGGTATCAAGGCAATGCTGACCTCATAGGATGAATTAGGAGGAGGCTGTGTATAATTGATATTATTTCTTCCTTAAAAGTTTGGTACAATTCATCAATGAACTCATCTGGGCATGAATTTTTCTTTGAGGGAAGTTTTAAAACTAGGGCTCCAGTCCTAGAGCCCTAGGCTTAATAAATACAGGGTTATTCATGTTATCTTTTTAAAAAGTGAACTTTCAAATAAATTATATGTCATCCATTTTATCTGTTATCAAATTTATTTGCCTTAAGTTGATTCAAATTTTTCCTTATTATCCTTTCAATATCTGTAAGCTCTCTAATGATGTTTCTTCTTTAATTCCTAATATTGATAATTTGTATCTTCCTTCTTTTTTCTTGATTAGTCTGGCTAAAGGTTTATACATTTTATTGAACTTTTCAAAGAACTAGCTTTTAGTTTTATGAATTTCTTGTATTAATTTTCACTTTTTTATTTCTTTGCTTTCTGCTCTTTATCATTTGCTCCTTCAGCTTATTTTGTAACCTACTCTTCTTAGTTTTTTAATATAGAAACTTAGATTATTGATTTAAGACGTTTCTTTTTTTTTTCTAATATAAGCATTTAATGCTATAAATTTCCCTCCAGGTACTGTTTTAGCTGCATTCAACAAATTTTGATACACTGTATTTTCATTTTTATTCCATTCAAAATATTTACTAATTTCTTATGATTCCTTCTTTGGTTCAAGGGTTATCTAAGAGTGGGTGGGTTAGTTTCTAAATCTTCAGGGATCTTTCTATTATTGATTTCTCATCTAATTCCAACATGTTCAGAGGACATACTTTGTGTGATTCTGTGCTTTTATATTTGTTGAAAGTTGTTTTATGGCCCAAAATATGGTCCATCCTGATGAATGTTCCATGTTCACTTGAAAAATGTTTATTCAGCAGCTTCTTCTATCAAATACTAAGAGAAGTGTGTTGAAGTCTTTAAATATAGTTGAGAATTTGTCTATTTTTCCTTTTATATCAATTGTCCCTCATATATTTTGAAGGCTCTGTTATTAGCTACAAAGACATTTAAGATTGCTATGTCTTCTTGATTAATTGACCCCATTATCTATAGGTAATATTTCTCTTTACCTCTGGAAATATTCTTTTCTGGACATTATTTTGTTGGACATTAATATAGTTACTTTGTTGGACATTAATATAGTTACTTTGTTGGACATTAATATAGTCTACTTTGTTGGACATTAATATAGTTACTCTAGCTCCCTTTTTAGTAGTGCTTGCATATTATAGTATATCTTTTGGATATTAAAGTCTACTTTGTTGGACATTAATATAGTTACTCTAGCTCCCTTTTTAGTAGTGCTTGCATATTATAGTATATCTTTTTCCATATTTTTAGTTTTAATGTATCTATGTCTTTATATTTAAAGCAACATCCTTTTCAATGGCTTTTTTCTTTCAGTCTTACAATCTCTACCTCTTAATTATGTTAGACCATGTACATTTTATGTAATCATTTATGTGGTTGGATTTACATCTACCATCTTGCTAGTGATTTTCCACTTGTCCCATCTTTTCTTTGTTTTTATTCTTTTCCTGTGTTCTTTCAAAATTATTGGGTTTTTAAAAATAATTCTATTTGTCTCTACTATTGGCTCATTAGTTACCTGTATTTTTTAAAAGATTTACTCTTGGGATCACAATATACATCTTTAACTTTTCACACTTAACCTTCAAATAATATCTTATAACCGTATACTTTCATTTCTTTTCTTCCATCTTTTGTGCTACTGTTTCACTTGTTGCTTCTATATATGTTATTAACCCCCAAATATATAGTTACTATTTATGGTTTAGACAGTCAATAATCTTTTAAAAAGTTTAAAACTAAGGAAGAAACTTTAAAAAATTTACATCCATTTTTTACCATCTTCAGGACTCTTCAGTTCTTTGTATAAATCCAGATTTTCATCTAGTTTCAATCTTTCTGCCTAGAGAACATTATTGTAGTACATCAGTGCTAGCAATGAATTCTCTGTTTTTGTTTGTCTGAAAAAGTATTTAATTATTAGTTTTGAAAGATTATTGCTGGGTGCAAAATTCTTGGTTGACTGTTTTTGTTTTTTAGTACAAAAACACATTATCACCTCTGTTGTCTTCTGGCTTTCATATTTTCTGACAAGAGCTTGCTGTTTATCTTCTCTTTCTTTCTTATTAAGTAATGTTTCTTATTTTTCTGGATGCTATCTAGCTTTTCTCTTTAATGTTGATTTCTAGCAGTTTGATTCTGATGTGTTTAGGTATGTGTGTCTATGCTTGAGTGTGTGTGTGTTTTAAATTTATTCTGAGCTCCTTGGTTCTGTGGCTTGTTAATTTTGGAAAATATATGGCCATAATCTCTTCAAATATTCCTTCTGCCCCATTCTTTATGTCTTCTATTTTTGCATCTTCAATTACTCTTATTTGATATTATTCCACAATATCTTAGATGCTCTTTTTCCCCCTTACTCTTTTTTCTCCTCGTGCTTCAGGTTGCATAATTCCTATTTACCTATTTTCAAGTTCACTAGTTCTTTCCTCTGTTGTGTGTAGTCTACTGATAAACCCATTAAAGGGGTTTTTTTTCCAGAATTTCCATTTGACTTTTAAAAATTAATTTCCATCTATTGGCTGAAATTCTACATCTGTTATGTATATTGTTTACCTGTTCCACTGGATCTTTTAACACATTACTTACAGCAACTTTAAAATTCCTTTCCAGTAGTTTCAGTATCTGGTATACTGGATCTGGCTTATGGGTCTGGTTCGTTTATTGTTATGTGTCTTGAAAATGGCTTATGTTTTCTTGCTTTTGGTAATACTTGTAATTATCCCTGGATGCTGGACACTGTATATAGAACAGCAGATAGTGAGGTAAATCAGAATCAGGTATAATTTTTATTCTGCCAGGCCATTGCTGTGGAGGGTTGAGTCAGTCTAGTCAGTAGTTTAGATGGGCTTGAATTTTGTTGTTTCTATGTTTACATTCAGTGTACCACAGACTTCAAATTCCTCTGGTGATGGGCTGCTGTTACCTTATGCTTTGTCAGTGGCTCAGAATGCTGGAGGGCTTTTCTCAGTGTATGTCTTCTACCTGTAGCTTTTAGCAGGCACTTTTGATCTGATAGGCTCACCAAAAGTAAAAATTTTTACACTACATTATTCAGTTTTCTATATTGTTAGGGTGTCTTGTGATTTTCTACATCTTAAGTGGAGGCAGAACAACACTTAATATTCTTTTAATAAACCCCTTTTCTATTTAAATCAGTTTTATGCAACAAAGGATTTTGGCTGATAGAAGAGACAATGTATGGTAGTAGTTAAGGTCAAACGAAAAGGGTTCAGACACAACTGATTTTGAATGCCATCTCTACCACTTACCTTATCACTAACTTTACTTGCTAGGTGATCTTGAGCAAACTGTCATTCAGTTTCCTCATTTGTTAGATAAGGATGGAATAAAATAATATATGTAATATGCTTAACACAACTCCTGACCCCTAAAAGTGCTTAGTGAGTGATCATTATTATCAGATTTGAATTTTATATGAGTAAGCCTGGTGACAGAGTGGAGAGTAGTCAGTAGGGAGGAGAGTCTAAGAGACTACAAGGCCAGTTAGCAAATAAATTCAGAAGGTCAGATGAAAGTCATGAGGGGTTGAAATAGGGCTACAACAAAGGAAATGGAAGAGGTGGACTCAGTAATTAACAGTCCTCTCATGTGCTGTCATGTGTTTGTTCTTCCATCTTCCCTCTACTTCTCTACCTTCTCCATTAACTTTTGTTCAGTCTAGTATCACATAACCTTATAATTGTTTGTTTGGATGTCTTTCTTTGTCTACTAAATGGGAATCCTTTGAGGGATGGGCCAAATCTGATTCATTAGTGTATTCCTAGTGCTTCATACAGTGTCTGGCATATAATAGCATCAGCAAGTTTGTTACATTAAACTCAATAAGAAAGTTGCTCTCTTCTGTTTCTTGCTACTGTAGCCACTGTTCAGATTGTCTGTAGTTGAATGTACAATTGTTGGACCATTTCCATCCCAGTAGCAGTGTCAAGCTGAGTAACTCTTCCATTTTAATTCTAGCTAGATCCTAGATTTTCTGGTGATCTTGTCCTATCTCTTGGTGTTCTGTAAAGAAAGACAAGGAGAGGACGGAGGCTAACTGTGAAATGCGTTGAGGACCTAGGCCCAAATCAAACAGCTAGACCATCCCACTGCTTTGTTTGGGAGCTTTATACTGTTATGTCAGATTCCCCAAAGATGCTTTTCTTGATTTAAGTCCCAATTTTATTGACTATTAGTGCACAATTAATTAATGGGTTACCTGAGGGACAGAAATTAGTGCAGAAATCCTTTCCCTCAGCATAGGAAATCCATGATTTCTGCCTTCTTGGGTTTATCAGTTTATTGCCCTATGCCAGTTCTGCAAAGGTCTTTATGTAACAAGAGAAAGAAATTATATTCAGCAGAATTCCTTTCAGCAAGAGGGATGTTTTGTTTAGAAGAACTTCCTTGACAAACTTTCTTGGGTTAAAAAAAAATGAGACCTCATGGAACCTCACTGAGAAGAGAACAAATCTGAGTGAAAAGATGGGAGATTTGTCCATGGCCCCTGCAGGAGACCAAGGATCTGGAGCCAGAGAGATGGTGGGAAGCAGCTTGTTTGTAATGTGACACCTCATGACTCCTCCTCATGATGTCCCATGTCATCAGTAAAGTTACCAACTTCATATCATGCTTGGAATGAGAGGCTTTAAAAAAGAAACAAAATTAATGTAGGAAAGAATTGAAAACAGGTATTCAACTAAAAAACTTTTACAAGGATGTTGGAAGAAACCCAAATGTCCATCAATGGATGAATGGACAAATAAAATGTGGTACATCCATACAATGGAATATTATTTAGCCATTGAAAGGAATGAAGTACTGTTACAGGCTACAACATGGATAAACCATGAAAACACTATGCTAAGTGCAAGAAGCCAGACACAAAGGGCCACGTGTTGTATCATACCATTTATATGAAATAACCAGACTAAGCAAATTCATAGGGATAGAAAGCAGATTACTACTGGTTGCTAGTATGTAATATGGATTGACTGCTTAATGGTTATGGGGTTTCTGTTTGGGGTAATGAGAAAGTTCTGGAACTAGATAGTGGTGAAAGTTGTAAACGGTGAGAATGTACTTAATATCACGCAATTGAACACTTTATTTTTTTATTTTTATTTTTTATTTTTTTTGCCGTACACAGGCCTCTCACTGTTGTGGCCTCTCCCATTGCGGAGCACAGGCTCCGGACGTGCAGGCTCAGCGGTCATGGCTCACAGGCCCAGCCGCTCCGCGGCATGTGGGATCTTCCCAGACCGGGGCATGAACCCGTGTCCCCTGCATCGGCAGGCGGACTCTCAACCACTGTGCCACCAGGGAAGCCCTTGAACACTTTAAAATGGTAAATTTTTTTTGTATTTTAACACACACACACACACACACACACACACACACATGCAATGTAGGGGCTAGGCTCTGAACACACATGCGTTGGAGAGGGCAGCCAGGGCAGACGAGGGAACGTGGAAACAGTGAGAGGAAGTAAACTACAAGAACACCTAGAAAGAAGTGGAAGGCTTTTGGCTATTTTAGCCTAAGGCACCGGGGTTTGGGCCAAGGTTAACCAGATCCCCGGAAGCCCTGATGAAGACCCAAAGAGAAAGGAGAACGTTATAGAGGGTTTTTTAAATTTGAAAGGGTAAACAACATCTGAATGCTGTGTACTATAATGAAATCCAAAGTGTATAGACATTTATAGATTTACGGTTAATCTAAGTTTACAACATTGTTATAAATGATTTTTTGTATAGTGCCATGCACTGAATGTTTGTGTTTCCTCAGAATTCATATGTTGAAATCCTAATCCCCTATGCAATGGTATTCAAAGGTGGGGCCTTAGGGAGATAATTAGGTCACGAGGGTGGAGCCTTCACGGATGGCATCAGTGTCCTTTGAAGAAGAGACTTGAGAGAGCTTGCTTCCTGCCTCTGCTCTTCACTGTGTGAGGGTACAATGAGAAAATGGTCATTGGCAAATTAGGAAACAGCCCCTTGTTGGACATTGGATCAGCCGGCACTTTGATCTTGGGCTTCCCAGCCTCCAGAACTGTGAGAAATAAGTGTTTGTTACTTAAGCCACCCAGTCTGTGGTAATTTGTTATACAGCAGCCCAAATGACAAGACAGAGGGTTGGGTGATCACTCAGTCTAATAAACATTATCAATTGTGGGTATGGTTTAAGTCTGCTCAGTGGTAAAATTCTCAGCTCAAAATTCAGTTTCGTGAATATGTAAATATGACCGGATATCAATCTTCATTGCCATTACTGTATCTTAAGTATGGATATACAAATTTATTTAATAAGAATGGACCTAGGATAAAGCTTCTCTGACAATTATCCATGGAAGACGATGCTAGGGACCCATAATTACTACAGAGGCAGCCGGGAGCAGTGGGAAGAGAAGGGGCTTTGTCATTAGAACACCTGCTTGTGTCCCAGATCACTAACAACTCTGATGTGCATGACTGGGAACCAGGGCCAGCATCTTACCCTGATGAAGAGCAGAGGGATGCTAGGATTGTTCGCCTGTCTTCTTGTCTTCACCCCCAGCGTCTCTATTGGAATCCTGAGGACCAGTTTATCCTGCATGTCTCGGTCATGGTGGTGAGAGTCCTTTTATGAAAAAATCTCACAGCATTTCTTCAAAGCTTCATTTCCTTCAAGTCTTTGGTTAACTCTGACCTTTTTAACAAAGCCAGCCCTGGACTACTTAATACTACTCTCTCCAACACATTGCCCACCCCCGACCTTGCAGCACTTTTTCTTTTTCCAGTAGAATTTATAATCTTTTAACATAATAGGTAATTTATCCAATTTGTTGTTTATTTTCTGTGTTCCCTGTCTAGAATATCAACTCTATGAGGGTGAAACTTCACTTGTGAGGAATTGGTATCCTTCACAGTGTAAATTGTATTGACCTTCTGCCAACTTAGAGATGACTTTACCTACATAATGTCATCCTGCTACATGAGCTGTCAGGGATACCGTTCTCATTGTTCATCTCACCAAGGTCAATGCTGCTGGAAACCCAGTTCAGAGACAACTGACTTCGGTGGAAGTCTTCTCAAAAATTAGCTTTTATTTTACATGTTAATAATGTTGATTTTGAACTTCAGTGAAATAGTTGAAAGTGCAGTATGTACAAATTTTCAACCACATTGGAAAAACTAGATAAAGATGTTGCCAATTCTTAAAATAGTTTGTTTGGCTAGTAAGAGTCACTCTTTTTTTGAAGTTTCTGCTACATAATTTAACATTTAAATTTTAGCTTAAAAGTAATTCATGTGCTTATTACAGCTAGCATAGCCCTGTTCTAGAATAACTCTTAGTGGAGGGCACTTAGGAGGACACCCAGTAAGGCTACACAGCTCAGTGACATTTCCAAACATTTCCTTAAAAACATGAAGAGAATAGCCCCATTGTTATAGACATAAACAGGGCAGTTCTGGTCCTTCTTAGAGGCTGAGGACTTTGATGATTTAGTCTATTTTTTCACATCACAAAATTTGCATATTTCAAAGGTTAATTTGACCTGAAAGAAGACTGTGGGGGTCAGGAAAAGTCAGGACTAAGATAGGCAGTTTGTGCTTTATCACCTTTTTACCTGGTGATGGTTGTGTTCAGGAGATTGTATAGTATGAAATTTACAGTTTTGTTGTATGGTCCTGAAATTCACTCATTCATTCAGCTCTCTCTTCTTTCCTTTCTCTCTCCCTCCATCATTCCATCATTTCATGTATCAGGCATCATGCTGGGGTGGGGGAGACTGGGAGACTGAGTTGAATTAAACTTTGTCTCTATACTAGAGAGACTCACAGTGTGGTAACAACTTACAGTGTAATGAGTAGGTAAAGTTAGTATACTGCAAACTTTTACCACTTAGATTCTATAATAGGCATTGTCAAGATCTGGTATGGTGGAAAGAGACTTAGAAATAGTACATTAACAATCTCTCACACCTGAAGAAACGTTTTTTTCTTCAAAGTAAATCTAAATATTTTGGGGCCTTCCTAATAAGAGCAATAAATCAGCGTCCAGGCCAAGGGGTTTGCTGAGATTTTCCTAGCCCCATAGCTATCCAGAGTCCCAGGCATGAGAAAAGCACAATGTGATGTGTTGAGGACAGCTGTGTGCCTTGAAGGTAGGACAGCAGTCATGTTTGTTAAAATTCAGAAGAAAATAAACACATCAGTGGTAAACCTTGACTAGCATGTCGTGTTCTGCAGTGCCTGAAAGGAGGCCAGAACACTGTTGCCTTTGGTTGTTGACTGGCCCAAGGAAGTAGACAAAAACCAACAAAGACAGGGCAAAGTTCTGAAGAAGGAGATGGCAGTAGAAGACTCCAGCTAATGTAATGGGTTTTTTTTTTTTTCAATGTTTTTTTGCTACCCAACTCCCAGGAGTATCAGAATCTCATTGTCAGATAGAGAACAAGGTCATGAGTGTGGATAAGTTGATGGAGATATGGGGGCTAATTTAGGACGAGGACCAGGAATACTAACAAGGCGAAAACAGCATGGAAAAGCAAAGCCAGATGTGCTCCCCATAAATCATGCTGTCTGCAGCTATTGTCTGTGTCTGGCTTTGCCACTGCTGGGTCTTGAGGTTATATTGGAAGAAGTGACCATTCCCAAAATATTTTTATTGAAATATAAAGTGACACTGGTTGATTGTTGTTTTAACAGTATAATTCTTTTGATGGTTGCTAGCTGCATGATTGGAGACTCACACAGACTAACTCAAAGACTGGATGGCTTCTCCCCAAGGATTCACACAGACCCAGGTTGTAGTCACATTGCCAGGCCCATGGACACCCAGGAACCGTCCTGCAGCTGGGCCTCTTGAGTCTGGAAAATAGTTCAGTCACCAGAAGGTCAATCAGGATGCCCGTGACTCTAGTGGCAGAGTCTTTTCTTTTCCCTTCAGCATCTGGACTTCACGAGATTAGCTAGCTGCCCGCCGTCACCCGGGTTGTCACTCTAGTGCTCTTTGTTCTGACTGCCTCTGAATGTCTTTCTGCTTTTGCACCTGCTACCAACTGCTTCTTCTTCTGCAAACCTCTTAAGAGAGAAGATCGTTTGATTCAGCCACCGTCCAGTATGGGATTCTCTTCTCGGGCTGAGATGTCTCCACGCCAGCTTATAGGTTGAGGCCACTCCAGTCTGATCACCGATGGCCAGGGTGGTAGGTCGTGTGCTGTAGAACGTGTGTAGGGTAGCAGGGCCTGTAAATATCGTGGTCTCCCTCAGAAAGAGCCAAACAAGAGTTAGGTGCTCAAGGTTCCTGCTGGAACCACTTCACTGTGACTGGAAGGCATCTAGCCATCTCATGCCTGGGATAGGGTGAAGGAGATCACATACAAGCGGTCAGGGACGGCCAGGATGTCAGACCCTGCTATTCATAAATAAGCTATGATAGCACAGAATTCACACTAATATATCACTTGTCTCCCTACACACGTCTGGGCCTTCATCCAGATAATCCGAATGCTGCTAAGAGGATGGGCAGCAAAGTGAGGTGAAGGGCAGAGTCATTGGAATCATAGTCTTGGCTTCTAATCTCAGCACTGTGACTTGCCTTTCTATACCTGTGATGCTAGAAAACTTCTCTATGCCTCAGTTTTTCTCACTTGTAAAGTGGGGACATGAGTACCTGTCTCATGGAGTTGTAGTAAGGCCAGAGGAGAGAAAGTATGTGTTTTGAATGTTACGGGCTCCCCAGCAGAGTGTAAAACATATGGTCTGCTGCTCAATGCCTCTAATGTCACCTGGGCAGATCCTTGTGCCTGTGCTTGTGCCATTTGGGAGTCCCCAGTGGGCCTGAGGTGGTCATCCACTGTGTCTAGGCTACTTCCTGTGAATCTGTAATTCTTTTGACATGATAGTTTTTTAGGGTCTTTCTTCCAGCCACCTGACCATCTTCCCACTGAACTCCTTCTCTCCAACCAGAAGGAAAATACCTTTCCCCGCTTTTGTCCAGTTCTAGTTGGGAGATAGCAGGACCCATAGTGGTAGCAGCTTTTATCACCCACCTCACCTCCTTGGAATGGGGCACTTCCAACAGCATGGGTTGGGCTTGAGTGGCATAGTTTATTTTTACTCCAGGATCCTTCCTTTCCAGGACCCCCAGATAGTCCCCAGAGGACTGTTTTCCCGATAGTTCTTCCTCATTTAATAGTGATTTCCTTCCTCAAGTTACTTCTCTTGGCTCTCACCCTTCTTCATTACCCATGTCAGAATTCAAATAATGGACAGGGATTCATTTTTCTCTTACGTGGCTCAGGGAAAACCAGTGAGGCGCTCCATACCGGCAAAGAGTCTTTGGCTGTGTTGTGCACCCAGAAGAACTCTTGAATGGTGATGCTTTAACTTCACAGCCAGCGACTTTAAATCGTCTCCTGCCCAGCTGCAACCTCAGGGCGCATATGTAAAATGCTTGGCCAGTTCCCGGCACATGGGAGATGCTTAGTCAGTGGTTGTTACAATCATTATTATTATTATTATTATTATTTTTGCTGTACGCGGGCCTCTCACTGTTGTGGCCTCCCCCGTTGTGGAGCACAGGCTCCGGATGCGCAGGCTCAGCGGCCATGGCTCACAGGCCCAGCCGCTCCGCGGCATGTGGGATCTTCCCGGACCGGGGCACGAACCCGTGTCCCCTGCATCGGCAGGCGGACTCTCAACCACTGCGCCACCAGGGAAGCCCACAATCATTATTTTTAATGATGCCTCAGTCCTGCTTTGTAAGTATTGCTCTCTGTTTATATCTTTCTTTCTGTCTGTTTGTCTATGTATCTATCCATCCATCCATCCATCATCTACCTATATTATAGTTATCCAGGGGAACAGGAAACAGAATCAACACCACTGCCCACCCACACTGGGGAGGGCAATCTACTTTACTGATCCCACAGATTCAAATACTAATCTCATCAAGAAACACCCTCAGAGGGCTTCCCTGGTGGCGCAGTGGTTGAGAATCCGCCTGCCGATTCTGCGGGCACGGGTTCGTGCCCTGGTCCGGGAAGATCCCACCTGCCGTGGAGTGGCTGGGCCCGTGAGCCATGGCCTCTGAACCTGCGCGTCCGGAGCCTGTGCTCCGCAACGGGAGAGGCCACAACAGTGAGAGGCCCGCGTACCGCAAAAAAAAAAAAAAAAAAAGAAACACCCTCAGAGACATACCCAGAAATAATGTTTAATCTGGACACCCCATGGTTGACACAAAATTAACCATCATGCCATCATGATATCTGGTTTGTGTGTGTATGTGTATATATATATATATATCAAGAATACACACACACACATATTTTATATATATATATTTACACACACATAAATGGCTACACGCCCACACATCTACATGTAATCAGTTTTTCTTTGAAATACTGCCACTTCTGCTGGCTCCTCATCACACTTGGTATTTTCATGGCTTTCTTTCCTTTTTTAATTTTTAACTTTTAACATTTTCATTGGAGTATAGTTGATTTACAATGTTGTGTTAGTTTCAGGTGTACAACAAAGTGAATCAGCTATCTATATATATCCATTCTTTTTCTGATTCTTTTCCCATATAGGTTATTACAGAATATTGAGTAGAGTTCCCTGTGCTATACAGTAGGTCCATATTTGTTATCTTTTTTATATATGGTAGTGTGTATATGTTAATCACAAACTCCTAATTTATCATTTCCCCCCATGTTTCCCCTTTGGTAACCATAAGTTTGATTTCAAGATCTATGAGTCTGTTTCTGTTTTGTAAATAAGTTCATTTGTGTCATTTTAAAAATTAGATTCCGCATGTAAGTGATATCATATTTGTCTTTGTCTGACTTACTTCACTTAGTATGATAATCTCTAGGTCCATTTCAGGTTGCTGCAAATGGCATTATTTTGTAATTTTTTATGGCTGACTAATTCCACTGTATATATGTACCACATTTTCTTTATCCATTTGTCTCTTGATGGACATTTAGGTTGCTTCCATGTTTTGGCTATTGTTAATAGTGCTGCCATGAACATTGGGTGTGTGTGTATGTTTTCAAATTAGAGTTTTCTCCGGATATTTGCCTAGGGGTGGGATTGCTAGATCATATGGTAGGTCTATATTTAGTTTAGTTTTGTTTTTTTTTTTTACATCCTTATTGGAGTATAATTGCTTTACAATGGTGTGTTAGTTTCTGCTTTATAACAAAGTGAATCAGTTATACATATACATATGTTCCCCCATCTCTTCCTTCTTGTGTCTCCCTCCCTACCACCCTCCCTATACCACCCCTCTAGGTGGTCACAAAGCACTGAGCTGATCTCCCTGTGCTATGTGGCTGCTTCCCACTAGCTATCTATTTTATGTTTGGTAGTGTATATATGTCCATACCACTCTCTCACTTTGTCACAGCTTACCCTTCCCCCTCCCCATATCCTCAAGTCCATTGTCTAGTAGGTCAGTGTCTTTATTCCTCTCTTACCCCTAGGTTCTTCATGACATTTTTTTCCCTTAAATTCCATATATATATGTGTTAGCATACGGTATTTATTTTTCTCTTTCTGACTTACTTCGCTCTGTATGACAGACTCTAGGTCCACCCACCTCATTACAAATAGCTCAATTTCATTTCTTTTTATGGCTGAGTAATATTCCGTTGCATATATGCACCACATCTTCTATATCCATTCATCATATGATGGACACTTAAGTTGTTTCCATCTTCTGACTATTGTAAATAGAGCTGCAATGAACATTTTGGTACATGACTCTTTTTGAATTATGGTTTTCTCAGGGTATATGCCCAGTAATGGGATTGCTGGGTCATATAGTAGTTCTATTTGTAGTTTTTTAAGGAACCTCCATACTGTTCTCCATAGTGGCTGTACCAATTCACATACCCACCAGCAGTGCAAGAGTGTTCCCCTTTCTCCACACCCTCTCCAGCATTTATTGTTTCTAGATTTTTTGATGATGGCCAATCTGACTGGTGTGAGATGATATCTCATTGTAGTTTTGATTTGCATTTCTCTAATTATTACTGATGTTGAGCATTCTTTCATGTGTTTGTTGGCAGTCTATATATCTTTGGAGAAATGTCTATTTAGGTCTTCTGCCCATTTTTGGATTGGGCTGTTTATTTTTTTTGTTATTGAGCTGCATGAGCTCCTTGTAAATTTTGGAGATTAATCCTTTGTCAGTTGCTTCATTTGCAAATATTTTCTCCATTCTGAGGGGTGTCTTTTGGTCTTGTTTATGGTTTCCTTTGCTGTGAAAAAGCTTTGAAGTTTCATTAGGTCCCAATTGTTTATTTTTGTTTTTATTTCCATTTCTCTAGGAGGTGGGTCAAAAAGGATCTTGCTGTGATTTATGTCATAAAGTGTTCTGCCTGTTTTCCTCTAAGAATTTGATAGTTTCTGGCCTTACATTTAGGTCTTGAATCCATTTTGAGCTAATTTTTGTGTATGGTGTAGGGAGTGATCTAATCTCATACTTATACATATACCAGTCCAGTTTTCCCAGCACCACTTATTGAAGGGGCTGTCCTTTCTCCACTGTAAATTCCTGCCCCCTTTAACAAAGATAAGGTGACAATATGTGCGTGGGTTTATCTCTGGGCTCTCTATCCTGTTCCATTGATCTATATTTCTGTTTTTGTGCCAGTACCATACTGTCTTGATTACTGTAGCTTTGTAGTATAGTCTGAAGTCAGGGAGCCTGATTCCTCCAGCTCCGTTTTTCGTTCCCAAGATTGCTTTGGCTATTCGGAGTCTTTTGTGTTTCCATGCGCATTGTGAAATTTTTTGTTCTTGTTCTGTGAAAAATGCCGGTGGTAGTTTGACAGGGATTTCATTGAATCTGTAGATTGCATTGGGTAGTAGAGTCATTTTCACAATGTTGATTCTTCCAATCCAAGAACACGGTATATCTCTCCATCTATTTGTATAATCTTTAATTTCTTTCATCAGTGTCTTATAATTTTCTGCATACAGGTCTTTTGTCTCCTTAGGTAGGTTTATTCCTAGATATTTTATTCTTTTTGTTGCAATGGTAAATGGGAGTGTTTTCTTGATTTCACTTTCAGATTTTTCATCATTAGTGTATAGGAATGTCAGAGATTTCTGTGCATTAATTTTGTATCCTGCTACTTTAACAAATTCGTTGATTAGCTCAAGTAGTTTTCTGGTAGCATCTTTAGGATTCTCTATGTATAGTATCATGTCATCTTCAAACAGTTACTGCTTTACTTCTTCTTTTCCGATTTGGATTCCTTTTATTTCCTTTTCTTCTTTGATTGCTGTGGCTAAAACTTCCAAAACTATGTTGAATAAGAGTGATGAGGGCTTCCCTGGTGGTGCAGTGGTTGAGAGTCTGCCTGCCAATGCAGGAGACACAGGTTCGTGCCCCGGTCCGGGAGGACACCGCATGCCATGGAGCGGCTGGGCCTGTGAGACATGGCTGCTGAGCCTGCGTGTCCGGAGCCTGTGCCCCACAACGGGAGAGGCCACAACAGTGAGAGGCCCACGTACCGCAAAAAAAAAAAAAAAAAAAAAAAGAGTGGTGAGAGTGGGCAACCTTGTCTTTTTCCTGATCTTAGTGGAAATGCCTTCAGTTTTTCACCATTGAGGACGATGTTGGCTGTGGGTTTGTCATATATGGCCTTTATTATGTTGAGGAAAGTTCGCTCTATGCCTACTTCCTGGAGGGTTTTTATCATAAATGGGTGTTGAATTTTGTTGAAAGCTTTCTCTGCATCTATTGAGATGATCATATGGTTTTTCTCCAATTTGTTAATATGGTGTATCACGTTGACTGATTTGCATATATTGAAGAATCCTTGCATTCCTGGAATAAACCCCACTTGATCATGGTGTATGATCCTTTTAATGTGCTGTTGGATTCTGTTTGCTAGTATTTTGTTGAGGATTTTTGCATCTCTGTTCATCAGTGATATTGGCCTGTAGTTTTCTTTCTTTGTGACATCCTTGTCTGGTTTTCCTATCAGGGTGATGGTGGCCTTGTAGAATGAGTTTGGAAGTATTCCTCCCTCTGCTATGTCTTGGAAGAGTTTGAGAAGGATAGGTGTTAGCTCTTCTCTAAATGTTTAATAGAATTCGCCTGTGATTCCATCTGGTCCTGGGCTTTTGTTTGTTGGAAGATTTTTAATCACAGTTTCAATTTCAGTGCTTGTGATTGGTCTGTTTATATTTTCTCTTTCTTCCTGATTCAGTCTTGGCAGATTGTGCATTTCTAAGAATTTGTCCATTTCTTCCAGGTTGTCCATTTTATTGGCATATATTTGCTTGTAGTAATCTCTCATGATCCTTTGTATTTCTACCCTGTCAGTTGTTACTTCTCCTTTTTCATTTCTACTTCTATTGATTTGAGTCTTCTCCCTTATTTTCTTGATGAGTCTGGCTAATGGTTTATCAATTTTGTTTATCTTCTCAAAGAACCAGCTTTTAGTTTTATTGATCTTTGCTATGGTTTCCTTCATTTCTTTTTCATTTATTTCTGATCTGATCTTTACGATTTCTTTCCTTCTTCTAACTTAGGGGGTTTTTTGTTCTTCTTTCTCTAATTGCTTTAGGTGCAAGGTTAGGTTGTTTATTCGAGATGTTTCCTGTTTCTTAAGGTAGGATTGTATTGCTATAAACGTCCCTCTTAGAACTGCTTTTGCTGCATTCCATAGGTTTGAGGTCGTCATGTCTCATTTTCATTTGTTTCTAGGTTTTTTTTTGATTTCCTGTTTGATTTCTTCAGTGATCGCTTCGTTTTTAAGTAGTGTATTATTTAGCCTCCATGTGTTTGTATTTTTTACAGATCTTTTCCTGTAATTGATATCAAGTCTCATAGCATTGTGGTCGGAAAAGATACTTGATACAATTTCAATTTTCTTCAATTTACCAAGGCTTGATTTGTGACCCAAGATATGATCTATTCTGGAGAATGTTCCATGAGCACTTGAGAAAAATGTGTATTCTGTTGTTTTTGGATGGAATGTCCTATAAATATCAATTAAGTCCATCTTGTTTAATGTATCATTTAAAGCTTGTGTTTCCTTATTTATTTTCATTTTGGATGATCTGTCCATTGGTGAGAGTGGGGTGTTAAAGTCCCCTACTATGAATGTGTTACTGTCAATTTCCCCTTTTATGGCTGTTAGTAGTTGCCTTATGTATTGAGGTGCTCCTATGTTAGGTGCATAAATATTTACAATTGTTATATCTTCTTCTTGGATCGATCCCTGGATCATTATGTAGTGTCCTTCTTTGTTTCTTCTAATAGTCTTTATTTTAAAGTCTATTTTGTCTGATATGAGAATTGCTACTCCAGCTTTCTTTTGGTTTCCATTTGCATGGAATATCTTTTTCCATCCCCTCACTTTCAGTCTGTATGTGTCTCTAGGTCTGAAATGGGTCTCTTGTAGATAGCATATATATGGGTCTTGTTTTTGTATGCATTCAGCCAGTCTGTGTCTTTTGGTTGGAGCATTTAATCCATTTACATTTAAGGTAATTATCGATATGTATGTTCCTATTCCCATTTTCTTAATTGTTTTGGGTTTGTTATTATAGGTCTTTTCCTTCCCCTGTGTTTCTTGCCTAGAGAAGTTCCCTTAGCATTTGTTGTAAAGCTGGTTTGGTGGTGCTGAACTCTCTCGGCTTTTGCTTGTCTGTAAAGGTTTTAATTTCTCCATCAAATCTGAATGAGATCCTTGCTGGGTAGAGTAATCTTGGTTGTAGGTTTTTCTCTTTCATGACTTTAAAAATGTCCTGCCACTCCCTTCTGGCTTGCAGAGTTTCTGCTGAAAGATCAGCTGTTAACCTTATGGGGATTCCCTTGTGTGTTTTTTGTTGTTTTTCCCTTGCTGCTTTTAATATGTTTTCATTGTATTTAATTTTTGACAGTTTGATTAATATGTGTCTTGGGGTGTTCCTCCTTGGATTTATCCTGTATGGGACTCTCTGTACTTCCTGGAATTGATTAACTATTTCCTTTCCCATATTAGGGAAGGTTTCAACTATAATCTCTTCAAATATTTTCTCAGTCCCTTTCTTTTTCTCTTCTTCTTCTGGAACCCCTATAATTTGAATGTTGCTGCATCTAATGTTGTCCCAGAGGTCTCTGAGACTGTCCTCAGTTCTTTTCATTCTTTTTTCTTTATTCTGCTCTGCAGTAATTATTTCCACTATATTATATTCCAGGTCACACATCCGTTCTTCTGCCTCAGTTATTCTGCTATTGATCCCTTCTAGAGTATTTTAAATTTCATTTATTGTGTTGTTCATTGTTTCATCTTTAGTTTTTCTAAGTCCTTGTTAAATGTTTCTTGCATTTTCTCTATTCTATTTCCAAGATTTTGGATCATCTTTACTATCATTCTGAATTCTTTTTCAGGTAGACTGCCTATTTCCTCTTCCTTTGTTAGGTCTGGTGGGTTTTTATCTTGCTCCTTCATCTGCTGTGTGTTTTTCTGTCTTCTCATTTTGCTTATCTTACTGTGTTTGGGGTCTCCTTTTTGCAGGCTGAAGGTTCGTAATTCCCGTTGTTTTTGGTGTCTGTCCCCAGTGTCTAAAGTTGGTTCAGTGGGTTGTGTAGGCTTCCTGGTGTAGGGGACTAGTGCCTGTGTTCTGGTGGATGAGGCTGGATCTTGTCTTTCTGGTTGGCAGTTCCACGTCTGGTGGTGTGTTTGGGGTGTCTGTGGACTTATTATGATTTTTGGCAGCTTCTCTGCTAATGGGTGGGGTTGTGTTCCTGTCTTGCTAGTTGTTTGGCATAGGGTGTCCAGCACTGTAGCTTGCTGGTCGTTGAGTGAAGATGGGTGCTGGTGTTGACATGGAGATCTCTGGGAGATTTTCACCGTTTGATATTATGTGGGGCTGGGAGGTCTCTTGTGGACCAGTGTCCTGAAGTTGGCTCTCCCACCTCAGAGGCACAGCACTGACTCCTGGCTGCAGCACCAAGAGCCTTTCATCCAAACAGCTCAGAATAAAAGGGAGAAAAAGTAGAAAGAAAGAAAGAAAGAAAGAAGGAAGGAAGGAAAGAAAGAAAGAGGATAAAAGAAAATAAAGTAAGGTAAAATAAAGTTATTAAAATAAAAAAATAATTATTAAGAAAAAAAATTTTTTTAAGTAAAAAAAAAAGCAAAACAAAAAACAGGCAGATAGAACCCTAGAACAAATGGTGAAAGCAAAGCTATACAGACAAAATCTCACGCAGAAGCATACACGTACGCACTCACAAAAAGAGGAAAAGGGGAAAAAATAATAAATCTTGCTCTCAAAGTCCACCTCCTCAATTTGGGATGATTTGTTGTCTATTCAGGTATTCCACAGATGCAGGGTACATCAAGTTTTTTGTGGCGATTTAATCCGCTGTTTCTGAGGCTGCTGGGAGACATTTCCCTTTCTCTTCTTTGTTCGCACAGCTCCTGGAGCTCAGCTTTGGATTTGGCCCTGCCTCTGCCTGTAGGTCACCTGGAGGGCGTTTGTTCTTCGCTCAGACAGGACGGCGTTAAAGGAGCCGCTCATTCAGGGGCTCTGGCTCACTCAGGCCGCAGGGAAGGAGGGGTACAGAGTGCGGGGCGGGCCTGCGGCAGCAGAGGCCTGAGTGACATTGCACCAGCCTGAGGCGCGCCGTGCGTTCTCCCGGGGAAGTTGTCCCTGGATCCCAGGACCCTGGCAGTGGCAGGCTGCACAGGCTCCCCAGAGGGAGGTGTGGAGAGTGACCTGTGCTTGCACACAGGCTTCTTGGTGGCGGCAGCAGCAGCCTTAGCATCTCATGCCCATCTCTGGTGTCCGTGCTGTTAGCCGCGGCTCACGCTGGTCTCTGGAGCTCCCTTAAGCAGAGCTCTTAATCCTGTCTCCACATGCACCAGGAAACAAAGAGGGAAGAAAAAGTTTCTTGCCCTCTTCGGCAGGTCCAGCATTTTTCCCAGACCGAAGCTGGAGCCTCAGCTCCCAGCCCTGCCCGCCCCAGCGGGTGAGCAGACAAGCCTCTCGGGCTGGTGAGTGCTGGTTGGCACCGATCCTCCTTGCAGAAATCTCTCCGCTTTGCCCTCTGCACCCCTGTTGCTGTGCTCTCCTCCGTGGCTCTGAAGGTTTCCCCTCCGCCATCTGAAGTCTCTGCCCGTGAAGGGGCTTCTAGTGTGTGGAAACCTTTCCTCCTTCACGGCTCCCTCCCACTGGTGCAGGTACCATCCCTATTCTTTTGTCTCTGTTTTTTCTTTTTTCTTTTGCCCTACCCAGGTACGTGGGGGAGTTTCTTGCCTTTTGGGAGGTCTGAGGTCTTCTGCCAGCGTTCAGTAGGTGTTCTGTAGGAGTTGTTCCACGTGTAGATGTATTTCTGATGTATCTGTGGGGAGGAAGGTGATCTCCGTGTCTTACTCTTCCGCCATCTTCCCTAGATCTCCTATACTTAGTTTTTTAAGGAACCTCCATACTCTTCTCCATAATTGTTGTACCAACTTACATTCCCACCAACAATGTAGGAGGGTTCCTTTTCTCCACACTTTTGCCAGCATTTATTGTTTGTAGATTTTTTGATGATGGCCATTCTGCCTGGTTTTTGTGAGGTGACACCTCATTATAGTTTTGATTTGCATTTCCCTAATAATTAGTGATGTTGAGCATTTTTTCATGTACTTTCTGGCCATCTGTATGTCTTCTTTGGAGAAATGTCTATTTAAACATTAGATCTGCCCATTTTTTGATTGGATTGTTTGTTTTTTTGATATTGAGCTGCATGAGGTGTTTGTATATTTTGGAGATTAATCCCCTGTTGGTTGCTTTGTTTGCAAATATTTTCTCCCAGTCTGTGTGCTATCTTTTCGTTTTGTTTATGGTTTCCTTTGCTGTGCAAGAGTTTTTACGTTTAATTTGTTTATTTTTGTTTTTATTTTCATAACTCTAGTAGGAGGATCAAAAAAGTTATTGCTGTGATTTATATCAAACAGTGTTCTGCTTATGGTAAGAGTTTTATAGTATTTGGCCTTATATTTAGGTCTTTAATTCATTTTGAGTTTATTTTTGTATGGGGTGAAGGAGTGTTCTCATTTCATTCTTTTACATGTAGCTGTCCACTTTTCCCAGCACCACTTATTGAAGAGACTGTCTTTAATCCATTGTATATTTTTGCCTCTTTGTCTTAGATTAGCTGACCATAGGTGCTTGGGTGTAATCTCTGGACTTTCTATCCTGTTCCATAGATCTATATTTCTCTTTTTGTGCCAGTACCACACTGCTTTGATGACTGTAGCTTTGTAGCATAGTCTGAAGTCAGGAAGCCTGATTCCTCCAGCTCCGTTTTTCTTTCTCAAGATTGCTTTGGCTCTTCAGGGTCTTTTTGTGTTTCCATATGAACTGTGAAATTTTTTGTTCTAGTTCTGTGAAAAAATGCCATTGGTAATTTGATAGGGATTGCATTGAATCTGTAGATTGCTTTGGGTAGTATAGTCATTTTCACAATCTTGATTCTTTCAGTCTAAGAATATGATATATTTCTCCATCTGTTTATGTCATCTTCGATTTCTTTCATCAGCATCTTATAGTTTTCTGAGTATAGGTCTTTTGCCTCCTTAGGTAGGTTTGTTCCTAGGTATTTTATTCTTATTGATGTGATGGTAAATGGGATTGTTTCCTTAATTTCTCCTCCTGAGCTTTTCTTAGTGGAGAGGAATTCAAGAGATTTCTGTGTATTAATTTTGTATCCTGCAACTTTACCAAATTGATTACTTAGCTCTAGCAGTTTTCTGGTAGCATTTTTAGGATTCTCTATGTATAGTATCATGTTATCTGCAAACAGTGACAGTTTTACTTCTTCTTTTCCAATTTGTATTCCTTTTATTTCTTTTTCTTCTCTGATTGCCATGGCTAGGACTTCCAAAACTATTTTGAATAATAGTGGTGAGAGTGGTCTTGTCTTGTTCCTGATCTTAGAGGAAATGCTTTAAGTTTTTCACCATAGAGAATGATGTTATCTGTTGGTTTGTCATATATGGCCTTTATTATGTTGAGGTATGTTCCCTCTACCCACTTTTGGAGAGTTTTTATCATAAATGGTTGTTGAATTTTGTCAAAATATTTTTCTGCATCTATTGAGATTATCATATGGTTTTTATTCTTCAGTTTGTTAATATGGTATATCACGTTGATTGATTTGCTTATATTAAAGAATCCTTGCATCCTTTGGATAAATCCCACTTGATCATGGTGTATGATCCTTTTAATGTGTTGGATTCAGTTTGCTAGTATTTCATTGAGGAGTTTTGCGTCTGTGTTCATCAGTGATTTTGGCCTGTGCTTTTCTTTTTTTTGTGGTGTCTTTGTCTGGTTTTGGTATCAGGATGATCATGGCCTTGTAGAATGAGCTTGGGAGTATTCCTTTCTCTGAAATTTTTTGAAATACTTTCAGAAGGATAGTTGTTAACTCTTCTCTTGATGTTTGTTAGAATTCACATGTGAATCCATCTGATCCTCGACTTTTGTTTCTTGGAAGTTTTTATTTTTATTTATTCATTTATTTTTTTAACATCTTTATTGCAGTATAATTGCTTTACAGTGGTGTGTTAGTTCCTGCTTTATAACAAACTGAATCAGCTATACATATACATGTATCCCCATATCTCCTCCCTCTTACGTCTCCCTCCCACCCTCTCTATCCCACCCCTCTAGGTGGTCACAAAGTAATGACCTGCTCTCCTTGTACTATGTGGCTGCTTCCCACTAGCTATCTATTTTACATTTGGTAGTATGTATATGTCCATGCCACTCTCTCACTTCATCCCAGCTTACCCTTCCCCATCCCAGTGTCCTCAAGTCTATTCTGTATATCTGCGGATTTATTCCTGTCATACCCCTAGGTTCTTCAGAACCTTTTTTTTCTTTAAGATCCCATACATATATGTTAGCATACGGTATTTGTTTTTCTCTTCTTGACTTACTTCACTCTGTATGACAGACTCTAGGTCCATCCACCTCACTACAAATAACTCAATTTCGTTGCTTTTTATGGCTGAGTAATATTCCATTGTGTATATGTGCCACATCTTCTTTATCCATTCATCTGTTGATGGGCACTTAGGTTGCTTCCATATCCTGACTATTGTAAATAGAGCTGCAATGAACATTGTGGAACATTACACTTTTTGAAATATGGTTTTCTCAGGGCATATGCCTAGCAGTGGGATTGCTGGGTCATGTGGTAGTTGTAATTTTATTTTTTTAAGGAACCTCCATACTGTTCTCCATAGTGGCTGACTCAATTTACATTCCTACCAACAGTTCAGGAGGGTTCCCTTTTCTCCAAAGCCTCTCCAGCATTTATTGTTTGTAGATTTTTTTTTTTGCGGTACGTGGGCCTCCCACTGCTGTGACCTCTCCCGTTGTGGAGCACAGGCTCCGGGCACACAGTCTCAGTGGCCATGGCCCACAGGCCCAGCCGCTCTGTGGCACGTGGGATCCTCCCGGACCAGGGCATGAACCTGCGTCCCCTGCATCGGCAGGCGGACTCCCAACCACTGCGCCACCAGGGAAGCCCTGTTTGTAGATTTTTTGATGATGGCCATTCTTACTGGTGTGAGGTGATACCTCATTGTAGTTTTGATTTGCATTTCTCTAATGATTAGTGATGTTGAGCATCGTTTCATGTGTTTGTTGGCAATCTGTATATGTTCTTTGGAGAAATGTTTATTTAGGACTTCTGCCCATTTTTGGATTGGGTTGTTTGTTTTTTTGATATTGAACTGCATGAGTGGCATACAAATTTTGGAGATTAATCATTTGTTAGTTGCTTCATTTGCAAATATTTTCTCCCATTCTGTGGGTTGTCTTTTCATCTTGTTTATGGTTTCCTTGCTGTGCAAAAGCTTTGAAGTTTCATTAGGTCCCATATGTTTATTTTTATTTCCATTTCTCTAGGAGGAGGGTCAAAAAGGATCTTGCTGTGAGTTATGTCATAGAGTGTTCTGCCTATGTTTTCCTCTAAGAGTTTTATTGTGTCTGGCCTTTCACTTAGGTCATTAATCCAGTTTGAGTTTATTTTTGTGTATGGTGTTAGGGAGTGTTCCAATTTCATTCTTTTACATGTAACTATCCTGTTATCCCAGCACTACTTATTGAAGAGGCTGTCTTTTCTCCATTGTATATTCTTGCCTCCTTTATCAAAAATAAGGTGACCATATGTGTGTGGTTTTATATCTGGGCTTTCTTGTCCCATTGATCTATATTTCTGTTTTTGTGCCAGTACCATACTGTCTTGATTACTGTAGCTTTGTAGTATAGTCTGAAGTCTGGGGGGTCTGATTCCTTCAGCTGTGTTTTTCTTTCTCAAGATTGCTTTGGCTATTTGGGGTCATTTGTGTTTCCATATAAATTGTGAAATTTTTTGTTCCAGTTCTGTGAAAATGCCATTGGTAATTTGATAGGCATTGCAGTGAATCTGTAGATTGCTTTGGGTAGTATACTCATTTTCACAATGTTGATTCTTCCAATCCAAGAACATGGTATATCTCTCCATCTGTTGGTATCCTCTTTAATTTATTTCATCAGTGTTTAATAGTTTTCTGCATGCAGGTCTTTTGTCTCCTTAGATAGGTTTATTCCTAGGTATTTTATTCTTTTTGTTGCAATGGTAAATGGGAGTGTTTCCTTAATTTCTCTTTCAGATTTTTCATCATTACCATATAGGAATTCAAGAGATTTCTGTGCCTTAATTTTGTATATTGCTACTTTTCCAAATTCATTGATTAGCTCTAGTAGTTTTCTGGTAGCATCTTTAGGATTCTCTATGTATAGTATCATGTCATCTGCAAACAGTGACAGCTTTACTTCTTCTTTTCCAATTTGGATTCTTTATATTTCTTTTTCTTCTGTGATTGCTCTGGCTAAAACTTCCAAAACTATTTTGAATAATAGTGGTGAGAGTGGACAACCTTGTCTTGTTCCTTATCTTAGAGGAAATGGTTTCATTTTTTCACCATTAAGAATGATGTTGGCTGTGGGTTTGTCATATATGGCCTTTATTATGTTGAGGTAAGTTCCTTCTATTCCTACTTTCTGGAGGGTTTTTATATAAATGGGTGTTGAATTTTGTCGAAAGCTTTTTCTGCGTGTATTGAGATGATCATATGGTTTTTCTTCTTCAATTTGTTAATATGGGGCTTCCCTGGTGGTGCAGTGGTTGAGAGTCTGCCTGCTGATGCAGGGGACACGGGTTTGTGCCCTGGTCTGGGAAGATCCCACATGCCATGGAGCGGCTGGGCCCATGAGCCATGGCCGCTGAGTCTGCACGTCTGGAGTCTGTGCTCAGCAACGGGAGAGGCCACAACAGTGAGAGACCCGCATACCACAAAAAAAAAAACACAACAATTTGTTAATATGGTGTATCACATTGATTGATTTGCCTATATTGAAGAATCCTTGCATTCCTGGAATAAACCCCACTTGATCATAATGTATGATCCTTTTAATGTGCTGTTGGATTCTGTTTGCCAGTATTTTGTTGAGGATTTTTGCATCTATGTTCATCAGTGACATCGGCCTCTAATTTTCTTTCTGTGTGACATATTTTTCTGATTTTGGTATCAGGGTGATGGTGGCCTCGTAGAATGACTTTGGGAGTGTTCTTCACTCTGCTATATTTTGGAAGAGTTTGAGAAGGATAGGTGTTAGCTTGTCTCTAAGTGTTGGATAGAATTCACCTGTGAAGCCATCTGGTCCTGGGCTTTTGTTTGTTGAAGATTTTTAATCACAGTCTCAAGTTCAGTGTTTGTGATTGGTCTGTTTATATTTTCTGTTTCTTCCTGGTTCAGTCTCTGAAGGTTGTGCTTTTCTAAGAATTTATCCATTTCTTCCAGGTTGTCTATTTTATTGGCATACAGTTGCTTGTAGTAATCTCTCATGATCCTTTGTATTTCTGCAGTGTCAGTTGTTACTTCTCCTTTTTCATTTCTAATTCTATTGATTTGCGTCTTCTCCCTTTTTTTCTTGATGAGTCTGGCTAATGGTTTGTCAGTTTTGTTTATCTTCTCAAAGAACCAGCTTTTAGTTTTATTGATCTTTGCTATGGATTCCTTCATTTCTTTTTCATTTATTTCTGATCTGATCTTTATGATTTCTGTCCTTCTGCTAACTTTGGGGTTTATTTGTTCTTCTTTCTCTAATTGCTTTAGGTGTAAGGTTAGGTTGTTTATTTGAGATGTTTCTTCTTTCTTGAGGTAGGATTGTATTGCTATAAACTTTCCTCTTAGAACTGCTTTTGCTGCATCCCATACGTTTTGGATCATCTTGTGTTCATTGTCACTTTCTTCTAGGTATTTTGTGTTTTCCTCTTTGGTTTCTTCAATGATCTCTTCGTTATTAAGTAGTGTATTGTTTAGCCTCCATGTGTTTCTATTTTTTACAGTTTTTTTCCTGTAATAGATAACTAGTCTCGTTGCGTTGTGGTCAGAAAAGATACTTGATACAATTTCAATTTTCTTAAATTTACCAAGGCCTGATTTTTGACCCAGGTATGATCCTTCCTTGAGAATGTTCCTTTAGCACTTGAGAAGAAAGTGTATTCTGTTTTTTTTTGGATGGAATGTCCTATAAATATCAACTAAGTCCATCTTTTTTAGTGTATCATTTAAAGCTTGTGTTTCCTTTTCTATTTTCATTTTGGATGATCTTTCATTGGTGAAAGTGGGGTGTTAATGTTCCCCGCTATGATTGTGTTAATGTCAATTTCCCCACTTATGGCTATTAGTATTTGCCTTATGTATAGAGGTGCTCCTGTGTTGGGTGTATAAATATCTACAGTTGTTATATCTTCTATTTGGATTGATCCCTTCATCATTATGTAGTCTCCATCTTTGTCTCTTGTAATAGTCTTTATTTTAAAGTCTACTTTGTCTGATATAAGAATTGGTACTCCAGCTTATTTCTATTTGCTGGAATATCTTTTTCCATCCCCTCAGTTTCAGTCTGTATGTGTCCCTAGGTCTGAAGTGGGTCTCTTTTAGATGCAGATATACAGGTCTTGTTTTTGTATCCATTCAGCCAGTCTATGTCTTTTGGTGGGAGCATTTAATCCATTTACATTTAAGGTAGTTATCGATATGTATGTTTCTATTACCATTTTCTTAATTGTTTGGGGTTTGTTATTGTAGGTCTTTTCCTTCTCTTGTGTTTCCTGCCTAGCGATGTTCCTTCAGCATTTCTTGTAAAGCTGGTTTTGTGGTGCTGAATTCTCTTAGCTTTTGCTTGTCTGTAACAGTTTTAATTTATCCATTGAACCTGAATGAAATCCTTGCTGGGTAGAGTAATCTTGGTTTTAGGTTCTTCCCTTTCATCACTTTAAATATGTGCTGCTACTCCCTTCTGACTTGCAGAGTTCCTGCTGAAAGATCTGCTGTTAACCTTATGGGGATTCCCTTGTGTGTTATTTGTTGTTTTTCCCTTGTTGCTTTTAATATTTTTTCTTTGTATTTAATTTTTGGTAACTTGAATAATATGTGTCTTGACATGTTTCTCCTTGGATTTATCCTGTGTCAGACTCTCTGTTCTTCCTGGACTTGATTGACTATTTCCTTTCCCATATTAGGGAAGTTTTCAACTATAATCTCTTCAAACATTTTCTCAGTCCCTTTCTTTTTCTCTTCTTCTTCTGGGACCCCTATAATTCGATTGTTGGTGCATTTAATGTTGTTCCAGAGGTCTCTGAGATTGTCCTCAGTTCTTTTCATTCTTTTTCTTTTTTCTGCTCTGCGATAGTTATTTCCACTGTTTTGTTTTCCAGGTCGCTTATCCATTCCTCTCTCTCAGTTATTCTGCTATTGATTTCTTCTACAGAATTTGAAATTTCATTTATTGTGTTGTTTATCATTGTTTGTTTGGTCTTTAGTTCTTCTAGGTCCTTGTTAAACATTTCTTGTATTTTCTCCATTCTATTTCCACGATTTTGGATCATCTTTACTATCATTACTCTGAATTCTTTTTCAGGTAGACTGCATATCTCCTCTTCATTGTTTGTCTGGTGGGTTTTTGCATTGTTCCTTCATCTGCTGTGTGTTTCTCTGTCTTCTCATTTTGCTTAACTTGCTGTGTTTGGGGGCTCCTTTTCCCAGGCTGCAGGTTCTTAGTTCCTGTTGTTTTTGGTGTCTCCTCCCAGTGGCTAAGGTGTTTTCAGTGGACTGTGTAGGCTCCCTGGTGGAGGGGACTGGTGCCTCTGTTTTGGTAGATGAGGCTGGATCTTGTCTTTCTGGTGGGCAGAACTGTGTCCGGTGGTATATTTTGGGGTGTCTGTGACCTTATTATGATTTTAGGCTGCCTCTCTGCTAATGGGTGGCATTGTGTTCCTGTCTTGCTAATTGTTTGGCATAGGGTGTCCAGCACTGTAGCTTGCTGGTTGTTGAGTGGAGCTGGGTCTTAGCATTGAAATGGAGATCTCTGGGAAAGCTTTCGCCATTTGATATTATGTGGAGCCAGGAGGTGTCTTGTGGACCAATGTCTTGAACTTGGCTCTCCCACCTCAGAGCACAGGCCTGACACCCAGCTGGTTCACCAAGACCCTGTCAGCCACACGGCTCAGAAGAAAAGGGAGTAGGAAAGAAAGAAGGATAGAAGGAAAGAAAGAAAGAAAGGAATGAAAGACGGAAGGAAGGAAGCATGGAAGGAAGGAAGAAAGAAAGAAAGAAAGAGAAGAAAGTTATTAAAATAAAAAAATAATTATTAAAAATTAAAAAATTAAAAAGTAATAAAAGAGAAAGAAAGTGGAGAGCAACTAAGCCAAAAAAAAAAATCCACCAATGATAACAAGTGCTAAAAAGTATACTACAGGGCTTCCCTGGTGGCGCAGTGGTTGAGAGTCCGTCTGCCGATGCAGGGGACGCGGGTTCGTGCCCCGGTCCGGGAAGATCCCACATGCTGTGGAGCGGCTGGGCCCGTGAGCCATGGCCGCTGAGGCTGTGCGTCCGGAGCCTGTGCTCCGCAATGGGAGAGGCCACAACAGTGAGAGGCCCGCGTACCGGAAAAAAAAAAAAAAAAATAATGTATACTACAAACAAAAGAAAATGGACAGAACCCTAGGACAAACGGTAAAAGTAAAGATATACAGACAAACTCTCACAAAGAAGCATACACATACACACTCAAAAAAAGAGAAAAAGAAAGAAACATACATATCTATATATTAAAAAAAAAAGCAACCAAATCAATAAACAAATCTACCAATGATAATAAACTCTAAATACTAAACTAAGATAAACATAAAACCAGAAACAAGTTAGATGCAGAAAGAAAACCCCAAGTTTATAGTTGCTCCCAAAGTCCACCATCTCAATTTTCGGATGACTTGTTGTCTATTCAGGTATTTCAGAGATGCAGGGTACATCAAGTCAATTCTGGAGATTTCATCCGCTGCTCCTGAGGCTGCTGGGAGAAATTTCCCTTTCTCTTCTTTGTTCACACAGCTCCTGGGGTTCACCTTTGGATTTAGACCAGCCTCTGCATGTAGGTAGCCTGAGAGTGTCTGTTCTTCGCTCAAACAGGACGGGGTTAAAGTAGCAGCTGATTAGGTGGCTCTGGCTCACTCAGGCCGTGGGGAGGGAGGGGTACGGAATGCGGGGCGATCCTGCGGTGGCAGAGGCCAGCATGATGTTACAATAGCCTGAGGCACACCATGTGTTCTTCCAGGGAAGTTGTCCCTGGATCACGGGACTCTGGCAGTGGCAGGCTGTACAGGATCCTGAGAGGGGAGGTGTGGATAGTGACCTGTGGTTGCACACAGGCTTCTTGGTGGCTGCAGCAGCAGCCTTAGCATTTCATGCCCATCTCTGGTGTCCGCGTTGATAGCTGTGGCTCACACCCGTTTCTAGAGCTTGTTTAGGTGGCGCTCTGAATTCCCTCTCCTTGCGCACCCTGAAACAATGGTCTCTTGCCTCTTAGGCAGGTCCAGGCTTTTTCCCGGACTCCCTTCCTGCTAGCTGTGGCACACTAGCCCCCTTCAGGCTGTTTTCATGCAGCCAACCCCAGTCTTCTCCCTGGGATCTGACCTCCGAAGCCCGAGCCTCAACTCCCAGCCCTGCCCCACCTCAGAGGGTGAGAAGACAAGCCTCTTAGGCTAGTGAGTGCTTGTCGGCAGTGATCCTCTGTGTGGGAATCTCTCTGCTTTGCCCTCTGCACCCCTGTTGCTGTGCTCTCCTCCATTGCTCTGAAGCTTCCCTCCCGCCCGCCTACCATCTCCACCAGTGAAGGGGCTTCTTAGTGTGTGGAAACTTTTCCTCCTCCACAGCTCCCTCCCCAAGGTGCAGGTCCTGTCCCTATTCTTTTGTTCCTGTTTTCTCTTTTGCCTTCCCCAGGTACGTGGGGAGTTTCTTGCCTTTTGGGAGGTCTGAGATCTTATGCCAGCGTTCAGTAGGTGTTCTGTAGGAGTTGTTCCACATGTAGATGTATTTCTGATGTATTTGTGGGGAGGAAGGTGATCTCCACGTATTACTCCTCTGCCATCTTGAAGGTCTCTCTCCTGTTGGAATTTTTAAAATCACAGTTTCGAATGGTTGGTCTGTTCATATTTTCTCTTTCTTCCTGGTTCATTCTTGGAAGGTTGTACCTTTCTAAGAATTTGTCCATTTCTTCTAGGTTGTCCATTTTATTGGCGTATAGTTGCTTGCAGTAATCTCTTATGATCCTCTGTATTTCTGTGGTGTCAGTTCTAACTTCTTTTTCTTTTCTAATTTTACAGGTTTGAGCTGTCTCCCTCTTTTTCCTGATCAGTCTGACTAAAGGTTCATCAACTTTGTTTATCTTTTCAAAGAACCAGCTTTCAGTTTCATGGATTTTTTTCTATTGTTTTCTTCATCTCTGTTTATTTCTGCTTTGAACTTTTTGATTTCTTTCCTTCTACTACCTCTGGGTTTTGTTTGTTCTTCTTTCTCTAGTTGCTTTAGGTGTAAGGTTAGGTTGTTTATTTGAGATTTTTCTTGTTTCCTGAGGTAAGACTGTATCGCTATAAACTTCCGTCTTAGAACTGCTTTTGCTGCATCCCATAGGTTTTGGATCATTGTGCTTTCATTTTCATTTGTTTCTAGGCATTTTTAAATTTCCTCTTTGATTTATTCAGTGATCCATTCATTGTTTAGTAACATATTGTTTAGCTTCCAGGTGTTTGTGTTTTTTTCCTTGTAATTTATTTCTAATCTCATAGTGTTGTCGTTGGAAAAGATGCTTGATATGATTTCAGGTTTTTTTTTAATTTACCAAGGCTTGATCTGTGGCCCAAGATGTGATCTATCCTGGAGAATGTTCTGTATGCAGTTGAGAAGAAAGTGTATTCTGCTGCTTTTGGATGGAATGTTCTATAAGTGTCAATTAAGTCCATCTGTTCTAATGTGTCATTTAAGGCCTGTATTTCCTGCTTTATTTTCTGTCTCAGTGATCTGTCCATTGGTGTATTTCATGGCTTTGTAGGTGGTCTATATTAAGCTTTTATTACTTTAGCAACTCTTATATGAGGCATAAATTTCTTAAGGAGGAATTAAGTGAAAGATCTTCATCATTTATTTTGTGTGTGTATGTGTGTCTAGCTGATATAATTTCTTGTGACAGAAACCTTAGAGTTTAGAATAGGCAGAACTTTTCCAGGGTATTTGGATTTTCCTCTTTCTTTTCTCCTTTATAGACAACTGAACATCTCCACTGAAATTGAAAGTGAGTGAAATGCTGAGCCTCCTGTGGTCTTTGCCTGCTGATGACCACAAGGCCCATTTCTTTCTTTTTTTTTTTTTTTTGCGGTATGCGGGCCTCTCACTGTTGTGGCCTCTCCCACTTTGTGGGGCACAGGCTCCAGACGCACAGGCTCAGCGGCCATGGCTCACGGGCCCAGCCGCTCCACAGCATGTGGGATCTTCCCGGACCGGGGCACGAACCCGTGTCCCCTGCATCGGCAGGCGGACTCTCAACCACTGCGCCACCAGGGAAGCCCCTCACAAGGCCCATTTCTTTAGGTACATGGGTGCACCACAGAAAACAAAAGACAGGCAAAAGGAAGGTTGGCTTCAATCTGATGCCTGAGTTTTACTGTGCTGACAATGCCTTCCTAGTGTTTGCCTCCTCGTGGTGAGTGCCTTTCATCTGGGAAGATGCCAGCAGACCTATTTATTATATGAATATGGTGGATGCTATTCTTTGTGTATTCCCATGTTACTCTTCAGAAGAGATGCTTTTAGTACGTGGGACTCATAAACACTGTGTCAGGATCTAGGGTGGCTTCGAAAGTGAAGACTTTCGGAGAATTAGTGAGGCTTCTCTCTTTAAGAAGACTTCTGCTTATGTGTGCACCAGCAGTTCTCAGATTGCCTGCTCTCTGATGGCTGTTGATAAGCATTTCCTTCAAGACAGGTTGGTACCTTTATAATCAGGTGGTGAAAAGAAGCATGGTGTCAGAAGTTTGACCTGCTCGTGCATGTGTGAAGGTGGAATTTCCTGAGCTTTTCTGTAGTCTGGCTCAGCTGTCTAAGGATGTGTCTGGTTGCCTCAGAAAGAAGGTACAGCCCTGACCCTGAAGGACTGCTGGGCTGGGTGGGGGCCGTGTTGGTGCAGGTATAATAGAGGGGATTTGAACAGTTAGACTGGGCCACTTGGAGCCCCCTTCAATCCTGAGCTTCTTCTGCCCTACAGTTCCAGAAGTTTTCATTTGAGAGAATAAGGCAATGGCTCCCAAACCCCAATGCTCTCTATTCATTTATTACCCATCCTCTCTTTTTCCTTCTTTTAAAATGAAATAATTTCATTATAATTTTTGAAAACAAGACATCCAGTCCCCATGGGCAGAGATGAGGACATAGCCTGAGGTCAGATGATACAATGCTCTAGCTCCTTAGTTAGCATGCACAGGGACATGGGAGTTAGAAGGTAAATTAAATTGGAATATTTAAAAGCAGTTGGGAAAAGCTTCTTTAATTTTTCTTACCCGTGGGCATCTATTTTCTGGATATATTTGGGCTAAATCTATCAACCTTGGAGTTCCCTATTGATATGAAAGGTGGGGTTTGTGAGGAGGTGGAAGAAGGAAAGAACACATCAGCTGAGAAGGGCGTTTGCCTAAAGCGGACAAAGGACAAAGGTCTCCTTGAAGTGGGAACTTATTTCTACATTTTGTAAACTATTCTCCTTATTTTTACCAACTTCAAAATCAAAGTGGTCTCTTTCACTCTCGCCTTTGGACAGCTTTCCTTCTAAACACAAGCAGTTTATTAGAAACCTGAGTACCAAGCACTCTGGAGCCAAAGGATTGTTTCCAGGGTTGGATTCTGATGTCAGCATCAGGGTCTTGGGCCATCAAACATTTCTCTGAATTCAGGGCATCTGAATGCCGGGGATCGTGAGGCTGAATCCTGGTCTTTGTTGAGACACAGGAGCAGCCTCTTGGTGTCATGTTGGTGTCACCGTTAGACACGGTGCCAGGAAAGAGGCAGAGCAAATCACAGATGACATCTGAGGAATGAGAAAATTGGTTGATTTATTTCCTTTCCTTCCTGTTACTACAGCATGGGGGACAACTTGGGACATTTTGTTGTTCTCCAAGAGGAGATATTTGAACAGATGCCTGCCTACAGAGAGGCTGGTGAGGGTCTTACCATCCTGACTGGAGGAATAGGATTGTGTACACAGAGGAGGGCTGCACCTTTGACACCAACTTTTAGCAGCTGAGAGAAGTGTAGAATGGGGCAGAGAAATTTGCTTTGCTGTCTATATAATGTTGCTCCTATTCCCGAGGGCTTGTGTCTTGGCCACAGCAGGCTTCTTGAAAAACAGAGTGACACCAGAATCTTTAGGAAGGTCTCGGGCACGTCCCTGATGTAGCCACGTGGAGCCCAAAGGTTGCAGTGTTGAGGGCGTGGCTCCTGGGTTCTTGTTTGTGAGAACCACTCATAGCACCTTGTGGCAGGAAAGGTCTCTGCTGGACCAGTTAGCTGTCCCGAGTGGATCACAGAGTCCTGCCCTCGAGAAACTTACATCGTGGGACTTAGTCATAGCTGACATGGACCGAGCTTCAGACCTTGTAACTAGCACTTTCATGGATTATGTCATTTAATCTGCACAACAATTTTATGACATTGTAAAATTATTTCCCCTTTGTAGAGGTGAGGAGGTTGAAGCTTTCAGAAATTAAGGAGCTTGCCTGGGGCCACACCGGTAAGAGGAGATAAGGCTGGAGTTGAATTCAGACAGTCTGGCTCCGGTGCTCATTTGTAGATTAGTATTTTTTAATATAGATGTTAATATCAACCTGTGTAGTGTTGCATAGCTGTTCTTGATTTTTCACAAGTGGCAAGATGTGGTAAAACCAGCTGTTCCTATACAAAGTATTCTATGACAAAGCCAATGATACTTTCTTCCCTTGATTCTTATCCAGGGTGTCTGAATCTCAGGAATAACAGGAACAGACGGCAAATCAAATGGTATTTTTAAGTCATGGAGGCTAAAGAAGGAGAATTTTAAGAAGGGAGTAGACAACAATGTTAAATGCTATGGAGACAGAAAGTAAAATGGGAACTTAAGAGATCCTATCAGATTTGCGATTAGATTTTGTGAGCTGAAACAATCTATTGTCTCCTGGTATACCACAAAGGGTCTCTCCCCCCACTCAATTTTAATGAAATACATAATGCACATATGGTACTAAATTCAAAATATATAAAAGGTAGACAATGAAAAGCTCTAGGTCTCCCTCACATACCTGTACCCCAGGCACCCTTTCCAGGAAGCAAACACTTATCAATTTCTTGTGTATCCTTCCTGAGCTACTCTATAGACATATAATAAGTGTACATACTTTCTTTTCTCTTTTTTTACACATAGAATATTATACTATATGCAGTGTTCTGCATCTTTTTTAAAATAACTTAACAATATATCTGTATTCTTGTAGACTATCCCATAATAGTACAGCAAGAGTTTCTTTATTACTTTTTGCAGCTGCACTGGGTTCCACGGTATGGATGTGTTCTCATTTATTTAATGAAGATATGTTTTCAGCTTGCCCTGAAAAAGCACCAACAACTAGGAGAGATACTGGAAAGGACTTTCTCTTTCAAGGACAGAAAGGCAACTATCTGAAGGAAGTAGATCGAGCTGAGGACCATTCACGTGCTAAGGGTTGCCTGTACCAGGTCTAATTGAACCCAACAAGAACTAGCTTATTGCTCAAGGGTTTTCTTACAACCTACCACCCTGCACTATGATTTAGAAACTTCATTTCTGAAAATGGTGTAACTCCTTATACACTGGCTAGAAGAAGTCAAGATACTGTCTCCAATCTTTTGGGAAATGAGGGAAGTTATAATTGTGTCTTTTTGACTTTGTAACTCTAGCATCCCCAGAGTATTTTGCACATGAGAGGCTTTTAATAAATGTTTGTTTACTTGAATGAATGAATGAGGGCACAGGGCCACATTGGATTTCTGAAACAGAGTCAGTGAATGAGGGTTTGTGGCTAGAATTTTCATTCATCTATCATCTAACCTCCCATCAAACATTTACTGTAAGTACCAGCCTCTGCTAGTCAGTCCTGGTTATAAAGCAAACATATGCATTTGACCCTCCATATCCTCTGGTTCTGCATCTGTGAATTCAACCAGCTGTGGATCAAAAATATTTTTTTAAAAAATTCCAGAAAGTTCTAAAAAGCAAAACTTGAATTTGCTGCACACTGGCAACTATTTACATAGCGCTTACATGGTATAAGGTATTATAAGTAATCTAGAGATGATTTAAAGTATAGAGGAGTATGTGCTTAGGTTATATGCAGATACTATACCATTTTATATAAGGGACTTAAGGATTCATGGATTTTGGTATCTATGGGGGTCCTGGAACCCATCCCCATGGATACCAAGGGACAACTGTACTTAGACAAGTCATCAGGCTGAAATAACTTGGTAGAAGTATCTCTAACCTCTGTGTCCTCTAATTTCTAATATCCTAATTTTCCTAATATCCTCTAATTCTCATTTCAAAAGAAAAGGCTCTAGACTCAGATCTGAGCAGTACAAATTCCACCACTTACTAACTGAGCGACCTTGTATACTGGCTGAATTCTGAACTTATATTTCCTCATCTGCAAAGCAGGAATAGTATTACCTATTTTCTTAGGGGTTTTATGAGGATTAAATGAGCTAATATTTAAAACACCTAAGAAAGTCCTTGTCTGATAACAGAAGTTTAAAGCTGTTAATTTCCTCTTCTTTGGTCTTCTGCCTCTCATAAGGTATGACCCATGCAATTGACCACTGCTGATTTTTAGTATGTTAACTTATCAATAAATTGGAATACAGGTTTATAAATCAGTTTTCTGTAAGTTTGGTTGTAATCTTAGAATATTAATTATGGTAGGGCACTTGAGGATTGTCTAATCCAAGTCGTTTTTTGTTTTTTAAGTAGAGGATACATGATCAGAAATTTGTTTGTGTGTAAACTGCATAATATAAAAAATTACTCACAGAATTAACAATTAAAAACATTTTAGCAGCACAAACAGAAAATAGTCCATAAACAGTTTAATCAATTTTATTCTCACAAAGGTTCATCGTTTTAGGCCTAGTGTAAGTAACTGGTCAAATATGAAAATCAATGAGAAAAAAAAAAAAAGAAAATCAACGAGAATTCTTATATTTAACAGACTAGGGAGTTCTTGATTTATGGCTTGTATTCTGCAGACACATCTCAATTCTGAATCTACATCCACGTTTCTGTTGATAGTAGGTGTCAGCATTGGCTTTAGCAGTTCTGTGAAAGAGAATGTGTTTTCCCAGAATCAGTTAGACTGATATAATTTCCGGAATTTGGCAACTATTTCATGACTTTTTTGTTTGTGTTTCGTTTTGTTTTGCAAATGGCAGAAAGTCCTCTCAAACTGTCTTAAGCCAAAAAGTGAATTTATTGACTCAGGTAATTGGCATAAAAGAGCTTCAGGTATGTCTTAAGGCTGTCACTGTAAGTTTTTGGTTATAGAAAACACTTTTGTTTAAAAAGTTGACTTTCGGTTTATTAAACCCCAAACTGAAAAAGCCCAGGTCTTCTTAAGCTTTAAGTTCAATTTATAAATATGATTATTCTACAAATATATCTAGCAAATTTTTAATCGAGACATTGAATTTTTTATTTCTATTAAGTTCAATTGGGGTCTTTTAAAAAAATATCCTCTACATCGCTACTTGAAAATGTTTAAACTTTCTTCTACCTTCTTGAATATATGGAATGTAGTATAATAATTGTTTTAATGTCTTTGTCTATTAATTCTGTCAGCCCTGGCATTTCTGGGTAGGTTTCTATTGAGAATTTTTCTCTTCACTGTGTGCTTTATTGTCCTATAATCTTATCTGATAAGTTTTGATTGGATTTTAGATACTAATTATTTTTTATTGAAGTATAGTTGATTTACAGTGTTGTGTTAGTTTCTGGTGTACAGCAAAGTGATTCAGTTATACATATATATATATATTTTTTCATATTCTTTTCCATTATGGTTTATTACAGGATATTGAATATAGTTCCCCATGCTATACAATAGGACCTTGTTGTTTATCTATTCTATATGCAGTAGCTTGCATCTGCTAGTCCCAAACGCCCAATCCAACCTTTCCCCACTCCCCTCCCTCTTGGCAACTGCAAGTCTGTTCTTCTATGTCTGTGAGTCTGTTTTGTAGATAAGCTCATTTGTGTCATATTTTAGATTCCACATATAAGTGATATCATATGATATTTGTCTTTCTCTGTCTTACTTTGCTTGGTATGATAATCTCTAGGTTCATCCATGTTGCTGCAAATGGCATTATTTCTTCTTTTTTATGGCTGAGTAGTAAGCCATTGTATATATGCACCACATCTTCCTTATCCTTTCATCTGTTGATGGACATTTAGGCTGTTTCCATGTCTTGGCTATTGTAATAGTGCTGCTATGAATATTGGGGTGCATGTATCTTTTCAAGTTAGAGTGTTCTTCAGATATATACCCAGGAGTGGGATTGCTGGATCATATGGCAACTCTATTTTTAGTTTTTTGAGGAACCTCCATACTGTTCTCCATAGTGTCTGCACCAATTTACATTCTCACCAACAGTGTAGGAGGGTTCCCTTTTCTCCTCACCCTCTCCAGCATTTATTATTTTTAGACTCTTTAATAATGGCCATTCTGACAGGTGTTAGGTGATACCTCACTGTAGTTTTGATTTTCATGAATAATTAGTGATGTTGAGCATCTTTTCATATTCCTGTTGGCCATCTGTATGTCTTCTTTGGAGAAATGTCTATTTAGGTCATCTGCCCATTTTTTGATTGGGTTGTTTGTTTTTTGTTGTTGAGTTGTATGAGGTGTTGGTATATTTTGGAAATTAACTCCTTATTGGTCACATCATTTGCAAATATTTTCTCCCAGTCCGTAGGTTCTTTTCATTTTTTTATGCTTTCCTTTGCTGTGCAAAAGCTTATAAGTTTGATTAGGTCCCATTTGTTTATTTTTGCTTTTATTTCTATTGCTTTGGTAGACTGACCTAAGAAAACATTAGTATGATTTATTAGATGCTGTAACTTTTATCTTGTTGGTGGCTTAGATATGTTTGTATTTCTCTATTCTTGAGCTTTTTTGCACAAGGTTAAGTTACTTAGAAACAATCCTTTTGAATCTTGCTTTTAAGGTTTGTTAGATGGGACCACAATAGCATTTAGTCAGGCTAATTTTCCCCACTACTGAGGCAAAACCCTTTTGAGTACTTTGCCAATCCCTGCACGATTTATGAGGTAATTGGTTGATGGGAACAGATACTATTTCTGACCCCACATGAGCAAAGACAATTGTTCCTGCTCCCTGTATAACTCTTTTAGGTAGTTCTTTCCCTACCTTGGGTAGTTTCTTCACACACAGGTACTGATCAGTATTCATCTGACCCTCTGAAGACCTCTAGAACTCTCTACCTGTGTAGCTTTCTTCTTTCCATTATTCTACCCTATGACCTCAAGCTGCCTCAACCTTCCCAGATGTCCAACTCTGTCTCCTCTGGACCAGCTCTGCCTGTGCTGCACCCTGAAAAAAGTCTCTCCAGGAAGTAAGCTGGTGCAATTGTAGGGCTCATCTTGTTTGTTTTCTTCTCTTAGGGATCCCTGTCCTGTGCTTCCTGACATCCATTGTCTGAAAAATCACTGTTTCTTATGTTTTGTCTGGTTTACATTTCTTTGGCTTTCAAAGGATGTTGCAATCATCCGTTGCATTTTACTGTGTCTGCCTCTGGCTCCAACACTCAGATTTGAACCCAGCGGGTTCAAATGATGTCATTAGGACATCTCTGGGCTCTGCATTGGTTTCATTCTCATGCATCTTGTGGCAATATCGACAACCTCATATTTAAGGCCCTCCAGTTTAAGTCCAGCAGAAAAGAGAGTGGCCCTGCTTTGTCTCAGCAGGAATCTAATTGCCTCTCCTTGGCTGGATTTGTTTACTTATCTATCCCTTAACCATTTACTTGTCAGGAATGGTGTCAGCTCCACCTGAGTCACATGGTGAAAGAAGAGGAAGAAAAGATTGGGGTGACAAAAATCAGGGAAAAGGATACTGGCAGAAAAGTCAACATGTTATTACAGCCACTTAGCCATGGTCCTTCAGGAGAGTCCTGGAGTTGATGTAGCTGTCTCTGGATTCTTAGGATACTGTGTCATCTTCATACATAGAGCTTTCTTTTAGCAAAATCTGCTGTTCCTCTTGAAACTGAGCCACATTGATGGGGTTGATGATTGATAATTTAGAATCATCCTGAGGTTTCCATGATAAAAGCAGCTACAAACATTTAAAGCCTGGTACACACTCATCAACATCCAGAAACTTCTTTGGATATAAACTTTTTAAAACTTTTTAAAATTGAAGTATAGTTGATGTATAATATTATATGTTACACGTGTACAGTATAGTGATTCACAATTTCTAAAGGTTATACTCCATTATAGTTATTATAAAATAGCTTATTTTATGCATAATAGTTTAATAGTTTGTACCTCTTAATCCCCTACCCCTATATTGCCCCTCTCCCCTTCACACTCCCCACTGGTAACCACTGGTTTGTTCTCTATATCTGTGAGTCTGTTACTTTTTTGTTATATTCACTAATTTGTTGTATTTTTAGATTCCACATATAAGTGATATCATACTGTATTGTCTTGCTCAGTCTGACTTATTTCACTTAGCATAATAACCTTCAAGTCCATCCCTGTTGCTGCAAATGGCAAAATTCCATCCTTTTTTATGGCTGAGTAATATTCCATTGTATATATGTACCACATCTTCTTTGTCCATTCGCCTGTTGATAGACACTTGGGTTGCTTCCTTGTCTTGGCTATTGTAAATAACGCTGGATATAAACTTTTGAGATTTATGATTCTGTTGAACCCAGGGCAATTCAACAAAGCGAAGTTGAATAGTCCGTAGTTCTCTCTGCTAAGTCTATGTCTATTTTGATGTGGTCACTATAACAAATTAGAAATTCAGTTTCCAGTTTTCTTTAGTCACGTGTCACCTCAGTACAGTCTCATCAGCCCCTGGAGTCAGGCTGCTCTGTGCTTTGCAATATTAAAAAATCGTGAAAAAATTTCTCCAAATGTCTATGGTGCGATGATCTGGGTCTATTTAAGTAAGTTTAAAAGTCTTCACACAACTTCTATTCACCTTCTTTTGAATAGTACCTAAAAATTGTGAATTTTAAGAGCATGAGTTGAAAATTCAGAGTTTAGATCACACTGCAATGGGGTCTGTCTTACAGTTTGTCTCAGCACAAAGTACCCAATGGTGAGGAAACTGAAGCTTCCGTTTCAGGGCAAACTTCCGTCTTGACTTGAATTTCCTCTCAGTCCTTTATAATTTTGCCTTTCCCTTTCATTGTAGAGCCCCATCTGACCTTTCCCATGTTTATGCCAAACTACTCAAATTCTTTCAGACAGGCGGCTGAGCCTGCCAGTTCCTGTGTGTGAGCTCATCGGTAAGGTGTTTGTTTTGTTGAACATCCTGAGCTGGCTGGTTCAGGTGAGCTGCATTGCCTGGAGGGCCCCATGTTAGATGCCCCTGCTCTGTACCACTCATTATGCACAGGAGGAAAAAGAGGGGTAAAGTGACTGATTCAGGTTGATCGGTGAGGAGTGGCTTGGCAAGGCTCCAAGCTTCCTGCTTCCTCAGCCAGGAGATTTTCAGCAGTGGGACTTGGAGCAGAGACATGTGCATGCTGTCTTTGGCTCCACCATGTACCAGCCATGACTTTGAGCAGGGTATTTAACCCTCTGAGTTTTGTTTCCATCTATAAAATTGGAGCTGTACCACCTACTTGACAGTGCTGTTGTGAGGATTAATTGATGCATGCAACTTTTGTAAATCACCTGGCAGAGCAGTTCCCTTTCCTATTGATCTTTGCCTCTCACCTGAGCTTTCTCGGGGCAGGAATCAATTCCTCTGAAGAGAATAACCCTTGTGGAGACAGATGAAACTGGTCTCTGAATCAGTCAAGCTCTGGCCTTGCTGGTTCAGACTTGCTGGGCTCCCTAGCCCAAGATACCAGCAACTGTGACCCTGGCAATATTGTGGATGACCATGCTAGGTAATGCACACCAGGACAGATGGGACTAAGCTTGGATAGTTTGAGAAAGGCCAAAGTTTCCCCAGAGATTTCTTTAAAAGGCCCAAAACCTTTATAGTCCCACAAAAAGGTTTCTGTATCAGAATATTTTATATGAATTTAAGGCAAGCTTGAAAGAAATTATTTTACATTCATTGACAAGACTATTTTCCTAACTCATTTTTTTCTTCAATTTTAAAAATTGAAGTAGAGTTGATTTACAGTGTTGTGGTAATCTCTGCTGTACAGCAAAGTGACTCAGTTATAGACATACTTATATATTTTTATATTCTTTTCCATTATGGTTTATCACAGGATATTGAATATAGTTCCCTGTGCTATACATTAGGACCTTGCTGTTTACCCATTCTAAATGTAATAGCTTGCATCTACCAACCCCAAACTCCCAGTCCATCCCTCTCCCTCCCCCACTCCCCCTTGGCAACCACAATTCTGTTCTCTATGTCTGTGAGTCTGTTTCTGTTTTGTAGATACGTTCATTGTGCCAGTTTAGATTCCACATATAAGTGATATCGTATGGTATTTGTCTTTCTCTTTCTGACTTACGTCACTTAGTATGATAATCCCTAGCTACATCCATGTTGCTGCAAATGGCATTATTTCATTCCTTTTTAATGGCCATTGTGTATATGTACCACATCTTCTTTATCCATTCATCAGTTGATGGACTTTAGGTTGTTTCCATGTTTTGGCTATTGTGACTAGTGCTACTATGAACACAGGGGTGCATGTATCTTTTTGCTTTTTTGGTTTTTTTTAATATACTGTTTTATATTTGCTTCAAACAGTAGATTATGTTTTTTTGTTGTTGTTTAGTTTTTTAATCTTTATGGGAGTATAATTGCTTTACAATGTTGTGTTAGTTTCTGCCACACAACAAAATGAATCAGCTATATGTATACGTATATCCCCATATCCCCTCTCTTGAGCCTCCCTCCCACCCTCCCTATCCCACCCCTCTAGGTGGTCACAAAGCATCGAGCTGATCTCCCTGTGCTATGCAACAGCTTCCCACTAGCCATCCATATTATATTTGACATATTATATATGTCAATGCTACTCTCTCACTTTGTCCCAGCTTCCCCTTCCCCATGTCCTCAAGCCCCTTCTCTACGTCTGTTTTTATTCCTGCCCTGCCACCAGGTTCATCAGTACCATTTTTTTAGATTCCATATATGTGTGTTAGCATACAGTATTTGTTTTTTTCTTTCTTACTTCACTCTGTATGACAGACTCTAGGTCCATCCACCTCACTACAAGTAACTCAATTTCATTCCTTTTTATGGATGAGTAATATTCCATTGTATATATGTGCCACTTTTTTTTTTTTTTTTTTTTGTGGTATGCAGGCCTCTCACTGTTGTGGCCTCTCCCGTTGCGGAGCACAGGCTCCAGACGCGCAGGCTCAGTGGCCATGGCTCATGGGCCCAGCTACTCCGCGGCACGTGGGATCCTTCCAGACTGGGGCACGAACCCGTGTCCCCTGCATCGGCAGGCGGACTCTCAACCGCTGCGCCACCAGGGAAGCCCCACTTCTTCTTTATCCATTCATCTGTCAATGGACATCTAGGTTGCTTCCATGTCCTGGCTATTGTAAATAGTGCTGCAATGAACATTGTGGTACATGTATCTTTTTGAATTATGTTTTTCTCAGGGTATATGCCCAGTAGTAGGATTGCTGGGTCATATGGTAGTTGTATTTTTAGATTTTTAAGGAACCTTCATACTGTTCTCCATAGTGGCTGTATCAATTTACATTCCCACCAACAGTGCAAGAGGGTTCCCTCTTCTCCACACCCTCTCCAGCATTTATTGTTTGTAGATGTTTTGATGATGGCCATTCTGACCAGTGTGAGGGATCCCTCATTGTACTTTTGATTTGCATTTCTCTAATGATTAGTGATGCTGAGCATCTTTTCATGTGTTTGTTGGCAATCTTTATGTCTTCTTTGGAGAACTGTCTATTTAGGTCTTCCACCCATTTTTGGATTGGGTTGTTTTTTTTCTTGATATTGAGCTGCATGAGCTGCTTGTATATTTTGGAGATTGATTCTTTGTCAGTTGCTTCATTTGCAAATATTTTCTCCCATTCTGAGGGTTGTCTTTTCATCTTGTTTATGGTTTCCTTTGCAAAAGCTTTGACGTTTCATTAGGTCCCATTCATTTATTTTTTATTTCCATTACTCTAGGAGGTGGGTCAAAAAAGATCTTGCTGTGATTTGTCATATAGTGTTGTGCCTCTGTTTTCCTCTAAGAGTTTTATGGTGTCTGTCTGGCCTTACATTTAGGTCTTTAATCCATTTTGAGTTTATTTTTGTGTATGTTGTTAGGAAGTGTTCTAATTTCATTCTTTTGCATGTAGCTTAGAGTTTTTTCCAGGTATATTCCTAGGAGTGGGATTGCTGGATCATATGGTAATTGTATTCAATATTTTTAGTTTTCTGAGGAACCTCCATAATGTTTTCCATAATGGTTGTACCAACTTACATTCCCACCAACAGTGTAGGAGGGTTTCCTTTTCTCCACACCCTCTCCAGCATTCAATTGTAGACTTTTTAATGATGGCCATTCTGACCCTTATTTTAAAATGCAAAGGTAACAAGAAAAGAGCATTCTGCACATTTATTTAGATTCTGACTTCTCCATTTCTAAGGAGACAGGGACATTGCTTTTTCTCCTCTGTAGCTTATCACCTTGATTAGCCTTATTGTCTTTGCATAATGGTCTCTCCTGAAGCCCTGAGTGCCAGCCACTTTGACAGATGTAGTGCTATGGACTGAATGTGTCTCCCACAAATTCAAATGCTGAAGTCTTAATCACTGATGTAATGGAATTTATCTTTATTTTGTATTGGAGTACAGTTGATTTACAATGTTGTGTTAGTTTCAGGTGTACTGCAAAGTGATTCTGTTATACATATCTATTCTTTTTCAAATTCTTTTCCCATTTAGGTTGTTACAGACTATTGAGCAGAGTTCCCTGTGCTATATAGTCCTTGTTTGTTGTCTATTTTAAATGTAGTACTGTGTATATGTCAATCCCAAACTCCCAATTTATCCCTCCCCCACCACCTTTCCCCTTTGGTAACCATAAGTTTGTTTTCTAAGTCTGAGTCTGTTTCTGTTTTGTAAATAAGTTCATTTGTATAATTTTTTTTTTTTTAGCTTTCCCATATAAGCGATATCATATGATATTTGTCTTTCTCTGATTTACTTCACCTATTATGATAATCTCCAGGTCTATTCATGTTGCTGTGAATGGCAGTATGGCATTATTTCATTATTTTTAATGGCTGAATAATATTCCATTGTATGTATGTACCACATCTTCCTTATCCATTCCTCTGTTGATGGACATTTAGGTTGCACTTAGGGACATTTATGTTCCCTTTCCTCCACACCCACTCCAGCATTTATTGTTTGTAGACTTTTTGATGATGGCCATTCTGACTGGTGTGAGGTGATGTCTCATTGTAGTTTTGATTTGCATTTCTTTAATAATCAGCAATGTTGAGCATCTTCTCACGTGCCTGTTGGCCACCTGTATGTTTTCTTTGGAGAAATGTCTATTCAGGTCTCTGTCCACTTTCTGATTGGGTTGTTTGTTTTTGTGATATTGAGATGCATGAGCTGTCTGTAAATTTTGGAAATGAATCTCTTCTCGGTAACAATGTTTGCAAATATTTTCTCCCATTCTGTGGGTTGTCTTTTCATTTTTTTTATGGTTTCCTTTGTGTGCAAAAAAGCTTTTGAGTTTAATTAGGTCCCATTTGTTTATTTTTGTCTTTATCTCCATTGCTCAAGGAGACAGATGAAAAAAGATATTGTGCCATTTATGTCAAAAATTGTTCTGCCTATGTTTTCCTCTAAGAGCTTTATAGTATTAGGTCTTACATTTAGGTCTTTAATCCATTTTGAGTTTGTTTTTGTGTATGGTGTTAAAGAATGTTCTAATTTCATTCTTTTACATGTAGCTGTCCAGTTTTCCCAGCACCATTTATTGAAGAGACTGTCTTTTCCCCAATGTAATGGTATTTGGAGGTAGGGTCTTTGGGAGGTAACTGGGTTTGGATGAGGTCATGGGGTGGAGTCCCCACAATGGGATTAGTGCCTTTAAAAGGGGATGGAGGGACCAGAGCTTGCTCTGTACTCTCCACCATGTGAGGACACATGGCTGTCTGCAAATCAGGAAGAAGGTTCTCACCAGACAGTGGATCTGCTGGTACCTTGATCTTAGAATTCCCAGCATCCAGAATTGTGAGAAGTACTTTGTTGTATAAGCCACCCAGCCTATGGTAATTTGTTATAGCAGTCCAAACATGCTTTAAATTTCATCCCAGGAATAAGTCACATTAGCCAACCACTACCCACCTAGAATTATTTTTCTTGACCTGTGCTTTGGTACGATAGCATTGACTCATGGTAGGTGGGGGTGTGGAAAGAAGCGGTTCTGTTAATTAATTTGTTGTTTTATCTATTATCAGGATGTTGTCTGTAACACTACAGATTTCTCTTGATGAGGCTCATTAGGAGGAAAAGCTCCCTGGCCTTTATAATAGGAACAGTTCTTTCCTCTGGAGCGATTGGTTTGGTTTTATATGACTGCCTTGAGATATATGACTGATCAACATTCCTTTTTAGTGCTGTGTGCCAGGCAGATAGGAAGGTTAGAATCAAATTTAACACTTACTTTTACATATTATTTAGAACTTTACAGGATAAATGTTTTGTATTTGTCTGTTCCAGATGTTGTTAATATTTGACTTCTGACATTATATAAAGGAGGGATTTTATGTGATAAAATGTACGTAGCTGTGCCAGACAGAGAAGAGACATTAAAGTGGCTATAAAATCTAGAGGCAACATGGGAAACAAACCATGGGAAGGTAGTTTTACAATTAAAATGCATACAATTTAGGAGATGTAGGAGATTCATGAACCAATGAAATAACACTTGTATATTACATTCTTAAACTTTTACTAGCTTCAATCATAATATATTGGTTATTATATTAATATTTTAACATTATATTCAGACAGAGCTTTCCTTCCTTCCATAGCACTTTCTTTCTCATTTGTCAAACATAACAGGAGAGATAATGTACAATGTTAAAATTTATTTCTGAAATGCTTTATTGTTTTAATCAGTACACATTATATTAAGTATAGAATTTCCTTAAAAATTAACAAATAACTCTAAGTTTCACTGTTAGGACATTGATATGAAGAATGGAAACATCTGGCTCTTTTGACTTTTTACATTTATCCAAGTTCTAAATAGATTCTCATGTTAAGGTTCTTCTGTGTTATTTTTGTCCAAGTTGTGACAGCTAAAACAAAACATAAAATCATAAATATTACTGTTTTTAATCACAAAAGAAACTTGGGCTTGAATTATATTTGTAAACACCTTAAATGCACACTTTTATCATGGTAAAATCCAGGCTTTCTATTTCATGCACTGCATTTCTAGAATAATACATTTTCATTCAATATTCACCACTAACTCAAATGTTTAAGATTCGTAGATATTTAAAAACTGTCATGGCAAAAAGATGTGTAAACATTATATAGGAGTGAGTAAATTCAAGTAATAGAAAACAAAAATCTGAGAATAAAAAATTAATATTAATTCACTATGAAAATGTAAAGAAAAACAACATCATGTGTGACTTTACTGCTGACAGTTCATTTTTCTATATTATTTCTAAAAGAACTTAGAAATATATTTAATATATTTCTAAAGATCATTAAAAGGAAGGGAAAAGGCTTTCAATTCTGGAAGGCTGGGTAAACTATTGCACCAAGTCTATGACAGAGAGATAGAAATTATAAACTTTAAACAAATACAAAAACCAACTACCTGTAGGCAATGGGGAGCAACTGAAAGCAGGTGGCTTCTGGAACAGAATCAACACTTGGAAGGAGGGAATAGCCCGGACTGAGTTCTCTGGTTCTGTGGCTCTTAGCCTGAAGGCAGGCCACACTTGGTGCTATACTGGCAGCTAAAACTGACAGAAAACCTGCAGTCTTTCTGGACTGAAAAACCAGAGGAAAGAGTTTGGGGGCAACAGACTGTACAGACTAACAAACAGGTGAGATTTGAACTGCTGCCCAAGAGACAGAGTTTGAACTTTGGGTCTGACCAACACTCTTCAGAGAAATAGAATTCAGTTTCCAAAATACAACATTCAAAATGTAAAGGATACAATCTAAAATTAGTAAATATATGAAGAAACAGGAAAATGGAGCCATTCTCTAGGGGGAAAGACAATGGAAACCAACAGTGAGATGATCCATGTGTAGTAATTAATAGACCAGGGGTTTTTTTGGCCATGCCGCATGGCATATGGGATCCTACTTCCCTGACCAGGGAATTGAACCTGTGCCCCTTGCATTGGAAGTGCAGTGTCTTAACCACTGGACCCCAAGGGTGGGCCCATAGTAGGCCACGTTTTAAAAGCAGCTAGGATAATATCTTCAATGAAATAATGAAAAATAGGCTCACAATGAATGAAAAAGGAAATCTCAACATAAAAATATAAACTACATTTTAAAAAAATCCAAGTGAAAATTAACTGGTAAATACATCAAACAGCAGAATGGAGATAGCAGAAGAAAGACTTATTGAATCTGAAGACAGAGCAACTTACAGACGTTAAAGAACAGAATCCTCAGGGATTTGTGGGACACTATAAACAGTTAAACATAAATGTAAATGGAGTCCCAAAAGGAGAGACAAAAGTGGGCATAAAAATTCTTGAAGAACTAACAGCTGAAAATTCCCTAAATTTGGTGAAGGTATAAATTTATAGACTCAGGAAGCTCAGTGATCCCCAAGCAAGGTACACAGAGGTCATGCATAGATACATTATAATTAAATTGCTGAAAACCAAAGATAATGATAAAATCTTGAAAGCACCAGAGAGAGATTACGCATTACATATAAATTTACACTGATCTGACCCTGAGAAAACTCTTCAAAAAGAGTCACGTACCAAAATGTTCACTGCAGCTCTATTTACAATAGCCAGGACATGGAAGCAACCTAAGTGTCCATCAACAGATGAATGGATAAAGAAGATGTGGCACATATATACAATGGAATATTACTCAGCCATAAAAAGAAACAAAATTGAGTTATTTGTAGTGAGGTGGATGGACCTAGAGACTGTCATACAGAGTGAAGTAAGTCAGAAAGAGAAAAACAAATACTGTATGCTAACACGTATATATGGAATCTAAAAAAAAAGGTCATGAAGAACTAGGGGCAAGATTGGAATAAAGACACGGACCTACTAGAGAATGGACTTGAGGATATGGGGAGGGGGAAGGGTAAGCTGTGACAAAGTGAGAGAGTGGCATGGACATATATACACTACCAAACGTAAAATAGATAGCTAGTGGGAAGCAGCCTCATAGCACAGGGAGATCAGCTAGGTGCTTTGTGACCACCTAGAGGGGTGGGAGGGAGGGACACGCAAGAGGGAAGAGATACTGGGATATAGGTATATTATAACTGATTCACTTTGTTATAAAGCAATTATACTCCAATAAAGATGTTAAAAAAAAATTTACACTGATCTGAATGGCTGCTGACTTCCTATAAGAAACAATGAAAGACAGAAGACAGCGGACTGACATCTTTAAAGTGCTGAAAAACTGTCTACCAGAACTTTGTATCCAGAAAAAGTATTTATATATATGTATATATGTACAGATGTGTGTGTGTGTGTGTATATATATATATATATAATTATTTAAGAATAAAGGTGAAATAAAGACATTTTCATCGAATAAAAAATTAAAGAGAACTCACTGCTAGCATACCAGAGCTACAGTGAATGCTAAAAGTTTTTCAGTCAACAGATGGAAATTAAAATCTATAAGTAGGGGGACTTCCCTGGTGGCACAGTGGTTAAGAATCTGCCTGCCAATATAGGGGACACAGGTTCAAGCCCTGGTCCAGGAACATCCTACATGCTGCGGAGCAACTAAGCCCGTGCACCACAACTACTGAGCCTGTGCACTACATCCTGCCGTGCCAGAACTACTGAAGCCCACGCACCTAGAACCCGTGTTCTGCAACAAGAGAAGCCACTGCAATGAGAATTTCCGTGCATCGCAACAATGAGTAGACCCCACTCGCAGCAACGAGAGAAAGCCCACATGCAGCAATGCAGACCCAATGCAGCCAAAAAAAAAAAAAAAAAGAGAAGCTATAAGTAGGGATGAAGAGCACTGGAATTTATATCCATATAAATGCAAAGATTTATGTCTTTGTTATAAACATGACTGAAGCACAAATGGTAACACTGTCCACTGTCTTGGGAGGTTAATGATGTATGTAGATGTAAAATATGACAATCACAGCATAAATGTTGAGGGTATGTATGGTTGCAAGGTTTCTACATTTAACGCAAGTGGCATAACAGAGCAACCCTAAATTTGTAATGCAGAGATATAGCTAAAAAAAAAATCTGTGGATGAATTAAAGTGGAATTCTAAAAAGTGTTCAAATAATACAAAGAAAGGTAGGAAAGAGGAAACAGTAAAGTGCTAGACCTAAATCTAATCATATTAATAATTACATTAGATGTTAATAGACCAGTAGACTCCAATTAAAAGAGACTGTATAATGGTTTAAAAAAAAACAACACAAGATCCACTTATATTCTACCTACAAGATATATGCTTTAAATATAAATGCATAGACAAGTTGAAAGTAAACAGACGGAAAAGTTATAAGATGCAAACTAAGTGTAAGAATGCCAGGGTGGTTATATTAATGTCAGATAAAGCAGACCTCAAGACAAAGAGCATTACCAGATATGTAGAGGAATACTGCATATAAAAGAATCCATTCATCAGGAATATACAATAATAAGTCTGTATGTACCTAATAACAGAACTTAAAAACACAAAAAGCAGAAATTGACAGAACTAAAGGAAGAGACAATTCCACAATCACAGTCAGAGATTTTAATACCAATCTTTCAATACCTGATAGAACTACACCAAAAAAAATAAAAATAAAAATAAAGACATAGAGGATCTAAGTAATGCTATCAACTACCTTGACCAAATTAATGTTTATAGAACCCTTCCTTCAACTTCTGCATAATGCATGTTCTTTTTTAGGTGCATATGGAGTGCTTAACAAGATAGACCATATGTTGGGCCAGAAAAGGAATTTAAATAAATTCTGCAATAATGAACTTATGTATAGAATGTTCTATGACAAAAAGGGAATTAAATTAGAAATCAGTAAGAGTAAGATATCTAGAAACCCACAAATACTTGAAACAACAATAGATCTCTATACATGGGCTAAAGAATAAACTACCAGGTAAATTAAAAATATTTCCAACAATGGTAATAAAAACATAACATCAACATTTGTAGAATGTGGCTAAAGCAGTGTCTGGCAAGAGTTTAAATTTTATGATTTTCAATGTTTATTTTAGAAAAGAAAAGCTAAAGTTAATGACTTAATGATTATCCAATATCAGAAGCTAGTAAAAGAAGAACAATGTAAACCCAAAGTAATCAACACAAAGGAAATAATAAAAAGTAGAAAGCAAGGAACAGAAAACAAATAGAGTATAAAATAGATAAGTAATAAGAACCTCCAGTGTAAAAAAAATAAAATTCAAAAAAAATAAAATAAAATTCAAGGGTTAAAAAGAAAACAAATAGAGAAAATTAGCATTAACATCATCTGCTTCATTAAAAGAATTAATACTGAGAATCTTCTAGTTAATCTAACGAAGAAAAATTCCATTTACATGATGTTCTAAAATAGACAAGACTAATCTATGGTGGAAAAACATCAAAACAGTGTTTTGGGAGCAGGCTTTGACTAGGAGCAAGGATTGACTGGCAAAGGCCATAAAGGAACTCTGTGGTGTAATGGTTCTGTATCTTGATAGGGGTTTGGGTTATACTCAGGTGAACGAAACATCTGACAAAGTTAGGAATGTACACTTAAGATACGTGTATTTCACTATTGTAAATTTTATCTCCAAAGGTAAAACAACAACAACAACAAACTAAACAAATAATGAAATCTAGTTAATGATATTGGCAATGAAGTATTAAGGGGGAAGTGTACTGATAGCTACAGTTTACTTTGAAATTAATACAGGTGGAGCAAGGAATAGAATGAAGAATGGAAAGATGGACAGGTATCTTATAAAGCAAGTACAATAAAATGTTAATGGGGAGTATGCACGTGTTCAGTGCAAATTCTCTTCAGTTTTTCTGTATGTCTGAAATTCTCACAATACCACTGGGCCACCTCATTAAGGTTAAAAATACAAGAACCATATAATGTGGGTAAGAAACTTGTGCTAGAAAAAGATGCTAGGAAGAGCTGCTAAAAACGAGCACAGGCTACAGTTATGATTTTTATGGCAGCCAAGGTAAGGGTGAATGGATATTATTGGTCAGCCTATTGAGCCTCTCAGGTAGTTTAAGCTTTAAAAAGTTGAAGTTAATGTAATTACTGAGAACAGTCATGGAAACAATAGTAAAAGAATGTAAAGACTCTGTACACCTCAGCTACTGCTGTCATTAACTTTCAAGGTGAATGTAATTCTGCTGTATCAACTGAGCACATACAACCCCTTAATAAGGTTACTTAATTTCTCAGCTCGGCAAAGTCAGAAATGTGGACAGTATGTCAAGGAAATGCTGAAATGAATTTAGCCTAAGTGAGTAACACTACTCCAATTAAGAATTTTCTGAATTAAATTTACCTTTTCATAGATTTGGGATAATGGAAATAATGTTACTTATAAGAGTTTCCTTTATAGTTGTCCATGGTACAACCTTACATTCTTTTAGCTCTATGGCTTTTAGTTTCAGCTGGTTCAGATGAACATGATTATCTTGCTCTCTTCTGAAAAATATCAACAGCAACTTAGGGTATGTTAACAGAAACAAACTAAAAAGTACACTTTACCTGTTTTATGAACTGTGTAGCATTAAAAAGTTCACTGCAGCCATATAAGATGTGCTTGCCTTGTTTCCCCTGTAAAAAAATCAGATACAGAACTCAGATACAAGTAACAAGTAATATTTTCAATATTCCCAAGAAGAGGGGTTAAACCTAATAAGACTTTTGGTTATTCTTAAAAGTTTTAATTTTTTGGGGGGGAGTATTGGATTTTAGTGTACACATGTCTATCCTAAAATTACATGGAATAAAGGAGTGAGATGGGCATAGTTTTTTTTTTCTTCAAAATATAGGTGGTAGGTACCCTTCTAGTGCCATTTACACTGAAAATAGAAGGAATGTGATTACTGACACATTTCAAGGGAGCCACAATTATTTATAAAATCTTAGGCCAACATTCTTCCAATGTAAGATCTGTAACTACTTGAAGAAAACATTCTTCAAGTTTTGTTAACGCTGAAAGTAGGATATGGTGTGAGTAGCATGGACTGTCATTTCAGACTCATTTGTGATAATACAGTATTTATGTCTTAATATACCCTATTCCATTCTGTAACTCTATGAATTTCATTCTGAATTTTGACAGAATGTTGGAACCCAATTACAAGCAGTCAAACTTTTTGACTGGAGAATTTTGGTAAGTTCTTAATGCTGAAATTCTTACATGTATTGTGAACTTGAATGTAAATTCGTTAAGTTTTTTTTGTAAAGTAAAAAGTTTATTCCATAACAAAGCAAATATGATTAATTAATCAGGAACAAAAAGAATGACAGCTTTGTAATACAAGATAAGGACATTTCTCTGTGATGTATGAGCCGAATAACATCACTGGCTGAATAAATGTTCTAGCTGACCTTCTCTGAGAACAAGTAAAACGAGAGTCACACCTCACTCTCCTTTTCTTCAAAATGAGATGGTATGTGCAGCCATAAAATAGGGTCATATAATTGGGATTCTTGAGGCTATACTCACAAAAGGGTAGAGGTCACAGTACATAGGGAAACATTAGAGGGGTCCAAAACTTCTAGGCACAGCTCCCAGGACCCCATCTCAGTAATATGACACATTTCATTTTCAGCTGTGAACCACCAAGATACAGTGGAGATACCCTGGTCTCAGTGGAGCCCCAGTCTTGTCCAAGGAAGGGTTTTTTATACCTCTCTGATCACATAGCCAGAATCAGGCTGCGTGAATAGGCTTAACAGCAGAAACAAGAAAACATGACAGAAACCAGGTGCAAATCAATCTTTACATTTTCCATTAAAGAATGTTGACAAGCTAGTGCAAGTTGCCCCCTAGTCTAGCTTGGACCCTAGCACAGGCCTATTTTAAACACTAGTTAATACATTTCATTCAGGGTTGGCCTAACATTAGCACAGGGTATATTAACTAGTTGAGATTAATCTTGTGCTTATATAAGTACATTCCCTCTCCACCCTTGACAAGCTTGCTTAATTCTAATTATTTGTCATCATTTTTCATCTTTTATAGCATTTATAGAATATAAAAACAAAGATAAACACAAAAATTATAATCTTTTGATCATCCAGTAAGGTAGGTATAGCCTTAATTTTTAACACCTCAGTTTAGTAATATTTCAGTGTAAGTTTATTCTTAATTATGCACAAATTTGATATTTCTTCCTTCCATTAAAAATTGAACTAATGTACTAATACCTTGATTCAATGTAACAATTAATTATTAACTAAATCTAGTTAATTCTCTAGCCAATCACCTTCCATCAAAAGAACAACTTGTGGTGGCTTTAAGTAAAATTCCCAATACATTTGGTCATTGATATCAGTATTATCAAATGTCTTGTTAAAAATCAATCCATTTAATTTTTATCAAATACATCAGTGTTATACCAAATAGCAGTTACATTGTAAGTTAGACTAACATCATTACTAAATAAATCACCTAGAATCATAGTATTTTCTTTGCCTTCCCAACAAAAATGGCACTTGCCCGTTGTTTTGTGAACTGGTATAAATCAAGTGCCATGTTAGATACATTCTCAATTACAAGTCTCTTGTAGGCATAAGCCGTAAGTTTTGTTTCATACTACAAGGTTGCACTAACATGGGTTTCCGATGTCATGAGGGAGGCTGTCATAGACCTACTAGCTCAGTTTCCCCTGAATGGGGCTGAATGATAGGAAGAAGATGAAGATGAAGATGACTCAGAACAAAGGAAACAGTAAGACCAAACAGGATTAAAAAACAAAGAATTCTCAGGATAATTAAACTACATGGCTTAGCAGCTACTAAACATTAATGGCTGTATGAAAAACCCATAGGTAACAGCAAACTTAATGGTGAAAGATTGGATGCTTTGTCCCTAAGATCAGGAAGAAGATAAAGAGGTCTGCTCCAGACTCTTAAATATTGTACTGGAGGGTCTAGCCAGGGTAGTTAGGCAAGGAAAACATTCCAGATAGGTTAAGGAAGAAGTTAAACTAATTCTATTCAGAGATAACATGATCTTGTATATAGAAAATCCTAAAAATCCAAAAAAAAAACCAAACCATCAGAACTAATAAATGAGTTCAATAGGGTTGCCGGACACAAGATCAATATATAACAATCAGATTTCTATATAGTTGCAAAAATGAAATGAAAACAATTCCATCCATAATAGCATAAAAAAATACATAGGAATAAACCTCAAAGAAATACAAAGCTTAAACTCTGAAAATAACAACAAACTGCAAAGGAACCAAAAAATGTTGAAAGAAAAAGATCTAAATAAACGGAAAAACATTCCACGTCGTGGATTAGAAGACTTAATAGTGTTAAGTTTTGGGGAGTATTTTCATCTTATCTACAGATTCAACGCAATCCCTATCAGAATCCAACTGCCATTAACAGCTGATCCTCAAATTCATACGGAATTGCAAGGAACCCAGAAAATCCAAAACAATCTTGAAAAAGGATAAAGTAGGAAGACTCATATATCCTGATTTCAAAACTCACTACAGTGTAGTACTGGCTCAAGGACAGACCTATGGATCAATGGGATAGAGTTGAGAGTCCAGAAATAAACCCACACATGTATGGTCAACTGATTTTCAACAAGCCTGCCAAGACTGTTACCAAACCACAAGTCCATGAGCCTGACGCACAGTGAGGCCAAACAATACCAAAACGTCGAAGTTTGGAACAGAGAAAGGTTTATTGCAGGGCCATGCAAGGAGATGCGTGGCTCATGCCTTTAAAACCCCAAACTCCCTGAAAGCTCCAGCGACCCTTTTATAGGAGAAGTGAGGGAGGGCTTGGTTGTTGCAAACTTCTTGGTGTCAGATCCTTTGTTCTTGAGGTCAGGTCATGGTTAGGTAACCATGTTCCTGTAAATCTCCACCAAACAAATGTTATTCTCTGTTCTGACAAGAAAGGGCAAGGTCCCAAGGCACAACTTTCACCTTCCAAGGTCCAGGTCCTGGCTAAGAGGAGGCAGATCTCAGTTGGTGGCTCCCTCAGGGCCAGGTCCCCAGACCCTGCCCAGCTGTCATCACTGAGGGAGCCAGGCACCCAGGACTCAACTGGCCCTCAGGCTCCTCAGGCCGCCCATATGGCGGGGGCCAGGTCCCGCAGACTGTGTCCCATGCAGACTGCCACCGCCATCAGGTCATGGAGGTAGGGATGGGGGAGAGGTTCACCGCCGCCTCAAGGCCTGTGCCTGGCCAGTGGGCGGCCTTGGCAAGGGCTCTAGAGCCCTGCAGGACACAGCCCCCAGCCTGTTCCCTGGGGCCCTCCAGCTCATCCACTGGCCTGAGGCTAGGTGAGCTGGAGGGCCCCAGGGAGGAGGCCAGGATCCGCCTCTTACCTCGCTCCGCCTGACCACCACTCTGCCGACCAATGACTGAGCGGGACCTCCTAACCCCGGCTCTAGTTAGTGGTCTCTCAGTAACTGTTGCCTGGTAATGGGTTGCCCAGTAACAGCACCCAGCAAAGGCTTCGTGCTAAGGGCTGCATACTGCCTCCCTCTATTACAAGACCACTCAGCGGGGAAAAATAGTCTTTTCAATAAATGGTGCTAGGACAACCTGGATAGCCATATGTAAAAGAATGAACTGGACTTTTTTCTATATACAAAAATTAACTCAAACTGGATCAAAGATCTAAATGTAAGAGCAAAAACTATAAAACCTATAGAAGAAAACACAGGAGTAAATTTTCATGACCTTGGCTTTGGCAAAGAATTCTTACATATGACACCAAAAGCACACACAACAAAAGAAAAAAATGAAGGTTTGTACTTTAAAGGACACCAGGTAAAAGGTGAAAAGATCAAAGAATGGGAGAAAATATTTGCAATCATATATCAAGATAAGGGACTTGTATCTAGATTATATAAAGAACTCTTACAAGTCAGTAGTAAAAAGGCAAAATAACCCAATTAAAAAATGGGCAAAGGATCTCAATAAACATTTCTCCAAAGAAGATATATAAATGGCCAATAAGCACATGAAAAGATGCTTGACATCATTTAAATCATCATGGAAATGCAATCAAAACCACAATGAGACACCACTTCACACCTACTAGTACAGCCGAAATCAAAAAGTCGGATAAGTCCTGGCAGTGATGTGGAGAAATCAGAACCCTCATACACTGCTGGTGGGAATGTAAAATGGTGCATTTTACATTATTTTTGGAAACAATCTGGCAGTTCCTCACATGGTTAAACACAGTTATTATGACCCAGCAATTCCAAATACATGTTTACATAGAATTACACTGGCCTATTACCTATGGTTCCAGGTGGACAGCAATAGGTTTTACCCAGAATAGACACTCATTTTGGATTTGGACTTACACACCTGGTGACTAAAGCAAATACTTTTAACACCTTTAACATCACAGCAGAAACTGTTTCAATTTGGACTTCCTTTATATACATCACTTGACAAAGAAACCCATTTTGCTGCAGGTGCAGTTCAACAGCATGCTAAGAAGCATACACAATAGACCGACATCATATACCTTACCAAACACAAAGTAGTGGACTGACTGAAAACTGAAACTGACATTTGAAACATCTGCTTTCTAAATTAAGCACATCTCTTTCTAATAAGAGACAGAAAGAGTGGCTTGCATGACAGAATGTGTGTTAAAACATAACAGGCATTTAATTAAAGGGGGAATCAACAGCGAAGAGGTTGTTGAGATACTGTAGGAGAAACAGGGGAGGGAGGAAGTGGGGTAGTAACACAGAAACCACTAAAAATTTCTCCTGCATTTCTAAAAATGTTTCTTTTTCTCTGCCTGATCCTGTAGTACAGGGACATGAATCACATTTATAAGGTCTGAAGAAAGGATTAACTGCAAACAAGACATCAAGACAATACCTCTAAATCTGTCTGAGGAATGATGGAATGGGATGTTTCTTCTTTTCATCTGTGTAAACTGGGATTAATAGTTTCTGCATCTGTACTAACCAGTGGATAACACAGTCCTATAAACTTGCACTTATCCAACCTGCCTCCTATGACTGGGAATGAAGAAAGGGGAAAGTACTGGCCAATCTCATACTGTTGCCAGCTCTATGGATCAGGCGTCTTGCTCAATCTGATCGTCTTCTAAACCAAGGGCCAAATTCTGGGTAAGAATTAATGACACATGGACGATGGAGAAGTCTTGATTCTTAGGAATGTAACCAATAAGTAAATAATACCAAAAAAAGAAAAAAAAAGCTAATATTATCTTGGTACCTTGCAAGAGGCTGAGAGCAAGAGAATAATACTCTTACCTATATTTATAGATGCCCATAACACCTGCAGAAATAGCCTCCTTTATTTGAAGCTGAAGGTCCAAGATGGGTTCTTGGAGGTTTATGAAGGATTTAATCTGGGCTTATTCACGTGCTATGTTTTGATGATGCCAATAACATCTAGGGGATAAACACCTAGAATAATTCTAATGCTTCCTTTTGTTTTACGTATTCTCATTTTACAGGTTTTATATATTTCAGAGGACCCCTTTTGGGAGGCAAAATTAGGATATTGTTGCTGCTCAAAGGCATACAAAAGAATCTGTTCAACAAAAGAGCCAAAGACCATTGTGTAAATATGAACCTGAGTGATGATCTGTTAAGAAAGGTGCCTGGATACAGGGACATAAAATACCCGTTACATGTCTGATGAGTCATAGTATCATGTGCCCTACTGCCTATACACCATGTTTTAGTGGGTGGAGGGTAATAATCAAGGTAAAAAAAATATTTTGTAACCTGAAACCAAGTAAAGAATAACTTGGTGGGCTTACATATCTACCACTAATAACCCTGATGTTGTTCTGATGGAGGTGATTGATCAGAGAAAGAACTAGACTTAGTTAATAAACAATTAATTGTTACATTGATTCAACTTCACAAAATTAAAATTTCTGTGGTGGAGAGAGGTAAGAGTTGTGAGGCCTATACATGATTAAAAACAAGTTTGCACTGGAATATCTGGTAAACTGCAATGTTTCTTTAAAGTTATACCTGCATTTCAGGTATAACAAATGGTTAGTATTTGTTAGTATTTTGGTTTTTATCCTTCCTGTTTTTCTGTCCTATAATGTAAAAGAAAAGAAAAAAGCAGAAAGAATGCTGACAAATGTAATTAAGAAAGCTTAACCAAGGATGGGATATAAGTACAGGATTAATTTCAGCTGGTCTGTTGTAACCCTGTGTTTATCCTTGGGAACACACCTGGAACCAATCATGTTATTGACACTTGGCCAAATCTGAATGAAATAGATTAATGTAGTCCTGCCCAAGGTTCACAGACAGACCAAGGGACAACTTGCACTAGTTTGTCAGCACTGTTTAAAAATTGTACAGATTGATGGTTTACACCTGGTTTCTGTTATGTTCCCTTGGTTTTTGCCTTTGAGCCTAGTCATGCAGCCCGATTCTGGCTATATGAACAGAGAGGGGTATAAAAGACCTCTCCTAGTATAAGATGGATGCTCCCCTGAGACCAAGGTGTAGATCTTAGTGGTGGTTCACATTCTGAAGCATGTTATGTGCAACTGAGCTAGGATCCTTGGAGGTACCTGGTGGTTTTGAAGCTCTGTGACATCTGCCTATGTATTTTTTTCTACTGCTGTACCAAAACCTCTACCTTTATTGAAGTCTTATGTAATACAGGACATAAGGAATAATCATTATTCAATATTAAGTGAATTAAATGAAGATTACAAAATGTCATTGCAACAGTCACTAGTTCTGTTGCCTCTACATTTTAAATGGTGTTTTTGCTCTTCAAGTTACACCCTTCCCTTCATATTCTTTTGCTTAGTTGTCTGTCACTCCCTGCTGCTGTCAGTTTTGAATAGCACACCACTTCTAACGTGCTACCTCTAAAGCACCTGTTTGCTGAAAAAGCAGACATTCCAAGTTTGTTCGAAGTATGTTGCTGACTTAGGTCAATAAGATGAGAGAAAAGTGCTTATTATTCAGGTAAATGGGGTTCGGTAAATCATCTCACCAAGGAAGACATTTTTAGAACAGGGGCTTATTTGAGGTATCTAAACATTTAAAGTCAAAATAAGATAGCTGCAAAGTACATTACATCAATAAGGTACATTATTTTCCAAATCAAGTAAAATTTTAGGCCAGAAATGTGACAGGAAAACAATGAACATATGGGCATTTTTCCCTATCTGCTGGATTTTTAAACTACCTCTAGAAAAGGGGTTATGTAAGAATCAGGGGAGCCACCAGAGAATGTTAGTATGTTAAAGACATGGAACAACTGTGAAACCTCAAATGATAAAAGAATATAAAGGTCAAATGTACCTTTATGTAGTCAACAAGATTTTGATATTCAATGTAGTTGCCTCCTCCCACCACAAAAACAATTGCCTAAAAATGCAAACAGAATAAAAATAGGTAAGTTAAAAGAAATAGTTAAAACAGTATTTTAACTCTCAAACATGGGGTATAGTCTGGAGCCCATTCCACAACTTAGGATGTGATCCCTTGCTGGCTAGTATTTTTTTACCTAAGTGCCTGATGCTACTTCAATTATAAAGAAATTTATTTCTTAGAAAAGTCTATAAATTTATAAATTTCTAATTTCTATCGAGTAGTAAAATGAAGTGGAGATTTTTCAGAAACAATTCTGAGGAAAATAAACTTCATCCTTCAATTAAACAATACCAAATAAATCCAAAGGGCTTTTTCCAAAAGTTATCTTTGAATTTGTCATTTATAAAGAATCTTAGGTACATGGAATTGGATTTATCAAGACTGCCATACAGTAATCATCATAAAGCTATGTTTAGGACAAAGATATTCTTCAAGACTGCTTGGTTACCTTTCATCCTTCCATTTCAGGGACAGAGGATTTTTATATGAACTTACCTCTTGAAATGGATTTTTGTTCCTTGGAACTGAGCTGTAAGAACAACAACAAAAAACACACACGAAAATTTCACCCAAAGCTTCACTTAAGGATAAAATAGGCATGGGAAACACACAGACACACGCACGCATATTAGCTATGTATTTACAATTCTTCTTCCTTCACCTTCTTTGAGCCAGGTAGTGAAGTGGGATTCAGAGGAACAGCTAGATGAAGTACATATCTCAGTGTCTAAAAGGGAATGGGACAACTTGTTGACTTCAAAATAAAATTCTAGGAGAAGACTGAGAGGGAAAAGGAAAGACTGAGCAACAGTTCCCACGAGGAGTGGAAATCGGGGTATAAGGTGAATTAATAAAATATATACTTTAGTGGTAAATTATGTAAAATTTTTACCATACTCAACAGATTACAGTTTGTGGGTATCTACATTTGTGAAAAAACTATGCAAACACATGTATGGGAAGGATAACAATTTAGGAAGCAAAGAGGGGATGGAAGAAGGGATGTGTATTTTGCTATAGCTTTTTAATATTTATATATTAATTACATATTTATATATTTGTAATATATTTCAAAAATACTTTCTTGGTGTCAAAGAGATCTTTTAATAAACACAATTTTCAAAGCTTTTGTGAGTCAAATATATATTTGTTTTGAGTGCTAAAATAGGCTTTACAAAGATAACTTAGGTTTTCCTCACAAGCCATTTTTGAAAATCTCAACCAAGGGGAGAGAGCTATTATAACCTCTCAATTATTCACAGGCTGATTCCACAGTTCCATCTTTTCCTCACTTCTGTGGCCTGTGTCAATATTCCATAGAAGAAGCCAGTAGCTGCCCTGACAGAAATGCCTCACAAACTTCCTTCTAGAGTGCTTTAAGTTCCTCTAAGAGTAGACATGAGATGAGGAGACGTGAGACTTAAATAGCACAGCATTACTAGTTATTAAAAACCAAGATCTAATTGTGATGAGACAGCTCAAGAGAAGGCTGAGTCTATTAAAAAATGAAACTGTGTTTCACTGTCTTATCAATGCTAATATTCCTCCTCATTATCATGCATAAACTATAGGGAAGATTAAAAGAATTTCTCAGAAGTTTCTAAAATGCAAAATGTATCTACTGATGCAAACACAAGGAAGGAAAAATTGTAAGCTCGAGAACATCAAGAGTTGCAAATCCACCATTTTAAAGTGTACAATCTGGTTTTTAGAATATTTGCAGAGTTGTACAACCATCACCACTGTCTAATTTCAGAACATTTTAATCACCCGCCAAAGAAGCCCCATACCCATTAGTTGTCACTCCTCATTCTCTCCCTTCTATAATTTATTCTTTGTCAAATTCTTTCTTGCCAGCTGCAGTTGCTACCAGCAGCTTCTTTTGTAACTTTGGTAGTGTTTCTGATAAGTTCACAAAAAAGAATAATCTTTTAGGTTACCAAAACAATCTAATAATCAACTTTCTAGTGACTAGATTATCTGTTCTGACTACCTACAAAGATGTGAAAGCTTGGGATAGAGCAAAGACAAAGTTCTAAAGATCCCAAACATAGGGTATAGGCAATAAAGAAGCTTCACCCAAGTTTTGGTGCTAAAGACCATCCCTCCAGGAAGGTTTTTCCCTCCTAATTCTGCCTATTCTTTTTCTGTATCTTGTAGGCTATTCTTCATACCACCATGGATTAAATCTTAAAAAATAATATCCAAAATAAAGTTAACAAATACCTTACCATACCATGTTTGTCATAAAGTATATAAATTATTTGCAGAATGTTTCATTGCTATAAGGAAGTATTCACAGCAATGATTCCCAGGGGCTTAGATTTTATGGACCAGTTAAATAAAAAGCCAACAACTGGTATCCAACATAAAGCTCCCATCTTTTCATTTGGTCCAATAAGAATATTCATTTAAAAACACACAGATTATCCAAATTCTCTTCACCCACACATAGTTTGTAATACCCCCATCATTTCATTAAAAACAACAAACATCAAAATGTATTTTTTTTGCATGTTACACTTGGAAGGAAAAGCATCAAAGTGTTAGGTATAATTACCAGTGATTACTTCTGGGTAAAGAGATTATACATACTGTATACTTACCAGTTTTCTATATAGTTTGAATTTTTAATAATAAGCAGTTACTGATGTATAACAAAAAATCAGTAAAGTTATTTCCGTTCTTGGTGGGGGTGGGGAAACCTACAACAAATTGTACAAGACAAGAGCTGCTTACCTGTCATTGCCCCGCAGCATTTTGGGATCAAAATATCTATAGTCATCAGTTTCCTATTAAAAAAAAAAAGAGAACTCTACCATGACTATGGAATTTTTCTTTAGAAAGTTCAAGTTTGGCTTATTTTAAGAATACTTGATGAATCTACTAATGAATCTATTAATTTGGTAGAGTGGGTAACCACCATCAACATTTACCGAGCAATTACTATGTGTTAAACGTTGTTCTAAGTAAAATTACATAATCCCCTATCACCTATGAGGTAGTTATTATTATCCCTATTTTTCAGATGGGCAAGTTGGGGTACAGAGAAGTTATTTATTTTAACTTTCCTAAAGTCACATGACAAGTAAGTGTGGGAACTCCAGGATTTGAACCCAGGTAGTCTAGTTTCAATACCCCAGCTCTTAACCACTATGCATATTGCTTCTCAAAAATATACCTGTTTTGACATAGAAAACAAATTTATGGTTACCAAGGGGGGGAAGGGGCGGAGGGATAAATTAGGAGTTTAGAATTAACAAAAGAATACTACTATATATAAAATAGATAACCAACAAGGACCTACTGTATAGCACAGAGAACTATATTCAATATTCTGCAATAAGCTATAAGGGAAAAGAATCTGAAAAAGAATATATATATATAACTGAATCACTTTGCTGTATACCTGAAACTAACACAACACTGTAAAATCAACTATACTTCAAAAAAAAGTAACTAAGAAAAATAATATACCTGTTTTATAACCTAATGTACTTAAATATTCTTGCTTTTAGAATTTATTATATTATTATTATATGTCTATGATTTTACTGAATGTCCAGAATACCTAATACAGGTTCACAATCTCTCATAATTGAAACCTCTGCAGTTAGATGTATTTTGGAATTTTGAATTTAAAAAATTGCATATAGATAATATCATGCATAAACTATATATAATATTCATAGAGGGCAGCACCCCATCATCTAACACGTTAATATTTCTGGAGCTAAACAGATGAATATTAACATAAAGTAGGATAAATCAAAAGTACGAAGAACCTCAACTTGAGTTAAGGTTAGGTTTTGCCACCAAATGAGTTATATAAAATCTCTTAGTTTTCAGAACTCTTGGACTTCAGAAGTTGTGGATAAGGGGTTGCTGACCTCCATACTACATTGGAAACTAGCTTCTTGATATTAAAGGAGCTGGAAAGTACTGCTTTACTGTTTATAATGTAGTCACTTCCTAATCTCTGCCTCCTTTGCCCTCCATGGTACAATCAGCCAAAGGAACTCATTCTTTTCTGAAACGTTATCTGGTTCTTTTCTGGATGAACCTACCCAAACGTGATCAATGACAAACCATGCATTGTTGCCACTACCTAGTCCTGCATTCAATGGTGGACGATGCTAATCAATCACAGAACTCTCCCTGAACCCAAAGGCAGTGCCATAATCCTTCAACACTTTGCTCTAGGAAACCGCTACTAGCCAGATGTACAAGGGAAGATGAAATTTACCTCGTATCTTGCCTAATCCCTTTCTTTCATTATATCCAATCAAGACAAATCAAAGAACACTTAATAAACGTTAGTGATAAGAATTCATCTAGAATTAGGTTATAGCATCTTAAAGCCTTTGAGATACGATATATTCAAGATGACTAGTCAGGTCTAACTTAGTACACTTTGTTAATCTCTTCAAAGCCTCCAAATCAATTTGTCAATATGGGAACAAGACAGGGATGAGAGAGGAAGCAGGCATCTGTCTCATCTAGCAGATGGATGAAAAAATGCTTTCAAAGCTGAAAAATTTTACTTTTTATAATTAATTAAAAAATATCTGTCTGTAGTAATGTGCCTTCAGTTATAAAGTCCAAGTCAATAGAACTGATAAATGAACTTACAGAACTTGGAGAAACATAAGACCTATAATTTAGCCATCTGTATGTCTATGACAGATATGTGGAAGGTGTGTATATGCTGGAATGAGTAGTAGGCAGGAATTCAGAAGTAGTGGGTATTTGGTTCCAATTCTGTTATTAAAAATAGTGTGCCTTGGGAAACGTCACAATATCTCTTGGTTTCCTCTCCTTCACAGTTAAGATTCTACAGTTTCATTAAACTCTAAAGTTCTATGATTCTACGAAGGGCATGGCTCTTGCCCTAATCAATATAGCACAGTGGTGAAAAATGTGGCCTGTTCAGCTCTGCCATTTATTAGCTGTGTGTCCTTGGGCAAGTTAATTGTGCCACAGTTTCTTCATCTATAAAATGAGAATAATTTAAAAAAATAGTATTTTTCTTAGAAGGTTCGAATGAGGATTAAATGAGCTATATGAAAAATGTTTTGACTGGTTCCTGGCTAAAGAAATGCACAATAAATGTTAGCTATTATCATTATTACTGTCCTTATCCATCATCTCGACTTCTAGATTAGGGACAGCAACAAAATATCCTGAACTTGCCTAACCCCTTGTGGCTATGGTGTCTAAAGTTTTGCATTTGTTTATATTTTTAATCTTTATTATTGTTTGGGGTAATATCTTCCAGAAATTTACTGCCTATTATGAAGTAGTAGTCTATAAGACAATTAATCATAAATCATACTTCTCTCAGGCTTTTCAAGAAGCATTCCTTCTTCATATATTCTAGGATGTAGTAATAAATCTATTTTTACTACATTGTATACCACTTTCTCTATATTGATTCCCAGATAGAAGAATCCAATCCTTTTTAGCTTATCATTATAGACAATTCTCTCGTTCCTTTCATAACTGTAATTGCCCCTTTTTGGGCTTTTTTATAACACTATATCTTTGTTTTCACATGGACAGATTTTAAAATTTGTTTTTGTTAATTTCCTTTAATGTTATAATAATGTTTTAACAATTACAAAATAATGACATATTTAACTGAAGATTCTGTTCTCACTCTCTCTCTCAGCCTGGTATCCTAAGTCTTGATGCCAAGTCTATAGTGATTCAGATCAACCCAGATGAGGGTTTTGATCATGCGGCTTTTCTCTATTCCAGATAACCACTCTATTTCTAGTTGCCACAGTAACAGGATGGGCTCTTTTATGAAACAGATTGTGATGATTTTTGCATTCCTTTCTTGAATTATAAACAGATAGCTTGAAAACCCATTCTTTAAGTAAATGCTCATATTTATTTACCCATTTAGCTCTTCATCAAACAATTTCTCTCTCAATTTACCTTTCAGCCCCAAAGAACTTGGTGCCATCTGAATACATGCACTTAAAATTTTTACTATGCACTCCTCTCCTAATTTAATTTCATAAAATTAAACTGATCTGGTACTCTTTATAGTACACCAACTGATGCTCACTAGTTCTTTTTTATTTATAGAAACTTGCTCCTTAGGACATATATAGGATATAATCTACATTTACTTTGGATGAAAGCTGGCCAGAGTGATGTAGCAGCTGAGAAACCAATTCCCATTTATCTGTGATAATGGCTAAAAAAGGCTGTTTGAGAACATGGACTCTTTCCTTTCCAGCATGTAGTCTGCTGTGATTAAGCCCACAACAAACTCTGAGTTTATCACTTTTTGTATATAGTCTGGTATGTTCAAGAACTTACAAGTACAGTGTTATATGCTACTCACAGGGTTTGACTTCATCTCCATGAGACTGTCTAAAATACGAGTAACAGGTAGATTCTGTGGAAGAGATCAGTGAGTATTTTGTTAAATATTAGAAGAAATAACAAACCAAAATTCTTCTCTAGTAGCAAAACAACCTAATCATTCTATAGTTCAGTATGCTTACCTTTCAATTAAACACATTCGAAGATTAAGTATTCTGTGAATGGTGTCATAGTTGTAAATACCCTTGGCATTATTCAAGGTTCCATAGAAAAAACGTAATTTTTAAAAATGTGTAGGTGTATCCAGGTTTTAGTACAAATACATATTTGGGCTTTTTACTTTGTTGGATGTCTGCTTTTTAACACCCGTAATTGTAAGCTTTTAATTGAGTAAGAATCCCCACCCCCTTTTTTTCATTTCCTTTCTGCAGATTTATTTAAAAAATAGTACTTTAAGTTTGCAGAAATATATGAGATTAAATGACCTAACAGAGTTTTTTCATTTCTATTGTATATTCTTCTAGCCAATAAGATACTTGTGTTCTTTGAAAAAATGGGGAAATGGATGCACACACAACTTTATTGACCGCTTTAATTTTGCCTGGGATAAATTCCAAATTTTCAATGACATACTATATTATCTTCTTACAAAACACATTCCACTTTGAACATAAAATGTATAACACTGGTGTTGACAGAAGATTGCCCCTTGACATGCTTGCATGCATGGGGATATGAAATACTATTGCTATGTTTCAATCCGACCATTTTAACCATTATTTTGAACGTAACAACACATTGGGTACAGAAAATTTACTAAGTGACTATTATGCCTATTCAAAGTACCTTCCTACTGGGATGGTATTCTGCCCACTTTGAACTGATATTTCCTTTGTGAACTGTACAGAATATTCTGGAAAGAATAGTTTTGTATCTTAGAGATTTCATACAACAGAAGCAACATTAAATCTCATTATTCAAATAACTGTAGATAACACATTACTATTTTACAAGTTTTACTTTCTGTAGGTCATAAAACATTTTATTGTTACTAAAATGGACCATCACTAAGGAAAATGCTGCTTTGCCCAGGCAGAAAATACGCATTTCTTTTTCCTTTTCCTTTCTCTAGATCGGCAAGTAAAAATCTTTCAAGATAATCTTAGGCAAGTAAAATTAAAGTTATTTCATTATTCTCTGATATTTTTGTTGGCCAGGAACTTCTTAATATAAACACAAGCACCAAATGTTCAAGCTGACTGAATGTACTTCCTGAATTCTATTTAGAATTTGAAAAAGAGAGCTCAAAATTTTACCTTTTAAGTTTTGTTTCAAATAAACTTGAGTTTGTTCACTTAAGAATGTAAGTCTAAACCATAACTTTCTCTAAAGAATAACTGGGTACAGATTTAAATCTATAAAAATGCTTTCAAAAGAAAAAACTACAGTTACAAATTTGTTCTAAGTAACACCAACAAAAGATGAAGTACTTTGCAACATAACAGGAACAATAAAAAGAATTCTGGAGCAAGGCAACATTATAAATTATAACATTTTACTAAAATTAATTTTATATCCATTTCTCTATTTACATTTTTTTTTTTTTTTTTGCGGTAAGCGGCCCTCTCACTGTTGTGGCCTCTCCCGTTGCAGAGCACAGGCTCTGGACGCGCAGGCTCAGCGGCCATGGCTCACGGGCCTAGCCGCTCTGCGGCATGTGGGATCTTTCCGGACCGGGGCACGAACCCGTATCCCCTGCATCGGCAGGCGGACTCTAAACCACTGCGTCACCAGGGAAGCCCCTCTATTTACTTTGTATTCTCTGTTTAGCTCTCTGAGTTGTACTATGGTATTAGATATGTGCAATGGAGAAAAGTTCAGAAAAGATTTTATATAATTGATAAAGCCATATGAGTCATATTACTTTTATTGTATTTGTGAAAATAACTGGAAATTTGAATATTTCACTTAGTATAAAAATAAGATTTTTCTAAAAGGTACCGTTAAATTTTACTTGGCATTTCATATCTCTGCTGTATCTGAAGATAAGCCTGCTAGTGAATAGGTCATTAAATAACACAAGAAAAATTTCTTTCTAGCAGTACAGTTCAGAAGTTTAAGAGCCCAGAGACAATTCTTTATGTTTTTGTTTGGTCTTTACAAACAGATAACACCAAAAGAGTCATCTACCACTGCCACACCACACAATAATTCACACACTGTTACACATTAAGGAAAACTTGCAGTGTAGAGAATGATAAAGGAAATACATAATGTCTTTAAAGGCCTAAGAAAGAGTACTTCAGGAAACAACTTCTGAGAGCTCTGTCATCAACTAATGCTCTATCTGGCCTATGTGAAGACTTAAGTTAATCATTTTAAAATGAATTTTATATTGATAATAATTTATATCTAAGATAACTAAGTTCTACTAATTGAAAAAACTGAACTGTGGCAGCTAACAGAGAGAAAACAGCAGAACAAAACCATACAATTTTCTTCACTCACCAAATGGTCTGTTCACTCATCTTTAAAGACACAAAAAAATTGTGTACCTCAATAACAGAGGTATAAATGAAATTTAATCAAATGAAAGCCCATTATTTTAAAAATTCCCAAGCATATATTTCATTGTTTTTAGAAACTGTTTCAGAAATAAAATGAAAAATATTATTGTCTAGGTTACTAACTAAATTTTTATTAGTAGAAAGCCTCTATATCTATTTAGATTTGAGAGACAGAATCCCATACATGTGAATATCCTAAATTAAGGATCACTATTTCCAAGATGTTCAAATTTCAAATATATGAACTAGAAATATTACTGGGAGAAAAAAAATACAGTGAGAAATTAATTTCTAAAAATCCTTAATAGTTTTATGACCATAGTCACGTTTTATGATTTTAGTCACTGGAAAAGTTTAAATAAAAACAATGTTAATTTTTGTCTCTGATGGCATAATTGCTTAAAAACAAAATTAAAATAAAATATGCAAAGAAATTAAAAAACAGACAATCTAAAAAACATAATACAGCCCTATATCCAAAACAGTTAAAAACATTTTTCCCCTCTAATTCTCCTAGGATTAGCCACTTGTTGCCCTGTATTGCCATCTGGTCTATGGTGACTATTTCCAACTCCCCCCGCTCCGCGCCGCCCCTGCCCCACCCTGGGTAGCCTTGGATTTGGGATGATACTCTGACGATGAACTAGGCAGTGAAGTTGGGACAAGAGTCGCTGCTGTCTTGATTATCAAAGTCCTGATGAATGATAAGCAGCATGTGTACTTTCTTGAAGAGAATACTTATCTGGAAGACTGTATTAGCCAAGTAAAGAATAAGATGGAGTATGCGGATATTGGAAAGTTGTCAGTGAAGCAGATAGGAGGAAGGGGAATAGGATGGATCATCTATTTCCAAAATTTAAAAATTATAAATCAGAAGGGATCTACAGAGTGAATCCAACATCCACATCTTACAGATGAGGAAAGAATAAAATATATAAAGTGGTATTTTTTCCCAAAACCATAGCATATTAATGGCAATAAAATCAAGAAACAGGATTACCTGGACCCAATAAAACACATCAATTTCCATCATTCAGGTTCAACAATTATCAACTCATGGCAAATTCTTATTTTATTTATACTCTCACTCCCCACTCCCTAGGCTGTTTTAAAACAAGTTCCCAGTATCAAATCATTTTAGCAATAAATATTTCAGTATATATATCTCCACAATATAAGAACTCCTAAAAGAAAAAAAAAAACCCCTATAACACTACTATCGCACCTAAAATAATCAGCAAATATTTTTAATACAGCTCAATATCTAGTCAGTATCCAAATTTTCCTGCTCCATAAATTTATTTCTTACAGTTTCATTGTTCAAATTATAATGTTAATAAGGGCTATACATTGCAATTAGGTGATATATCTTTTAAGTCTTTTTTAATCTACTGAATTCCACTGCTTGCAATTTATTTGTTGTTAATTCATTTTTAAAAGAGTGATTATTTAAGCAAACAAGCCAAAGAAAGTGAAATAGAAGACTTTTAAATTATGCAAATTAGTACTACATTATCCATCATCACGTTCTTGTACAATTATCCTCACATAAGTATATTTCAAATTTGCGAATATCATTCAAATGGTTTTATGTGATAGCTAATACTTGTGATACATAAAACTTATGCTGCCCAAGAAAGAAAAAAGTATAAAAGGCTCTTATAAGTGACCTAGAAAACTGGACATGACAAGACATCCTATTCTATCTAATGTTTTTATAGCTTAAAATGTTTATTCAGATAAAAGATCAAAACAAATACTTAGAGACTTAAGAGGCATAAATTAAACAGAATTTTACAAGTGTGAAACAAAGAATTCATCTTTTCCAGTCTCTTCTCTGACATTTTTTTCAGTTCCCAACCTGCCCTATATCTACCTGTAGCAGTTCCTCTAAATTTTAGAACGTTAGGACTGTGTAACTTTAAAAATGGCTTTCTATGAGTTTAAATATTTCTAGAAGAGACTTTTTAAAAGTATTAAATTTACAAAGATTACACACATACACATACACACAGGTCCAAGTTTGGGCGGGATATAGAGAAACAGGTGCTGTAAATCACTGCAAATTGGTACAACTTTTCTGGACAGCAATTTGGTAACATTTACTAAGAACAATTAGAAATGTTCACTCTTTTGATTCCATAATTGAAGTCTAATAATTTATCATATGGAATTAATCAGAGGTGAATACTCTCACCTAGAAAAACTAACATTTAAAACCTAGTTATATATCCTTGAGTATCTTCTATTTTTTTTCTTTTTTTAAACAAAAACAAAAAGATCATATTGAATTTACTGTTTTATAATGACTTTTATTTTTACTTCACAATATATAATGAACCACTATCCCCCAATCAATAACCAGTGTCCCCCAAATCAATAAATATTTCCTAAAAAGTCTTATTAACATCTATTTAAAAAACTGGCCTGGCTCTCTTAGCAGCGGTGATAGAAATGTGATATAGAAAGAGGTAACCACCAGTCATTTCAAATTTTACTTCTGTAAGTGAGAAACTGCCTATATCAAAGCAGTATGTTATTTGCAATGTTAAGAAAAGCAAAAGGATTTGAGGTCACAGAGGATAATCTGTTTTATATTTTATAAACTTAACTTTAAATAAAACACACTGTTGTGTTAGCACAATAAAATATTTAAGTCGATCACTTTAGACCCTTCTTACAGGCATCATTTGGGGATGTGTATCATGTGACGCTAAGGTAATAAGTTCAAAAAGTAAATTTGATCATTTAAAAGATTACAAGGACTTCCCTGGTGGCACAGTGGTTAAGAATCCGCCTGCTAATGCAGGGGACACGGGTTCGAGCTCTGGTCTGGGAAGATCCCACATGCCGTGGAGCAACTAAGCCCATGCGTCACAACTACTGGGCCTGTGCTCTAGGGCCTGTGTGCCACAACTACTGAGCCCACGTGCCACGACTACTGAAGCCCGTGTGCCTAGAGCCCGTGCTCTGCAACAAAGAGAAGTCACCGCAATGAGGAGCCCACACACCACAACGAAGAGTAGCCCCCGCTCGCCACAACTAGAGAAAGCCTGCACGCAGCAGCGGAGACCCAACGCAGTCATAAATAAATAAAGATTAAAGCCTGTAATTGCTCAATGCTATCAGTTATTTGTGACAAGGATTCCTTTGTTTAGGGAATCTTACTACTGGGATTTCCTTCTAACAGTGACATGTTAAGTAAAATATGTACCTTTCCTTAAAACTAAATTTAACTATACGTAGTTATACAATAGCCAGTCTATCTAGCAAAAGGCAGACGTAGTCTTAGAAACTGGTGGTTTCCCCTTTGTCTCACATATGAAATCATCTTGTCCATAGTTGATAATAAATAGAGTACTATGACAAAGGTTCTCTCCTAGACGAGATTCTACTCAGGCTCTTTGAACTTTTTCAACTGGGCCTCGACCTGTGGACTTCTGTGTCCATCTCTGCGTTGTCCAATTTTAGAAAGAATCCTGCTAAAGTCAGTTTATAGCCAGCACCTCCATCCTCGGTATCTAAACACCCTCGGTATCTCATCGGGTTCCTCACCTTCTACCACCTCCCAGGTGATGTCCAATCACACTAGCCTGCCTTCAGCAAGAATCCTGTTAGGTTGGTTTAGCCAGGATCCCCCTTTATCCCTGATATTTCCTCTTGGTAATTTTCCAACCACTGATTCCCTACACCCTGCTCCTTGGCTATAAATTCCCACTTTTGTATTTGTACTTAAGCCCAATCTCTCTCCCAGACTTCAAAACTCCATTGTGATGGTCCCAACATCTTTCTCAATGGTCCCCCTGAATAAAGTCTGCCTTACTGTACTTTAATGAGTGTCATGAGTAATTTTTTCTTTAACAGGTGCTAGGTTAAACTGTAAGTACAGTATGTTGGTCACTAATGTGCCCAACCTCCTATTTTTATGTCTCTTCACCTTCAGTAGTCTAAGAGAGTAAAGACGAACTGACTCAGGGAAGTACCGTGAACCAGTAAAAAAGTGGATTAAGTATTTAGTAGTAGCCTCTTACCAGAAGAGAGACAGAATGGAAAGGACTGAAAATAATTCCTAAGAGTGATAATGAAGCTAAAAAGTCTTCCCAAGTACTTAGGAAATAAAGCAATCTGGAATCTCTCTGAAGGAAAGTTAGGAAGTAATCAGCCTTTTAGTTAAAGACAGCAAATTAGGATTTTTCACTGTTCTTTATTAACACTACATGTTTTTTTACAATAAAATCTTATTCACTTATTCAAACAAAAATTGAATACCTACTTTCTGCAAACTGCTATGGAAAATTCAAAGATGGGGAAAAAAATTCTTTGCCATCAATAAGTAAAACAATATATATCAATTGTATCTCAATAAAACTGGAAAAAAAAGAAGTAAAATATAAATAATGTTAATACAAAATACCACAGGTAAACATCATAAGAAAGATAAAAGGTGTGGAAGAAGTTCAGAGAAACAAAAGATCTAGTTTATTCTGAAAACAAGTAAGTAAACACTTAATATTCAGATCTGAATAACAGATAATTAACTGTTTCTTTTCTTAATTTGGCCTTTAAAATCCTTCTCACTACAAACTGTAGTATTTGTGTGTGAAATATTATATCTCAGATTTGCCTTAAAATATCCCAGTTAAAAATAAATCAAATAAAAAAATATAAGTGGGGACGATGAAACAAGAATGGCACGATGTTGAGTATTGAAGCTTGGTGAAGGGCTCAGGAGTATTTGACATACTAACGTGTATTTGAAAATTTCCATAACAAAAAGTTAAAAACAAGTCCAGTTTGAAACCAAATCAATTAATGATGACTCTGAAGCAGAAATATCTATATATAAGAATAACAGGAAAACAACAAAAATACAAAAGTCATTAAAAAAAGTCTTATGTTTAAAACTAAGACTGTTATTCCAAAATGAAGTATGAAATCAAGCTATAGCTTACATTATTTCAAAACATATATTCTACTTAAAATATTTTTATTTTAATTTACACAGGCTTTTAAACTATTAAGGTTATTAGTTTATTAATATTCTCCTAATATATGTCAAAACTTAAATGATATGCATTTTTGTAACAGTTCATTATTCTAAGGTTAAGTTCATTTTTTTCAATTAATATACTTTCACAAACCTGATAATAGTTAAAGGAAATCAAAATGTCAGTAAAGTCCAATTAGCAAATTAAAAAAAAAAAGCATAAAATTACAGAGTTGTGAACTATACCTGTAAAACACCCTCACAGCCTTAAATATACCAGTAAAGGACTCCTTGATTTTATTTTATTCCTAATATTTGTACTTAAATATATGTAGAAGCTGCTCTATCTGAGCAATCAACCTGCCAACATTTATATTCAAAAGTTACCAGTGTGTTTTCTAACAATTGTACTTACTTGCTGTTTCAATACCAGGTTCTTCACTCCTTCCATCACAAATTGTGATCCTGTATTCATGACTCGTGATAAGAGACTAGGTGCAAAAGAAGAGGACTGCACTAAGTACAAATTATCTCTCCAGTTACAGACAGAATACTTGTCTGATTACACAATATATGCTGATGCTCTATGTGCCTACCACCTTTGTTTTTACTAAACAGAAGTGACCTGAGAATTTCTGCTTCCATGGACATCACTGCCACAATTTTATTTAACAATAAAATAGTAATAAAACTTTCTGACTAGTCGATATTAATAAAATATAAAAATTGAGAGCTGCCCTCAATATAAACATTTTAATTGCTAAGCCTTAGCTATAGTATTTAAGCAAATTATTAACTGAAGAGAATTCCTTGCTTTCCTGATTGTCTTAATGTTAAAACAATAAATTAAAGACAGTAATCTAGAATATTAAAAAATGTGTATGTATGTATAACTGAATCACTTTGCTGTACAGCAAAAATTAACACAGCATTGTAAATCAACGATACTTCAATTAAAAAAAAGATAGTAATTCAGATGACTCACTTTAGGAGTTCAAAACACACTGACATATTCAAAACATATACGTCTATAAGTATTACGAATAGGTCAAAAGTTACTGTGTTCTCTATATCATAGCTGCTAGACCTAATCCTGCAATTGTATACTTTCTCCCCTCATACACAAAACCTATCATATAAAAATGTGAAGTACAACATACTTGATGAATTCTACCTCAACTCCGAAGACTGTTTAGTGTCTGAATTTTTAACAACAAAAATAACACAAATGACTTGCCATATTGGTTTTATATTTGTGGTTCAAAAACTCTCTCACATGGAATCAAAGGATGCTTTGTGGGACAGAATGGTAATCTTGCATTTTGATATTAGAAGGCTAGGGAGATAACTAACAAGAACCTACTGTTTAGCACAGGGAACTCTACTCAATGCTCTGTGGTGATCTAAATTGGAAGGAGATACAAAAAAGAGAGGATATATGTATATGTATAATTGATTCACTTTGCTGCACAGCAGAAACTAACACATTGTAAAGCACTATATTCCAATAAAAATTAATTAAAAAAAAAAGAAGGCTAGGGAAAGCCTTCAAATCATCCAAGGTTTTCTTATAACACATTTTATTAAAATCCTCAACTACAAAATCCATAAGAAATCTAATAGGCTTTTAAGATACAGCAAGATTTTAAGACAAAGAACTGGAAAGTCTGTTTCATTAAATGCATGAGAGTAATTTTCCAAATATATTTTCATTTTTCCTATCTTGTCCTACTCCCCTCTGAAATGAAGAGATGGACAGGATGGAAATCATTTCTTTAACAAAAACAAAAGAAAGTAATCTCTGTTGGAGTGGACAGTTCTGAGGCAATTCCCAGGTACCAGGTAACTCTCAGGGAGTTAGTGGGCTCACCTGCACAGCACTGTCTGAAGGTGAGGCCAAATGGATTCATTTTGCCAAGCGCTTGCAAGGCCCTGCCTTAGGCCAAGTACTTTTACTTTTTGGAAAATGTTTCATTAAAACTGGCAGCTCGGGGTAGTTTCCTCCAGTTTCATGCTTTTGTTCTAAGCTCCAAAAAATAAGCTAGGAATTTGAAGCTAGTATGGTATGGAAAACAGCAGTTAGAATCACTTTGTTTAGCTCCTCTGAAAACCACACATACTGTACAGGATTTTCTGAAGTCAGAAGTCATACCCAGCCCTGAGGATTTCCTCTCTATCATTTAGCAGTATGCCTAGTTCCATCTTGAAGCTAGGTCTTGAGTGTCTAGCTTCAAGACTATATTATCAACATTGATACAAAAACAGTTTTTAAACTTCATGTATCTTCTGAAAATGAAAAACATAATTTTTTTTTTTTGGTACGCGGGCCTCTCACTGTCGTGGCCTCTCCCACTGCGGAGCACAGGCTCCGGACGCGCAGGCTCAGCAGCCATGGCTCACGGGCCTAGCCGCTCCGCGGCATGTGGGACCTTCCCGGACTGGGACACAAACCCATGTCCCCTGCATCGGCAGGCAGACTCTCAACCACTGCACCACCAGGGAAGCCCAAACATAATATTTTAAGAACAAGGAAGCATACAAAGCCATACCAGGTAAAATACAGAATTTAAACTACCTATGGAAGCTAAAGGCATGCTGACATTTGTTCTGTATCACAATGAAAACTTTCTGTATCCAAAGTGTCACACTGTGTTTTTAAGGCACAAAAGTCCATTTATGGTCTGGAGTACCAGACTTATTCAATCAGAATTATTAAAAATACTTACCCCATTGGTTTAGTGGTAGTGTTGCCATAGCTGGTAGGAGCTGAAGCCATCTTGGCAAAAGCCCTATGACATAAGAAAGTTGTGTTTAAACACTGATTATTTGAGCTAACATTTAGTATCATGGCATTAAAATATCTACTGACTAACCATAAGTTTTACTATGCAGTTTTTGAAAAGAAATTTTTCAACTAATATAGTGTTTCAGTAAAATTAACACTGAAACAATTATACAAACATTGACTATATAATTTGTAACCATGAAAAATAATGTTCAAGTAGAGAGCAACTGGTACTAAAACAGTGAAATTCTTTAAAAAACACAAATGCATTAGTTCCCCAAACTTCAGGATTTCTCTTTTCTTTTTTAAATATCTGATCATTAACATGAAACAGAGACTTTCTGTTTTAAAAGAACAATCACATACTGATTAAGTTTAGTCTCTTTACTATTCTCCACATTCTATATTCTCTCATTCCCAGACACATGCCTTTGGGATGCTGTCCTTTGAGGGTATAAACTCACTGTCTTCTCCAATAAAAAACTGTACATTTCCTTTTAAGATTCAGCTCAAAACCACCACTTTCTTCATTAACACTATTCTAATTCTACTGCTCAATGATATTTCCTTTTAGTTACATATACACTTTTATACTGAATTGCATATAGTCATTTATTTTCAAATCTTTCTAAATGAATGTCTAGAATGTCTTTAACTAAACTATAGAATTCTTGACGGCTCTGCAAAAATATGGCACTTAGCTATGTTTTAAAAAATATTTTCCTTCTGGGAATATGTTCACTGTAGAGAATCCAGAAAACAGAATGCTCCCAGAAGAACCCTACCACTAAGAAGTAACCACTGTTAGGATTTCGGCATATATTCTTCTAATCTTTGAACATATGCATACACAACATATATACTTTAAAAACAAAATAGTATCATATTGTACATACTGTTTATAACATTTTAATAATAGCATGCCATAAACATTTTTATGTGAATCAATATTCTTTTATAATTCCTTATCATTTCAAATGCTTTTGTAAATGGAAAAAAACCCTACCTAAATACAAGAAAAAATTATGAGAGTAAAAAAAGAATGGGAATCACTAAGATGTGAAAGATGAAATGCTTAAATATTCTATTTCAACCTGGACAAAATTTGCTGATACCATTAGAGAAATCCCAAACACAAAAATCACAATTTAGTTCTGAAAGGAGGATTTGAATCAGCTGTTTTCAGCAGTAGGCTGGAATTTCTGTCTTTAACAAAAATTTATTTTTCACCAGAAATACCAGTATCTAAATATAAATAATATGTATCTAACTATCTCTAAGTAATAAAGGGTTAAATAAAGAATATTACATTTATATGGTTGAATATCATGGAAACACTAAATACTACCATTGGAGACTATAGCTGGAACCTTGAGCAACATGGGTTTGAACTATGCAGGTCCACTTATACTCATATTTGTATCAATAAATACTACAGTACTACATGATCTGTGGTTGATTGAATCCATGGATGTGGAACCAGGGATACAGAGGGCCAGCCCACTGTAAAGTAATACTTCAATTTGTAACTGTGCAGAGGGTTGGCGTCCCTAACCCCCAAGTTGTTCTAGGGTCAGCTGTATTTAAGACGATGAAACACTGGCATAATGAAAGTAATTGGAACTCTAGAATACAAACTGCATCTATAACAATGATTTCCTGATTAAAAATATAAATATGTAATATGCATATAGGATAAACAATACGGTTTACGGTAGACTCTGAATGGGGAGACTACAGGTAAATTTTTACTTTCCTTATACCTTTCTGAGTTTCCTAAAATTTTCTTCAATAAACTGATATAATCCTTATAATTAGAAAGAATGTTACAAATTAGAAATTATATATTGAATACTTTGTAACCATGTAAAATGATGCCCAAGACTGCCTTTCCTCTTTTAACACCAAATATTTGATTAGGGAGTTCCACATAAGTCATAATGTAAAACACAATGACATATACGACACAGCCAAATATTTAAGTGTATATGTTATAAAAATTAGAAAAGACAGTTTTCAGTTTCTTTTCTTAAACTAAGGTTTGTTGTCTACTTTTTTCTTATCGTAAGAACACAGTGAAGAGGGCAGACAGCAGAAGCAAGAAGAACTACAATTCTGCAGCCTGTGGAATGAAAACCACATTCACAGAAAGATAGACAAAATGAAAACACAGAGGACTATGTACCAGATGAAAGAACAAGATAAAACCCCAGAAAAACAACTAAATGAAGTGGAGATAGGCAACCTTCCAGAAAAAAAATTCAGAATAATGATAGTGAAGATGATCCAGGACCTCAGGAAAAGAATGGAGGCAAAGATCAAGAAGATGCAAGAAATGTTTAACAAAGACCTAGAAGAATTAAAGAACAAAGACCTAGAAGAATTAAAAAACAAACAGAGATGAACAACAAAATAACTGAAATGAAAAATACACTAGAAGGAATCAATAGCAGAATAACTGAGGCAGAAGAACGGATAAGTGACTTGGAAGACAGAATGGTGGAATTCACTGCTATGGAAGAGAATAAAGAAAAAAGAATGGAAAGAAATGAAGACAGCCTAAGAGACCTCTTGTACAACATTAAACGTAACAACTTTCATATTATAGGGGTCCCAGAAGGAGAAGAAGAGGGAAAGGACCCGAGAAAATATTTGAAGAGATTATAGTCAAAAACTTCCGTAACATGGGAAAGGAAATAGACATCCAAGTCCAGGAAGCACAGACAGTCCCATACAGGATAAACCCAAGGAGAAACATGCCAAGACACACAGTAATCAAATTGACAAAAATTAAAGACAAAGAAAAATTATTGAAAGCAACAAGGGAAAAATGACAAATAACATACAAGGGAACTCCCATACGGTTAACAGCTGATTTCTCAGCAGAAACTCTACAAGCAAGAAGGGAGTAGCATGATATATTTAAAGTGATGAAAGGGAAGAATCTACAACCAAGATTACTCAACCCAGCAAGGATCTCATTCAGATTCAACGGAGAAATCAAAAGCTTTACAGACAAGCAAAAGGTAAGAGAATTCTGCACCACCAAACCAGCTCTATAACAAATGATGAAGGAACTTCTCTAAGTGGGAAACACAAGAGAAGAAAAGAACCTACAAAAACAAACCCATAACAATTAAGAAAATGGTAATAGGAACATACATATTGATAATTACCTTAAACGTGAATGGATTAAATGCTCCAACCAAAAGACACAGGCTCGCTGAATGGATACAGAAACAAGACCCATATATATGCTATCTACAAGAGACCCACTTCAGACCTAGGGACACATAACAGACTGAAAGTGAGGGAATAGAAAAAGATATTCTATGCAAATGGAAATCAAAAGAAAGCTGGAGTAGCAATTCTCATATCAGACAAAATAGACTTTAAAATAAAGACTATTACAAGAAGCAAAGAAGGACACTACATAGTGATCAAGGGATCAATCCAAGAAGAAGATATAACAATTATAAATATATATGCACCCAACACAGGAGCACCTCAATACATAAGACAACTGCTGACAGCTATAAAAGAGGAAACTGATAGTAACACAATAATAGTGGGGGACTTTAATAGCTCACTTACACCAATGGACAGATCATCCAGACAGAAAATTAATAAGGAAACACAAGCTTTAAATGACACAATAGACCAGATAGATTTAATTGATATTTATAGAATGTTCCATCCAAAAACAGCAGATTACACTTTCTTCTCAAGGGCACATGGAACATTCGACAAGATAGATAACCTCTTGGGTCACAAATCAAGCCTCGGTAAATATAAGAAAATTGAAATCATATAAAGCATCTTTTCTGACCACAATGCTATGAGATTAGAAATCAATTACAGGGAAAAAACCATAAAAAACACAAACACATGGAGGCTAAACAGTATGCTATTAAATAACCAGGAGATCACTGAAGATATCAAAAAGGAAATCAAAAAATACCTAGAGACAAATTACAACAAAAACACGATGATGAAAAACCTATGGACTGCAACAAAAGCATGACATGATACGATACATAGAGAATCCTAAAGATGGCACAAGAAAACTACGGGAGCTAATCAATGAATTTGGTAAAGTTGCAGGATACAAAATTAATGCACAGAAATCTCTTGCATTCCTATGCACTAACAACGAAAGATCATAAAGAGAAATAAGGAAATAATCCCATTCACCACTGCAACAAAAAGAATAAAATACCTAGGAATAAACCTACCTAAGGAGGTAAAAGACCTGTACTCAGAAGACCATAAGACACTGATGAAAGAAATCAAAGATGACACAAACAGATGGAGATATACCATGTTCTTGGATTAGAATAATCAATACTGTGAAAATGACTATACTACTTAAAGCAATCTACAGATTCAAAGCAGTCCCTATCAAATTACCAGTGGCATTTTTTACAGAACTAGAACAAAAAATCTTAAAATTTGTATGGAGACAAAAAAGACCCCGAATAGCCAAAGCAGTCCTGAGGGAAAAAAACGGAGCTGGAGAAATCCGACTCCCTGATTTCAGACTATACTACAAAGCTACAGTAATCAAGACAATATGGTACTGGCACAAAAACAGAAATATAGATCAATGCAACAGGATAGAAAGCCCAGAGGTAAACCCATGCACCTATGGTCAACTAATCTATGACAAAGGAGGCAAGGATATACAATGGAGAAAAGACAGTCTCTTCAATAAGTGGTGCTGGGAAAAATGGACAGCTACATGTAAAAGAATGAAATTAGAACACTCCCTAACACCATACACAAAAATAAACTCAAAATGATTAGAGACCTAAATGTAAGACCGGACACTATAAAACTCTTAGAGGAAAACATAGGAAGAAGAAGAACACTCTTTGACATAAATCACAGCAAGATCTTTTCAGAACCATCTCCTAGAGTAATGGAAATAAAAACAAAAATTAAAAAATGGGACCTAATGAAACTTAAAAGCTTTTGCAAAGCAAAGGAAACTACAAACAAGACGAAAAGACAACCCTCAGAATGGGAGAAAATATTTGCAAAAGAATCAACAGACAATGGATTAATCTCTAAAATATATAAACAGCTCATGCAGCTCAATATCAAAAAAAACAAACAACCCAATCAAAAAATGGGCAGAAGACCTAAACAGACATTTCTCCAGGGAAGACATAGAGATTGCCGGAAGCACATGAAAAGCTGGTCAACATCACTATTAGAGAAATGCAAATCAAAACTACAATGAGGTATCACCTCACACCAGTTAGAATGGCCATCATCAAAAAGTCTACAAACAATAAATGCTGGAGAGGGTGTGGAGAAAAGGGAACCTTCCTGCACTGTTGGTGGGAATGTAAATTGATACAGCCACTATGGAGAACAGTATGATGGTTCCTTAAAAAACTAAAAATAGGGGCTTCCCTGGTGGCGCAGTTGTTGAAAGTCTGCCTGCCGATGCAAGGGACACAGGTTCGTGCCCCGGTCCAGGAAGATCCCACATGCCGCGGAGTGGCTAGGAGCGTGAGCCATGGCCGCTAAGCCTGCGCGTCCGGAGCCTGTGCTCCGCAACAGGAGAGGGCACAACAGTGAGAGGCCCGCGTACCGCAAAAAGAAAAAAAAAAAGCAAAAATAAATAAATAAAAATAGAATTACCATATGACCCAGCAATCCCACTACTGGGCATATACTCAGATAAAACCATAATTCAAAAAGACACATGCACCCCAATGTTCATTGCAGCACTATTTACAGTAGCCAGGTCATGGAAGCAACCTACATGTCCACTGACAGACGAATGGATAAAGATGTGGTTCATATATACAATGTAATATTACTCAGCCATAAAAAGGAACGAAATTGAGTTAGTTGCAGAGACGTGGATGGATCTAGAGACTGTCATACAGAGTGAAGTCAGAAAGAGAAAAACAAATATCGTGTATTAACGCATATATGGAACCTAGAAAAATGGTACAGATGAACTGGTTTGCAGGGTAGAAACAGAGACACAGATGTAGAGAACAAACGTATGGACACCAAAGGGGGAAGTGGAGGGGGGTTGTGGTGGTGGTGGGATGAATTGGGAGATTAGGATTGACATATATATACTAATATGTAAAAAATAGATAACTAATAAGGACCTGCTGTATAAAAAATAAAATTCCAAAAAAAAGAAAACAGTGAAATAAAAGCAAATTGGAAAAAAACCAAACAGAAATATAGATAATAAAATGCAATCATAAACTCATAACTCAGCGATATACCTGTTAACAACTTGGTATATTTCTCTTCTATGCATATTTTTTTGATACACTTGAGATCAGAAGCATATTCCATCCTCTAGTCTTAAAAAAAAATTATCTTAAGAAACAATCTGAAGATACTGTTGCAGAAAATTTGGAAATAAAGAAAAGAACCCAAAAGGAAAAAAATTCTACTACTCAGAGTTACCCACTATTAGCATTTAAGTAAGTGAACAGAATTTTAGCTATGCAGTTATATGTATATATGTGTATGTCCATACACACACACACACACACAAATGGATGGATAAATGGTTAGATAATAGGGATCGTAATGTAAAAAATGTCATCTAAGTTTTGGCTCAAGTGTTACCTACCCAGAGGCTTATCCTGATCTCCTCAACAAATTTAGCTAATACCTCAACAAATTAAGATCTTATCACTTAGTTTTATTTTTTTATATCACTTAATATGGTGAATATGGTTTAACAGAACTCTGTTCATTTGTTTGCTTATTTGTTGACTTATTGTTCCCTCAACACAAATGTAAATTCAGTGAAAGTAGGAGCCTTCCATAGCATGTTTACTATTGTATTCTTTTTAAAATAAATTTTATTTATTTATTTTTATTTTTGGCTGCGTTGGGTCTTTGTTGCTGTGCATGGGCTTTCTCTGGTTGTGGCGAGCAGGGGATACTCTTTGTTGTGGGGCACGGGCTGCTCATTGCAGTGGCTTCTCTTGTTGCAGAGCACGGGCTCTAGGCACACGGGCTTCAATAGTTGTGGCACGTGGGCTCAGTAGTTGTGGCACGTGAGCTCTAGGGCGCAGGCTCAGTAGTTGTGGCGCATGGGCTTAGTTGCTCCGCAGCATGTGGGATCTTCCCGGGCCAGGGCTCGAACCCGTGTCCCATGCATTGGCAGGTGGATTCTTAACCACTGCGACACCAGGGAAGTCCCACTATTGTATTCTTTTTTTTTTTTTTTTGCGCTACGCGGGCCTCTCACTGTTGTGGCCTCTCCTGTTGCGGAGCAACAGGCTCCGGATGCGCAGGCTCAGTGGTCATGGCTCACGGGCACAGCCGCTCTGCGGCATCTTCCCAGACCAGGGCACGAACCAGTGTCCCCTGCATTGGCAGGCGGACTCTCAACCACTGCGCCACCAGGGAAGTCCTCCACTATTGTATTCTTAATGTCTAGAAGAGTCCCTAGTCACTGAGACAAAGGAAGTTATTTATCAAACAAATCATTGAATAGTAAACTATATTTCACTTGGTAACATAACATGGCCATTTCTCAATGGTCATTAGAGTAAGTCGTCCACAACATGATTTTTAATGACTCAGTTGCATTCCTGTGGAAATGACATAATTTCAATCCTTGACATTCAGGTTGATTTTCAAAATTCGATTATTACAATCGCTTCTAAGATTTTACAACTCCAATTTCTTCTTCGAGATTAATTCTTAAGAAAAGTGCTAGGTCAAAGCTATTCTTTTAAAAAACTTTTTATACCAGCCAGCAAAATTTTGACAATTTATATTTCTAATAGTAGAGTATAAATGCATCAGTTAATTTTCCTGGATCCTTGGCACAATATTTTCGAAATCTTTGCATTATATTAATCTGCATTTCTCTGATTATTAGTGAAATTAAAACATTTAAAAAATGTTTTTGAGACATTTGACCCACAACATTTCAGTCTTTGACTTTCTCATCTCACATCTTTGAAGAAAATATAGGAAAAAATATGTCTAAGAAAGAAAGGCATCATTATTTTATATAAAGTTGTGGAAAGGGTGGGGGAGATAAGGAAATATTTATGCCATTGAATAAAAAAAAATACCAAGGCACTGTTCAGTTTTCTTAGTAACATTCCCATTTTCTTGGGAACTCAACTTCCATTGTACTCTCTTAAATGGTAAGAACTGAAGAATAAAATAAAACTTACTTCCACTGTTTGATATATTGTAAGGGATTAAGGTTGCATCCAGCATCAGTTAAAGCTTTTTTGTATTGCTCCAAATCAGCCTGAAATAAGAAAAGAATCATATGACAAAAACTTTTACTTTCATGAAAGAGACCATTTTGTTTGTTATCATTGGATTAATCAGAAAGTTAGACTAAAGGCACGAGCACCTAAGTAGAGTGGAGTGGTATCTTAAGGGAGTACCCAAATGAGCATGTGATAAAAATCACGTATAATGAAAATTACCTTTGATAGGCTCCCAAATCACCTATAAAGTACAGTATTTTGTCATCCCTCAGTAAGCCCAACACAGTTTTTCCTCCACTGTTGACACAGATTGCTTGTCCTTAGGATAAGCATTAAATGAAAGATCTGGCTTGATCAAGAATATTCCAAAATTGGAAACATGAGGGGAATGACGTTGACTTAGGGGACCTGCAGATTCAGGTTATCCCATCTCATATTCACTGCAGAGGTCCAAATTTATTAACTGAACAGCAGGTGTCCTACACTTTTTAAATAGTTTTCTTTCTTATTCTTTTTCTATTTCCTGATGAGTAAAGTCTAGTTGAATTCGGATATGTCACGGGAGCCTATCATCACAGTGACTCCATTATAAAAATTTAAAAGAAAGAAAATTTTAAGCTCACCATCAAATCAGAGATGTTCACTACTTTGCATTTTGGGGGCTATTACATCAGTAGTCAAAATTTGCATCAAGCCACTTAATGACCATTTAAACTTATGAAAAGACATAATTCTTACCAAAAATAAATGAAATAAAATAATGTGGTCAAATTAAGGGAACCTGCATTAAGTTTTAAAATCATATATTCCTAAGAAAATATAAATAGGCTATTAGAATCCCTTAAAGGAACACCCCCATTAATGACAGAGATGTTTCTAGAAAGAAAACTATACAGTAATCCCCTCCCTTCAGCAGTTTTGCTTTCCATGGTTTCAGTTGCTGTGGTCAACTTAGGTCTGAAAATACTAAATGGAAATTCCCAGAAATAAACAATTTATATTGTGTGCCGTTTTGAGTAGTGTGATGAAAACTTGTGCTTTCCTGTCAGTCCTGCCCCAACCATTGACATCATCTGCTCCTGAAATCTTACAATCGACACCATCATGGCTTGATGACACAGGATCATCTGAAGTAGATGATTCTCCTTCAGTCAGAAGGTCAATAGTAGCCTAATGCTACATCACCATGCCTGTGTCATTCACCTCACTTCATCTCATCATGCAGGCATTTTATGAGCTCACATCATCATCATAGGAAGGATGACTACAGTACAATATATTTTGAGAGAGAGAGTCCACATTCACATAACTTTTATTATAGCATATTGTTATAATTATTCTAATTTATTATTAGTTGTTGTTAATCTCTTACTGTGCCTAATTTATAAACTAAACTTTATCATAGGTATGTATGTATGTATGTATAGAAAAAAACAGTATATATGGTAGTGGGGGGGGAACGTTTGGTACTCTCCATGGTTTCAGGCATCCACTGGGGGTCCTGGAACATATCTCCCTTGGATAAGGGGGGACTACTGAACTTCCTTACTGAATTAAAATAAAAGTCAAGAAATGTATTCTTAGGATAAAGCAGAATTGATCTAAAGCAAATATTGGGTTTACTTTGCTGTTTTAACATGCCAAACAAAAAGAAGCCTTACAGGGCTTCCCTGGTGGCACAGTGGTTGAGAGTCTGCCTGCCGGTGCAGGGGACACGGGTTCGAGCCCTGGTCTGGGAAGATCCCACATGCCCCGGAGCAACTGGGCCCGTGAGCCACAATTACTGAGCCTGCGCGTCTGGAGCCTGTGCTCCGCAACAAGAGAGGCCCGCGTACCGCAGTGAAGAGTGGCCCGCACTTGCCGCAACTGGAGAAAGCCCTCGCACAGAAACGAAGACCCAACACAACCATAAATAAATAAATTAATTAATTAAAAAATTAAAAAAAAAAAAAAAAAGAAGCCTTACAATCTACTGACATTAGAAAAATAATTGCTACCAGCAAAGGAAAGGAGTTTACAACAGCCATATCATTCTAGGTGTCATTCCCAAGTTCCTTATGCTAGTTGCTCATCCAGTAAAATTATACAACGTTAACATTAGAAAGAGTTAACAGGTCTCTAACCCAGCAACAAGACTGATAGCAAAATCACTGTTTTCCTTCACAGTATTACCTCTACATACTTAAAAAAATTTTTTTCCTCAAAAGCAATTGATGGTTTTTTACAGAAAAAGAAAACAACAAAATATCCCACAATCTACTCTTCCAGTGAGAAAAAAATCTAGAAAGGAAGATAGATTTTCCAATCATTCTTAGAAATTTATTCTGATATAAAAAGTAGCTTTTTTACTGCAATACAGTCTCTCAACTTTATTTTTATATGGATCAAATGATAGATGTGAATCTGAAGTTTAATCTTAGGAAATTATTGATACAATATTTATATAACTTTTGGAAATTTAGATATTTTCCTCCAAGTGACTTCTCTATATTCTATAATGGACATTAGTTTTTTTGTTTTTTTTTTTAAATTTGTTTGTTTATTTTTGGCTGTGTTGGGTCTTCGTTGCTGCACGTGGGCTTTCTCTAGTTGTGGTGAGGGGGGCTACTCTTCATTGCGGTGCGGGCGCTTCTCACTGTGGTGGCTTCTCTTGTTGTGGAGCACAGGCTATAGGCACACAGGCTTCAGTAGTTGAGGGCTCAGTAGTTGTGGCTCGCGGGCTCTAGAGCGTAGGCTCAATAGTTGTGGCGCACGGGCTTAGTTGCTCTGCGGCACGTGGGATCTTCCTGGGCCAGGAATCAAACCCATATCCCCCTGCACTGGCAGGCGGATTCTTAACCACTACGCCACCAGGGAAGTCCCTCGACATTAGTTTTAAAACAACAGCAAAATATTACCAAACTTTTACTTTAGGTTAAAGCGAAATTCCTTGTAAGGAAAATAAGTATTAGTGGCTATAGTTCAAAGAAATGGAACTTCTAGGATCATCACATCATGAGAAATGATAAGATCAATCTTTCAAAAGGCAGAGCAAACTTGGTTAACTTAGTTTAGAATAGTTATTTTCCAGAAATAAGAATTTTGGTCATGAATTCAGTTCATATTCTAACAACTTAAAAGTGGTGAGATATTTCATGAGTAAATAGTTCTCTTGGTGACAATAAATACCGCTATAATATTCAGCGGTAAATAGAACTAGCCTTACGAAATTGTTTTTCTTTTAAAGGATGGAATGAAGTAATAACTTGGTTACAGTGATTTTTACTTCTATTTTCTGAAAGAAGCGAGTATCCTCCCTTCCCCCCAATAACTGAATACAGAGGACATACCTCAGAAGGTGCTTGCTGTGCACTTATGTAATAGATAAGAAACAGCCTCATTTTATCTTCTGGAGTTCCTGCTACAAAGGGGAAAACAGATAAGGAAAAAAAGACTTTCATAATTCTGGTTGTTATGTATTATAGTCAACACTATAATCTCAAGGCATACATAAATGTGACAAGACAAACTAAGGTTCTTGATTCAAATGATTTAACGTTATAGGCACTAAATTACAACCATGTAAAACACAGATACGGAAAAAGATTAAATACTATGGGATTACAGGGATAAGCTATGGAAGCATCTCTATTCTATCTTCCAAACTGTCTATAGTGTTGTGATTTATGTTTCAGATCTAAACTCAAAAAGGTATAGGTAGGATAATCATACAATTCTAAAATAGTACACCTTTGAGATAAAAAGGGGGATGCTAGTAATAAGTATGTAAGGACAACTGGTATATAAATGGGACTATCCTGGGAAACCAGTTGCATGGTCCCGTTAGGTACTGGGTTATGAAAACCTGCTGGCTAAAATCATCTAACTGAGCCTAAGGTCATACTTTTGAAATTGGAGCCACTAAATATACATTTCTCCCCTTTCTGAAGGGTCTATGAAGATTTGGAAAAACCACATGTCTATAGTATAATAAACACCATTGTATTATGCAGATTATACCTGCCTGAAATTTTAAGACAAAACAAAAGATTTCAGAGAAATTTCTTGCTTGCAGTGCATCCTTTGAGCTACTACTTCTATTATCCAAAGCCCGAGACTGTCCAGAGAATCCTTTTATTTTCCCCTTAGTACTGGGTGTACTTCGATGCAAAGTGATAGGCACTGGTCATGGGTAACTCAGTTTCACTATTCAACAAATACCAATAGGTATTCTCACTTCAAAGTGTGTCCCAATACGTAAGAACTCAGAATTGTTATACTTTATTATAGAATAAAAACAAGAATAATTTTTTCAAAACATATTGACTGATAACCCATTGATTTTCTATCTTCAAATCATCCTTACTCCCTAAATATGACAAAGACTGGTAATAAAGATCAATGACAGGTTCTCCAACATTCTCATGCTTACAAATAAATATTGTATTTTAGATATACTGAAGTAGGTTACTGGATTCAGGGTTTTGTTTCAATACTAGGAGAAAGCTGATATTTTTGTTTTAGCAGGTAATTAGCCTCAACGGGTTCAGGCCAAAGCTCCTACCAGCCTCTGTGAGCCGTTTCCATCATGGATTCTATTTTTAAAATGTTTGCAGTGCTACTGGGATCTGTCCCACTGCCCAGCAGCCAGTACGGGAACTTGGAGGTCATCTAGTCCTTCACCTCTCAGTCTTTGGAATGCGGTTTAGGATCAGATTCATGCACGTAAAACTCAGAGGTGAGCCCAGGAATTCATAAACAACTTTATGGGGTTGCTTTCCTGAGCTCCTTCCTTTTGCAATCTCCCTGGTACTTTCCAGTTTCCTTGGCCTTCCCTTTTTAGTGCTCCAGCCAGAAAGCTTTGGCTTTAGGTACCCTGCTCCATTGTGTATTTCCTGCAATTATGACGAAGCAGTTAGAGGACAAAAAGAAAAAGAGGAACGGGGCTTGCTGTAGGCTCTTGGAACAACGGCTCCTAAGATACGAGAGACAGGTTCCCCTCCCTCAGAGTTTTAGGGGCCTGTGGGTTCCTGCTGGTGCTTTTAATATCCGCAGCACAGAGCATAGCCTCTTCAAGCTGACGTCTGGGTCCTTTGGACATGTTCCATCATGTTTTAAGTACTTTTCTTGTTTTCTGACCCAAGAAAATGTTTCAGGCTCATTTTGTACTTTCTCTCCCTGGAATCAACCATACTCCAATGAGTCCTAGTGGAAAGTGGAATATATAAGGCTAAAATTTTTACTACTGGGGAACTGTTGCTCCTAGCCCTGCTCAGTTGGCAGAGTTAGGGAATACATATATATGTGTACACACACACACACACGTATATCTATATTTATTTCTCTATTTGGCAAGTATTTAACAAAAACACCAAGTCTACATCAGCACCTCCAATTCCAATCCAATATTCCTAGGGTTCATTGTAGTTTTCTTCATTTCCATAGTTATAACTTCCATTTCTGACAGTGGGAAACCTGGCTCCCTTTTTATTACCCAATATATTTACTTATTTATCCAGTCCCCTGTATGTAACAAATATCTTATCTCTGCCACTGTCCCCCTGCCTGCATGGACGTTATCTCCTCCACTTGAGCTCTGATTCTCTACAATGGACCCACCCATATGCCTGGCTATAATTCTCACCCCACCTGAGCCAATGTTTGGTTTGTCCTATGCAGGGTCACCCCCCTTAATCTGATAGGACTCTTATACCCTTATAACTGCTCCTACATGTGGACACTCCACTCACTTCACTTGGACTTTGACGCTTCATGCTGGATTACCAACCCTCCCTCTACCGGATATGTGGATGCCCTTCTCATCCTGCTCAGGTTCTGACATCTTGTTCTGGGCTGAAGTGGTACTACACTGCTACTTTGCATGAATGCCTACCTTGCTCTGCTCTACTTAATATCTTTAATAATAAATGGTTTGAGAAAGTAAGGGAAAGGAAAAAGAAAGGTTCTCATTGCTTTTTTTAATCAACACACTTAATTGCTTCAACTTTACTCAAAACTTATTGTAAATAACAAGGAATAGCTCGTAAGTGATGAACTTATATGTATCTTTCATATTTTTAACTGTAAAGTACACATATCTTCAAAATGTTATGTTCTTCCCACAAATCTAACTTTTTAAAAGTGTGAGAAATACTATGCCTTCTCAGAAGTTTTTATGAATAGAACCCTTTAATTACAAACAAGTAAAAAAAAATTTTAAACTTACTTTCCAACGTGATATAAAATCTAAAAGTCACACCAAAACTATAACTCAAAAAACACTATTATTTACTCGAAGAGCTTGTATGTAAAATATAAGCTAAAGAGCTTATATGCTTTTTATTCATTTTTCAAAAGAGCTGAGATTTGAATTGAAAACTCTTCTGAAATTATTAAGCCTGTAAAGTTTAGAGAATTTTAGTGGCTAAAATCCTGTGAAGATCTTATGATCATTATGATTGAAAACAATGATTAGATTATATTTCCTAAGTACAAATAGTTATATCTTGTTTTAAGAAAATCTAACAAACATATATTTAGATAAATATAAAGGGATTGTCTACAGAGTTTCTCTAAAAGTGAATTCCCAGGGGCCTCAGACGTGAATCCGGGGTGCAGACGCCTGTCAAGCCCAGGTGGAATCCCTGGCGTGCTGGGCGGTGCGGGTGGTGCAGATGGCCCGGCTCTGACCCCAAGGACACTAGGTCACCCTGTGCACCTCAGGCCACCGCCCTGTCCCTCCGGCAGCTCCAGGTCCCCATGGCCGCACACCAGCCAGGCGGTTCCAGGGATGTGGATGTCTGTGTCTTTGGGGGACCATTACTTTGCCTGCCACATGCCGTGTGGCTGACAGGGTCTTGGTGCTCTGGTGGGGTGTCAGGCCTGTGCCTCTGAGGTGGGAGAGCTGAGTTCAGGACACTGGTCCACCAGAGACCTCTCAGCTCTACGTAATATCAAACAGCGAAAGCTCTCCCAGAGATCTCTATCTCAACGCAAAGACCCAGCTCCATTCAACAACCAGCAAGCTACAGTGCTGGACACCCTGTGCCAAGCAACTAGCAAGACAGGAACACAACCCCATCCATTAGCAGAGAGGCTGCCTAAAATCATAATAAGGTCACAGACACCCCAAAACACATCACCGGACGTGGTCCTGCTGACTAGAAAGACAAGATCCAGCTTCATCCACCAGAACACAGGCACTAGTCCTCTCCACCAGGAAGGCTACACAACCCACTGAACCAACTTTAGACACTGGGGCAGACACCAAAAACAACGGGAACTATGAACCTACAGCCTGCGAAAAGGAGACCCCAAACACAGTAAGTTAAGCAAAATGAGAAGACAGAGAAACACACAGCAGATGAAGGAGCAAGGTAAAAACCCACCACACCAAACAAATGAAGAGGAAATAGGCAGTCTACCTGAAAAAGAATTCAGAATAATGACTGTAAAGATGATCCAAAATCTCAGAAATAGAATGGAGAAATTACAAGAAACGTTTAACAAGGACCTGGAAAAACTAAAGCGCAAACAATGATGAACAACACAACAAATACAATTAAAAATTCTCTAGAAGGAATCAATAGCAGAATAACTGAGGCAGAAGAACGGATAAGTGACCTGGAAGACAAAATAGTGGAAATAACTACTGCAAAGCAGAATAAAGAAAAAAGAATGAAAAGAATTGAGGACACTCTCAGAGACCTCTGGGACAATATTAAATGCACCAACATTTGAATTATAGGGGTCCCAGAAGAAGAAAAGAAAAACAAAGGGACTGAGACAATATTTGAAGAGATTATAGCTGAAAACTTCCATAATATGGGAAAGTAAATAGTCAATGAAGTCCAGGAAGCACAGAGAGTCCGATACAGGATAAATCCAAGGAGAAACAGGCTAAGGCACATATTAGTCAAACTATCAAAAATTAAGTACAAAGAAAAATATTAAAAGCAGCAAGGGAAAAGCAACAAATAACATACAAGGGAATCCCCATAAGGTTAACAGCTGAACTTTCAGCAGAAACTCTGCAAGCCAGAAGGGAGTGGCAGGACATATTTAAAGCAAAGAATGGGAAAAATCTACAACCAAGATTACTCTACCAAGCAAGGATCTCATTCAGATGCAACGGAGAAATTAAAACCTTTACAGACAAGCAAAAGATAAGAGAAATCTGCACCACCAAACCAGCTGTACAACAAATGCTAAAGGAACTTCTCTAGGCAGGAAACATAAGGGAAGGAAAAGACATACAAAAACAAACCCAAAACAATTAAGAAAATGGTAATAGGAACATAAATATTGATAACTACCTTAAATGTAAATAGATTAAATGCTCCAACCAAAAGATACAACTGGCAGAATGGATACAAAAACAAGACCCGTATATATGCTGTCTACAAGGTACCCACTTCAGACCTAGGGACACATACAGACTGAAAGTGAGGGGATGGAAAAAGATATTCCATGCAAATGGAAATCAAAAGAAAGCTGGAGTAGCAATTCTCATATCAGACAAAATAGACTTTAAAATAAAGACTATTAGAAGAGACAAAGAAGGACACTATATAATGATCAAGGGATCAATCCAAGAAGAAGATATAAGAATTGGAAATATTTGTGCACCCAGCATAGGAGAACCTCAATACCTAAGGCAAATGCTAATAGCCATAAAAGGGGAAATCAACAGTAACACAATCACAGTAGGGGTCTTTAACACCCCACTTTCTCCAATGGACAGATCATCCAAAATGAAAATAAATAAGGAAACACAAGCTTTAAATGATACATTAAACAAAATGGACTTCATTGGTATTTATAGGACATTCCATCCAAAAAAACAACACAATACACTTTCTTCTCAAGTGCTCATGGAACATTCTCCAGGATAGATCATACCTTGGGTCACAAATCAAGGCTTGGTAAATTTAAGAAAACTGAAATTGTCTCAAGTATCTTTTCCGACCACAATGCTATGAGACTAGATATCAATTACAGGAAAAAAACTGTAAAAAACATAAACACATCAGGCTAAACCATACATTAATAAATAACCAAGAGATCACTGAAGAAATCAAAGAGGAAATCAAAAAATACCTAGAAACAAATGACAATGAAAACACAATGATCCAAAATCTATGGGATGCAGCAAAAGCAGTTCTAAGAGGGAAGTTTATAGCAATACAATCCTACCTCAAGAAACAAGAAACATCTCGAATAAACAACCTAACCTTACCTAAAGCAATTAGAGAAAGAAGAACAAAAAAACCCCAAAGTTAGCAGAAGGAAAGAAATCATAAAGATGAGATCAGAAATAAATGAAAAAGAAATGAAGGAAACGATAGCAAAGATCAATAAAACTAAAAGCTGGTTCGTTGAGAAGATAAAGTTGACAAACCATTAGCCAGACTCATCAAGAAAAAAAGGGAGAGGACTCAAATCAGTACAGTTAGAAATGAAAAAGGAGAGGTAACAACTGACATTGCAGAAATACAAAGGATCACAAGAGATTACTACAAGCAACTCTATACCAATAAAATGAACAACGTGGAAAAATGGACAAATTCTTAGAAAAGCACAACCTTCCAAGACTGAACCAGGAAGAAGTAGAAAATGTAAACAGACCAATCACAAGCACTGAAATTGAGACTGTGATTAAATATCTTCCAAAAAACAAAAGCCCAGGACCAGATGGATTCACAGGCAAATTCTATCAAACATTTAGAGAAGAGCTAACACCTATCCTTCTCAAACTCTTCCAAGATACAGCAGAGGGAGGAACACTCCCAAACTCACTCTACAAGGTCACCATAATGCTGATACCAAAACCAGACAAAGATGTCACAAAGAAAGAAAACTACAGGCCAATATCACTGATGAACATAGATGCAAAAATCCTCAACAAAATACCAGCAAACAGAATCCAACAGCACATTAACAGGATCATATACCATGATCAAGTGGGGTTTATCCCAGGAATGCAAGGATTCTTCAATATACACAAATCAATCAATGTGATATACCATAATAACAAATTGAAGAATAAAAACCATATGATCATCTCAATAGATGCAGAAAAAGCTTTCAACAAAATTCAACACCCATTTATGATAAAAACCCTCCAGGTAGTAGGCATAGAGGGAAATTACCTCAACATAATAAAGGCCATATATGACAAACGGACAGCCAACATCGCTCGCAATGATGAAAAATTGAAACCATTTCCTCTAAGATCAGGAACAAAACAAGGTTGTCCACTCTCACCACTATTATTCAACATAGTTTTGGAAGTTTTAGCCACGGCAATCAGAGAAGAAAAAGAAATAAAAGGAATCCAAATTGGAAAAGAAGAAGTAAAGCTGTCACTGTTTACAGATGACATGATACTATACATAGAGAATCCTAAAGATGCTACCAAAAAACTACTAGAGGTCACCAATGAATTTGGTAAAGTAGCAGGATACAAAATTAATGCACAGAAATCTCTTGCATTCCTACACACTAGTGATGAAAAATCTGAAAGAGAAATTAAGGAAACACTCTCATTTACCACTGCAGCAAAAAGAATAAAACACCCAGGAATAAACCTACTTAAGGAGACAAAAGACCTGTATGCAGAAAACTATGAGACACTGATGAAAGAAATTAAAGATGATACAAACAGAGAGAAAGATATACCATGTTCTTGGATTGGAAGAATCAACATTGTGAAAATGAGTGTACTACTCACAGCAATCTACAGGTTCAATGCAATCCCTATTAAACTACCAATGGCATTTTTCACAGAACTACAACAAAAAGTTGCACAATTTGTTTGGAAACACAAAAGACCCTGAATAGCCAAAGCAATCTTGAGAAAGAAAAACAGAGCTGGAGGAATCAGGCTCCCAGACTTCAGACTACAATACAAAGGTACAGTAATCAAGACAATATGGTACTGGCACAAAAACAGAAATATAGATCAATAGAACAGGATAGAAAGCACAGAGATAAACCCACACTCCTATGGTCACCTTCTTTGTTTCTTTTTTTTTTGCGGTACGCGGGCCTCTCACTGTTGTGGTCTCTCCTGTTGCGGACCACAGGCTCCAGACGCACAGGCTCAGTGGCCATGGCTCATGGGCCTAGCCGCTCCGTGGCATGTGGGATCTTCCCAGACCGGGGCACGAACCCATGTCCCCTGCATCGGCAGGCAGACTCTCAACCACTGTGCCATCAGGGAAGCCCTGGTCACCTTATTTTTGATAAAGGAGGCAAGAATATACAATGGAGAAAAGACAGCATCTTCAATAAGTGGTGCTGGGAAACCTGGACAGCTACATGTAAAAAAATGAAGTTAGAACACTCCCTAACACCATACACAAAAATAAACTTAAAATGAATTAAAACGCTAAATGTAAGACCAGATACTATAAAACTCCTAGAAAAAAAAACATAGGCAGAACACTCTATGAGATAAATCACAGCAAGATCTTTTTAGACCCACCTCCTAGAGGAATGGAAATAAAAACAACAAAAAAAACCCAAATGGGACCTAATGAACCTTAAAACCTTTTGCACAGCAAAGGAAACCATAAACAAGACCAAAAGACAACCCTCAGAATGGGAGAAAATATTTGCAATTGAAGCAACTGACAAAGGATTAATCTCCAAAATTTACAAGCAGGTCAATATCAAAAACACAAACAACCCAATCCAAAAATGGGCAGAAGACCTACATAGACATTTCTCCAAAGAAGATATACAGATTGCCAACAAACACATGAAAGGCTGCTTAACATTACTAATCATTAGAGAAATGAAAGTCAAAACTACAATGAGGTATCACCTCACACCAGTCAGAATGGCCATGATCAAAAAATCTACAAACAATAAATGCTGGAGAGGGTGTGGAAAAAAGGGAACCCTCTTGCACTGTTGGTGGGAATGTAAATTGATACAGCCACTATGGAGAACAGTATGATGGTTCCTTAAAAAACTAAAAACAGAACTACTATACGACCCAGCAATCCCACTACTGGACACATACCCTGGGAAAACCATAATTCAAAAAGAGTCATGGACAAGCCTCTTATATATCCTCATCCACCAGAGGGCAGACAGCAGAAGCAAGAAGAACTACAATCCTGCAGCCTGTGGAACAAAAACCACATTCACAGAAAGATAGGCAAGATGAAAAGGCAGAGGGCTATGTACTAGATGAAGGAACAAGATAAAACACCAGAAAAACAACTAAATGAAATGGAGATAGACAATCTTCCAGAAAAAGAATTCAGAATAATGACAGTGAAGATGATCCAGGACCTCAGAAAAAGAATGGAGGCAAAGATCGAGAAGATGCAAGAAATCATCCAAGAAACAAAAGCCAGATGGCTTCACAGGTGAATTCTATCAAATATTTAGAGAAGAGCTAACACCCATCCTTCTCACACTCTTCCAAAAAATTGCAGAGGAAGGAACACTCCCAAACTCATTCTACAAGGCCACCATCACCCTGATACCCAAACCAGACAAAGATACTACAAAAAAAGAAAATTACGGACCAATATCACTGATGAATATAGATGCAAAAATCCTCAACAAAATACTAGCAAACAGAATCCAACAACACATTAAAAGGATCATACACCATGATCAAGTGGGATTTATCCCAGGGATGCAAAGATTCTTCAATATATGCAAATCATCAATGTGAAACACCATATTAACAAATTGAGGAAGAAAAACCATATGATCATCTCAATAGATGTAGAAAAAGCTTTTGACAAAATTCAACACCCATTTATGATAAAAACTCTCCAGAAAGTGGGCATAGAGGGAAACTACCTCAACATAATAAAGGCCATATATGAAAAAAAAAAAAAAAAAAGTCATGTACCACCATGTTCATTCCAGCTCTACTTACAATAGCCAGGACGTGGAAGCAACCTAAGTGTCCATCAACAGATGAATGGATAAAGAAGATGTGGCACATACACACAATGGAATATTAGCCATAAAAAGAAATGAAACTGAGTCATCTGTAGTGAGGTGGAGGGACCTAGAGACTGTCATACAGAGTGAAGTAAGTCAGAAAGAGAAAAATAAATACTGTATGCTAACACATATATATGGAATCTAAAAAAAAAAAAACGTTCTGAAGAACCTAGAGGCAGGACAGTAATAAAGACGCAGACGTAGAGAATGGACTTGAGGACACGGGGTGGGGGAAGGGTAAGCTGGGAGAAAGTGAGAGAGTGGCATGGACTTATGTATACTAACCAATGTAAAGTAGATAGTTATTGGGAAGCAGCCGCATAGCACAGGGAGATCAGCTCGGTGCTTTGTGATCACCTAGAGGGGTGGGATAGGGAAGGTGGGAGGGAGACGCAAGGGGGAGGAGATATGGGGATATATGTATATGTATAGCTGATTCATTTTGTTATAAAGCAGAAACTAACACACCATTGTAAAGCAATTATACTCCAATAAAGGTGTTTAAAGAAAAGTGAATTCCCTAAATATTTAAAACAAAATTCAGTTTTAGATACATCGTTTTAGGAAACTCTTTAGGGTGAAACCAAAGTAATTAGAAACTGCATCACTTAGAGATGCTGGCTTTGAATATTTTACCTTCAAATCTTCCTGGAGCCAGCAGAAATTGAGCTTTAAATGTATCACTTTAAACAAATGAATATAACAAGTGCTTAAATACCTCCCTCCCCCCAAAAAAGCACTTACATACCATCAAAGAAAAGTTCAATAAAATAAAATGTAAATCATTTTTCTACCTTAGTAACTGCTATGCTACAAATTTCTCAACAGGAAATAGCTCATTTAATTATCTCATTAATAGCAAAGATTGTGAGAAAAACAATGATTCTATTCAGATTTTACTCAAATTGAAAATGCTGGATTCATCAGAAGTAAAACTTACATTAACCTCAAATTCATGGTACATACCATCAGGGTCTGATATTATATCTAGAAGCGATTTATCCAGAGTAGTTTTGCTCATTATTTTTTCTTCATATTCAAAATATACATCCAATTTTCTTGCCTGTTTCAAAATAAGTGTCTGATTAGAATACATCAAGTAATAAAAACATACTAAAGGACTCTCAGCTTACAAGTTTCTATGATCAATTTGAAAAACAAATGTTCATTTCCTAGTAGAATTTAAAGTTTCTTACTTTTGACATTGTTAATATAAAAAAAGATAGATTGACTATTATATTTATCATATTTTACTTATAAATTCAGAATTAACTCTGCATGTCATATATTAGCAAAGACAAAAAACCACACAAATCTCAATTATTGTATTAATTAGTAACTAGCATACAAATAACACTGTATTCCATGCAAATTAATATCAAGTGGTCGTGTTACGTTTACTTTTTTAGTGAGTAAATTCAGATATTTTCATCTTAACCAGAAAGTTACCCTAATTATTTTCAATGGTTTTTAAATAAAATATTTTCCTACTTAATACTTTGAAGTTTAGATAATGGAAAAGTAGTCAAACTTAGTTTTTCTGTATGGCAGCTTTTCTAATTTAAAATTTGTTCATTAAAATTATCCAAATGAAATTAACATGTTAGGATAATCCGAGGTAAATAAAAATTACCGAGTATCTATTAAATTATGCTTCAAATAAGACAAGAGAGAAAAGAACATGCTTTACTACTGAAGGTATTACCAATCTAAGTAGAAACCATTCATGAAATAAATGAGAATACTTATGAGATACCAACAAAGAACCAAAATGTAAATATAGAATATAAATAAATATATTAAGTTCAGATGACAGAATGAAATAATTAACCAATTGTGGAGAAGGAAGCGATGAGTTTTGAATTGTTTTGAAAGTGGTTTGGGGACATGGATAGACAGAGTTCATTTCAGTTAAAGGGATCATACCAAGGCATAATCAGAGTGGACAGATCTGAGTGGCAGACTCAGGAGTGATTTCATATATGAGGCAACAGGCAATCAACCAGAGTCCCTCGATCCCACTCCCCTGCAGTGGCACACAAGGCCAGAGCTTTAAACAGATGAAATATTCCGTTTGAAAATCCAAACAACATGAAAAGGTAAATACATTGAGACCTGTCTTCACTCCTGTCCTTTTCCACCTAATTTCCACCTGCTTCTTTGGATATTCTTTATTTCTCCTATAGTTTTTCACTTTCTCTATGCAAATAGTATCTATACCCTAAGATCCCTCTGCTTTCTGCCACAAAAGGTAATATACTATACTCTTCTGTCCCTTGTTTTCACTCAATATAACCAGTACATGGAGAACTTCCTTATTAGTGAAGTCTAGATAAGAGTTAATAAACTCTGTCAGAGTTTTCCTTTTTATAAATGGCTCTTCATATTCTTCAGATTCCCTGATACAGGAACCATTTTAACTACTGTATAAAGCTACTTTGAATAACGAAGTAGATGAGAGGTAAAGTCCTAGGAATGGGAAAATGTAATATCAAAAATGAACAAAAGAAATAGAAAGGAGATCCTAGGAAAGAGAAAATGGTGGTGACTGTGTGAATGGAAAGGAAGAGACAGATACTTAATAATTAACATGAGAATGTATATGGGAAGGAAGCTAGTGAAAAAAGTCAAAGATAACTCCTGGGGAACTAGGATAATAGTAGTAGGAACTATGTTAACATAAATATTAGATTGGGAAAGGCTAATTATCTGTAGAGTAAAGCTAGGAATGGAAGGGGGAAGGTGATAAAATAAGGTGTTAGGCTGACTTTCGGGCCCTCACAATCTGCTCCAGCCAACTTTTCTGTTTTATCACTATTCACTAGGTTCAGTTCCCTCTAGTCACATCAATTAACTCACTGACTTTCAATAAACGTAATGTATGCTTTTAATCCTCAAGGATTAGGCTTGGGTTATACACTCTTAGCTTTTTTAGAATGTATTTCTCCTCCATCACCTGCCCAGTGAATTCTACTCATTTTTCAAGGTCCAGCCTCTTTGCAGCGTCTCTGTAACTCTTCAGTCTCTGTTCTTTCCCTTTCCTGACCCTCCCCCAATCTTCTTCACTGGGAGAATTTATTAATCCCTTAAGTGTGTACTGACAGCACTCTGTACACTTCTCCATAATAATAATCACACCACATTACTGTCTTTGGTTTACCTGTTACCCTTCTAAAACTGTGAACTCCTTAAAGTGTGTCTAATTAATTGTTTAACCCTAGGAGTCTAACACAGCACCTGGCTCATAACAAGTACTTGATAAAATATTTGTTGAATGTCTAAGCTAAGAGCAGGATATACAGATCAAGTAGTCATCTTTAAAAGTTATAAAAGTAGATAAATGAACTTCTAGAAGTGAAAACTGTAAAGAATCAAGTCTTTAGTGACTTAATATATAAAATTAAGTAGGCTAAATGCCATAATGGAATCTAATGTCTGTACCTACATAAATCAATGAAGAAACATGGTTCACTGACTTATGGAGGTACAGACATTAGATTCATTTTGCTCTTCTTGATGTGTTAACTTACCCCTAGTTTAACTTCTAATTAACAATGGAAACAATTCAAAAACAAGTTAATTCGACTGCTAATGGGTAGAGTTTCTTTTGAAGGTGATGATAATGTTCTAAAATTGCATTGTGATTATGGCTGCATAACTCTGTGAATATACTAAAAACCACTAAATTGTACACTTTAAATAGGTGAATTGTATGGTATGTGAATTATATCTCAATAAAGGAGTTGAAGAAAAACAACATAGCACTTCAATATACTGATTGGAAGGGAGCCTCATGTGGGAGAGAAAGGAGTGGAGATTTTCTAACCTGCATGAAAGAACTAGTAGTATCTGTTCAGTACCTATTATGTGCAAGGCACTTTACTTACAGCTATGGCTTTCAAACATTTTTTTTTTTTTTTTTTTTTTTTTTTTGCGGTACGCGGGCCTCTCACTGTTGTGGCCTCTCCCGTTGCAGAGCACAGGCTCCGGACGCGCAGGGTCAGCGGCCTTGGCTCACGGGCCTAGTCGCTCCGCGGCATGTGGGATCTTCCCGGACCGGGGCACGAACCCGTGTCCCCTGCATCGGCAGGCAGACTCTCAACCACTGTGCCACCAGGGAAGCCCTCAAATGTTTTTAAACAGAGAACCTCAGGACCCTCTTTCTCAAACCAAATCTTCTGTAGAACCCTAAACATAAAGATACAAGTGACCCATTAAATGTCTCTATTGAGCTCTAGGGTACCAGAGAACAGTGTTTAAAAACTACAAACTTAGACTATCTCATTTAATTCTCCAGATAACACTATGAGCTAGGAATTATTAGTCTCGTTTTAAAGATGAAGAAACAGACACAAAGAAACATAAATTTATTCAAGGTTACCAGACTAGAAGTAGTAGAGAGTTGAGATTCAAATCCAGGTCAGACTCCAATGTACACCACAGATAAAGAGTAGGGAAAATTACATTTTCCTCAAGAACAACTTATTGCTTCCTTTGTATATGCTTTATGGAAGAAAGTATATGTGTCAATTAGTATATATTTGGGGTTTTTTGGTAATACACATAATTTACGTATATGTGGTAAAAGGTTACTTTGTCCAGAGACATAATATCTATAGGTCGGTCCTTTTTCACTTTCTTGAAATAAGGGAAAATACTAAGAGAAACAACTTCTGTCCCAAAGATTGATTATTCTTCTACAATATGGATTCAAAGGAGGACAAAAATTGGATAACAAGAGTTACATGGAAAATAGACAAATTAAAAATATAAAACAAAATAACAAGGTCAAGATAATAAACAGATTTTTGGTAGCTTCAATAAATATCAAGAATAAATTATCAAAAAGGGAATATTTCAGAAAAATAAAGGACTATATATGGAATACAAATTATATCTAGTGAATACAAACTCTGAGAGCTATGAATTTCCTAAAAATCCCTTTAGAAGAGCTAAGAGAAGAATCTGATTTAAAAAAAAAAATTCTAGTGTTTTTCTCCCAATTTCAGAGTTATCAGTGGACAATCAGCGTGATGTTTTTCATTTCTCAGTGCACTGTGTCAACATTCACATCAAATTAACCACACATATATGCATTTTATATATATTATCCAACTAAATGTACTGAATTGTCATTTACCTGTAACTGTGTTTATAATTTTGTTAATTTGAAATAAAGTGTAAAGTGTTAAGTATATGTCTGTGCGTATGGCATTTTTTGACTGGTGACAGCCAATAGTCTACTGGGTTTAAAAAGAACAAAAGAAGGGACACTTCTAAAAACCCTCAAGTCATTCGGGATGTGTAAGTAGTATGCATTTCTTGCCTTTTGAGAACCCATTACGTAGGAAGATTTATTGATGATCCATACAGGACATGAAAGGAATTCCTTTTTCCTTCCTACAACTGTGGGGGATTTTTTTCCTTCTCTTTTACCATTCCTCTGTTTATCCTAGCTACAGGCACCACCACTCTGGGACTCCCTATTCACTGCTAGCTACAGCCTCAGTCATAGACTGAGGTGATGACAAAGACTAGAGTGGTATTTCTTGGCCTTCCTTCTTCTCCAAGCGCCAGTTCTATTCCCTAGTCAGCAGTAAAAGCAAAGACAAGAAGGGATTAGACAGTTATTACTTCCTTTCACTACTAAGAATCCCAATATTCTTCTACCAGTACTTCTTACAGGAGAGAGAGGGGATGACAAACTCTTCTTTGCTGCAACACAACATTTGAAACATTCCAGATTATGAATTAAATAGGGTTTGTAGGACAGGGACCTATCTGCCATGTTAATGTCTATAGGAAAGTATATCCTTAAGCTAAAATGAACTTAGAACTATACTTTTAGGATATAACCTAATCTTAAGTTGAAGATCCTTTATACTCTAGCCTTTTCTTGTTTCTACTTTCTTTTTTAAATGTGCAGTTCCTATCATCATTCAAGGCTGTTTTGGATAATTCTTCCTCCAGGTGAGTGGCCTCTGTATGCTGTATTATAATAGTCTGTGGTCTGTATGTCACTAGAGTATAAAGTCTAGATTATACTAAGCTATTTGTTCATTACTTTATGGCTTGTGCCCTGCAAGATGACTGGAATTCTCTAAAACTCAATTGCCTTTCATAATATAACACAATAGCATGTTAATATATTTTTAGTTATTTAGGTGTATTTTTTGCTGCATTTCATGCCAGTGGATTTATATGGGTTTGCTAATGTGAAAAATTATGTTGCACTAAAACTGGATGTTCCATGAAAATATTTAAGGTGTTCTATAGCACAGCTGGCTGAAAATATTTATTCTGGAGCATTTGCTCATATGCCACAGTGACTTAGAAATCTTGAATAAAATTCATCATTATACTTCTACCTCACTTCTGTGCAGAGATGGGACAGTATACTGTCAAGTGAGGAACCTGATTAGGATCTTCAATTTCTATAATAGGTTATCAACCTTACTAGTTAGTTATCTCATTTCCAAATATATGCATTTTTCTCTCTACCAAGAACACTGACTTTCTAGCATTCCAGGCCCAAATCAGAAGGTGTAACCTCAACTTCTCTGCTATGTAAATCCAGCCAATTTAAAAAAGTGATATTATTACATTATTTAAAGAATGCAAAATATTTCCACTTTAGATACTAAAAATTCTATTCTTAGTGTAAAAAAAAAACCACTAGAATGGTATAAACTTAGACTTTATTACCTTGGTCACTCATAAAACTGCCCTCAATGAATTATATTTTAATATTATGCCCTTAACGTTCATTAAGTTGCCATGTAAAATCCATGACAGTAACTGATATTAAAATATTGCATTGTTACATCACTAAATTTACTCTAGATAATGCCCAATATGAACAATGTCTTTTGTAACATAATATTAAGGAACACTTTGCTTAGAATAAAAAACAAATTCTTTCTGAGAAAATTTTCAAGAATTTAATTGTATCTCTTTACTGTGGTTGCCAGAAAATTCAAAGCCAAACTTGAGAATTATAACTATATAGAAACTATTGTGAGTTTCTACTTCATGATTTTTGCTGTATGTGCTATTCGTGGAAGCTGACTTAAATCTGTTTTAGAATAAGAAAACAAGTTTATTTAATCTATAAATTTATCTTATATATTGACTCCTACTAAAAAATTTAAATTCTAACAAAAATGATCTATGTAATAAGAAATTTTAAATGTATATGAAATGATCTTTATAGATGACAAATATTAAAATACTAATATTAGCAACCTTATTATAATGAAATACAAAAAAGTGCTTTATCTATAATATTTCTGGAGAAAACAGAGGTTTATATGGCACCTGTAAACTATTATCTTATTTTATCATAACTCTCAGAAGCATTTAGTTTTATCTCACTAATGTGTTGAACTCTCAAAAGATATACCCAGGAAAAGAACAGCAAATTAAATCCAAGTAAACAGAAGAAAAGAAATGATAAAAATCAGAGCAGAAATCAATGAAATTAAAAACAAGAAATCACTAGAGAAAAATCACTGGAACCAAAAGCTGGTTCTTTGAAATGATCAATCAAATTGGTAAACTTCTAGCCAGGTTAACTAAGAATAAAGAAGAGAAGACATAAATAGTATCAGAAATGAAAGAGGGGCCATCATTACTGATCCCATGACATTAAAAGGATAATAAAAATATTTTAAACAACTCTGTGCCCATAAACTTGATAACCTAGATGAAATGAACCAATTCCTTGAAAGACACAATCTATCAAAACTCACTTATGGAATGAATAGGCCTATATTATTAAAGAAATTGATCAATAATGAATAGCTTTCCAAAATAGAAAGCATCAGGTCTAGGTGAGTTACTAGTGAATTCTACCAAATATTTAAGAAAGAAATCATTCCAAATCTCTACAATCTCTTCCAGAAAATACAATGCAAACGAACTAGATGTTTTCTTGCTAAGATCAGGAACAAGGTAAAGATGTTCCCTCTCACACTCCTACTCAACCTTGTACTAGAAGTCCTAGCTAATGCAATAAACAAGAAAAGGAAATAAAAAGCATACAGATTGGGAAGGAAGAATAAAGCTGTCTTTGTTTGCAGATGACACTACTGTCTATGTAGAAAATCCCAAAGAAACACCAAAAAATCTCCTGGAACTAATAAGTGATTATAGCAAGATTGTAGGACACAAGGTTAATATACAAAAGTCAACCGGTTTCCAATATACTAGCAATGGACAATTGAACTTTGATATTAAAGGAAATACCATTTTCATTAGTACTCAAAAAATAAATGAAGAGATAGTTCTTATTTATGAATAGGCAGACTCATTATTGTCAAGATGTCAGTTCTTCCCACTTGATCTATAGATTCAACACAATTCCAGTCAAAATCTCAGCAGGTTATTTGGTGGATATTGACAAACTCATTCTAAGGTTTATATGGAGACAGGAAAGACCCAGAATAGTCAACACATTATTGAAGGAGGAAAAAAAAAAGGATGGAGGACTGACAACACCTGATTTTAATACTTAACTTAAAAGTTGCAATAATTAAGACAGTGTGGTGTTTGTGAAAAAAACCCAGACATATCAATGATACTACAGAAACAGACTCACACAAATACAGTTGACTAATCTTTGACAGAAGCACAAATGCAATTCAATGGAGGAGGAAAGTCTTTTCAACAAATGGTGAAGGAACAACTGGACATCCACATGCAAAAAAAATATGACATACCCAACACCTTTCAGAAAAACTGACTCAAAATGGATCACAGACCTAAATGTAAATGCAAAACTAAAACTCCTAAAAGATACCAGGAGAAAATTTAGATGACCTGGGTATAGTGATGACTTTTTAGATAGAACACCAAAGGCACGATCCATGAAAGAAATAATTAAAAAGATGGACTTGATTAAAATTAGAGGCCTCTGTTCTGTGAAGGATATTACCAAGAGAATGAGAAGACAAGCCATAGACTGGGATAAGATAACTGCAAAGACACATCCATTAAGGGATTCTAATCGCCCCCCCAACAATACAAAGAACTCTTAAAATTCAGCACTAAGAAAACAAAATACAATTTAAAAATGGGCCAAAGACCTGAACAGACGTTTCACGAAAGAAGATAGGCAGATGGCAAGTAAGTGTATGAAAAGATGCTTCACACTGTATGACATCAGAAAAATGCAAATTAAAATAAGACACACTTGGGACTTCCCTGGCAGTCCAGTGGTTAAGACCCCACCCTTCCAATGCACAGGGCGTGGGTTCGATCCCTGGTCGGGGAACTAAGATCCCGCATGCTGCTGCGGAGCGGCCAAAAATAAAATAAATAAATAAAATTAAGTAAATAATAAAAGTATGTACATGTAATAACCTATAAGGGAAAAGAATCTGAAAAACAGTGTGTATATAACTGAATCACTGTGCTGTACACATGAAACTAAAATGACATTGTATATAAATCAACTATACTTCAATAAAAATAAAGTATGTACAAAAAACAGGACATCATATATTAAAAAAAGACACACTACATACCTATCAGAATGACTAAAATCCAACACTGGCAACACCAGATGCTGGTGAAGATATGAAGCAACAGGAACTCTCATTCACTGCTGATGGGAATGCAAAATGGTACAGCCACCTTGGAAGACAGTTTGGCAGTTGGCAGTTTTTTACAATTCTAAACATACTCTGGCCATATGATCCAGCAATCACGCTCTTAGATATTTACCAGAAGGAGCTGAAAACTTATGTCCACCCCAAAACCATCACATGGATGTTTATAGCAGCTTTATTCAAAAATGCCAAGAGTTGGGAGCAACCAAGATGCCCTTCAATAACTGAATGAATAAATAAACTATGGTACATCCAGACAATGGAATATTAATTAGCAATAAAAAGAAATGAGCTATTAAGTCATGAAAAGACACAGAACGGTCTTAAATGCATTTTACTAAATAAAAGAAACTACTCTGAAAAAGTTACATACTGTATGATTCCAACTATCTGATATTCTGGAAAACAATACTGTGGAGACAGTAAAAAATCAGTGGTTGTCAGGGATTTGGGGGGAGGGAAGAATGGATACACAGGTGGAGCACAGGTGATTTTAGAGCAGTTGAACAGTATGATATTGTAATGATGGATACATGTCATTATACATTTGTCAAAACCCACAGAATGTACAACACAAAGAATGAACCCTAATGTAACTACAGACTTTAGTTGGTATTAATAATGTATTAATATTGGCTTATCAAATGTAACAAATGTACCACATTAATGCAAGAGATTAATAACAGGGGAAACTGGGGACAGGTGGGTAAGAAGATACATGGAAATCCTCTGTACTTTTCACTCATTTTCCTGCAAACATAAAACTGCTCTAAAAAAATAGTCTATTAATTAAAAAAAAACTAAAGCCAAAAAAGACATGCATCTAATGTAAAACAAAAGAAAGGGGCACATTTAATAAAGAGTGTTTGCAATACCTTGGGAAGATTTGTGTAGCTTTGAATAATAACACCTTTCACTTTTACTTCTCCATAGATATTATATAAAATAACCCAAACCAAAGGAAAACAACAGAGAGATGATTTTGCATGTGCTTCAAAAAAAAGATAGCTTTAGGAGTGTAGTCTTACATTGACAATGAATACACAAAGTATATAATACATACATATATTTGTATGTATTCATGTTCGCTACTAGTCAATAAGTAACCCTAGCATGGAATTTTTCTTGAGGTATTTATTGGTATTTCAACATAACTGACCTTTAAAACAAATCCGTTATTTTAAAAAGTATACTTGTTTTATGAAACAATTTAAAAGTTCACTAAATTTTCATTTCCTATTTAAGCATTCATGGACATAAAAGACTAGGCCAACTGAGTATTTTTAAAATGAATGAATAAACACATTGAATGGTCAAATATTTTAGTAAGACAACTGGGGTTCCCTACTTCTAATTTTTGCTTGTTTACATTACTTTTGAACCCATGGTTACTCTAAAGGGATTATAAAAGAGCAAAACCATTCTCATTACATTTTTGGTGATTATGTTTTAAGGAACTACAGCACGGTAGACAGAGTATGGGATTTAAAAGTCAAAAGCCAAAGTTCAAGTTCAGGCTCTGGCAGTTGGTCTCAAGTCATGTACTCAGTACCTCTGAGATTCCAGTACCTCTGAGTTTTCCTCTGCAGAATGAGAGAACATATCTATTATGTTAAATTATCTGATATACAAGTGCACAAAAGAAGTTTGTTCTCTTTAAAAGGAAAAAAATACATCATATGTTCATATTTTTCAGCCAACAATCATAACCTGAGGATGCTACGTTTGATAATAAAATATTTGTGAAGTGTAAAGCACTCTATAAGGCACTGTAGTAAAAACACGTTCATTTACATAGTATCTTAAAATACATGTTTTTTAAAGGTACTCTAGTACTCACATAACAATCAGGGTGTAAATATTTTCACTCGATTAAAATAAGAACCATCTACAGAACTGTACATTGTAGGTGATCAATAAGTATAGAGAAAAGAAAGCAAAAATGGCAGTATCAGAAGCAGTCAGGTAAAAGAATGCAAAATTCTTTAAGGCATTTCTTTAAATGAAAAATTTCTTGACTTTACTTGATAAACTGAACCAGACTGAAACTGAATAACAATGATAAATGGTATGGTAAAGAGATAACAAGACAAAATACAAAAAGTTCCAGGTTTGAGTTCCAACTCTGCCATTAACTAGGGAACATTTAACCTTTTCTTTTCTTATTTCCTTCACTGATTAAATGAAGAATATTTCACAAAACATGTTCTGCAGAATGCTAGTTCTCAGAGTTGGTTATAAGAAATAATCCCTAGAGGTATTCCAAAGTCAACGGAGTTTGAGAAATATTGGCTAAATAAGTTTTTTAAATGCATATATTGGGCTTCCCTGGTGGCGCAGTGGTTAAGAATCCACCTGCCAATGCAGGGGACACAGGCTTGAGCCCTGGTCTGGGAAGATCCTACGTGCCGTGGAGCAACTAAGCCCACGTGCCATAACTACTGAGCCTGTGCTCTAGAGCCCGTGAGCCACAACTACTGAAGTCCGCGCGTCTAGAGCCCATGCTGCGCAACAAGAGAAGCCACCACAATAAGAAGCCCATGCTATGCAATGAAGAGTAGCCCCCGCTTGCCGCAACTAGAGAAAGCTCGCGTGCAGTAACGAAGACCCAATGCAGCCAAAAATAAATAAATTTTAAAAAATAAAATAAAATGTGTATATTATACTGCATTATGAATATCCAAGAGGGGGATACAGAAAATTTTATTTTTAACCTTATTTCACCAAGGAAGAAACCTCACTAATTTGTGGAATCTACTAAAAACTCTGTCCCACGGTTCCTTCTATCTTGAAAATCCTAGTTCCACAGGAGGTTCGTGAAGGACTTTGGAAAGTGGGTGCTACAGGACTGAGGAATTATAAGGGCTATGTTTGATTTTTTACTTTCTACTTTGATTTGTATATCCCTGGTGCTCATGAATTATTCTCTATTCTGCTAGTCTATATGTTGTCATTGTAAGTGACCTCAAATTCTGTAGAACAAGTCAAGGTATAAATAAATAAATAAAATGTGAGAAATCTATTTTAAAAAGTAAGGAATGCATCTGTCCTCTCCTTTTATTTTAAACATTTGACTGTTCATCTCAACTCTGCTTCTACTCTCTGCATTTAACCTACTGCATATTCCTATAAGGGAAAAGTCTGTAAAAAACTCCCGGGTTTACCCACTCACAAATTATGTAGCATATTCTGTTTCTTAATATTCTGTGGCACTTAAAACACAATGCCAAAAATCCACATTACCAAAATTAGTCTTTGGTTTTCTCAATGACTTAATTAAAATCTGTTTTCTTATCTGTAAAAGACCTGAAATAGATGACCACTAAGCCTTGTTTGAATTTTTCACTTTTATTGAGGTATAATGACATACAATACACAGAATTTGTTAAGTTTTAACATATGTATATACCCATGAAACCATGAACACAATCCAAACACTGAACATATCATTCATCACCCAAGGAAATTTTCTCAATGTACTTCTTTCCTTTTGGCCCTCCAACACAATTCTCTATGTCCTGCTTTCTGTCACTATAGATTAGCTTGCATTTTAATGAATTTTATGTAAATACAATTATAGATTATGTATTTTTTGTGTGTGTGTGGCTTCTTCCACTCAGTGTAATTACTCTGAGATTCATCGATTCATCTTTCACTCAGTGCAATTACTATGAGATTCATCCAATAATACATACTGTATGTATTAATAGTACCTTACTTTTAATTGTAGAATATCCCATTGTATAGATATACCATAATTTGTTCATTCAATTCACCTGTTGATAGACATTTGGGTTGTTTCCAGTTTTGGGCTATGACAAAGAGCTGCTATAAATATTCATGTACAATGAACGTATATGCTTTCATTTATCTTCAGTAAACACCTAAGAGTAGAATGGCTGGAGCATATAATGGGTTTGTGTTTAACATTTTAAGGAATAGAGATACTGTTTTCCAAAGTGGGTGTACCATTTTACATTCCTCCCAGCAATATATGAGAGTTCTAGTTCTTCTGCATCCTTGCCAGACGTTGGCAGGATCAATATTTTAAATTTTAGACATTTTAATAGATGTATAGAGGTATCTCACTATGGTTTTAGTTGTATTTTTCTAATGATTGTTGACACTGAACTTATTTGTCACCCGTGTATCTTTTTTAGTCAAATCTTTATTCAAATCTTTTACCCTTTTAAAAATTGGGTTGTTCATTTTCCTTTTATTGTTTTTTTTTTTTTTTTTTTTTTGCGGTATGCGGGCCTCTCACTGTTGTGGCCTCTCCGGTTATGGAGCACAGGCTCTGGACGCGCAGGCTCCGGATGCGCAGGCTCAGCAGCCATGGCTCATGGGCCCAGCCGCTCCGTGGCACGTGGGATCTTCCCGGACCGGGGCATGAACCCGTGTCCCCTGCATCGGCAGGTGGACTCTCAACCACTGTGCCACCAGGGAAGCCCCCTTTATTGAGTTTTGAGAAGTCTTTATTTCTATGAATTTAACGTTTACGAATCTATTAAACTGAGTCTTGCTAAATGACAATGCTTCATCTTCATGAAAACAGATGGCAGAAAAGTGAGAGCAAAAAGCTAGGAAAAGGTAATTTCATACTTTGTTTTTTGAGGATGTGGAAGTAGCCTCCAGAAATTCATAGTGAGTAAGAAACTGAAGGATATTTCACTCATTCAAGAGCTGTCTTTGGTCATACTTGGAGTAAAGAAAACTTTAAGTTCTTATAGTGACTAATAATAATTGGGATGAAAAGAGGTAGAAGATAGTGACAGTATGTCCATTGGGGACTTCCTGCTACAACATATATTTTTCCCTGCTTTGAAGAAAAGACACCAAGGTCATATGAACATTCACTTGGTATGTGTACTGGACAAGAGATCATTTAAAAGAGATCAGTCAAAATCCAGGCAGAGAAATGTTCTGATTTATACTACAGTAAAATTTCTTCCCTACTGTGATCAGGAGAGTAGTGATCAGTTAATCAAAGTCAGTTAATGTAAAGAATAAAAAAGGACCTGTGTTGTATATAAACATTTTAAACACTACCTTTTAACTTAAGGTCTAAAATGTATAACTGTCTGTCAATCTTGACGTAGATCCAAGACCTTTCCCTTGAGTACCGAGATGCACTGACTGAAATTTTTTTCTTTCTTGTATAATGCATACCTATAAGGGATCACCTACAACTTCTAGTTTGTTTCTTTGAAGTGAAATAAAAAAATTTATAAACATTTACAAAGCAATTTTAGTGTTTTTCAAGATTTTCTAATGTCTTACAGGTTTTCTGTGTTGTTTTTTTTTAACCTGCTACTAAGTTAAGCAATAATTAAATCACCATCTTCATTGAGTCTAAGGCATGTAACTTAGTTTTATAGAAACAATCCTCTTTTCCTACTGATACCATTGACATAAACAGATTGGAATCAAATACAAATAACTTTTTGGTAAGCAAAAAATTCAACTTACAAACATACTAGCTGTCAAATGTCAGCATGTCAATAATGTGGCCAGCAACCACTGTTTTACCAAGGGAATAAAGGGCATCAGCTATTTGATGTGTTGACTAGTGAAGATCAGTTCAGTTTCTACTTTATTTTGAAAGCTTATTTTCCCCTAAGAAAGATACTGAAGTTGAACCAAAGAAAAATTAGTCCCCTGAAGGAGGGGCTCCAGTTAAAAGCTAGCATCGCTAGCAAGGGCTAAACCTTGTTCAGAGTGTAGACCTAAGGCAGTACATGTTTGCTTGACCAGATGATGTGTTTAGATCTAATTCAGTACCTCTTAACTTTCTCCACAAGAGGAACAAAAATTAAGATTCAGCACCAATGAAGCCTTGATCCACAACAGCTTATTAACAGCTAATTCTTTGCCGGTTACCTTAGGAAGGAGCATTCAGATGTAAGAGCATTAGGGGAAAGAGCATATAATGCCATTTCTCTCTCATCTACTGTGACTTACAGCTAGGTAACTTTTCCTTTTCTTAGGTTTCTGAAGCTAGAGAGTAATTAATTCAGTGTGATTATGCAGGTGAGACAACAATAATTAAAATAAATTAAAATTTGTCTACAAATTATTTAAGTAATCTCAGAATCCATTCTGTAATAACCAGCAAGTGGGGGAAAATCTTATTTGTATTAGAAATGAAAAAATTGCTAAAGAGGTTGCAAAAGATAAGGTTTACTTTAAACAAATGAGGATTCAACAATTTAATCTATTAGACCAATGTTAACTACCCAAGCCACTAAAATCCTTAGAATATCAATACATTTACATGATAATATTTGCCAAACTTGTTACAAACTGCTGTGCTCCTTCTATCTTTCCACTGAAACATCAACTACTGGATAACCGCCAGGACTTCTCTTCTAGTATTCTGCTTCAGAAAACCATCTAAAGAAATGTAAGAAGGAGCTATAATCTAAACACCCCAAAAGAATATGCAAAATTGCAATAAAGACAAATACCAAGAGAAGTGTTCTGAGATCTCTGCATTAAAAGTCATAATATTCTTGCTAATAATAAGTATTTACTACTCAGGTGAATTAATGTTTACAAAGAAGTAAATAAAGCTCAGGTGGTCAACAAATTCTAATGAAAAGAGTAAGAGATGATGGGGGGGTGGGATGAATTGGGAGATTGGGATTGACATATATACACTATTGATACTATGTATAAAATAGATAACTAATGAGAACATACTGTATAGCACAGGGAACTTTACTCAGTGCTCTGTAGTGACCTAAATGGGAAGGAAAACCAAAAAAGAGGGGATATATGTATACATATGACTGATTCACTTTGCTGTACAGCAAGAAACTAACACAACATTGTTAAGCAACTATACTATACTTTTATTATACTTTAATAAAAATTAAAAATAAAAAAAAGATAATGGAGAAAAATACTTCTTTAATTATTATTAACATTATATAGCCAGGGGCAGATGGTGTAACATAATAATGGCACAAATAAACATGCCACTTAAAAGTAAATATTTTAAAACTGGAAATTTAATAATTATGAAAAACCGTAAGAAAAATTTTGTAACTAGAAGTAATGAGAAAAAATGGAAACAATAGCATTTATGTGCTAGTTTTGACAAGGGAGAATAACTTAAGAAAGATGGTTAACATTAAAACAGGACTCTTCACAGAAGACATCCCAATTTTTCTATACTAATAAAATTTCTTTATTATTATTATTTATTTATTTAATTTTTGGCTGCATTGGGTCTTTTGTTGCTGCCCGCGGGCTTTTCCCCAGTTGCAGTGAGCAGGGGCTACTCTTTGTTGTGGTGCACAGGCTTCTCACTGGGTGGCTTCTCTTGTTGCACAGCATGGGATCTAGGCGTGCGGGCTCAGTAGCTGTGGCTCACGGGCTCTAGAGAGCAGGGTCAGTAGTTGTGGCGCATGGGTTTAGTTGCTCCACAGCATGTGGGATCTTCCCGGACCAGGGCTCGAACCTGTGTCCCCTGCATTGGCAGGCAGATTCCTAACCACTGTGCCACCAGGGAAGCTCTAATAGAATTTCTTATATCAGAATAACTCAGAGTATGTGGCTTATTAAATACAACTATAATTTATATGTAAATATTTAAAATAAATATGCTCCTTTATCTATGGTTTAAAAAAAACTTCTACTATTAATTGGGTTTCCTAGAATGATCCAATGAGGAATACTGTGTTCTATACATGACATTATTTTCCCTCTGCAAGTGAATGACCTTATATATAATGTCCTTTATAGTTTCTTTATATCAGATCCTACTAGGAATATGGTGTCTTCCTTGAGTTACAGCACAAAAATTATTCCAAAATATGTAGATTTTATATACAAGTATTTAACACCCTGAATGACAAATTAGTTTCTTAGCATAAGATGCTCTGCCAGACAATTAGCAGCCCTGGAAGAAACAAGTTCCTTTATAAAGAGAGCCAAGCAACCAGGTCTTAAAGCAGAATTTTTGGGTCAGGTATGGTGGCTTATTAAAGTATCTCAGACAGACGGCATCTATTAGGACAAAGTGATTCTCGAAAACTTATATACAATCATAAATAAGCATTTAATTTATGCCTTAAATTTTGCCTTTAAAAACACCATTTTTCACCTAGTCACGTATAATAGCCATCTTCCAGTTCTCCACTTACTTCCAGAACTCACCCATCCCTCACACAGCTCAGACCATTCTCTTGTTAAAACATAAATCAGATCATGGCATTAACCTCTTCATACTTAAATCCCTATTTCTCTTGACCCCATAGTCTATCACTCTTTCTCTCCTCACTATAAGTACATTAGACTTCTTCTAGGTCTTCCGAAGCAATTTGTTCCTGCCTTAAGGCCTTTGCAGCACATATTAGTCCCTCTGCCTGGAATACGTGGCCCTGAAATTTTCACTAACTGGCTCCTTCGTGTGATTTGGGTCTCAATTAAAACACCACCTTATCAAAGGTGATTTCCTTTGATGGTGATTTCACTTACTCTAGAACAGCCCTCTGAGCCAGTGTCTATCATATCACATCACCCTAATTTGGTGTTTTCATATCACCTAAATGCCTGACGTTATCCTGTTTTCTAATTTGCTTACTTTGTTTGTTGTCACTACTATATTAGCTCCAAGAGAACAAAGAACTTGTCTGTCCTGTTTATTACAGAATCTCTAGGGCCAGCACAACACCTACAGAGCCACTTAACATAATTGAGTAAGTAAATTACTTTAATCAGAATTTTCTCAAACCATAAGCTCTAGTCTCTGACCTAGAGTATATTCATATAAATTTGGGGCAGGATACTGTTTGTAAAGTTTTATGAATAAGATGAAACTGTGCACTTTCCATTGGTATGATAATTAGTTACTTTGGGTTACACAATTCAGTCTGGAAGTAGAAGCTAAGCTTGGCACTTTCCTGGTTTTACAACTGTGAGAACTGAAGTCAGAAAGTAAAATATAAGTATTAATAAACATTTAATAATGAAAAAAATTAATGAAAAAACTATATGTCAAAAAAATCCACGGAACAGTTTAAATCTCAAGGTACATACAGGACTATTAACAACTGTCATAAACAGCATGTAATCAAGAAACATTTGTTTAATGGATCATAAGATCTTGATTACATAAGTATAGTTCAGTAGATGTAAAGCAGAACCTATATTTTGTTTTAATGCAATACATTTTTGTTTAACTTTTTATATTAGATTCACAGTCTTCATATTTAGGCTTGTAAGCAAAGCCTTTACTTTCCTAGTGAAGTAAATTCTCAATATAGCTCTTTGTTGCATTTTACCGGTTATATGTCTTATCTCCACAGGAGACAATGATCTCAGGTAAAAAAATTTGATCAGCATTTTCCCACTTTACAGAGATGCAACATATGGAAGTGAAATCATCTATAGACTGCTCAATTATGTTTCTATTCCTGTAGGTACATGAAAATAGCAAGCATCACTATCAAGATGTGGGGGAAAAAAAATCGGGCTGTCAGCTTAACAGAAATTATGCAGGTTTAAATTCTATGCTGTACAATGTCCATTATCTATCTATATTAGCTTCTTTCTAATGCTCTAAGGCTTTTTAAATCATTAAGAAAGAAAAATGTTTAATCCCCTTTTCCATAAATCCAAGTTGTTATCAATACTTTGGACAGGAAGCAAGCATATTCAGCTTTTTTACATTGCTTTTTCAAATGTATCATCTCAAATGGAAAGTGGGGTCAGTAATAGCCACATTCTAGTATATCATCAATCTGTCACTGGAATTCAGTTCCATGTCCAGAGAATAAATGACAGTAGAATACTGAAGAATGGATTAAGTCCAGCTGATACAGAGTTACCATGAATGAAGTAATGAGAAAAAAGAACTATGATAACAACATACAGAATATCCAATACATTTGTTTCAAAATCACAGTATAGCAGGTAACAGTAAGAAGCAATAATGCTAACAGACTAATCTAAAACTAAAAAGATCAGAACCAAGTTACATAATGAAGTGATGTTATTAATAGATATTTTAGATAGTACTATAGTAAAAGGGATGTCTAAATCTGTATTACTGATGTTTAGATACAGGTCTACTATTAACAAAGTAATACAATAAAACGTAATAAAAATATCACAGATGCTAACTTCTCTTTACTGAACATGTAACCTTGGACAAATCACTAATCTTCCTGGATGGGTTTCCTCATTTGCAAAAATGAAGGTAATAATGCTGCCTTCAATAATTATATCTCTTAACATTACAGTGAGGGCTCAACAAGACAATGAATATGAAAGAATCTTACAAAGTCTAAAACCCTACAAAAATAGTAGCTATATTGTGGGGAAGGAAAAGCTAAATTTACCTTTATATGTTCTAAAACAGCAGTGGCAACATTTGTATGGAGATCAATAAGTCTTTTTTTTTCAAGGAGTTCTGGCAAAGAACTACAAGTATCAAAAAATTGAAAATTAACCATTAAATTCTCTAAGGAAATGACATAAATTTTAATAAAACACACACCTGGTTGCTTCCTCTGAGGATACTTGGAACAGTAAAACAGGGACAAAATTACATGTTAAACTATCAACTGAACTTAATCTCCAGGCTTGAACACATACAGTATTTACCACTTTAATACAGTTGAAATGCTTCTTATTTTAAAATAACCTGCCTCCCAAATATCATTATTCTACCATTTAACTTTCTGATTCCAAAATTTGGAGGTTTAGAATAAAATCAGATTAATGTGAAATTTCTAAAACACGAAACTCTCTCTCCTTGATGGCATTTAAAGTATGAAAAAGATACCGCTTAAACTTTAGCTAATAAAGTAATAGCAGCAATGATAAAATTAACAATAACTCACCTTACTTTATCAGCGATACTATCTCGGTGGCAAAATTACCCCCATTATACAATTCTAACTAGTAAAAGGAACAAATGATCTGCTATATGAAAAGGAGGGAACTTAAATCAGCTTGAACATATTAAAAACACAATTTAGTTCTTTAGTCTAAAGGTATATGCTATTACTATTATTTCCTATCATGAAAAATATTAATCAATTTTTTAACCTCCAAAATAAATTCTTATCAACAGAAAGATTTCAAAGAGGATAAACTGCCTACTTACCTAACGGCTGATGTTAACTTAGCAGTATTGTCAGACAGCATACTTATGGCTCCTTCATCTTCCCCTTCTAGTCCCTGGAAGGAAAAAACGGTCCCAGTAACTACTCAGAAATCCCAAGCCCAAGCATGAAAATCAATATATTCCTAAGATCACTGATAAACAGTATGATTCTGGTCACCCAGGATAATAATTCTTCCCTTCTAAGGAGCAAGCATCTGCATTTTTGACAGTTATAGAAAAGTTCTAGTCACCACCAATCTAATGAATGGTTGGATGACTAAAAAAAGGACCAGCTGGCATTTTCAGATAAAGAAATAGGCCCAGAGACTTCCCTGGTGGCACAGTGGTTAAGAATCCACCTGCCTATGCAGGGGACACGGGTTCAAGCCCTGGTCCAGGAAGATCCCACATGCCGCGGAGCAACTAAGCCCATGTGCCACAACTACTGAGCCTGCGCTCTAGAGCCCGCGAGCCACAACTACTGAACCCACGTGCCATGACTACTGAAGCCCATGCGCCTAGAGCCCGTGTTCCATAACAAGAGAAGCCACCACAATGAGAAGCCCTTGCGCCGCAACAGAGTAGTCCCTGCTCGCCATAACTAGAGAAAGCCCATGCACAGCCAAAAATAAATAAATTTATTAAAAAAAAGAAAAGAGAAGTAGGCCCAGAGACTTGCCACAGGTCACACAGTAATTAACAGTACAGCTGAAATTTGAAGCTAGATCAAAAATATAGTAAAATGAGCAGCACCGGAACATATATCTCTAAAATATACTCACATTATATATTTTTTCAAATCATAAATTCATATTATTTTTTTTAAAGAGTCCACTCTTCTCCTTAGAACTTAGATTTCTTTTTAAAAAAGATCTTTTATGTAAGTTGGGAATATATTTTTTTGTTATTAAAGCAATGAATGGCCTTGAATTTTTGTAAGGAAAAAAAGTTAACCTCTTTCCCCCTCCAGATGTCCTTCTGCTTCCCTATATTTCCAAGAAAGTAAACAGAATCTTACCATAATGCTTTTAAGTCGTTTAACCTCATCTTCCTGTGCTCTGTAAGACTCTAGTTCTTGCTGAACTGATTCTGCAACTTCTGGGAATGGACTGAAACAGTATTGCACAAGAGGAACTATAAGTATGAGATTAGAAGATTGATTTTTGTGTGAATTTTGAAATATATACAATGAGGATTTATTATTATTTCAAATGTATTCATTTAAATTTGAATGTATATTATATATAACACAGGCAGAAAACATTTAGGATAAATACTACTATATATCCTTGTGATATCTATTTACATTGTAAATACTATTTCTTTAAAATGCATAATACTTATATATATAAACAAATTTAAATTTTATTTCTATTCTTTTCATTAACTGTATCATTTTCTCTTCACCTATACATTAGAAAAAATAAAAAGATATTTAAGTGACTGAAAAACAAAGTAAGAGAAACCACAGTATATCAAACATCAATTAAATATTACCAGGCAAATTAACATATAGTGTCAAAGGGTCCATGTAACTACAAAGATGTACTAAAAAATATTACATGCTGTGAAAAAAACTGTAACTGTGAAAAAAATCTTTTAATTCTGTAAATTCAATATCTAGACCACCATTGGTAAAAATAGAACATGGGCCCAGTTTTTGTTTGTTTTGTTTTTATTAATTTTTACTGGAGTATAGTTGCTTTACAATGTTGTGTTAGTTTCTGCTGCATAATAAAGTGAATCAGCTATATGTATACAAATATCCCCATATCCCTTCCCTCTTGCATCTCCCTCCCACCCTCCCTATCCCACCCCTCTAGGTGGTCACAAAGCACCGAGCTGATCTCCCTGTGCTATAACATGAGTATTTTTCATCTACAGCCTTAGGGGAGGCCAGCTTCTTCTCCTTTAAGAAAGAAAGGGTCACGTCCCCCTTCCTCCACGCTGACACTTGATAACACTTCACTAATGATCAGCACAGAAATGACAAAAGCTCCTGAAAGGATTTTGAGAAACACAGTCCAGTTTTACATGACAACTGCGGGCCCTAACGGAGGTCCAGCAGAGTCTATGTTGTCAGAAAACAGCAGTGAGCAGGTAAAATGTGCTGGTTGAACTAAATGATCCTTAAAATCTCTGGTGTTTAGGTCTCAGGGCTAACAGACGATAATAACTGCTTGTATTTATTGAGTGCTGACTGTATGACAAACACTATGCTAAGAATCTGTCTCTATTGTCTCATTTAATTCTGACCACAGTCTTGGTGGGGTACATATACACTACTGCCAGCTAAGACCAGGGACTTTAGAATCTGACAGAACTGGTTTTTATACCTGGTTTTACCAATGAAAGCTGGATGATTTGGGGCAAGTTACTTTACATTATGTCAATCTTCACAACAACCTGAAATAGGACAATATGTAGAAGTATCATCCCACATTTCACTGATGAGGAAAATGAAGCTCAGAGAGATTTAAGTAGCTTGTTTAACTCTATGCTGTCTCCCAGCATCTGTGCCCACATTGCTATTGTAGCATGACATTCAGAGTGAGGGCTATTCCTACCTAACAAACAAAAAATTAAAGTTCTTACTATTCAACTGACCTCTTAAGTTGTTCCTAAACATATGGTCTAAAGAAAATATTCAAAATTTCCATATATGAATAAAGAAATTGTTTTCTTAAGCTTTTGTTTTTCTATTAGGTAATGTGAAATTTAAAATTAACTTTAAAATATCCTGCATCCTCTATAAATAATGTAAATTCTTATACTTTACCATTCTAAAAGGAAATGTAGACTATATATAGGATTCCAAAGAGAAGAAAATAATTTAAAATACCCAAAATTGCATTAGTCAGAGAGAGAAAGATAGTGACTTTTCATTGCATAGAAACTACAATTCTTTGTTATAGCAATGTGATTTTCCAGTGTTTAAAAAAAAAGGTTATAAATAAAAAAAGATAAAGCATACAAAAAAACCAATTGTATTGAACCAAGTCTATATCCTACTTCTCTTTAAACATAAATGAGACCAAAAAGAACAGCCATATCAGGGAGATATACATATATATATACAGACAGATAGATACAGTAACTGTTGAAATAGTCCAGATTACAATAAATAACATTGTATTTCCATAATTGTTGATGAGCAACATTCTTTTTCTCTCAGAGGAATGATTTTTTTGTTTTTTAGAATGATTCCTCTAGCCATAATGACCACTAGATAACTTTTATAGCAGTTACTAAGCTCATGAAGTACCTCAACTTTAAGGGGTCATAGCAACACATGGATCTGCATATCTACCTATAATAAATCACATGGCAAATTGTTAAAATTTTTTTACCTATTATTTCTAATGTACTTTGAATAAATCTTGTTTTCAGGCTTAGGTATTTTCTCCACAGATATCTAAAATTGGGTTTGTATGAAGGCAAACATGGAACAAAAAAGGAAAATCACATTTTCATGTTTCCCTATCACAAAAACCAATTTTAATGAAAGGTAGAAATGGTGCTGCAGAGGGTCAATGGGGATAGAAATGAAATTGAGAAAGACTATCTGTAAAATCTATAAAATCATATGGTGTGAACTTATTGAAAAGGGAAGTGGCTCCCACAAAACAACTAACAAAAGCAACATAAGAACTAGGAAATTAAACAATAAAGACAGAGCTCCATAGACTATTTAATTACAGGTCTTATTCATGGTGTAGATGAACCACTGTGACCTGTTTTGGTTTTTTTTTTATAAACCCATTAAGTCATATGACATCTGCATATCTTTTTAGGGGGTGAATCTTTTACTTATTGTTTTTCTTATTTACCTTCCTTTATGTTTCTGCCAAAATTTATCAAGTGGAGTTAAATCATAAGACTTCTTGTTTTTTCTCTTTGGTCTAGCACCAGCTGGGGAATTCTCCACTCCTGAAGACTCTTCCAAATTAACTCTGTTCAAGTGGAAATCCTAGGAAAAAGTAATTCTGTTTTAAATAACAGTTTTCTGAATTTAAGAACATTGCCTACAATAAGAAATATAACACAGATTCTTACTGCCATTTCTACTATTTCCAAGGACAAAATACAGATCTGAAACTAAAAGACCTCCTTCCAATGTTTCGTTACATAAAGGTACCTTTAATTGTTTATGTATTTTAATTTAGTAGTAGATACATATGATTACAATTTCAGAAAGCCCATAAAACCATGTTTAGGTTCTTGTGTATCCTTCTAGAAAAATATTTTTGTATATGTCAGCAAACATATCCTTTAAATTTTAAAGAATGGGATTACATTATACATACTTTGTACTTTAATCTTCTCATTTAATAATGTATCAATATTTTGAGCTCTTCCTGTATTTGAATATGCATATCTACCTCATTTTTATCATGTCTACATAGTAGACAAATATTTGGCTACATTTATTTGACCACGTCTCTTGATGCTTAATTGTTTCCAGTAACAAACATAACCTTAAATGTAATTTTTAAACTCTTAGAGAGTCTTAACAGTCTGACCTGTTACTTGATGGATTGCATTAAAAAAAAAATTGCAACAGAAGCTACAATAATAACAGCACTCCCTTTCAAATAAATGCTAAGAGCCAGTCATACTAATAGCTGCTAAGCTTTTCTGCGTAGACATAATTTTACTCACGTGAGGCTTGATTTTTTTTGCCCTTTCTCAAAAAACAAACATACAAAAAAACAAAAGTGAGCTATCTTTTCTATTCTTTCTCCCTCCTTCTTGCATTAGACTTGTGGGTTCCTTTATGTAATAGCAGTATTTTATGGTTCAACTCTACTCTGAAGAATAGTGAGCTAGAGATAAAATATGGATATCAATAAGCAAATGAATGATGAGCAAAAGAAATTATATGGAGAAATTATCTAGCATGACTGTGATAAAATCATCTTCGTTCAAAGATATAAGTTCTTAATGATTAAACTTCTAGGTCTTAGCAAATTAAATGTACCGAATATAATTTAATTTCCTCCTGACAGGAAAAGGTCATTAATACTGAGATTGGATCCTTAGACCATACCCTGTAACTTTCTCAAATAAATCCTTTACAATAGCTTACTTCCTTGTCATTTTCCCCCATGACATACAAAAAAAGAGTGCAAAATATATAGATGTCTAACTGCCAGTAGAGTAACAAGCCTCTTGACAAAGAAGAGTGTACTATATTGTATTTCAACCTGTCAGTATTATGTCTTTCCTATGGGCTCCTTATATTATCATAGGATAAACATAACATAATATAACCCTATTTAATCCCTTTTCCCATCCCATACCTTAACCTCACCTTGGCACAGCAAATCATCCATATAGGAAGAAAGTACAATAAACAGGTGTTAACAGCTACATCTGAGAAGAACCTTTGTTTTTAAAAGTTATCTAACAAAACAAAGATACTGAAGAAAAGAAACATTTTTAAATAGTTAAGCTTTATTAACTAGAATTTCTAGTGAAGTACTATTTCCGTGGTGATGACACACAGCTCATTCAAAACACAAGTAACTTGTTAGCAAAATTACTGCTCTAAAAATAGGACAGCATGTTAATACCTAAGTATTGATGGAATACTTAAAACACAAAATGATAAAGGAATCAAAGATGTTAAGAGTTTTCAGAAATAACATAATAGCAGCAAGAAACGTTCCCCTTGTTTGCACTAATAGCCAGGCAAATAAGGAAAAATAATTTCAGTCTTGAAAATTGGGAAATCAGAACATTCTGTGCTGTACTCAATCATGTTAAAGGAACTGAAGACATGGGTATAGAAGACAACAGAATTAGTTTTCACATGGTAAAGTCTAATCTATTTCCACTGATATTCACACTTTCCTGACTTAGAAAACTGGACAATGGTGTGCCAAATCACCAGATATAAGTAAATCCCACTGGGAAAACATGGGTAAGTCTTCAGCAGTCTTGTTTTCCTTCCATGAGTTAAAGCAGACCAGGGGAGGCAGACAGAGCTAATATTAACAAAGTTACATTTGGGTAATATAGGTTAACACCTATTTATGCAGAGCTAAGATTTATATTCACATGAGAAAAAAAGCCAAACAAAGTAAAAGTAACGTTTATTTTGGCAAGGAATTGCGCCAAATCTAATTAAGTCTCTAGGTCGATCAGTTTACAGGAAATACTGGAAAAAGAGAAATAATGTCAAATTGTACCCCACAAAGATACAATCAACCAAATGCAGAAATGTCATATATCTTTAAGAAAACGAGTTCTTCTAAAATGTTTTTCTAATAACCTTTTAAAAGTATATATTAACTTGGAAATGACTTCCTTTTCTCTTCTTGAGTGGCAAGAACAAAATAAACTTTACTAAAGTCCTTATGTAATTAGTACAGATTCTGATTTAATATTTTAAATAATGAGAGTCAGTAGCAGAGGGCCAAAGGCACAAACAAGGGCACCTAAGATTCAAAAAAACAAAGGCCAACTAAAGGACAAGACACGGCAATGAAATAATGTCCACCCTTTGCCTAAAACTACTCATTGCAGTTGAACAATCAAATCCACAGCCCCTGCAACCAAGACACAACAAAAAGGAATCACGACTTTCTAATTACTAATTTTGCTTCTTATATCCTGAGAAAAGGAAAGGGACACTGCAAAGTTTTTCATCAGAAGAGTGTATCTGCCATGTTAAAGGACAACAATCACCTTTCTGACACACAGAGAGGCTGTGTGAATTTTCACAGCAGTTTCCAGGGCCTGATATATAAATATTATCAATGTTCTGGATTTTCAGGCAAAGATATTTAATATAAAAAGCAAGCTCCAATTTCAAGTTAAACTTGAAACTCCCATCTACAACTTTTACTCCATCTTGTGGAGGTGGAGGGTATAACTATTAAGAATTTTGAAAGCTCGGAAGAAACCTCAAAAGCTGCAGTTTTAACAATCAACAAAAAATGGCTTGCTTACAGTTGGTTATGATATCTCAGTTGTAGTTTTTTCACATCTAGAAAGTGTATTAAAATTAATGAACAGGATTAACTCAATATAAGCTGTATAGGTTGTTATAACCAATTTTCTCAGAGACTATTTTCACAAGACCTAAATATTTTAAAAATAATGTTACTGAGAAAAGACGCTTAAAGGGTAATATGGAATCTGAGAACCTCGCCTAAGAAAGTTAACTAGAGATGTGCATTGCTCTATTATTTATAACAAAAAATTAAAAAAACAATAACCCAAATGTCCACAGGAATCCACTATTGTAACCTCCATGCAAGCAGGGATCATGTCTCCTTTGTTTACCTTGTATCCCAGTGACCAGCAGTGCCTGGTACAGCGGAGGCACTTAATAAATATTTGTTGAATTGAATTCCTTGGAAACACATGGTTTCCAACTTTTTATTCTGGGAAGTTAAGAAGATTAGAACAAAGCCCCCCAAACCCCTACCATATACTTTTACTGTCTTGTATTTTTAAAATAATATTTTAACTTCAAATAGTAGAAAATAAAAATTAGTATATCTCATAAGGATACAAGGTCAGTTGTAAAAACTCATTTCATATTTCTTATTATTCTCATTTCACTGTGCAATAGTAAAACCCTCAAAATCAGTATTAGCCTTGTCTAGTTTTGGGGAATGTCTGCCATAACCTGTGTTTCCCAATTTCTCTTCTGACAATGGGGACTCAGCATATTCCTTTACATTGCAATTACCTGTACACACATCTTATCGCCTGCACTCAAAGCATCATGTACTTTAATTTCCTCTAGGAACTCTTCAAGTTTAGGAATTAGAAAGGATCCCGGTATCTCGATGTGCTATATGGCCTCCACACACCACTGGCAGGAGTGAAGAGGTGACCCCTGATCTGTATGCTCTTACTAAGACCCTTGCTCCCACCCAACAGGCAGGGACCCACCAACCAAATCTAATTTGAGACTATCAAAACTAACTCATCATGCCACCCCTTTTCAGATTCCATCTCTCTTTCTTACTGGATTCCTGAAACCATTCTGCCTACCCTCTGGAACTCGTACTCAGCAAAATCTCCTATTCTGAACATCTACTCTCAACTTCCACTGAACACTTTCTTGCTCTAGTTGAACACCAACTGGCTATCTCCTGTAGCCTTCTCAGACCACAACCTCTTTTTTTTTTTTTTTTTTACACACATCTCAAACCACTGGACCCAGGATTGGGCTAGGTGTCTTCCTTGTTACTCCCAGACTCTTCACTTGTCCTCTTCCCTAAAACAACTCCAGCTTTGAAACTCCCATCATCAGCCTATAACCGTAATTCTTAATCAGAGACAATTTTACCCCTCTCTACCCCATGGGAATATTTGACAATGAAGACATTTTGGTTGTCCAGAACTAAGGGTTGCTACTGGTATCTAGAGAGTAGAGGTCAGGGATGCTGCTAAACATCCTACAATACACAGGACAGCCCCCTACAGCAAAGAATTATCAGGCCCAAAATGTCAATAATGCCAAGGTTGAGAAATCCTGGTCTGTAGTCATCCTGGTCACTAATGCCTCATACAGACCTGCAGGACACTCTTATCTCCACAACCAACTCTTCTCTTTTGATCATTCCCCAATAGGGAATACACAAACATGCTGTACTTTCTCTCATTTAAAAATCTTTCTTTGATTTCACATCCCCTTCCAGCAGTCACCCCTTATCTCAGCTCTCCTATACAGCAAAACTCTTTCAAGGTTTGTCTATATTCTCTCACCTATGCCACTTCTTCCAATCTATCTTATACCTACTTCAGTGTTTAACCCCTATACTACAGAAGCCACTTTTTTTAACATCTTTATTAGAGTACAATTGCTTTACAATGGTGTGTCAGTTTCTGCTTTATAACAAAGTGAATCAATTATACATATACATATGCCCCCATATCTCTTCCCTGTTGCATCTCCCTCTCTCCCACTCTCCCTATCCCACCCCTCCAGGTGGTCACAAAGCACGGAGCTGATCTCCCTGTGCTATGCGGCTGCTTCCCACTAGCTATCTATTTTACGTTTGGTAGTGTATATGTGTCCATGCCACTGTCTCACTTTGTCCCAGCTTACCCTTCCCCCTCCCCATATCCTCAAGTCCATTCTCTAGTAGGTCTGCGTCTTTATTCCCATACTGCCCCTCGGTTCTTCTGACCATTTTTTCTTTTTTTTTTTTAGATTCCATATATATGTGTTAGCCTACGGTATTTGTTTTTCTCTTTCTGACTTACTCTGTATGACAGTCTCTAGGTCCATCCACCTCACTACAAATAACTCAGTTTCGTTCCTTTTTATGGCTGAGTAATATTCCATTATATATATATGCCACATCTTCTTTATCCATTCATCTGCTGATGGACACTTAGGCTGCTTCCATGTCCTGGCTATTGTAATAGAGCTGCAATGAACATTTTGGTACATGACTCTTTCTGAATTATGGTTTTCTCAGGGTATATGCCCAATAGTGGGATTGCTGGGTCCTATGGTAGTTCCATATTTAGTTTTTTAAGGAACCTCCAACTGTTCTCCATAGTGGCTGTATCAATTTACATTCCCACAAACAGTGCAAGAGGGTTCCCTTTTCTCCACACCCTCTCCAGCATTTATTGTTTGTAGATTTTTTCATGATGGCCATTCTGACCGGTGTGAGATAATATCTCATTGTAGTTTTGATTTGCATTTCTCTAATGATTAATGATTTTGAGCATTCTTTCATGTGTTTGCTGGCAATCCGTATATCTTCTTTGGAGAAATGTCTATTTAGGTCTTCTACCCATTTTTGGATTGGGTTGTTTGTTTTTTTGATATTGAGCTGCATGACTTGCTTGTATGTTTTGGAAATTAATCCTTTGTCAGTTGCTTCATTTGCAAATATTTTCTCCCATTCTGAGGGCTGTCTTTTCGGCTTGTTTATGGTTTCCTTTACTGTGCAAAAGCTTTAAAGTTTCATTAGGTCCCATTTGTTTATTTTTGTTTTTATTTCCATTTCTCTAGGAGGTGGGTCAAAAAGGATCTTGCTGTGATTTATGTCATAGAGTGTTCTGCCTATGTTTTCCTCTAAGAGTTTGATGGTGCCTGGTCTTACATTTAGGTTTTTAATCCATTTTGAGTTTATTTTTGTGTATGGTGTTAGGGAGGGTTCTAATTTCATTCTTTTACATGTAGCTGTCCAGTTTTCCCAGCACCACTTATTGAAGAGGCTGTCTTTTCTCCACTGTATATTCTTGCCTCCTTTATCAAAGATAAGGTAACCATATGTGCGTGGGTTTATCTCTGTGCTTTCTATCCTGTTCCATTGATCTATATTTCTGTTTTTGTGCCAGGACATACTCTCTTGATTACTGTAGCTTTGTAGTATAATCTGAAGTCAGGGAGCCTGATTCCTCCAGCTCCATTTTTCGTTCTCAAGATTGCTTTGGCTATTCGGGGTCTTTTGTGTTTCCATACAAATTGTGAAATTTTTTGTTCTAGTTCTGTGAAAATTGCCAGTGGTAGTTTGACAGGGATTGCATTGAATCTGTAGATTGCTTTGGGTAGTAGAGTCATTTTCACAATGTTGATTCTTCCAACCCAAGAACGTGGTATATCTCTCTATCTATTTGTATCATCTTTAATTTCTTTCATCAGTGTCTCATAGTTTTCTGCATACAGGTCTTTTGTCACCTTAGGGGGGTTTATTCCTAGATATTTTATTCTTTTTGTTGCAACGGTAAATGGGAGTGTTTTCTTAATTTCACTTTCAGATTTTTCATCATTAGTGTGTAGGAATGCAAGAGATTTCTGTGCATGAATTTTGTATCCTGCTACTTTACCAAATTCATTGATTAGCTCTAGCAGTTTTCTGGTAGCATCTTTAGGATTCTCTATGTATAGTATCATGTCATCTGCAAATAGTGACAGCTTTACTTCTTCTTTTCCAATTTGGATTGCTTTTATTTCTTTTTCTTCTCTGATTGCTACGGCTAAAACTTCCAAAACTATGTTGAATAATAGTGGTGAGAGTGGGCAGCCTTGGCTTGTTCCTCATCTTAGTGGAATTGGTTTCAGTTTTTCACCATTGAGGACGATGTTGGCTGTGGGTTTGTCATATATGGCCTTTATTATGTTGAGGAAAGCTCCCTCTATGCCTACTTTCTGGAGGGTTTTTATCATAAATAGGTGTTGAATTTTGTCGAAAGCATTCTCTGCATCGATTGAGATGATAATATGATTTTTCTCTTTCAATTTGTTAATATGGTGTATCCCGTTGATTGATTTGCTTATATCGAAGAATCCTTGCATTCCTGGGATAAACCCCACTTGATCATGGTGTATGATCCTTTTAATGTGCAGTTGGATTCTGTTTGCTAGTATTTTGTTGAGGATTTTTGCTTCTATGTTCATCAGTGATATTGGCCTGTAGTTTTCTTTCTTTGTGACATCTTTGTCTGGTTTTGGTATCGGAGTGATCAGAATCCACTCTTACGAAATTCACTAATAACCGTGACACTGCCACATGCAGTGGTGACTTCTTAGTCCTCAGCATTTGTACAAGTTAATTACTGCCTCCTGTTTGAAACATTTAATTCACTGGCTTCCAAAACAACACAGATCTAGTTCTCATACCTCACTGGCTGCTACTTCCTATATTATATTGTTCATTCCTACTCACTACCTCAATATCTAAATGGTGAAATTCCTCAGAGATCAGTTCTCAGACCTCTTCTCTCTTCTATCTATACTCACTCCCTTGGTGATCTCATCTTACCTCTTGGCTTTAAATACCATCTATATATGAACTACTTCTAAATTTATTTCTCTAGACTAGATGTTTCTCCTTAACTCCAGGCTCATATATCTAACTATCTAATGATATCTATACTTGAATATATTAATGGGCATCTCACATTTAACACGTCCAAAACTCAACCTCTGCTTTTCCCCCGAAAACTGCTTCTCCCACGTCTTTCCCATCTCAATAAAGAACATCCGTCCATTTGCAAAGGCCAAAACTTTGGAGTCTTCTTTGGCTTCTCTCTCTTACATCTCACATCCAATTCATCAGTCAATCCTATACCCTACATTCAATAGATTATCACAACCCTCACCATTTCCATCCTGGTGTAAAACACCATCATCTCTTGCTAAGATAACTGCAACTCCTAACTGGTCTCCTTGACTCTTCCTATGCCCCCAAAGAGTCTTTTTCAATACAGTAGCTAGGATGATACTCTTAAAATGTGTATCAGATGTCATTCCTTTACTCAAAACTATGTGAGGCTCTCTGCTTCCCTCAAATTAAAAATCGATATCCTTACAGTGGGCTTTAATGTCCTATGCTACGTTGCATCCCGTGTTCTATTTAACTTCATCTCCTGCTACTTTTCCCTGCCTTACTTGCTCTGGCCACTTTGGCTGCTTGCCATCTTTTAAACATATCAGGCATCCTTCTGCCTGGAATGCTATTCTCCCAAATAGCTACATAATTCACTACCTTCTCTCCATTAGATCTTTCTCAAATGTCTCTTTTTCAGTGAGGTCTTCCCTATTTTAAAACTGCAATCCTGTTCACCATTACTTACTTTACTTTTCTCCAGAGTATTTTTCACTTTACGAAATATTACATATTTTATTTTATTTATTGCCTGTCTCTCCTACTAGAATGTAAGATACAGGAAGAAAGGAATATTTTCATTGACTTTATTTATTGCTAAAACCAGGGTCTAGAATGTTCTGTCAAAGAGTAGGCACTCCAATAGTGGTTCTTCAGCCTCTATTGACCTATGAAAACTGCTTTCCATGTTCTGTTACTCAGGGTTGGATCCATTGTCCCTTTGATTCTTCTCACTCTCCAGTGTCCCTTTGATTCTTCTCACTCTCTCTACTGAATCAGAGTTGACTACTATCATTGACACTTATCTTCGAGTCCAGAATCACAGAGGACTCTCGGATAGAGAAGTGTGCAGAACTGCCAATTTCCATCAGTAATCCTAAAATCTGATTTATTAAAAGATACTTTACAGTTAGAGTCTGTGTTTTAAAGAAATAAACCATTAAATCAAAACCATCTATTGCATGTCTTTCATTTCCTTTCTGTATGACATTTCAGGCAATCTTTGCAATAATGATGCTATTATATACTATAATCCCTAGAGGCTTGGGCTAAGATTTAGTAAATTAGAGTGCTGGTTTTGGCAAAGCCAGTAATTTAGGTTCATATCCTTTAACTTCTGTGTCTCAATTTTTCTATCTTACAAATGGGGACTATTCTGGCCCTTTTACATAGTGTCTTATAGAAATTATTTGTATACATCTTTTCTTTCCATTGCCTTTGAAGATTGGGGCTGTTTTTATTTATCTGTGTATATCACATGCTATTTACAATGTTTAGTAGATCAATATATGCATAGATAAAACAGATTTTAGTTTTAAGCATGAAATTACCTATGTGGAATTACTTCAAAAAACATATGATGTAATATAAAAAATACTATTTATTTTTACCATAAAATGAGGCTTAACAGATTCCCAGGAAAAAAAGGAGAAATTACATCTTTTCTCCCCAAGGAGAACAAATTTATTTACTTACTCAGTATGAAAAATTAAAAAAAAAAACAGCCACTCATTTTCCTCCATTCTTTTGTTCCCCATCATTCCAACAATACTACTGATTTATCCTGTAATTTAAAGACCATAAATTTGGAACTTTAAACCTCAAGGCTTCACTATTCTCCAGCATCCACAATCTAGTGATACCAAATTCCATCACCTTTTTTGTTTCTATTTCTCAGCTCCATCCTTCTCATCTGTATTTCTGTAGCCATGATGTTAATTTTAAATTAAGACCATTGAATGTTACTACATTTTAACAAAAAGTGGTATATTTAGCCTCTTACCAGTACATCATGCACCAAGGCTTGATATGTCCAAGTATGGTGTAAAGGAGTTGCCAAATCTATGTTTCTGTCAACAAGGACTAATAAAGGCCTTTGGAAGCTGTAAATATATTTAAAAAAAAGTTATGTAACTCTTAACACCTGTGTATACATCTACATTCTTCTACTACTTTCAGTATATGTCATTTTCATATGAACAATAAGTATACTAATATTGATATTCCATAATACTTTGCTTTCTAAAAAATTTTCTAGTACAATCAAGTAAAGCAATGCTTTGTACTACCTAGAGCCTGTGTATGATGCTAGATTATACGTCTTACTTAGGGAACTTTCTTAAAGGAAAAAATCTATACAAATACTTCTACGGAATAATTTTTTTTTTTTTTTTTTTTAGCGGTACGTGGGCCTCTCACTGTTGTGGCCTCTCCTCTTGCGGAGCACAGGCTCCAGACGCGCAGGCTCAGCGGCTGTGGCTCACGGGCCTAGCCGCTCCGCGGCATGTGGGATCTTCCCGGACCGGGGCACGAACCCGTGTCCCCTGCATCAGCAGGCGGACTCTCAACCACTGCGCCACCAGGGAAGCCCTACAGAATAATTTTTATAGTTATCAAAGTAAGAATAAGTTGCTTTTGCTCAGATTTATATTTTACATTTTTGAATAAAAGGAAAAAAAGAAAACCCATTGCCAGGTTCAGGGAAAACAATTACAGAGAGTAGGATCTTACAAATTTATACAAATGTTCAATCGTTTCATAAATTACAAATTCCAATTTTTTCCTGAAAACACAAATTCAAAAAAGCAGACTCAAGAGAAGAGGCTCACAAAACCCTATCCCATTATAATATATGAAACCAAAACATTATACTACAACAGTAACTAATTATATAATTACTCACTTACCAGACATGTCATATATTGTTTAACTCCATCACTATCATTTAGATATGAAATAAACTACATTTAAAGCAAATTGAGGTACAAAGTCATCTGGTTACCATGTGTCTCCAAAAGGCATAGAGATTTCACTTTAGAGGCACTACTGTATCAAGAGTACACGTCAATTTTCAATAGGCATTGCTACCTGATTTTATTTACTATATGTATTTTCTCCTGAAAGACCTCTGACAATTTCAGTAACTCATTACACCCTACTGGGTGTAAGACAGTGAACTCCCAACTGCATTAATATAAGACTTGGCGATAAAAAGGTAGGAGTGGCACGCTTACCACCACCTACCATCGTTCATTATTCCAGAGCTAGGTGGAAGGTAGGGAGGATAGCCTACGGCAGGGTTTCTTAACTCAGCACTACTGACATCTGTGGCTGGATAATTTCTTATAATGGGAAGTTGTCCTGTGAAGTGTAGGATGTGTAGCAGCATCCCATAATGCACCCCATTAGATTCCAGTAGCAACTACCCAGTTGTGACAACTGACATGTCTCTAGACATTACCAAATTCTCGTTGAGAATCATTAGCCTACAACTGGATTCAAATACATTTAACAATAAATAGTCTGACAAGGCTGCTGACCCCTAATTCAAATAATTTAGAAATGCATACAACAAACTAAAAGTAAGACAACTATATTATGATCATGTGAATACACTAAAAAAAAAATTTATCTAAATAAAACAGTGCCTTTATATTGGTTTCTAAGGCCTATACAAGAGCACAATAAAAAAGGAACTGTTCAGTAAGGTATGACATAGTGGTTGCTTCTGTTGAAAAAAAAATCAGATGAGAATTTGATATCTCTGCTCTACTTAATAAGAAATATCATTATTTAGAAGAATATTTAGACCAGCGATGAAATTGCAAAACAGTTTAAAGTAACATGGGAGGTGAAACAGTTGAACGAACAATTGAAACACAATGTTAGTATCAACTGCAAATTATAGGAATAGCATATAAAACTGTAAGAGCCATCAAATTGACTTAAAATGAAGTCTATGAAAGGTTACCATAAGAGTATAATTCCTGGAAGGCCGTTATACTGAGTATCAGTTTATTTTCACAGGCTTTATTTATTAATTCACCTAAAACTAGGGATAATAATTAATTTTCCAAAATACTGCCTATTCCCCTTGAAATAATTTTCAGCCATTGGTGTGGGTTTCTTTACTTCCTCACCCCAATACTGTCCATTATTATTATTATTATTTGTGTGTGTGTGTGTGTGTGTGTGTGTGTGTGTGTGTGTGTGTGTGATATGCGGGCCTCTCACTGTTGTGGCCTCTCCCATTGTGGAGCACAGGCTCTGGACGTGCAGGCTCAGCGGCCATGGCTCACGGGCCCAGCCACTCCGTGGCATGTGGGATCTTCCCGGACCGGGGCATGAACCCGCGTCCCCTGCATCGGCAGGTGGACTCTCAACCACTGCACCACCAGGGAAGCCCTGTCCATTATTTTTAATACACAAAAGTTAAATATACTATAATGGACAGTTTTTTAAAAAAAATTTCTATTCAACAATAATTGAGCAGTCAGTAACTTTGGCATTATCTATTTATACTAGACATGGTAAAAAAGACAAAAATACTTTGCCGGTATTTTAATGTAAAAATGGAAACCAGTTAATAGGTAGAAATAGACATAGGCATCACAAGTTATTCAACTTACTTTTTTTCATTACCAAGAGGCTTAATGATAATTAAAAGGAAGTGGCTTCTTACTGCAAAAGCCGTATAAACAGGGCTTCCCTGGTGGCGCAGTGGTTGAGAGTCCGCCTGCTGATGCAGAGGACGCCGGTTCGTGCCTCGGTCTGGGAAGATCCCACATGCCGCGGAGCGGCTGGGCCCGTGAGCCATGGCCGCTGAGCCTGCGCATCCAGAGTCTGTGCTCCGCAACGGGAGAGGCCACAACAGTGAGAGGCCCGCGTACCGCAAAAAAAAAAAAAAAAAAAAAAAAAGCCATATAAACAGAAAAATTTATCCTACAGATGATAAAAATGAAAAACAAAAAATTCTAACAAAAGAAGGTAAATTAAATAAAATATTCCATTTGTATTTTTAAGAACGATTTGAATCAAAACCCTGATCTAGACTTTCCAGTATAAGGGTATTCTATCAGACAAGGAAAAACAACCCAAAAAACTCTACAAATGTTTCATTTTCAAGCATATAAGGTGTATTAACTAACATAATACCTGAACTGGCCAGCTCCAAGTGTGTCACCTGTAAAAAGACTGTTTCTTGCATCTCTCAGATTTTCCCGAAGTTTCTTATCTAGTTTCTGAAAAATGAAATTTTACATTAACTCTTTAAAAAAATATTTAATTTTATCGAAGCATAGTTGATTTACAATGCTGTGTTAGTTTCAGGTGTACAGCAAAGTGATTCATTTATACATATACATATATTCATCTTTTTTTAGATTCTTTTCTTATATAGGTTATCACAGAATATTGAGTAGAGTTCCCTGTGCTACATTAACTCTTGAAGAACAGTTTCAGACAACTTTGCATAGGGTAATACACATTGTATTCTTAATTTTGGAACTAAGAAATTTAGAATTCCTTTACAAAACAGCAATTCTCACATTTTAGCTTCTTTACTATTCAATATTATCCTAACTTGGACTTGAAAAGACCAATGCTTTTTCTATTGTGACTCAGACCTGATTTCACTAATAATCACTTTTTGTTGACTATTTTTACTTTAGGTATGGGAAACGTTTTGCAGTAATAACCCACACTCTCTCCCAAAGCATAACTTGCTGCACCGAGGAAGCTATCTCAATAGTGGTGGTTGCAAGAGGCTCCAGAATAGAAATGGAATATGTGAAAGAAACTAGCCCTCTATCTGTCAATGACTCATTCGGGCTACTAAAACTCAAAAATGTTAGTGTATCTTCCTCCATCTTCCCATACCATTTACCTTCTTTTCAGTAACTCTGTAATTTCTCTAATATCTTATTTTTTAATCTTTAAAGCAAATATTTGAATGCTCATTTTACACAGAATGTTCTACTCCAGTATTATGGGAAAGCAAAATACACTTCATCATGTTAAAAATGATTATAATTGTTAATAAATGTTTGCTAAATGAAGTTAAATATTAAATGATTTGAGGAATCAAATAAGTGTAAAATACTACTTAGAGAGACAAAGCTAAATGAGAAATATTTATCTGAGTAAAAAAGAAACAGGGCTGGAATAGCACATTCACATTGGAATAGATCATTTTACTCCATCACATGATCACAATGATTACTTTTTATTTTTGGTGTAATCCCAATGTTATAAAATAAAAATATTTGCCTTTGGCACTTAATATATAACCCATAACAACTGTATAAATACTTAATATTAACAAAAATACTTGAGGTATTTAGGGAAAACAACTGACACATTATTTATCCCCAATGGATATTTGCATGAACTCACCACTGCTACCATTTCTGCTGCTGTTCCTCTTGAACATCTGATTATAGGGACAGCACCTATTTTAACAACAGATGTTAGCAATGATTTCAGCTCTTAATAATTAAAATGGATACTTATAAAATACATCAGCCTCAAATAATAACATACAATAGATATATACAATTTCAGGCTACAAACATAAAAGGATTTATAATCTTGAAAATAAAAGCAAGGTTTCAGAAATAGACCTTACCATTTATAAAGACAACATGAAGGGAGTCAGAAAAACATGATTTTTATATTGTGTGGGTCAATCAGTGTGACCATATTTTTTCAATGGACTGACTAAATCAGCACTTTGACTAATTTAAAAGATAATATCAATAGAAAACACATTCTTTGCACAATGTAAAATACTCCTAAAAGTTGGCCTCAGTTTATTATCAAATCAACTCATTTTAGACTTCTTAATTTCTCTCTATTATTCCAAGTTTTATTGAAGGCTGAAATCCTAAAATGAGAAAAAAAAATTAAACTGCACTGAAAATCTCATAAAACAAAGAACATTGTAATACTTATATGCTGAAATTCTTACATTTTAGATTCTATACAAAGCATGCTCAGTCACTTGTAAAAGTAAAAACGTGAAATATTAGTACATTTTTTAAAACTTTGTTTTCTTCTGATGGCAAGCTATACATGTCTGTCCTAAGAAAATCCAAATAATATTAGAAATGTACAAAGTTAATCCTCTTGATTCAAGCATCCCAAAATAACCCCATTAAGAATTAGATATGAATGTTTCCAGGTTATATTCTACATATAGTCTAAATAAGTGTGTGTGTGGAGTGCATAAAAAACAAAAACAGGATATTTTGCATACCATCCTTAAATTTGCTTTTTTTCCACTTAATTTATTATTGATATCTTTCTATGTCAGGTTGGTAGTAATTTCAACTTTTCCTTTAAGAAAAATCACTTTCTGATACTCTACATAATAAAAGTGGCTCTAACACTTCAGTGGTCTGTACACTTCTTTTTCAATCTACCTTAACCTTGAAAATATAGTTATCATCAAGCAAAAATAACCTTAATGTCCACAATAACTCTAGCATTCAGCAAAATTCTGGAGACTGTGTGCAAAAATAGAAAGATTAATTATGTCTGTTTAATGACTAAAAGTGGTATACATGTGCGTTCTTTAACAAACAACCCAACAACAACTCCATTTGAAGGTACTGAGAGCAATCGAAAGCAAGCAGAAAGTGGAGGAGGGTAAAACTCTTGAAAGAAGAGAAATACTTGAACAGTGAGAGATACTTTTAACCAGCTTTCCTCTTGAGGGTACTTTCCAGTTTGCATGGCACAGAGGAGAAAGAGCTCAAGCAGAAAACAGAAGACTCACTGAGCTGGGAAATCAAAGCCTGGAGTTCAGGGCTGGAAATTAAAGGGAAAAATCCCTGAAAGGAGGGACCCGCAAAATCTGTATGCAAATTCTCCTCAAGCTTTTGTCTATATCCTAAACTATGCATGTATCTCTCAATTTTCTCATTTGTGAAAAAGAGAGAAATTTTATTAATGTAGTGTGAGGATCATTTTAACTGAAAAGTTTTCAGTGTCTGCAAAATTAAAATCGCAATTAGAGGATTTCTAAACATATACATTATTAATAGTAACGAATAAAATCATACATTAGACATTAAACACAATGTAGCTGTAAGTAAATTTAGATACTCCAAAGAAATGTTTAAAATTTTGAGAGTATGTTGGATAAGTGTTTTACGTAAAGTTACTGTTTCCTGGAGCCTTGGGAGTTTGCCTTAATACTTACCAGGCATATATCTCTCTAATTAGAAGTGCATTTGAAATTTTTCAAAATGAACTATTAAAAGAAAATTAGCAGGCACATAGGTGAAGCCACCAGCAAACATTCAAACAATATATTAGGAAGTTACAATTACCAAAGACATCTAAGGTGACAAATCAAGAGAGCTGCTAAATGCTAACTTCATCAAATTATTAGAAGAATTGTGGTTTTATATAGTACAGAATGTATATTTTATCTCAACTCTGGAGAGAGGGATTGTAGAGATCCAGATAGATAAGGGATCATATTGCAGTGTAACAAGTTAAAATGAGCTGTTAAATAACTTACTTTCAAGAAATAAACAAAGGTTTGAAAACTTACCCAGTGTAACAAAAAAGCAAAAGAGGCTGTCAACAATAGTGTCCATAACGGTTTCCATTTCTGTGTCTGTGATATCTGGTCTGTTAATGGCTAAAATGACATAGATAAAAGAGAAGAAAGTGACCAAAATTTATCCCTTATTTTTATTCAAATTATTACTCAACACCTATCAATATTCAGTTTGATAATACTTGTAATAGTTAAAGAAGTAAAATTTTTTATGCTTTAAATTTTAAGTGAACAAGTATCCACAAAAATTATACTTCAAAAAAAATACCACCTCAATATCAGTAGTAGTAATGAGTAGTATCAATATTAGAGCAGTAATAATAAGAAAAAACCCACCACATAAATTATACAAAATTTTTGCCAGCGCAAATAGGAAATATCGACTTCCATAATTTTATTCACAAACATTAAATGGCCTCAAGAAACTACTGATCTTACTATCCAAATACTGCCAGAAAAGGACAATATATCAATAAATCAATTACGGCAAGACCAACATCACATACATTTTCTTTGTATTATAACAAATCATATAAATTTCTTTTCTGATCTACTAGACTGTGCTTAAGTGGTTCTCAAACTCCAGTGGACAGAAGACTCATTCTAAGAATAGGAGAGAAGAGAATCTAGTTTCTCTGGAAGCTATTAAAAATGAAAGACTATTAGCCCTTTCCCTCAGGGACTCAATTCAATAGATTTGGGATAATTCTAGGTAATCTGCAATTCTGACAAACACCTCAGGTGATACTTGGGGCTACACATTTTTTTCTTTTCTGTCCCATTTCTTTCCTGGAACTTTAAGAACCAACATGTCAAATGTTTTTAAAAGGTAAGAGTAATAATGGTCCCTAGCCAGGAGGGAAGAATAAATGGAGAGGTGGCAAGCCTACTCACTAGGTTGACAACCAGTGACTTTGCTATCCTGGCTGCTCTACTACACGATGGCTTCCACATTTGAAAAACAGGTTGTTGGGGCTACACTTTAAGAAACATTGGTGTGAAGACTTTTCTTGACAAAGACCTTGCCTTATTCATCTTCCTATCTCTCAGAGTACCTAGGCTCAGTGTCTGACAAGTAGATGCTCAGTAACTATTTGTTAAAAGACTGGCTGGACTAAAATATTATCTATATAATATGTTTAATTTCCTAGCATCTTGAATGTGAAAACAAATATAAAATTCAATACAACTTGTGATCAGCATAAGAGGAAATCAGAATCCAACTGGATACAACAGAGTGTTCAAAGAAAGTATGGTACATGCAGAGAACATAAAAATAACAAAGACTTTAACCATAATCTGGATGAGGAAACGTGCTGCTATTCAGTACTTCAGACTGCCATCTATCCAAATCAGATGACAGAAATGGCATAAGGATACAACGTGAATTATGTAAATTCAGGGGATACCAATCCAGTGAAATACTCAGCTCATTCTGCCAATCACTGGTTCAGGTAAAATCTATACGAAGCCTCCACCCTTCAGGTCCATACCCTTCAGTCCCACACCTCTGAAACACTGACCTCAACAGTCAAAACACTGTCCATCACTAACTTCAACTCACTTTCAAAAACAACTTGGTTTGTCTGAGACATTAGCATAAGTCTAACTAAGGTGACACCTCCGCGTCCTTTATTGGATAAATTCCCAATCCGTGGAAAACAGGTGATAAAAATTGAATCCATGGTATCAATATGGTTGATTTATGTTTTGAATAATCTGTTTAAGATTATTAATTAAAGCACTTGCAATGTTTGAGAGGATTTGCCACATAATTACATAATAATTAAGAGCACTAACTCTGGAGTGAGTGCCTGGATTTAGTAACCTGGTTTTGCCATTTCCTTATCAAGTTACTTAGTATCTGTGCCTCAGTTTTTTCATCTAGAAAACAGAAATAATATTAATTCCTACTTCATTAGGTTATTCTGAGGAGTAAATGAGCTTATATTGTAAAATGTGTATAGGGCAATCTACTATTATTATTATACTATAATTATACTATTGAGAATCTGGGCGATTAAGCATGTGATTATACTTTAAAATTAATAAATTAAATTTATACTTTTAATTCAATAATTATTAATTTCAGACTTGTGATTTTTAAGTTGAGAGATATAAGAAAACAAATTTATAAACACTTGAATGTTTAATGAATTTAGATTCCCTATAAATTTAATTATTTTTAATAATTATTTAAATATTTGGGCAGATTTTGTTTGTTAGATTTATAAAGTTGCCTGGTCTGGTATTTGAAGTACTTAAAACTACTCAGCCATAAAAAATCATGAAATTTTGCTGTTTGCAGCAACATGGATGGACTTGCAGAGTATTATGTTAAGTGAAATAAGTCAGACAGAAAGACAAATACTGCATGGTATCACTTATAAGTGGAATCTAAAAAATGCAACAAACTAGTGAATGTAACAGAATAGAAGCAGACTCACAGCTATAGATAACAAATAAGTGGTTACCAGTGGGGAGAGGGAAGAGGGGACAACCTAGGGGTAGGGATTAAGAGGTGCAAATTATTATGTATAAAATAAGCTACAAGAATACATTGTACAGCATAGGGAATACAGCCAATATTTTATAATAACTATAAATGGAATATAACCTTTAAAAACTGTGAATCACTATATTATACACCTGTAACTTACATAATATTGTACATTGACTATACATCAATTAAAAAACAAATAATTAAAAAATGAATAGGTTGAACTTATAAACGCAACTTAAACTGTTTAAGGAAATTTAACAAACTAAGTTTGTTGACTAAGTTTGTTAAATGAGACTGATTATAATTTAGTCAGTTCAATCTGAGTTAATCAAAGAAAAAGTAAAGGTGCTTGTTTTCAAATAAACAGACTTAAAAATAAAATTTACAAGTTTAGTTTAAAGGCTTAAGGGAAACTAGGTTTTAAACATGTATCTTAAGTAGCTAATTAAGTTAAAGGTCAATTAAATGTAAACAGACTTCTGTAAATAACTACAGTACTGTCAAAAATCTCTTACATGGGCAATTCAGCAAATACTTACACCCATTTAGAGATGTTGCTTAATTTCAGCAAGAAGGCATACTATGGAGCTCAGTGAAACCAAAAGATTCATGCTCTCTTCTCTTGGGAGCTTACCACCTGGTCCAGTGTGTTATGATAGAATACCACTAGTATTTTGAGCAGAACGATTTTCTATGTGAGTATGGTTTACACACTGCAGAAGATTTAGCATCCCTAGTCCCTGCTCACTAACTGCTAGTGCTAATTGTGACAATCAAAAATGTCCTTACACATTTCCAAATGCCCCCATGGGAGGCCCCTACTTTAGAACCTCTGAAACTCTAGTCATTCCCAAACATCTCAATACTTAGGTATCAAATTAATAATTATTTCTATGAATTGGCTAATTACATCTTTTGTAGTCTGCAATTTTCTTTAAAATATTTGACATAACTAATCAATGGGCACAAAGTTTCAGTTAGGCAAGATGAATAAGTTCTAGAGATCTGCCATACAACATTGTACCTAAATCAACAATACTGTATTATATACTTAAAAATGTTAAGAGAGTAGATCTCATGTTAAGTGTTTTTACAAAGAAAAAGAATCAGCATAGACAATAAAACATGGTGTGGGTGTCCATGTTCCTGTGTGCATGTGTGTGTGTGTATGCATATGTGTCTGTTAACTGTGTGTATGCGTGTGCGTCTGTTAAGTTTAATCTACATCCAAGGAATGGTCAGTTTATCAAAGCTAGGAATACAAACTTCAGAGGTGGTTAGATAGCATTTGATCAAATACCAATACTCAAACCTACCACTGCATGAACAGGGTGTAAGAATCAAGGGTGTCTAACAACCTATATTTGAGAATGGTACTTATATCAATACTTCATTCCATAATAGGACATTAGTAGCTGCTGACTCTTTGTTGTTGTCTGATCTTGACAAATAGCAACATTAACCAACCGTTTCTGAGTGCTTACGATATGCCAGTAACTTTTCCAAGCATTTTACATACACGAATGCATTTAACTCCCATTAAAAACTCTGAGGTAGATAGTATTATTATTCCCGTTTTACAGATTTGGAAACTAAAGCACAGAGAAGTAAAGTAAACTTGTTCTTGTCCAAGGATCAAAGTACTAAAAGATTAACTGAATCTTACTACTAAAATACTGTCTTACACACCATGAGTGAACCACTCGTGCAAGTTGCTGTGGGGTAACTAAAAGGTCAGATAATTGGTCCTTCATTGAGCTTACAAAACAGATTTACTAAGTGTTGTCTACATGTGACAGAACTCAAGTCTGAGACTTGTTTTCTTTATGGGCTGTAAACAAAGCTGGTTCTGGAGTGCACTAAACATGTTTACTATTGTTTTTCTACAGTACACTGTTCATTTTGTTAACAATGAATTATAAAATTCCTATTTTTACATACCACGATATGAAACAAGCTCCTTATTTTGATTACATAATACAAACATATCATCTTCCAAAGTAATAAAATTGAGATACTGATCGAAAACCTAGAAACAAAAGAAAAGGTTTTCAAATCAATTTTACAATATTGAATGCACTTTTAGTTTAATTTAATCTACTAATGATAAAATGAATAAAATTATAATTATATTCAATAACTAAAAGTTATACCATGTAGCATGTAGATTGTCAAATTGGACAAGAATGAGAAAGTAACATAAAAAAGCAATTAAAAAAACAAGACTCTGGGCAATAAATTATCAAGGAGAGTAACAGTTTCAGAAAACAAAATTTAAGAAGATATAAAATTTTAAAATAAATTGTGGTTGGGATGGGAATGGATATCAAATATGAAGAAAAACCACAATTTTAATTTTTATATTCATTTTAATCATACTTCTCTAAGAAAGTCATAGTAACTGTTTTTACACTGTGAACTATATTTATAGGCGGGGAAAAGTTACACTAGTTCTTTAGAAGTGTAAATCAGGAGAAAAATGAAGAAGACTATCTGAGATACGTTAAACGTAGTTAAATCGAAAACTGTTCATATTATTTCATGTAAAACTAATGATAAATTTTGGAAGAGAAAGAATAAGACGTAAGCCTTAAAAACTAATCAGAAGTAGTAGTGGACTATCTAAATCTAAGAATGAAAAATCTATTAGAATGAAAGAATGGGAATTAAATGCATGGTTGTTTAGTCTTTTATTCGCCCTATATCATTCTGTAGAATTTTCAGTTATATCTTGTCCAAATTCAAGAAACAAAGGGCAAAACAGGGCTACAACCAAGAATATATTTTATAGATTTATTTATAATTAAGCCAAACATGACTAAAAGTGACTATGATATAGAATTGCTGGCCTTCTTTCTTATAATATGCAATATAGCCCCCTTGGATTCTCTCTCCTAACTAAAAAAATATCTGAAGATAGTATGGTGACTATAGTGATCACTGATAAAACAATGCCAAAATATTCTGGGAATAATTTATGACAATACAACTGTCAAACTATTTCTAAGCTGAGCTAAAAAAATTATACAAATCCCAGCCCAAAACAAAAATTGATTCAGCTTCTTATTTTTGTCTTTCAAATTAACTGAGTAATAAGTTCCTTTAGTTTGGTTTATTTTGCCTAGTCCAAGTTGAAGATAATTTACACTATCAGAACTCTTTCTAGAAGTATTGGGTCTAAATATTTCTTAGGTTGTTCCAGTCCTTTGTAAATTAGACACCAATGTCTATTTATAGATTTCAGAATATTACTGAATTTTACATTTAACAAAATGTTATCAGCCAACCAAAACCTCTTACCTTGGCTACTTGTGTTACTGCACTAGCTGCTAATGCTGCATTTGCAATATCTTCCAGTTTACTTCTTGAAATAGCAGAAATAAAATTTAAATAATATGATTCATAGAGTTGATTTCGAAGATCCTATGAATACAATGAATACTTCATTCTTATAGGATAGTATAAAGGATAATGACCAATGCAAATCTTTTAGATGCAATAGAGCAAGGTTTTAGAGGATAATATGCATATTTAAAAGACAGGTTATACAAATGATACAAAAAAGTATCCCAGGAGAATAAAGTTATGAAGAGGTACTGGTTACTTGGTTACCAGATATAATTGACATGTATTTTAATAATTAAAGTTATGATACTATAATTATATTATCAATAAAATCCTATTAATTACAGTAGTGTACAAAACTGCTTTGAATTAGCATACTTGTATATTATCATACTTCTTTAAAAAATCCAGGAGAGGGGAAAGATGGCGGAAGAGTAAGACACGGAGATCACCTTCCTCCCCACAGACACATCAGAAATACATCTACACGTGGAACAACACCTACAGAACAACCACTGAACGCTGGCAGAAGACCTCAGAACTCCCAAAAGGCAAGAAACTCCCCACGTACCTGGATAGGGCAAAAGAAAAAAAGAATAAACACAGACAAAGGAATAGGGACGGGACCTGCACCAGTGGGAGAGAGCTGTGAAGAAGGAAAGGTTTCCACACACTAGGAAGCCCCTCCGCGGGCGGAGACTGTGGGTGGCGGAGGGGGGAAGCTTCGGAACCGCGGAGGAGAGCACAGCAACAGGCGTGCGGAGGGCAAAGCGGGGAGATTCCCGCCCAGAGGATCGGTGCCGACCAGCACTCACCAGCCCGAGAGGCTTGTCTGCTCACCCGCCAGGGTGGGCGGGGCTGGGAGCTGAGGCTCGGCTTTGGTGGGATCGCAGGGAGAGGACTGGCAGTGTGACCACAGCCTGAAGGGGTTAGTGCACCACGGCTAGTGGGAGGGAGTCCGGGGAAAAAGTCGGAACCTGCCGAAGAGGCAAGAGACATTTTCTTCCCTCTTTGTTTCCTGGTGCACGAGGAGAGGGGATTAAGAGCGCCGCTTAAAGGAGCTTCAGAGACGGGCGCGAGCTGTGGCTATCAGCACAGACCCCAGAGACGGGCATGAGACGCTAAGGCCGCTACTGCCGCCACCAAGAAGCCTGTGTGCGAGCACAGGTCACTATCCACACCTCCCTTCCCAGGAGCCTGTGCAGCCTACCACTGCCAGGGTCCCGGAATCCAGGGACAACTTCCCGGGAGAACACATGGCACGCCTCAGGCTGCTGCAACGTCATGCTGGCCTCTGCCGCCGCAGGCTCGCCCCGCACACCGTGCCCCTCCCTCCCACCGGCCTGAGTGAGCCAGAGCCCCTGAATCAGTGGCTCCTTTAACCCTGTCCTGTCTCAGCTAAGAACAGACGCCCTCCGGTGACCTACACACAGAGGCGGGGCCAAATCCAAATTTGAACCCCGGGAGCTGTGCGAACAAAGAAGAGAAAGGGAAATTTCTCCCAGCAGACTCAGGAGCAGCGGATTAAATCTCCACAATCAACTTGATGTACCCTGCATCTGTGGAATGCCTGAATAGACAACGAATCATCCCAAATTGAGGAGGTGGACTTTGAGAGCAAGATATATTATTTTTTCCCCTTTTCCTCTTTTTCTGAATGTATATGTGTCTGTGTGAGATTCTGTCTGTATAGCTTTGCTTTCACCATTTGTCCTAGGGTTCTATCTGTCCTTTTTGTTGTTTTTGTTTTGTTTTTCTACTTAAAAGGAAAATTTTTTTCTTAATTATTTTTTATTTTAATAACTTTATTTTATCTTACTTTATCTTATTTTATCTCCTTCCTCCCTCCCTCCCTCCCTCCCTCCGTTCCTTTCTTTCTTTCTACTTTTTCTCCCTCTTATTCTGAGCTGTGTGGATGAAAGGCTTTTGGTGCTGCAGCCAGGAGTCAGTGCTGCACCTCTGAGGTGGGAGACCCAACTTCAGGACACTGGTCCACAAGAGACCTCCCAGCTCCATGTAATATAAAATGGCAAAAATCTCCCAGAGATCTCCATCTCAACCCAACACCCAGCTTCAACTCAACCAACACCCAGCCAAACAACTAGCAAGACAGGAACACAACCCCACCCATTAGCAGACAGGCTGCCTAAAATCAAAATAAGGTTACAGACACCCCAAAAGACACCACCAGACATGGACCTCCCCACCAGAAAGACAAGATCCAGCCTCATCCACCAGAACACAGGCACTAGTCCCCTCCACCAGGAAGCCTACACAACCCACTGAACCAACTTTAGACACTGGGGACAGACACCAAAAACAACGGGAACGACGAACCTGCAGCCTGCAAAAAGGAGACCCCAAACACAGTAAGATAAGCAAAATGAGAAGACAGAAAAACACACAGCACATGAAGGAGCAAGATAAAAACCCACCAGACCTAACAAATGAAGAGGAACTAGGCAGTCTACCTGAAAAAGAATTCAGAATAATGATAGTAAAGATGATCCAAAATCTTGGAAATAGAATAGAGAAAATGCAAAAAACATTTAACAAGGACCTAGAAGAACTAAAGAGGAAACAAGCAACGATGAACAACACAATAAATGAAATTAAAAATACTCTAGAAGGGATCAATAGCAGAAAAACTGAGGCAGAAGAACAGATAACTGACCTGGAAGATAAAATAGTGGAAATAACTACTGCAGAGCAGAATAAAGAAAAAAGAATGAAAAGAACTGAGGACAGTCTCAGAGACCTCTGGGACAACAATAAATGCACCAACATTCGAATTATAGGGGTCTCAGAAGAAGAAGAGAAAAAGAAAGGGACTGAGAAAATATTTGAAGAGATTATAGTTGAAACCTTCCCTAATATGGGAAAGGAAATAGTTAATCAAGTCCAGGAAGCACAGAGAGTCCCATACAGGATAAATCTAAGGAGAAACACGCCAAGACACATATTAATCAAACTGTCAAAAATTAAATACAAAGAAAACATATTAAAAGAAGCAAGGGAAAAATAACACACAAGGGAATACCCATAAGGTTAACAGCTGATCTATCAGCAGAAACTCTACAAGCCAGAAGGGAGTGGCAGGACATATTTAAAGTGATGAAGGAAAAAAACCTACAACCAAGATTACTCTACCCACCAAGGATCTCATTCAGATTTGATGGAGAAATTAAAATCTTTACAGACAATCAAAAGCTGAGAGAGTTCAGCACCACCAAACCAGCTTTACAACAAATGCTAAAGGAACTCCTCTAGGCAAGAAGCACAAGAGAAGGAAAAGACCTACAATAACAAACCCCAAACAATTAAGAAAATGGGAATAGGAACATATATATCAATAATTACCTTAAATGTAAATGGATAAAATGCTCCCACCAAAAGACACAGACTGGCTGAATGGATACAAAAACAAGACCCATATATATGCTGTCTACAAGAGACCCACTTCAGACGTAGGGACACACACAGACTGAAAGTGAGGGGATGGAAAAAGATACTCCAAGCAAATGGAAATCAAAAGAAAGCAGGAGTAGCAATTCTCATACCAGACAAAATAGACTTTAAAATAAAGACTATTACAAGAGACAAAGAAGGACACTATATAATGATCAAGGGATCGATCCAAGAAGAAGATATAACAATTGTAAATATTTATGCACCCAACATAGGAACACCTCAATACATAAGGCAAATACTAACAGCCACATATATACAATGGAATATTACTCAGCCATAAAAAGAAACGAAATTGAGCTATTTGTAATGAGGTGGATAGACCTAGAGTCTGTCATACAGAGTGAAGTAAGTCAGAAAGAAAAAGACAAATACCGTATGCTAACACATATATATGGAATTTAAGAAAAAAAAATGTCATGAAGAACCTAGGGGTAAGGCAGGAATAAAGACGCAGACCTCCTAGAGAATGGACTTGAGGTGATGGGGAGGGGGAAGGGTGAGCTGTGACAGGGCGAGAGAGAGTCATGGACATATACACACTAACAAACGTAGTAAGGTAGATAGCTAGTGGGAAGCAGACGCATGGCACAGGGATATTGGCTTGGTGCTTTGTGACAGCCTGGAGGGGTGGGATAGGGAGGGTGGGAGGGAGGGAGACGCAAGAGGGAAGAGATATGGGAACATATGTATATGTATAACTGACTCACTTTGTTATAAAGCAGAAACTAACACACCATTGTAAAGCAATTATACCCCAATAAAGATGTTAAAAAAAAAAATACTAACAGCCATAAAACGGGAAATCAACAGAAACATATTCATAGTAGGGGACTTTTAACACCCCGCTTTCATCAATGGACAGATCATCCAAAATGAAAATAAATAAGGAAACACAAGCTTTAAATGATACATTAAACAAGATGAACTTTATTGACATTTATAGGACATGCCATCCAAAAACAACAGAATACACATTTTTCTCAAGTGCTCATGGAACATTCTCCAGGATAGATCATATCTTGGGTCACAAATCAAGCCTTGGTAAATTTAAGAAAATTGAAATTGTATCAAGTGTCTTTTCCACAACAACACTATGAGACTAGATATCAATTACAGGAGAAGATCTTTAAAAAATACAAAAACATGGAGGCTAAACAATACATTACTTAATAACAAAGTGATCACTGAAGAAATCAAAGAGGAAATCAAAAAAATACCTAGAAACAGGGCTGCCCTGGTAGCACAGGGGTTGAGAGTCCGCCTGCCGATGCAGGGGACACGGATTTGTGCCCTGGTCTGGGAAGATCCCACATGCCGCGGAGCGGCTGGGCCTATGAGCCATGGCCACTAAGCCTGTACATCCGGAGCCTGTGCTCCGCAACGAGAGAGGCCACAACAGTGAGAGGCCCGCGTATTGCAAAAAACAAAACAAAACAAAACAAAACAAAACATACCTAGAAACAAATGACAGTGGAGACACGACGACCCATTCCTGCAAGATGCAGGAAAAGCAGTTCTAAGAGGGAAGTTTATAGCAATACAATCCTACCCTAAGAAACAGGAAACATCTCAAATAAACAACCTAACCTTGCACCTAAAGCAATTAGAGAAAGAAGAAGAAAGAAATCCCAAAGTTAGCAGAAGGAAACAAATAATAAAATTCAGATCAGAAATAAATGAAAAGAAATGAAGGAAACGATAGCAAAGATCTATAAAACTAAAAGCTGGTTCTTTGAAAAGATAAACAGAATTGATAAACCATTAGCCAGACTCATCAAGCAAAAAAGGGAGAAGACGCAAATCAATAGAATTAGAAATTAAAAAGGAGGAGTAACAACAGACACTGCAGAAATACAAAAGATCATGAGAGATTACTACAAGCAAACCTATGCCAATAAAATGGACAACCTGGAAGAAATGGACAAATTCTTAGAAATGCACAACCTACCAAGACTGAACCAGGAAGAAATAGAAAATATGAACAGACCAATCACAAGCACTAAAATTGAGACTGTGATTAAAAATCTTCCAACAAACAAAAGTCCAGGACCAGATGCCTTCACAGGCAAATTCTATCAAACATTTAGAGAGGAGCTAACACCTATCCTTCTCAAATTCTTCCAAAATATAGCAGAGGGAGGAACACTCCCAAACTCATTCTACGAGGCCACCATTACCCTGATACGAAAACCAAAGATGTCACAAAGAAAGAAAACTACAGGCCAATATCACTGATGAACACAGACGCAAAAATCCTCAACAAAATACTAGCAAACAGAATCCAACAGCATATTAAAAGGATCATACACCATGATCAAGTGGGGTTTATCCTAGAAATGCAAGGATTCTTCAATATACGCAAATCAATCAACGTGATATACCATATTAACAAATTGAAGGAGAAAAACCATATGATCATCTCAATAGATGCAGAGAAAGCTTTTGACAAAATTCAACACCCATTCAACACCCTACTCCAGAAAGCAGGCATAGAGGGAACTTTCCTCAACATAATAAAGGCCATATATGACAAACCCACAGCCAACATCGTCCTCAATGGTGAAAAACTGAAACCATTTCCACTACGATCAGGAACAAGACAAGGTTGCCCACTGTCACCACTCTTATTCAACATAGTTTTGGAAATTTTAGCCATAGCAATCAGAGAAGAAAAAGAAATAAAAGGAATCCAAATTGGAAAAGAAGAAGTAAAGCTGTCACTGTTTGCAGATGACATGATACTATACATAGAGAATCCCAAAGATGCTACCAGAAAACTACTAGAGCTAATCAATGAATTTGGTGAAGTAGCAGGATACAAAATTCATGCACAGAAATCTCTGGCATTCCTATACACTAATGATGAAAAATCTGAAAATGAAATTAAGAAAGCACTCCCATTTACCATTGAACAAAAAGAATAAAATATCTAGGAATAAACCTACCTAAGGAGACAAAAGACCTGTATGCAGAAAATTATAAGACACTGATGAAAGAAATTAAAGATGATACAAATAGATGGAGAGATATACCATGTTCTTGGATTGGAAGAATTAACATTGTGTAAATGACTCTACTACCCAAAGCAATCTACAGATTCAATGCAATCCCTATCAAACTACCACTGGCATTTTTCACAGAACTAGAACAAAAAATTTCACAATTTGTATGGAAAAACAAAAGAACCCAAATAGCCAAAGCAATCTTGTGAACAACAAACGGAGCTGGAGGAATCTGGCTCCCTGACTTCAGACTATACTACAAAGCTACAGTAATTAAGACAGTATGGTACCAGCACAAAAACAGAAATATAGATCTATGGAACAGGATAGAAAGCCCAGAGATAAATCCACGCACATATGGTCACCTTATCTTTGATAAAGGAGGCAAGAATATACAGTGTAGAAAAGACAGCCCTTCAATAAGTGGTGCTGGGAAAACTGGACAGGTACATGTAAAAGTATGAGATTAGAACACTCCCTAACACCATACACAAAAATAAGCTCCAAATGGATTATAGGTCTAAATGTAAGGCCAGAAACTATCAAACTCTTAGAGGAAAACATAGGCAGAACACTCTATGACATAAATCACAGCAAGATCCTTTTCGACCTACCTCCTACAGAAATGCAAATAAAAACAAAAATAAACAAATGGGACCTAATGAACCTTAAAAGCTTTTGCACAGCAAAGGAAACCATGAACAAGCCAAAAGACAACCCTCATAATGGGAGAAAATATTTTCAAATGAAGCAAGTGACAAACAATTAATCTCCAAAATTTACAAGCAGCTCATGCAGCTGAATAACAAAAAAAGAAAAAAACAACCCAATCCAAAAATGGGAAGACGACCTAAATAGACATTTCTCCAAAGAAGATATACAGATTGCCAACAAACACATGAAAGAATGCTCAACATCATTAATCATTAGAGAAATGCAAATCAAAACTACAATGAGATATCATCTCACCGGTCAGAATGGCCATCATCAAAAAATCTACAAACAATAAATGCTGGAGAGACTTTGGAGAAAAGCAAACACTCTTGCACTGCTGGTGGGAATGTAAATTGATACAGCCACTATGGAGAACAGTATGGAGGTTCTTTAAAAAACTACAAATAGAACTACCGTACGACCCAGCAATCCCACTACTGGGCATATACCCTGAGAAAACCATAATTCAAAAAGAGTCATGTACCAAAATGTTCACTGCAGCTCTATTTACAATAGCGAGGAGATGGAAGCAACCTAAGTGTCCATCATCGGATGAATGGATAAAGAAGATGTGGCACATATATACAATGGGATATTACTCACCCATAAAAAAGAAATGAAATTGAGTTATTTGTAGTGAGGTGGATGGACCTAGAGTCTGCCATACAGAGTGAAGTAAGTCAGAAAGAGAAAAACAAATACTGTATGCTAACACATATATATGGAATCTAAGGGAAAAAAAAAAAGGTTATGAAGAACCTAGGGGTAAGACGGGAACAAAGACACAGACCTACTAGATAATGGACTTGAGGATATGGGGAGGAGGAAGGGTAAGCTGTGACAAAGTGAGAGAGTGTCATGGACATATATACACTACCAAAGGTAAAATAGATAGCTAGTGGGAAGCAGCCGCATGGCACAGGGAGATCAGCTCGGTGCTTTGTGATCACCTAGATGGGTGCGATAGGGAGGGTGGGAGGGAGGGAGATGCAAGAGGGAAGAGATATGGGAACATATGTATATGTATAACTGATTCACTTTGTTATAAAGCAGAAACTAACACACCATTGTAAAGTAAGTATACTCCAATAAAGATGTTAAAAAAAAAATCCAGAAGTGGCTCTCTTATATAGCTTAAATGCTTATTATATTGGGCAGACACTACCTTATACTGTTTGTAGTCATGTGATGATACAACAAATATTTCCTTCACTGTACACAGACATGTTATAATTCAAATGACAAATTCTAGAACTATTCCTTCTCAATCACCCAAAAACAGTGTCATTTAAACTTATGTTAATTCTTAAATCAAATTTACTTAGCTTCTTAGACTCTAGGCAAATAGATATCTAAATAAGCATATTTCTTCAAATCTAAGATGATGTCATTATAACAGGCACTGCTATTTTATGTAGCACTAAGGAAGAATGAATGTTATCAATAAAATTCTATAACACACCATCAATTTTAAGATACATATGATTTCAAAGATGCTGAAATGTGAAAAACTGGGGGTCTGAAGCCTGTGTGAGGAAGGTGGCTGAGCAGAGCATTGTTTCAACAAAGACTGGGAGATTGGTTAAGGAATTGAGAATTGATAAATAAGTAATTATGTTGAGGATGTTGGGAGCCATGTTTCTCACTGTCAGTGAAAGAAATTATAAATTTGTAAAGGGAGAAGGAAAAGCTAGAATGAATCCTGTATTTCTGAACTGAAACAATTTCAGAGGTTATCTATCTTTGTCTAAATAGAGAGATAAGCAGGAAGATTTATAGCATTAAATATTGGTATAAATATTGATATACATGTATTTCTTAGTTCTGTCCATTCAGAGGACCCAAGAACTGTGACATCCTAGCAGCAATGAGTACCTAATGCTCAGACACTGATTTCTAAACACCATTCTCCACAAAAAGCAACCAGTGCTCCTTAGACAAATGGCTGAATCTTGGACTCAGACAGAGAAAGTACAAGATGAGACTGGAATAGCTTATTATGGAAAAAAGTAAGGAAGTGATCAAAGAATGCGGGAGACATTTCAAAAGAAGTTGAGCAATGTTGCAGGATGTAAGATCAATACATAAAAGTCAACTGGGTATCTACACACTTGCAATGAGTAACCCTAAAAATGAAATTAAGAAAACGATTCCATTCACAATAGCATTAAAAAGATACAAAGGAATAAATTTAGCAAAAGAAGTGTAAAACTTACATTCTGCACAGTACAAAATATTATTAAAAGACTGAAATAAATAGAAAGATATCCCATGCTCACGGATCAGAAAATTTAATACTGTTAAGATGGCGGACAATCATCAATAGGAAGACACTGGAACTCACCAAAAAAGATACCCCACATCCAAAGACAAAGGAGAAGCCACAATGGAACGGTAGGAGGGGCACAATCACAGTAAAATCAAATCCCATACCTGCTGGGTGGGTGACTCAGAGACTGGAGAACACCTATACCACAGAAGTCCACCCACTGGAGTGAAGGTTCTGAGCCCCATGTCAGGTTCCCAACCTGGGGGTCCGGCAACAGGAGGAGGAATTCCTAGAGAATCAGACTTTGAAGGCTAGTGGGATTGTACTGCAGGACTTCGACAGGACTGGGGGAAACAGAGACTCCACTCTTGGAGGGCACACACAAAGTAGTGTGCGCACTGGGACCCAGGGGAAGGAGCCGTGACCGCAGAGGAGACTGAACCAGACCTACCTGCTAGTGTTGGAGGGTCTCCTGCAGAGGCGGGCGGTGGCTGTGGCTCACCATGGGGACAAGGACACTGGCAGAAGTTCTGGGAAGTACTCCTTGGCATGAGCCCTCCCAGAGTCTGCCATTAGCCCCACCAAAGAGCCCAGGTAGGCTCCAGTGTTGGGTTGCATCAGGCCAAAAAACCAACAGGGAGGGAACCCAGCCCCACCCATCTGCAGTCAAGCAGATTAAAGTTTTACTGAGCTCTGCCACCAGAGCAACAGCCAGCTCTACCCACCACCAGTTCCTCCCATCAGGAAACTCACACAAGCCTCTTAGATGGCGACATCCACCAGAGGGCAGACAGCAGAAGCAAGAACTACAATCCTGCAGCCTGTGGAATCAAAACCACTTTCACAGAAAGACAGACAAGATGAAAAGGCAGAGCACCATATACCAGATGAAGGAACAAGATAAAACCCCAGAAAAACAACTAAATGAAGTGGAGATAGGCAAACTTCCAGAAAAAGAATTCAAAATAATGATAGTGAAGATGATCCAGGACCTCGGAAAAAAATGGAGGCAAAGATCGAGAAGATGCAAGAAATGTTTAACAAAGATCTAGAAGAATTAAAGAACAAACAGAGATGAACAATACAATAACTGAAATGAAAACTACACTAGAAGGAATCAATAGCAGAATAACTGAGGCAGAAGAATGGATAAGTGACCTGGAGGACAGAATAGTGGAATTCACTGCCACGGAATACAATTAAGAAAAAAGAATGAAAAGAAATGAAGACAGCCTAAGAGACCTCTGGAACAATATTAAACGAAACAACATTCGCATTATAGGGGTCCCAGTAGGAAAAGAGAGAAACGACCTGAGAAAATATTTGAAGAGATTATAGTCAAAAACTTCCCTAACATGGGAAAGAAAAGAGCCACCCAAGTCCAGGAAGCACAGAGAGTCCCAGGCAGGATAAACCCAAGCGCAGTGAGTCCCAGGGAGGATAAACTCTAAGACACATACTAATGAAATTGACAAAAATGAAAGACAAAGAAAAATTATTGAAAGCAACAAGGGAAAAACGACAAATAACATACAAGGGAACTCCCATAAGGTTAAGAGCTGATTTCTCAGCAGAAACTCTACAAGCCAGAAGGGAGTGGCACAATATATTTAAAGTGATGAAAGGGAAAAATCTACAACCAAGATTACTCTACCTGGCAAGGATTGCATTCAGATTCGATGAAGAAATCAAAAGCTTTACAGACAAGCAAAAGGTAAGAGAATTCAGCACCACAAACCAGCTCTACAACAAATGCTAAAGGAACTTCTCTGAGTGGGAAAAACAAGAGAAGAAAAGGACCTACAAAAAGAAACCCAAAACAATTAAGAAAATGGTAAAAGGAACATACGTAGCGATAATTACCTTAAATGTGAATAGATTAAATGCTCCAACCAAAAGACACAGGCTCACTGAATGGAATCAAAAACAAGATCCATATATATGCTATGTACAAGAGACCCACTTCAGACCTATCGACACATATAGACTGAAAGTGAGGGGACTGAAAAAGATATTCCATGCAAATGGAAATCAAAAGAAAGCTAGAGTAGCAATACTCATATCAGACAAAATAGCTTTAAAATAGAGAATGTTACAAGAGACAAGGAAGGATACGACATAATGATCAAGGGATCAAGAAGAAATAACAATTAGAAATACGTATGCACCCAACATAGGAGCACCTCAATACAAAAGGCAACTGCTAACAGCTATAAAAGAGGAAATCAACAGTAACAGAATAATAGTGGGGGACTTTTACACCAATGAACAGATCACCCAGACAGAAAATTAATAAGGAAAAACAAGCTTTAAATAACACAATAGACCACATAGATTTAATTGATATCTGTAGGACATTCCAGCCGAAAACAGCAGATTACACTTTCTTCTCAAGTGCATACGGAACATTCTCCAAGATAGATCACATCTTGGGTCACAAATCAAGCTTCAGTAAATTTAAGAAAATTGAAATCATATCAAGCATCTTTTCTGACCACAACGCTATGAGATTAGAAATAAATTACAAGGGAAAAAACCACATAAAAATCAGAAACACATGTAGGCTAAACAGTACATTACTAAAAAACCAAGAGATCACTAAAGAAATCAAAGAGGAAATCAAAAATACCTAGAGAAAAATGACAATGAAAACATGACGATCCAAAACTTATGGGATGTAGCAAGAGCAGTTCTAAGAGGGAAGTTTATAGCAATACAATCCTACCTCAAGAAACAAGAAAAATCTCAAATAAACAATCTAACCTTCCTTAAAGGAACTAGAGAAAGAAGAACAAACAAAACCCAAAGTTAGTAGAAAGAAAGAAATCATAAAGATTAAAGCAGATATAAATGGAACAGAAACAAGGAAAACAATAGCAAAGATCAATAAAACTAAAAGCTGGTTCTTTGAGAAGACAAACAAAATTGATAACCTTTAGCCAGTCATCAAGAAAAAGAAGGAGAGGACTCATATCAATAAAATTAGAAATGAAAAGGGAGAAGTTACAACAGACACCGGAGAAATACAAAGCATCATAAGAGACTACTACAAGGAACTCTATGCCAATAAAATGGACAACCTGGAAGAAATGGCCCAATTCTTAGAAAGGTATAAGGCTTGCAAGACTGAACCAGGAAGAAACAGAAAACATGAACAGTCCAATCATAAGTAATGAAATTGAAACTGTGATTAAAAATCTTCCAACAAACTAAAGTCCAGGACCAGATGGCTTCACAGGGGAATTCTATCAAACATTTAGAGAAGAGCTAACACCTATCCTTCTCAAACTCTTCCAAAAAGTTGCAGAGGAAGGAACACTCCCAAACTCATTCTACAAGGCCATCATCACCCTGATATCAAAACCAGACAAAGATACCACAAAAAAAGAAAATTACAGACCAATATCAGTGATGAATATAGATGCAAAAATTCTCAACAAAATACTAGCAAACAGAATCCAACAACACATTAAAAGGATCATACACCATGATTAAGTGGGATTTAGCCCAGGGATGCAAGGATTCAACATACGCAAATCAATCAATGTGATACACCATATTAACAAACTGAAGAATAAAAACCATGTGATCCTCTCAACTTATGCAGAAAAAGCTTTTGACAAAATTCAACACCCATTTATGATAAAAACTCTCCAGAAAGTGAGCATAGAGGGAACCTACCTCAACATAATAAAGGCCATATACAACAAACCCACAGCAAACATCATTCTCAATGGTGAAAAACTGAAAGCATTTCCTCTAAGATCAGGAAATAGACAAGGATGTCCACTCTCACCGCCATTATTCAACATAGTTTTGGAAGTCCTAGCCATGGCAATCAGAGAAGAAAAAGAAATAAAAGGAATACAAATTGGAAAAGAAGGAGTAAAACTGTCACTGTTTGCAGATGACATGACACTACACATAGGTAATCCTAAAGATGCCACCAGAAAACTACTAGAGTTAATCAGTGAATTTGGTAAAGTTGCAGGATACAAAATTAATGCACAGAAATCTCTTGCATTGCTATACACTAACAACGAAAGACCAGAAATAGAAATTAAGGAAACAATCCCATTCACCACTGTAACAAGAAGAATAAAATACCTAGGAACAAACCTACCTAAAAGACCTGTACTCAGAAAACTATAAGACACTGATGAAAGAAATCAAAGATGACACAAACAGATGGACAGATATACCATGTTCTTGGATTGGAAGAATCAACATTGTGAAAATGACTATATTACCCAAAGCAATCTACAGATTCAATGCAATCCCTATCAAATTACCAATGGCATGTTTTACAGAACTAGAACAAAAAATGTTAAAATTTGTATGGAGACACAAAAGACCTTGAATAGCCAACGCAATCATGAGGGAAAAAAACATAGCTGGAGGAATCAGGCTCCCTGACTTCAGACTATACCACATAGCTACAGTCATCAAGACAGTATGGTACTGGCACAAAAACAGAAATATAGATCAATGGAACAGGATAGAAAGCCCAGAGATAAATCCATGCACCTATGGTCAATTAAGCTGTGATAAATGAGGCAAGAATATACAGTGGAGAAAAGACAGTCTCTTCAATAAGCGGTGCTGGGAAAACTGGACAGCTACATGTAAAAGAATGAAATTAGAACACTCCCTAACATCATACACAAAAATAAACTCAAACTGGATTAAAGACCTAAATTAAGACTGGACACTCTAAAACTCTCAGAGGAAAACATAGGAAGAACACTCTCTGACATAAATCAGAGCAAGATCTTTTTTACCCACCTCCTAGAGTAATAGAAATAAAAACAAAAATAAACAAATGGGACATAATGAAACTTAAAAGCTTTTGCACAGCAAAGGAAACTACAAATAAGACAAAAAGACAGCCCTCAGAATGGGAGAAAATATTTGCAAACAAATCAATGGACAAAGGATTATGTCTGAAATATATAAACAGCTCATGCAGCTCAATATGAAAAAAACAAACAACCCAATCCAAAAATGGGCAGAAGACCTAAATAGGCAATTCTCCAAAGAAGACATACAAATGGCCACAGGCACATGAAAAGCTGTGCAACATCACTAATTATTAGAGAAGTGCAAATCAAAACTACAATGAGGTATCACCTCACACCGGTTAGAATGGGAATCATCAGAAAATCTACAAACAACAAATGCTGGAGAGGGTGTGGAGAAAAGGGAACCCTCTTGCACTGTTGGCAGGAATGTAAACTGATACAGCCCCTATAGAGAACAGCCTTAAAAAACTAAAAACAGAATTACCATATGACCCAGCAATCCCACTACTGGGCATATACTCAGATAAAACCATAATTCAAAAAGACACATGCACCCCAATGTTCACTGCAGCACTATTTACAATACCCAGGTCATGGAAGCAACCTAAATGACCACTAACAGACGAATGGATAAAGCAGATGTGGTACATATATACAATGGAATATTACTCAGTCATAAAAAGGAACGAAATTGGGTCATTTGTAGAGACTTGGATGGACCTATAGACCATCATATAGAGTGAAGTAAGCCAGAAAGAGAAAAACAAATATCATACATTAACGCATATATGTGGAATCTAGAAAAATGGTACAGATGATTCGGTTTGCAAGGCAGAAGTAAGAGACACAGATGTAGAGAACTTTTGGACACCAAGCGGGGCAAGTGGGGGTGGGGTGGGGGGTGGTGCTGGTGGGATGAATTGGGAGATTGGGATTGACATATATAAACTAATATGTATAAAATACATAACTAATAAGAACCTGCTGTATAAAAAATTAATTTAATTTAAAAAAGGAAAATGTAATACATTAGTAAACAAAAATCTCAATTAAATAGAGTTGGGAGACCAGAAGGGTGAGCTCTCACACCCTCTGATGATAGAACCTAACAAGAAGAAGAAAGACTCCTTGCCTGGCAAGGACTCAGCCAATGCAAAGCCATGAGCTCTTTGTTTTAGTTATGGTCTGTATATTTTCACACTGGACTGATGACTTCCCTTGAAGACAGACTACCTCTTTTGTGGCTAAAGTCTTTTTAGAAAAGGTTATCCTTACCTGGGGAACTCCTCTAGAACTCTGAAGTACCCATCTTACTGGCCAGGTGTTTTGACAAGTCCTTTTCCTCTCTATATAAGTGTTCTCCTTCCTTTGCCATGCTGGGACTTGCATGTGGTTTGGCATGGTTGCAGACCCCAAATTGCAATTCTCTGCTAATACTGAATAAACCCATCTTTGCTGGAGAAATATTTGGCAGTGTTTTTGTCTCAGGTCAACAGCAGTCTATGTGCTAGCACGTGCACTGCTAATGGGTTAGTCACTGTTTCTATGCTTTTTCAGTGGGCAGAGTAAGGAAATCCTTTTTTTTTTTTTTAAGGAGATAATATATCATGAGTTCATACTGATATTTCCAATTCAAGTTTAAGAGTATAGGGTTATTTCTTAACCTCTGATTTTCTATTTCCATCTGTTTTCTCTCACACTAAAAAAAACAAAAACAAAAAAATAAAAAACTTGCCACAAAGCAAGACAGGGTGGTACTGGCATAAGGACAGACACAGAAATCAATGGAAAAGAACTGACAGTCCAGAAATAAACCAATTTATCTATTCTTAATTAATTTCCGACAAGGCTGCCAAGACTGTTCATTGGGGAAAGAACAGTCTCTTCAAAAAAGGATGCTGGGAGGGGCTTCCCTGGGGGCACAGTGGTTGAGAGTCTGCCTGCTAATGCAGGGGAGACGGGTTCGAGCCCTGGTCTGGGAGGATCCCACATGCCGCGGAGCAACTAGGCCTGTGAGCCACAAGTACTGAGCCTGCACGTCTGGAGCCTGTGCTCCGCAACAAGAGAGGCCGCGATAGTGAGAGGCCCATGCACTGCGATGAAGAGTGGCCCCGTATACCGCGATGAAGAGTGGTCCCCGCTTGCCACAACTAGAGAAAGCCCTCGCACAGAAACGAAGACCCAACACAGCAAAAATAAATAAATTAATTAACAAACTCCTACCCCCAACATCAAAAAAAAAAAAAGGATGCTGGGAGAACTGGATAGCCACATGCAAAAGAATGAAGTTGGATACCTACCTTATAGCACATATAAAAATTAACTCAAAAACTATCAAATACCTAAATACAAGCCCCCAAACTATAAAAATCTTCAAATAAAACAGAGGTTTAGCAATGGTTTCTTTTTCTAAGAAATACACATTTATTTGTATTTTCAATACAAGTTCAGTAGCAATTATGAGCTGGCAATGGTTTCTTAAATATGACACCAAAAGCACAGGCAACTAAAGAAAAAATGAAATTAAGTTTAAAACCAAAATTAAAAATTTTTGTACTCCACAGGATACTATTAAGAAAGTGAAAAGATAACCCACAGGATGGGAGAAAACATCTGCAAATAATATACTTGATAAAGGTCCAGTATTCAAAATATATAAAGTACTCTAACAACAATGAAAAGACAACCCAATTTAAAACTGGACAAGGGATCTGAATTGACATTTCTCCAAAGATACAAACTGCCAATAAACACATGAAAAGATGCTTAATATCATTAGTCATCAGGGAATGCAAATCAAAACCACAGCGAGATACCATTTTACACCCAGTAGGATGACTACAATCAAAATGTCAGATAATAAGAAGTACTGGCAAGGATCTGGAGGAACTGGAACACTCAAACACTGCTGGAGGGAATACAAAATGATGCAACCACCTCGGAAAATAGTCTGGCAATTCCTCAAAAGGTTAACCATGGTGTTATCATTTAATGTGGCAATTCCATTCCTAGGTGTTCATGGACACAGGAGAAATGAAAACATATGCCTACACAGAAATTTGTACACAAATGTTTATAGTAGCATTACTTACAACAGCCAAAAGGTGGAAACAACCCAAATGATAAATGGATAAACAAAATTTGGTATATCCATACAATGGAATATTATTTAGCAATAAAAAGCAAAGAAGTACTGATAACATCTACAGTATGGATGAATTTTGAAAACATTATGCTAAGAAAAAGAAGCCAGATACAACAGACCATGTATATGATTCCATTCATATGCAATATGCTGAACAGGCAAATATACAGAAACAAATAGTACCTTAGGGATGGGGGTTCAGGGGTTGGGGATGTAATAGTTAAGGTGATGAAAATGCTCTTTAATTCATTATGGTGATGGTTGCACACTTGTGCGAATATACTAAAAACCAATGAATTGCATAATTTGTACGCTTTGGGTAAATTGTACGGTATGTAAATTATATGTCAATAAAGATGTTTTAAAACAAGGAAAGAAGAAGGGATTGGTAAATCGTACTTCTTTTAAAAATGGCATAGTTGTTGGGTTTATGCAGGGTAAAAGAGAAAGCTGGGCATTATTAGCTCTATAGGACACAAAATATGTGACCTTCACTAACAAACAAAGTAATTTGATTCAACAGTCAATAACAAGTAAAGATGCTTGTGACTTAACAGCAGACACCGTTAGCTACCTATCCAATATCTATTTTCCCCTTCTTCCTTGCTAAAAGAATACAGATTTTATTTGGGGGTGACAATACACTAAACTAAATATTAACTTTTGTGGCCTCCCCTGACGCTAATTCTATCCAGTGAGACATAAATGAAAGTCTTCTGGGAGCTTCTGGGAAAGCTTAGCTTTCCTGACCAAAATCAACAGTCAGGACTGGCATAGTTAATTTCTCCCTTCTTCTTACCCTGAACATATATTGTGATGTCTAAAGTTGCAGCTGCCATCTTGCATCCGTGAAGCAAGGAGCAAGACAGTGAACAACAACAAACTAAAGATGACAGCTCAAAAAGACAGAGGGGGCTTGGATCTTTGATTACTTTAAAGAGCTGCTATACCAAGCTGGACTTCCTATTCAGACTTTCTATTATCTTAGAAAAATAAAACCTTATTTTTAAAAGCTCATATAGTTAGGTTTTCTGTTTTTTAAAGCCAGACTCAGTCTCAATCAAAATAATGCTTCCTCAGCCAAAAAATTTTAAATCTTTCAGTCTATTTAAAATTCAAAGATAGTCTCAAAAATCGAAGTGGGAGGGCTTCCCTGGTGGCGCAGTGGTTGAGAGTCCGCCTGCCGATGCAGGGGACACGGGTTCGTGCCCTGGTCCGGGAAGATCCCACATGCCGCAGAGCGGCTGGGCCCGTAAGCCATGGCCGCTGAGCCTGCGCGTCCGGAGCCTGTGCTCCGCAACGGGAGAGGCCACAACAGTAAGAGGCCCGTGTACCACCAAAAAAAAAAAAAAAAAAAAATCGAAGTGGGAAATTGGGTTAAGAAAATTTCTGATATTTCACACTGGACATCTAAGATTTTTTTTTTTTTGAAAAAAAATCTGTTTCCACCTTCAAGAATAAGGAAAATAAGAACTCATATTACCTGACACATTCTGTCAATATTTTCTTCAGTTGGCATTACGAAGTACACTGCAGGAACATCTGGAATAGGATCTCGATCAGAGTGCAAAAGCCTAGGACACATAAAGAATATAAAACTCACTTTTTCTTAGTCACTTATCTAAAAAGATAGCTAAAAATTTTATAGTATTTCTCAAACTAGTTCACCAGTTCAAGGACAGTGACCAGTACTCTAAAAGTTCTTGCTGCAATTAATTATTTAACCCAGCTTTCTCCTTATATCAATGTTAATATTATTTATTAGTAAGATCCTAATCTCAGTCTTCATTTCCTCTACTCCAATCACCTTATTTCTCATACCTCTTATGGTCAGTCTCTTCTACCAATATTCTCCTTGAATGAGAACTAAAGCACATTCAAAATCAATTTTATTCCCATTTTTCATAGAAATATGGTGGGGGGGAGGTAAGTGGGAGGAAAGTACAGTTCTCTGAGAGGGAAAACAGAAAGCTGGAACTATCTTTAGAAGCAATGAAAATATTTAACCATAAATAAAATAAAATATATTTTTTAAATGAAAGGTATATGAATGCTTCCTTAAAACTTTAAGACCATCTATATTGTTCTACCTGTTGCTTCATAAGAGAATGCATAAGGGATCGGCTAAGCATCTTATTGATTGTACCACTTGATAGTTTTCTCTTTTACAATTCAGAAAGTATATTCATTCAAATATCCCAATATCAACTGAGAAAATATCTTTATGCTCCATTGTAAGATTTCACCATGCTTATATCAGGAAATATGAGAAATGTTCTATTTCTACAATATTCTAGTCATCCTTCTATACGCAATATTCCATAAACAATCTACATACATCCTTCTATACATACAATTATTTCAGTCATCCTTATAAAGGAGAGAGTCAAAGAGGCACATGCTGCCAGTGAGTCTGCATTTGATAACTTTTTTCCCTCTGTTTGGCTGCTGCTAACACAAGAAGGATTATAATGTGCTGGCAGCCATTGTTTGTTGTCTTCTTACACTGGCTGTCCAACTACCTAAAGGGCTACAACCACCATTTCATGTTCTGGAAACCTGTAATTATTGTTTCCTACAAATCAGCCTAAACCAGCTTGCAGAATATAAAGTAACTGATGAAGTATTCTCCAGCAAAAAAGGAAGAACAGTCAGAGGCACGGTGCACAGGAATTTACCAGAATAGCTGTGTAATCCTTTCATGCTCTGATGGCAATAGCAACAGGTGGGCAGCAAGAATGCACAACTCTCAAACTGGCAGAATACCTTGTCACTCCTTAAGGAAGTACTGAGGCCTCACTTTTATTAGTCACTGTTTCTGAGCCACTATGGTTCAGTAGACAAACAGCCCAGAAACAGTGGTCAAGCAATCTGGCCACAACTCTGTTATTAATTACCTGTACAATCATGGGACAATCACTCGAACTCTACAAACTTTAGTCTTTTTATTAGTAAAATAAAATAAAGGAGTTAAAGAGTAAGGTAGCAATAGTAACCAATGCTTATAATAAACCATCATTTTCAAGGATGGCATCAAGGGTAACTCCAGTTTAGGTCATAAGCATTAACATGTCACCACCAACAAATGTGTAGATTAAGTCTGACATAAAAACAAGAGGAAGAACCTGCCAAATACCACGTTTCATCAAACCTAAGGTGCTATCAATTTTAAAACATATTATTAAAACAGGCAGAAAATGCTGCCAATTAAACTATGTCATGGCATTATTAAGGAGATAGACCTTAATTTCAGAAATACTAAATTAAAAAGTGTATTTTAGAATTAATGCAATATTCTATTAATTTAAAACAAATATTCAATATAAAATTTAAGAGTTTAACAAGATTCTGATACCCTACTCACTGGAAATCTAAAACCACATTCCCAATAAAAGAGCACACTATAATTCAATATATTAAAATATCACAGAATGAAAACTGATTATAACATCATCAAAAAACAAAATGCAACTAAGTTAGAACACTGTAAAACTGGACTCCTTCAGTACATAAAAGTATTAGTAGCTATTCATGTATACAGCCTCTCTTTAAATGTTCTATTGTTCTATTAGGCCAAGTCTACAAAGTAATGCAATTTGTTTTATTCATCAGACATATCATAAGGAATATAATCAAATAAATTTAGTAGTTAGGAAGACAACATAGATAGCTCCCTATGGTGATTAAGTCATTACTTCCTAATTACTTAAATTTTTCATATTAATGATATACTAATTTAGATATTCCTCTTTTTAAAAAGTGTATTTGAATTAAAGAAATAAAAAATTTTCAGAGCTGAACGAGAACTTGAAACAACCAGTTCTTTTCCTTTACATAAGAGAGTAAACCAGTCTGTAGGAAAAGACACAAAAGAGAAAATTTAAATTATGAAATTTTAAATTCTAAGACTGAGGATTATTTTTAACTTCAGAAATAAAGGGTTGAATAAAACAAGATAATGGAAAAAATGTTCTCTATATGCAAGTACTATAACCTAATACTATTTTCTTAATAAATGTCCCTTAGTAATTTGATTTCAGGGTGGCTAAAGACATTTTAAAAAACGTATTTGAGGGATTTCCCTGGTGGCGTAATACTTAAGAATCCGCCTGCCAATGCAGGGGACATGGGTTCGAGCCCTGGTCCGGGAAGATCCCACATGCCTCAGAGCAACTAAGCCCGTGCGTCACAACTACTGAGCCTGCGCTCTAGAGTCCATGCGCCACAACTACTGAAAGCCACGCGCCTAGAGCCTGTGCTTCACAACAAGAGAAGCCAACGCAGTGAGAAGCCTGTGCGCTGCAACAAAGAGTAGCCCCCGCTTGCCAGAACTAAAGAAAGCCCGTGCGCAGCAACAAAGACCCAATGCAGCCAAAAATAAATAAGATACAAATAAATTGATTAAAACAAAAGAAAACAATGTATTTGAAAACAGATGCCATTACTAGAAACATGTTAAAACTCACAGATGCAGAGTGATTCCCATGTCTCTCAGCTCCTTCACAGATAGCAGAGGAGAGATGATATCTTGGCCAAATCTGTCATAAATGAGCACCTAGCAGAAGCAAAACAAAAGTCATGCGTTAGTTTAAACATTATTATCAGTGAACAGTCAACAGAGAACCCAATATTAAGATAATGTTCAAGTACATTTTATTTTAATATACTGAATTCTTATACTTACCTCAATTTAATATTTTCCATAATTATTTACCAAAATGTCCATTCATCTAGTAATCCATTCTTAAAAGCATTATTACTTGGGCTAAAATAAATTATTACATAGATTTTTTCTTATAAAATACTTTTTCTAAGTTAAAAAACATACCAGAGACTATAAGATCTTCATCTTAGGTTATAATAAAGGACTTGGAACATACAGCAGACTCACTTACACTCCCCTATCCCATTCACATATATCCTTTCTAAAAAGAGAAGTAAAAATTAGTCACTCTCAAAACTAATGCTTAACAAGTTCCAAGACTGTAAAGAAAATTTAGTAATTTAAGCATCTCATGCATTTCCTCACATTGTGAAAGTGTTAAAACTGACACCTCTGATGAGTAGTAAGTATTCCAACTGGGTCTTCTAACTCAGAATTAGTTTTAGAGTTAAGGCAAATAAAAGAGACACTTCAACTAATAGGTGTTTTCCACTACTACATCAATAATTCTTAATGGAGTAAGAAATTGCTAATGAGAGGATGAAACATGCTGTCATACAAAAACATGGTTTGTTTGAATGCCAGCATTTCCTTTAGAAAAGCTAAAAATCTTCCTGCTCCAGTTACAAAAGGCTGGATGTTATATCCTTCAAAAATCTTCCTTCCTTACACCTCAATATATCTGTATTATTAATCTTGTGATAGAGAAGTGATGGGTAGGGAAAGCATCTGACACAAATCTACACCCCAGAAATTCTCAAGTTATTTAATTCAAATGCTGAACATAGGCACTAGAAAGAATAAACAAGTATAGCTTATGCAAAGGGCAATAAGAAGATGACTACAAATAAACAGGAAGGAAGAGGAAAATGAGGGGACACACTAAAGCTTAAATTATAAATCATTTTTCAGATGACTTTAATCACCTTTAGAGTTAACCCAAAGGACTTACCAGGACTCATGAGAGTTTTCAAAACATCCCAAACTGTAACCAAGTTGGTCTGTTCTTGATTCTTACAAAGAGAGAAGTATAAACTGACGATAATCTAACAAGTTTAGACCTAATCAACTGTATTATAATCTCTTTGAAGAAAAAGAAACAGTGAGCATGAGGTTTAGAATGAAGGAGCTCAAAGAATAGGAATTTTAAAAGATTCTCCAGCATTTCTCAAAGGAAAAAGATTATAGATTGCTTTCTGGTCCAATTAACATTTTTACTGACAGTTTTATATATCATAAATTAATGAAATGGCATTCTGGGTTACAGATCACTCTCTCATTAGTTGGTTAAAATGGACCAGTATCCCTAAGTCTGAGTAACCTTAAGAAAGCTTGCAAGATCAAAATTCTGGATTTGTAAAGTTAAGGAACAAAACTTCAACTGGAGTAAAGACCTATCAGTGAGGCCCCACCTAAGAAATCAGCTGAATTCTCTAGATGAATATTATTATCACTGCCTGTGCCATTCCATAAAATATTTATCAAAGAGGATTCATATTTTCTCCCATTCTGCAGGTTGTCTTTTCATTTTGTTGATGGTTTCCTTGGCTGTGCAAAAGCTTTTAAGTTTGATTAGGTCCCATTTGGTAATTTTTTAATTTCCTTTGCCTTGGGAGATTGATAAGAAAACACTGCTATGATTTATGTCAGAGAATGTTTTGCCTATATTCTCTTCTAGGAGTTTTATGGTGTCATGTCTTACATTTAGGTCTTTAAACCATTTTGAACTTATTTTTGTATATGGTATGAGGGAATGTTATAATTTCACTGATTTACATGTACCTGTCCATCACTTGTTGAAGACACTGTCTTTTCTCCATTGTATGTTCTTGCCTCCTTTGTCACAGATTAATTGACCGTAGGTGTGTGGGTCTCTTTCTGGGCTCTCTATTCTGATCCATTGATCTATTTGTCTGTTTTTGTGCCAATACCATGCTGTTAGATTACTGTAACTTTGTAGTATTGTCTGAAGTCTGGGAGGGTTACACCTCCAGCTCTGTTCTTTCTTCTCAGGATTGCTTTGGCAATTCTGGGTCTTTTGTGGTTCCATATAAATTTTAGGATTATTAGCTCTGTGAAAAACGTTATGAGAGAAAATATTTGCAAATAATGCGACCAACAATGGGTTAATATCCAAAATATACTAACAGCTTATACAACTCAATATCAAAAACACCAACAACTCAATCAAAAAATGGGCAAAAGATCTAAATAGACATCTCTCCAAAGAAGACATACAGATGGCAAACAGGCACATGAAAAGATGCTCAACACCACTAATCATTAGAGAAATGCATATCAAAACTACAATGAGGTATCGCCTCACATTGGTCAGAATGCCTATCATCATAAAGTTGACAAATAAATGCTGCAGAGAGTGTGGAGAAAACGGAACCCTCTTACACTGCTGGTGGTAATGTAAACTGGTACAGCCACTATGGAAAACAGTACAGAGGTTCCTTAAAAAGCTAAAAATAGAGCTACAATATGATCCAGGATTCCCACTCCTGGGTATATATCTGGAAAAGATGAAAACTCTAATTTGAAAAGATATATGTACCCCAATGTTCATAGCAGCACTATTTACAATAGCCAAGATGTGGAAAAAACCCAAGTGCCCATAAACAGATGACTGGTTTAAGAGGATGTGGTATGAGGAGAAACAAGAAGAACTACAATCCTGCAGCCTATGGAACAAAAACCACATTCACAGAAAGACAGACAAAATGAAAAGGCAGAGGGCTATGTACCAGATGAAGGAACAAGATAAAACCCCAGAAAAACAATAAATGAAGTGGAGATAGGCAACCTGCCAGAAAAAGAATTCAGAATGATAGTGAAGATGATCTAGGACCTTGGAAAAAGAATGGAGCAAAGATCAAGATGATGCAAAAAATGTTTAACAAAGACCTAGAAGAATTAAAGAACAAACAAACAGAGATGAACAATATGATAATTGAAATGAAAAATACACTAGAAGGAATCAAGCAGAATAACTGAGGCAGAAGAATGGGTAAGTGACCTGAAAGAATGGTGGAATTCACAGCCGCAGAACAAAATTAAGAAAAAGAATGAAAAGAAATGAAGACAGCATAAGAGACCTCTGGGACAACATTGAACACAACAACATTCACATTATAGGGGTTCCAGAAGGAGAAGAGATAGAGAAAAGGACCCGAGAAAATATTTGAAGAGATTATAGTCAAAAACATTCCCTAACATGGGAAAGGAAATAGCCACCCAAGTCCAGGAAGCACAGAGAGTCCCAGGCAGGATAAACCCAAGAAGAAACATGCTGAGACACATAGTAATCAAATTGGCAAAAATTAAAGGCAAAGAAAAATTATTGAAAGCAACAAGGGAAAAACGACAAATAACATACAAGGGAACTCCCATAAGGTTAACAGCTGATTTCTCAGCAGAAATTCTACAAGCCAGAAGGGAGTGGCACGATATATTTAAAGTGATGAAAGGGAAGAACCTACAACCAAGTTTACTCAACCCAGCAAGGATCTCATTCAGATTCGAAGGAGAAATCAAAAGCTCTACAGCGGCCATCGCTCATGGGCCCAGCCGCCCCGCAGCATGTGGGATTCTCCCGGACCGGGGCTCAAACCCGCATCCCCTGCATTGGCAGGCGGACTCCCAACCACTGTGCCACCAGGGAAGCTGTGACAGGGCGAGAGAGAGGCATGGACATATATACACTAACAAACGTAAGGTAGATAGCTAGTGGGAAGCAGCCGCATGGAACAGGGATATTGGCTCAGTGCTTTGTGACCGCCTGGAGGGGTGGGATAGGGAGGGTGGGAGGGAGGGAGACGCAAGAGGGAAGAGATACGGGAACATATGTATATGTATAACTGATTCACTTTGTTATAAAGCAGAAACTAACACACCATTGTAAACCAATTATACCCCAATAAAGATGTTAAAAAAAAAAAAAAGCTCTACAGACAAGCAAAACCTACGAGAATTCAGCACCACAAAACCAGCTCTACAACAAATGCTAAAGGAACTTCTCTGAGTGGGAAACACAACAGAAGAAAAGGACCTACAAAAAAACCCAAAACAATTAAGAGAAGAGTAATAGGAACATATGTATCGATAATTACCTTAAATGTGAATGGATTAAATATTCGAACCAAAAGACACAGGTTTGCTGAATGGATACAAAAACAAGACCCATATGTATGCTATCTACAAGAGACCCACTTCAGACCTAGGGACACATATAGACTGAAAGTGAGGGGATGGAAAATGATATCCCATAAAAATGGAGATCAAAAGAAAGCTAGAGTAGCAATACTCATATCAGACAAAATAGACTTTAAAATAGAGAATGTTGGGGCTTCCCTGGTGGGGCAGTGGTTCAGAGTCCGCCTGCCGATGCAGGGACACGGGTTCGTGCCCCGGTCCGAGAAGATCCCACATGCCGCGGAGCAGCTGGGCCCATGAGCCATGGCAGCTGAGCCTGCGCGTCCGGAGCCTGTGCTCCGCAACAGGAGAGGCAACAACAGTGAGAGGCCCACGTACCGCAAAAACAAAAAAAAAAAACAAAAAAAATGTTACAAGAGACAAGGAAGGATACTACATAATGATCAAGGGATCAAGAAGAGATAACAATTAGAAATACATATGCACCCAACATAGGAGCACCTCAATACATAAGGCAAATGCTAACAGCTATACAAGAGGAAATCAACAGTAACACAATAATAGTGGGGGACTTCAACACCTCACTTACACCAATGAACAGATCATCCAGACAGAAAATTAATAAGGAAACACAAAGCTTTAAATAACACAATATACCACATAGACTTAATTGATATCTGTAGGACATTCCATCAGAAAACAGCAGACTACACTTTCTTCTCAAGTGCACATGGAACATTCTCCAGGATAGATCACATCTTGGTTCACAAATCAAGCCTTGGTAAATTTAAGAAAATTGAAATCATATCAAGCATCTTTTCTGACCACAACGCTATGAGATTAGAAATGAATTACAGGGGGAAAAAAACCCCCGTAAAAATCAAAAACACATGGAGGCTAAACAATACATTACTAAATAACCAAGATATCACTGAAGAAATCAAAGAGGAAATCAAGAAATACCTAGAGACAAATGACAGCAAAAACATGACGGTCCAAAACCTATGGGAAGTAGCAAGAGCAGTTCTAAGACGGAAGTTTATAGCAATACAATCCTACCTCAAGAAACAAGAAAAATCTCAAATAAACAATCTAACCTTACACCTAAAGGAACTATAGAAAGAAAAACAAACAAAACTCAAAGTTAGTAGAAGGAAAGAAATCATAAAGATCAAAGCAGAAATAAAAGGAATAGGAACAAAGAAAACAATATCAAAGATCAATAAAATTAAAAGCTGGTTCTTTGAGAAGACAAACAAAATTGATAAACCTTTAGCCAAACTCATCAAGAAAAAGAGAGAGAGGACTCAAATCAATAAAATTAGAAATGAAAAGGGAGAAATTACAATGGACACCGGAGAAATACAAAGCATCGTAGGAGACTACTACAAGGAACTCTATGCCAATAAAATGGACAACCTGCAAGAAATGGCCCAATTCTTAGAAAGGTAACCTTCCAAGACCGAAGCAGGAAGAAACAGAAAACATGAACAGACCAATCACAAGTAATGAAATTGAAACTGTGATTAAAAATCTTCCAACAAACTAAAGTCCAGGACCAGATGGCTTCACAGGGGAATTCTATCAAACATTTAGAGAAGAGCTAACACCTATCCTTCTCAAACTCTTCAAAAAACTGCAGAGGAAGGAACACTACGAAACTCATTCTATGAGGTCATCATCACCCTGATAGCAAAACCAGACAAAGATACCACAAAAAAAGAAAATTACAGACCAATATCAGTGATGAATATAGACGCAAAAATCCTCAACAAAATACTAGCAAACAAAATCCAAAAACACATTAAAAGGATCATACACCATGATCAAATAGGATTTAGCCCAGGGATGCAAGGATTCTTCAACGTATGCAAATCAATCAATGTGATACACCATATTAACAAACTGAAGAATAAAAACCATGTGGTCTTCTCAATAGATGCAGAAAAAGCTTTTGACAAAAATCAACACCCATTTCTGATAAAAACTCTCCAGAAAGTGGGCATAGAGGGAAGCTACCTCAACATAATAGAAGCCATATGTGACAAACCCACAGCAAATATCATTCTCAATGATGAAAAACTGAAAGCATTTCCTCTAAGATCAGGAAATAGACAAGGATGTCCACTTTTGCCACCATTATTCAACATAGTTTTGGAAGTCCTAGCCATGGCAATCAGAGAAGAAAAAGAAATAAAAGAAATACAAGTTGGAAAAGAAAAAGTAAAACTGTCACTGTTTGCAGATGACATGATACTACACATAGATAATCCTAAAGATGTCACCAGAAAACTAATAGAGCTAATCAATGAATCTGGTAAAGTTGCAGGATACAAAATTAATGCACAGAAATCTCTTGCATTACTATACACTAACAACAAAAGATCAGAAATAGAAATTAAGGAAAAGATCCCATTCACCACTGTAACAAAAAGAATAAAATACCTAGGAATAAACCTACCTAAGGAGGTAAAAGACCTGTACTCAGAAAACTATAAGACACTGATGAGAGAAATCAAAGATGACACAAACAGACGGACAGATATACCATGTTGTTGGATTGGAAGAATCAACATTGTGAAAAAGACTATACTACCCAAAGCAGTCTACAGATTCAATGCAATCCCTATCAAATTACCAATGGCATTTTTTAAAGAACTAAAACAAAAAGTGTTAAATTTGTATGGAGACACAAAAGACCCTGAATAGCCAATGCAGACTTGAGGGGAAAAAACGGAGCTAGAGGGATCAGGCTCCCTGACTTCAGACTATACCACAAAGCTACAGTCATCAAGACAGTATGGTACTGGCACAAAAAAAGAAATATAGATCAATGGAACAGGATAGAAAGCCCAGAAATAAACCCATGCACCTATGGTCAATTAAGCTGTGATAAAGGAGGCAAGAATATACAGTGGAGAAAAGACAGTCTCTTCAATAAGTGGTGCTGGGAAAACTGGACAGCTTCATGTAAAATGAAATTAGAACACTCCCTAACACCATATACAAAAATAAACTCAAAATGGATTAAAGACCTAAATGTAAGACTGGACACCATAAAACTCTTAGAGGAAAACATACGAAGAACACTCTCTGACATAAGTCACAGCAAGAACCTTTTGACCCACCTCCTAGAGTAATGGAAATAAAAACAAAAATAAACAAATGGGACCTAATGAAACTTAAAAGCTTTTGCACAGCAAAGGAAACTATAAGTAAGACAAAAGGCAGCCCTCAGAATGGGAGAAAATATTTGTAAACGAATTAATGGACAAAGGATTAATCTCCAAACTATATAAAAAGCTCATGCAGCTCAATATAAAAAACAAACAAACAACCCAATCAAAAAATGGGCAGAAGACCTAAATAGACAATTCTCCAAAGAAGACATACAAATGGCCACAGGCACATGAAAAGCTGCGCAACATCACGAATTATTAGAGAAATGCAAATCAAAACTACAACGAGTTATCACCTCACACCCGTTAGAAAGGGCATCATCAGAAAATCTACAAACAACAAATGCTGGAGAGGGTGTGGAGAAAAGGGAACCCTCTTGCACTGTTGGTGGGAATGTAAACTGATACAGCCCCTATGGAGGACAGCCTTAAAAAACTAAAAGCAGAATTACCATATGACCCAGCAATCCCACTACTGGGCATATACCCAGAGAAAACCATAATTCAAAAAGAGTCATGTACCCCAATGTTCATTGCAGCACTATTTACAACACCCAGGTCATGGAAGCAACCTAAATGCCCATCGACAGACGAATGGATAAAGCAGATGTGGTACGTATATACAATGGAATATTACTCAGCCATAAAAAGGGATGAAATTGGGTCATTTGTAGAGACGTGGATGGACCTAGAGAGTGTCATAGGGAGTGAAGCAAGACAGAAAGGGAAAAACAAATACCGTATATTAACACATATATATGGAATCTAGAAAAATGGCACCGATGAACCGGTTTGCAAGGCAGAAATAGAGACACAGATGTAGAGAACCACGTATGGACACCAAGGGGGGAAAGCGGGGTGGGGAGGGGGGTGGTCGTGGTGGCGGGATGAATTGGAAGATTGGGATTGACATATATACACTAATATGTATAAAACAGAGAACTAATAAGAACCTGCTATATAAAAAACAAACAAATAAAATTAAATTCAAAAATAAAATCAAATTTTTCCCAATACTGGGAAAAAAAAGAGAGGATGTGGTATATATATACAATGGAATATTAGTCAGTCATAAAAAAGAATGAAATATTGCTATTTGCAGCAAGATGGATGGACCTAGAGAATATCACACTAAGTTAAGTAAGTCAGAGAGAGAAAGACAAATATTATATCACTTATATGTGGAATCTAAAAAATAATAGAAATGAATCTATATAAAAAATAGAAACAGACTCACAGACATAGGAAACAAACTTATGGTTACCAAATGGGAAAGGGAAGGGGGTGAGGGATAAATCAGGAGTACAGATTAACAAACTACTGTATGTAAAATAGATACACAACAAGCATTTACTATATAACGTATGGAAATACATTCAATATCTTGTAATAACCTATAATGGAAAATAATCTGAAAAAATTCTGTATGTATAACTGAATCACTTTGCTGTACACCTGAAACGAACACAATATTGAACATCAACTATACTTCAGTTTAAAAAAAGAAGATTCACATTAATAAGCCATGCTAAGTAAAAGTGAAATATTCAGGCATTACAACTAAAATGTGCTACTGTTCAGTATTAACAAGAAATTCCCTCTAATCACCACCAATAAGGGCCGAGAGAAAGAAAATAATCCCCATTAACATAAAGTCTCTTACCTTCCATACTGGTTCTCCAGTGCTGTTTTTAATATGAGGCACATTAAAATTCAACATACGTTTCAAAGCCACTGGAAATGAAAACAGTCTTATTAAATATTACCAATGTTTTTAGGATTTCACTTTTCCACCACACTTATTACTTATTACCTCAAAACAAAATGCACAAATCACTCTAGTAAAACTGACTAATCAATATTAATGCATATGTAGAAGTAGGGTCAGACTTTGTAAGACAGTTTCATCAACAACTAAAGGGATATTGTCTGGGAGATTTTCTAATTTAAGCATCTTTGCCCAGATTAAAATGTGAAAAATGTTCAGGAAGAAGCCTTTTCCATGTCTCCTGATGATACCACACTACGTTTTATATAGATGCAAAAAGAAATCGTCAATCACGACCTTGCAGTGGCCTCGATAGATAACTGGTGCTGTTGTCTATTTACTGTGTGGCTGAAAGCATAGATTTTTAAGTTTTTCTAAAAACAAAAATCCTCTATGATATATTTAATTGGTTCATATTTAAATGGTTTAAAACCTAAATACAGCAGATCTATTTTTTAGTTATCCTGGAGTGCATTCTACGGCCAATTATCCTGTCAGATTCACTAGTGAGACTTTCCTATAGATGTGGTACGTAACTGATAACTCCTGCTTAAAAAATACACAATTCTATAATCATAGCAGTTACGCTCTATGTCTTATAGTATTTTGTGGTTTTTACTGCTCATCTGTTCATGTGTTACAGAAGACTCAGAAATATTTTCTAAGGGAAATAAAAATCTTGATACACTTTTATGTGAAGTTGAGATGGCCAAATATTCAAGGGAGGGTAGTAGTTATCTGATTAAATGTTTAAATGATTGGTAATCCTAAAATCTACTTGGTTGTTTTTTTTTTGTTGTTGTTGTTGTTTTGCGTTACGCGGGCCTCTCACTGCTGTGGTCTCTCCCGTTGCGGAGCACAGGCTCCGGACGCGCAGGCTCAGCAGCCATGGCTCACGGGCCCAGCCGCTCCGCGGCATGTGGGATCCTCCCGGACCGGGGCACGAACCCGTGTCCCCTGAATTGGCAGGCGGACTCCCAACCACTGTGCCACCAGGGAAGCCCCCTTGGTTGATTTTTAAAAAGCATTTGGATTAGGTTTTATTAAGTAATACAGAATAATCTACAAGCTAAACACCTACCAGAGAAGATTATAATACTCAAATCACCTGCGTATCAATTTACAGCATATTCACTCACTAGAAAAACTTCTATTAAATGCTTATTTCTTGAAGCAGATTAAAATAATAAGAGATTGCACATCAGTAATATATTTATATATACATAGAGATACGGAGGTGATTTGTTGGTAAAATGTTAGTACCTAATGTCCAGCCAATTATATACATCGCCCAGGGCTTCCCTGGTGGCGCAGTGGTTGAGAGTCCGCCTGCCGATGCAGGGGACACGCATTCGTGCCTGAGTCCGGGAAGATCCCACATGCCGCGGAGCGGCTGGGCCCGTGAGCCATGGCCACTGAGCCTGCGCATCCAGAGCCTGTGCTCCGCAACGGGAGAGGCCACAACAGTGAGAGGCCCGCGTACCGCAAAAAAAAAAAAAAAAAAAAAAAAAAAAAAAAAAATATATATATATACACTTCGCCCATAATTTAGACCTACTTCAGAAGCTCACAGATATTACAATAGTTCACAGAGGACACCTAGGAAGAATCACAGCCTGTGGTGCATATGAGTTCCAGGTACATGGTGCTCTCCAGAGCTTCGCTAACTGAAAGAAGCCCATATCAGCAGATATTCCCACGTTTGCCTTCTCAGCTCCATCTTGGTGAATTTCCCCATTTCTGAGCCTTGGCTAACTTGTTAACAGGGATTCTGACACAATGGATTTGTTAATAAAGTACATGGCCTAAGACTCAATTGTGATTTATTTCCCAAAACATTCTCAATAGGCATCAGGGAAATGTTTACTTGTCCTACTATAGCACATAGTTTACCTTTCTCTCAAAGTAAGACAGAACTCAACTGGAGTACTAATTTGATAAACCTGGCATAACCTATGGAGTAATGATGTGAAATCTTGCTACAATGAAGTTTATTTCTGCAGAAATCCATATTATACTACTAGACTTTAACATTCTACAAAGTTTCTGCATATAAAAATTACCATCCAAATTTCATTTTTCAGAAAGCTCCTTTTTATTGGTACAGAGTCTCCCTTAACATGTTTTTATTTTAATATGTAGTATGACCTAATTCATTGAGGTTCATTAAGCTGTCAGAACCATACTGCAAAGACAAGTGGGGCTTCTATTTGCTTACACAGATAAAATGAATGGCAGTTATTTCCCAAATTTTATTTGGACTTCCATATATTTAAGTTACACCTGACTTCATCTGATAGCTTACACTACATTATCTATTGGGGAAATGCAGAACACAACTCATTATGCACTGTGTCGTTAGTAGATTGAAGTCTATCATTAATTTTTCTTTGAATTGCAAAGGAAAGAATCAAGTACAGCCAAAATCCTTTCTGTAGGTCATATTAATTATAACCAGTTATATTCCTATTCCGATTTATATGCAAAAGAACATAATTAAAAGAGACAGAACTTCCAAATATGCAAATTCTTAATGGCTTATCTCTATTAGCTTCTCAGAATTAATAGTATGCCAACTTTCAAGACAATTAGCTAACAGGTATAAACCAAGTTGCCATCAGAAGTTTCCAAAAAATAAGGCAAAACTAAAATTATCTAAGGTGGAAAAAATATCAAAGCTCAAGGGAAAGAATATGTATTTTTTAAAACCATACTTCACGGTATAAATGGAAGCTATATAACCATGCTCTGTTAAACATGAAACTAATAAGGCGTAGTTTAAAAACACTAATTTGCCAAATAATTAAAATGGGAAAGGTATTAATTCATTCGTTTTGCCATTCTTATATCCCATTCCCGCATGCTGAAGACGGAAATCTTTATCACAAGGCGTTTCTCTTCAGGTACCCCCAAAGACTGGTCCACAGGAGACAAATGGCAGAATGTAATCTGCTCTGAAAAGAGCATCTAAATTTGTAACTGTGGTGTAAGTGCCGAAAATGAAACTCTCAACATTAAAATGGGAGAGAACTTAACCACGCGCAGAAACAAACCCGAAGACCTCGTAAGTGGCAAGGGCTGGAAATGCCAGGTGTCAGATCTGGTCGCCATGGCCTTTTGAGGCCCAGTAGGAAAGAGACAAGAGCAGGACCGCAGCAACCCGCTCACCCCTGAAGCCCCTTCTCCGGCACATCTGAGAGCCGAGTTCTCAAGCTAATGGCATCTCTTCCCTAAAAACTCAAAAGGGGAAGGTCTCTCGATGGTCTGAGAACGGGATTAAGCTATTGGAGGTCCGTCTCCGAACTGCACGCACCGCGACCGAGTGAGGGCGACAAGAAGAGGAATATGTCCTCACGGCAAGCACAAAACCGCAGGAAAGAGAAGGGAATAAGCCGGTACCTGTTTGTCTCTCTCGAATACTGGCTGCTGCGGCCGCCGCCATCTTGGCTCCCACCATACACTGCCCGGCTGGAGAGGGGAGCCCGATCATGACGTGGCCGCCCCGACCGCCCCGGAAGCAAAAATCGGAGGGGCGGGACCATAGAAAGCCGAACCCCGCCTCCTCCAGGGTGACCCTCCCATTCTCTCAGCTCTCTCCACAAAACTTAGAGACCCAACGTGGGAATAATACCCGAACACCTGGCAGTGTTTACTTTCCAGCGGCGTAATAGTAGGAATTTTTATCCTGTCTAATCAAGCCACAGCTTCTCAAAGGGTAGCTGCTTTAAAGTGAGCTCTTTAGGGCAGGAGCGTGTTGTAGTGCTAAGAACCTAAATACTGAACTGTTAGTTTGGTCGTCTACAGATCTCTTGTGGTGATAATAATCTAGGAGCTTAAGGATCACAGGACTAAAGTAAATGAAGCTCCTGGAACAAAATTGGCACTTCAATGCTAGCTCCCTTTTCTGTTTCCCCAGTGCAGCAGGAGGGGTCTCCCGTTTGCTCCTTTTCTGGGAAACAGGCAGCTTCGGAGCATTGCTCTAATCAGGCAGGTTTCTTAATCTCATCTGTTAGGCAAAATGGTCTAGCTGCATGGGGTTGTTTTGCCTACATGGACACAGAAGCCAGGAAGGCGCAAAATGGCAGTTTGTATTTTCCTCCTTTTAGTAACTGCAAAATCACAAAACATTACTTTGGCAGGGGGTGTAAGTGGATAGTGCAGGTGTCTTAATGTACACTTAAAGCCATATGATGACAAAATGTATCCAATATTAATGATTTCTAATTTAATCCATAGATTTTTTTTACTGGATGTCAAAAATGGACACAACTCATTTCCCGTATGGTCAACAGAGTTCACTTAGGATATTGCATTAGTTATTGAATATGTTCATTCTGAAGCTTCACCAAATTCTGAAATGAAATTAGAGACCCTGTGCCTCAAAAACTGGTTTGAAAACTTAACTTTTCGAATTTATGAGAAATTGTTACCCCAACGATTACATAAAGAGCAAAATTTTTAAACAAAACACAAAAGTTTATTTTTATGAAACTTGACAGGTGATCTCATTCTTAATGCCATTAGGGAACACCCTAGAACTGGACCTACATTCTTTTTTTTCCTTGTGTAAATTTTTTTCACCTTTTTTGAGGGTATAATTGATAAATTTGGCAACATATCTGAAACGTACATTGTGATGATATGATATATATGTATACATTGTGAAAGAATTCCCCCCACTTATTTACCACATCTATCATCTCACATATATATTTATTTTTTGGTGAAAACTTTTGAGTTCTACTCTCTTAGCATATTTCAATTATACAGTACAGTTAACTACAGTCACGTTATATATTAGATCCTCAGACCATACTCATCTTATAGCTGATTTTTTACTGCTTCCTATATGTGGAATAAAAAAAAGAAAACTGGAATCACCAATGAACTAGGTGTGTTGCGATTAAACAGAAATGACAGTTCCTGCCCTATGGGAAAGTGCTACTTAATTTTTTGTATTCATGGAATATAAAATAAACAGGCTTTCCCACTGTCAACATCTGAGAGCCCAATCTTGTTCATTTGTTTACTTCTACTTTCAAATGCAAATCTACCTAACCATTTCAGAGCTCCAGCATAGACCTCCCAAAATATATGACTCATATGACATAGAACACTAAGGCATGTTTAACATCTGTGTACAGTATATACATTTGAAATGATAAAAACTGTCCTGACCAAGGAGTGCACACAGTGTGGGCAAACAAATGTATAGGAAATATATGTCCCACAGAACAGTGGCAGTAAACAAACAGTCCCTGTAATGCTAAGACTGAGTAAGGTATTTGTAATGTGTTTTTAGAATAAGGAAAGAATTAAACTATGGCTGTTAGAGTGTTAGTTAACCTAACTTTTTTAGTGGTTTAACTGACTCTACCTATCCAGATGTTGGGCTAAAATAATATAATTATTCTGGCAAACTATTATTTTACATTAGGGGATAGATAGTTTTAACAGAGAATACCTCAGAACAGCTCATTCAAGAGAGGTTCCTACCTGTCAGCCGATAATTGCTTGCAGGATCTCTCAAATGGGGAAAGGATCTATTATCTACACAGTATTGTCAGAATTTTAACCTTGTTAAATCCTAACAAGTTACTTGATTTAGTTTATATAAGCACTTCACATTTAGTAGCAGAAACACATTTATTTAGAAAACTTCATTATAAGTGTCATTTTTTTTTGTTGTATCTGAAGTCTTTAAAAAAAGGGAAACTAGGCTGACATAAACTATCACCTAACATAATACCTGGCATACAGTAGATATTGGAATATGTTTGGCAATTTGAAAAGATAACAGTCAAAATGAGAACTTTAAAATAGGATTTCTTCAAAGCAATGCAAATTTTCCTAAACTATATGTAATACACATTCAAGTAATCCATCAATGTGTTTTTATGCTTTACATTGCATCACGTAGAGCATAAAACTAGTTTAATAGCTTATTGTAAAATTAGCAACAAAGCTGTGATAAGCACTATATATAAGAATTACACACTTATAAATAGAATCTTGTTCTAATCATTTTCTTATAATGACTGAATGTAAAAGGCAAAGTCACGGAGAAAACTTACCTATTATATTACACTCTCCTTTACTGCACATTTAGCATTGAGTACAAAAGTTCCAAGAGCTTCCATATAATTAGGGGAAAAAATTATAAGAAGTTTGGAATAAAGCAGAAGCCAAAGTAAATTCTCAAGTTAGTAATCAAATGAAAGCTTTTTACTTCACCCAAACAAATAATGACTAATTTGTAATACGGAAATTAAATATTACAAAGTATAAAGTCATGAGCTAGTTTCTGATATTTTAAAGAATCTTTACCTTAAATACTAAAATAGTAAAATGACTAAGTACAAGAATAGTAGAGAATTGCATAAATGCCTTCAGATGAAGTTCTCACACCAAAAAATTTAAAATTATTAAAAAAAAATGAATATAAAACTAACCTAAGACCATTAACAGTAGATGCATACAAGGCGAATTTATGCTTTTTCTTGATAATGAGAGTAACAGAAAACAAACTTGAAATATATGTCATTTAGACAATTGAAATATTTAAGAAATACATATACACATTTATAAAGGTTTATAGCATAATTCCTTTTTAAAATCAATGTCAGTAGGAACTATGCATTGGCTATAACAATGAACAGAAAAAGAACAAACATAATACCAACCATTTGACATAGTAACAATGCAGAAAATAACCTATGTCAGGTTTCTCTGATGTATCTTGACTGTAAAGATTAATCTAAAATCATACTGATGGAACATTCTTAAAGCCAGAAAATATTTTGCAATATGAATATTTATACTTCACTTTAAAACGTGAATATACTAAGTTATTTACATCACTTTATCCCTAAGGCCCTGTCTACACATAAAAGAATTGAAACACTGTTTTTAATTGTAGCTAACCCAAGCACACTGCCTCCCCACCAGCCCTCCCCACCCAAAAAGCATGTGAGTTTTAACAGCTTTAATTACCACTGTAATTAAATGAATTCAAACTACAAATAACCAGAAAATAGCTTTAATTAGGTTTTCTGGTTTGTATTGGTTTAATGGCTTTTAAAACTTTATAAAAACTAGGTAGGTTAAGAAATAAAATATCCAGTTTATCAACACATTTGGAATAAAAGCTGTATGGTGAGGTTAAACCTCTTTTTTGATAATTGCTCCTTTAATTACTTTTGATAATTTAACAGAATTCAACACAAGACAAAGAAATGCCTTGTTTAATGTTTTAAAACCTTCATGTTAAAGTTAAACTTTAATTTGCTGGGTCTGTTAGAAAATGTAACAAAATTTTACTAGGATTATGTTTTAGTTTTCCTTTGGTATTAATAACAGATTAATTACCAGTATCAAACCAATCCTGTCATTTGTCTTTAAAACTATCAATAATTTAAGGATGCTTCTTGGAGAGGATGAGAATATGGCTGATACCTGCTTTATGTAGCAAGAAAAATGTGCTTAAAACCAAGCATTTTACCTCTCATACGATTTATTCTGGTGAAAAACCCATTTATATTTGATAACAGATTAGGAACATTAGACTTTTCCAGTTTCTTCTTTTGCAAGAGTACAAATATGGTGACACAACTATGGGATTAGGTATCTTCAAATTGTTATTACATAATCTCTTGTTACTTCTAGGTATTCTTTGACTTTTAGTAGCATTAATAAAGTTTAAAAAAGGAAATGGAAGAGTTTATAGAAGGATAACAGTTAATTCTGCATGGTTGAGATTAGAGTGGGTTTTTCATTCTATTTGTAATTCTTTCTTACACATTTCTACATTGTTTATATAACAGGTACCTTTCAAAAGCAAAGAAGATAACTATATAATGCAATGGTGCCAGCTTACCTTTCATACAACCATCTTGATAATAAATAACTGTCAAATAGCCAAACCTACCAAATGGCAATCCACAGAGATCATTCTATTCAGATAACCTAAAATGTGGATCAGACATAATGTGGTCTAATATCACACATGGGATACATGAAAAAAAAAATTCTATGATTAAAGCCAAAGGCTTTAAAGAAGACACTTACTTAGGGATTTTCAACTGTATTTTAATCCACCTCAGAAGTGTTTTAAGACTATGGAATGTCCATAGATTCTAGAATATTTGTGCAATTCTGCTTTTTAATATAATACTTCCCTTTAGGCATAATCTAATTGCAGTGTGGATCTATTTTAACATAACTTAATAATCTAAAAACATTTTTAACTAATTTAGTGCCATCCCAGAAAAGGATACATATAACACACCCCCCAAAATATGACTTTGATTTATACAACAAGATTTATCATTTAGCTTTCCTATTTAATGCTTTAAAATAAGTAATAATTTGAAAATTGAATAAAACTAGAAAAATCACTGTGGCATCCTATAGCTAATCCCAATTTACAAAAACAGTGAGTACAAGTTTTCTTATTATATATAGCATGCTACTATAGTTGAAGAAAGTCTGTACAGCCATTCTAAAAGTATTTGTATTGAGGTTTATGAAGCATGTATATTAAGAAAATAGAAAAGTATCAACTTTGGTACACCTTAACAAAAAAACTTTTTAGCTTAAGTGGCCAAAATATTCCTTTATGTTCATATCATATATTTTATTGGGCCAAGTTTGCTCAAAAGTGATGACAGACAGATTTCTGAAACAAAAAGTATCAACAGCAGCTTTTAAAGAAGCATCTCTTTGTTCAAAACAGTTAATGTCCAATGAAGTGAGAATTTTCTTCCTTTTCTAATCTTAGAGTGTTTTTTATGGCAAAGTCCATATTTTCTTGAAATTCTTTATAGGTACTGGTGATAGGAAGAGCTAAGCAGTTATTACACTTGTTTCCAACAGGAAAATCCATATGAAGGCACTCAATTGATGGAGTGGGTTTAAATCCAGCAGGTGGAATGGAACTGCAACCAGTAGCAAAAATAAGAATGTCTTCCATTGTTACTGTAGATTTACCATCTGAAAAGAATACCAAAAAAGGAAAAAAAGAAAAAAAATCTGTGTTATATATTGCTACCATCATAGACTCTTCCCCAACTAGACTAGACATGTTGAAAAGCAGAGACACCCACATTAACAGAGATGCATAAGAGGAAAACTAAATCACTAAGTGTAGTAATAGGAAAATGGTATATTGAATACATGTTTATTTGAATTTCAAAGTAGGACTCATACAATAATTTGGTTGACCTACTCACTGTATATTTAAATGTCTTCCTTAATATAAAATTATCATATAGTCCAAGAGGTTCAGTAGGTTTTGAAACTTGATCTTTCGGGGATATGATCCTACAAACAATTTTAAACCAATTCTAGACCATTGCTATTTGATAAACTATTTCAACAAAGGAAAAACTAAGATGGTATAAAACATCCAAACAACCTAGCTAAAAAATTTTCAACTAAAAGTTAAATTGTTTTACAACATATTAAACAGAATGAATTTACATTGCTAAGGCTCAATGATAAATATCATTACCATGCTCTGATCAATGGATGAGGAATAATTCAATTTAACTTAAAATTTAAAAAGGTGAAGTAAATGACTAGCTTTGAGACTATCCTGTGCTGTGGCAATCACCCGTATATTTAAAGTTTTCTAGGAAGAATGCCTCTCACTTCAAATTACCTAGAGGAAAACAACCGAAAAATATAACTTTACTATGTAACCTTTCCTATCACTTTCAACTCAGTCATATAAACTTGTTTTGAAACAAGTTTTGTAAATAAGTAGTTAGATTAAAGTCTTACTATAAAAAGCAAAACTCAAAGAAATAAATATCCCAAAACAAAATTTCTACGACAGTTAAATAAAAATAAAACATCTACATACCCTCAACAGCCTGTAAGTAACTGTTCCAAAACCCCAAAGCCTGTACGTCAGATAATGTGTGTACTGTAAAAAGATCACTAAGAATTTTTGTGGAAAGATTCTCAGGTTTATGACAGAAGATGTTACAAAATGCTTCTGGATAAGTCTGAATTTTCTCCAAAACACCAAGAGTTCTCAGACCCTGTTTAAAACTTAAGAGAAGAAAAACAATGAGCCAACATTCATACACATGTGTTTGGAATGAACATTTCTAGCTAATTTACTATCACATATATGTGTGAAAAAGACAGAAAAAAAAAGATGTGGGGAAAAAAAGGTGAGGAAAAACAAAGAAAAATATGGATACACTTTATGTGATATGGTATTTTCAAATCAATAACAAGCAAATGTATTAATATAAAATGAATATTTTCCATGCCTACATTATTTGGCTTTATGGAATAGTTTTAAAATTAAGCTAACAATTTTTTATTAAGAGGAAAAAAGTAGATATCTAAAATTTTACACTTCAAAGCTAGTTAGTATAAAATGAAAGACTGCAAAGAAAAAGAATCATAAACTTGAGCCACATAAAAATTTTAAACTTATGTATTGCTAAAAAGAAATTAACAAAGACAAAACAAAGTGGGAAAATATTGATACATGATAGAACACTAATTTCTCTAATATAACAAAAATACAAATCATTTTCTAAAAGAACTCAACAGGAAATACAAAATATGAATGCATCATTAAGAAAATACAAGTAACAAATGAATTTTTAAAAATGCACATTCTCACTAATAAGCAAAGAATGAAGAAGATACCATTTTTGCCTACCAGACTGACTAACCCTAACTGTGGCTCTGGATTCCCTATCCACATCCTCAGGTACCCTGCTACACTGACTCATCTTCCCTTCTATTAGCTCTTCCTCAAGAGCACAAAAATATGCTTATCTTTCCCATCTTTGAATAAGGGAAAAAATTCACTCAATCCCATCTGCTTTCCTTTGAGACAACCTATGTGAAAGACTTACCTACATTTACTGTCTCCTTTTCTTAATTTCCTATTCACTTTCCCTCCACTCCTTTCTACATCTCAGGAATAACTGCCCTAAGTGCATGAATGATGTATGGGATCAGTCTCCTGGTTTCCCCTTATATCTCTGGCCAAACCTTCCGAGTCTCTTACAAAGCTTATTCTTTCTTTGCTTTGCCTTAAATGCTACTGTTTGTCCCTCATGGATCTGTAACAAGGCAAATTTCTCTTTTTTCTTACCATATCCCATGGCTTTATTTAAGCAGGTTTATGTTCATTAACTATAAAATCTATTATTTCAGCCCAGAATGTATACCCAACAGACTGCTGGGTATCACATATTCCAAGCACCCAAACTTATTAAGTCCAAAAGAAAGCTAATTATCTTACTACCAAAATCAGAACCGTAAGTGACAACAAATGCCTCCATTATTCACCCTATTAGTACAGCTAAATCTGAAAGTCATTCTTAACTCTTCCCTCTGCCACTCCTAATTACAAATCCTATGAATTTCCTTTTTTGAAATCCCTTTTATCTGCTCATTTCTCCATATACCAGTGGAACTGTTGTACCAGGTATGTAAGCTTCCAAGTTGATTTTCCATGTAAACCCCCATACTGTCATTCATCCTTAGGTATGTTGGATGGAGGCCCCCAAAAGATATGTCCACATCCTATTCCCTGGAACCTGTGAATGTGATCTTAGTTGGAAAAAGGGTCCAGGCAGATGTAATTAAGTTAACGATCTTGAAATCATTCTACCTAGGTTATCTGGGCTCACCCTAAGTCCAATGACAACTGTCTTTATAAAAGATAGAGAGGAAAAGGCCATGTGATATAGATTCAGAGATTGGAGTTATGCAACCACAAGCCACCAGAAGCTAAAAGAAGCAAAGAATGGATTCTCTTCCTAAACTCCCAGAAAGAATGAAGCCCTGCCAACACCGAGACTTTGGACTTCTAGCCTCCAAAAATATGGGAGAATAAATTTCTTTTGTTTTGAGCCACTCAGTTTGGAAACTAATAATACACACTCTGCACATGAAATAAAGTCCAAACTCCTTAACATGGCTTTTAAGGTCCTCCACAATACAATTGCTGCCTTTCTTGCTTGCTTTTAACTTTCACCTTACACCTACCTTTGAAGCAAATTTCAGCCAAACTTAAGTTCATCTTTATAATTTTACTTTTAATTAAAATGAAATATTTCAAGCTTATATAAAAATCCAGGAAATAACAGAAAACCATGACTGCAAACTTGATTTTGAAAGACATTAACATTTTATGTTTGCTCAGATTATTTTTAAGAAAATATTCTATTCACTCAACTAAATCTGCCCATTCATCAGTTTCCCTTCTCTCCTTTTACAAAGAAAACTATCTGAAACTGCTATTTACCTATTCTGAAATTTTTACTATAGCCTGCATTTCATTTTAGTTTCACTATATATGTATCCCTAAAAAATAACTAGTATTGGTTTGCTTGTTTTGAAACTTTCCAATAATGGTACCATACTGTATACTTATTTTTCTGCAATTTGCTTTTTTGAGAGTAATTTTTTCTAATTGTTATATAGTAATAGTTATTACTACATTTAGGAAACTAGTTCTGTCACTTTATTTTGGGCAACTGTACTGAATTACAAAAAATTTTTTTATTCCTTCCTGCCGATTTTTGTATTTTTAAAACAAAATTCCAATTTACCGTCTATTTAAAAAGTTATACTAATTCTTATTTTTTAAATGGTTACCTCAAAATTTTAATCGGCATATTTGAAATCTAAAGTGAATCAGGTATTTACCCTCTTCCTGAACAATACAAAGACCTTAGAACACTTGCAACTCTGGTAGCTCTCTCTTCCTATGCTACTTAAACATTTTGTTCCACCTTGTATCATAAATCCCCAAAGTAAACATTAATTTTTTGTACAATCAGTGTTTACTCTAAAATTAACAAATTTCTTTCGTTACCATTCCTTCTCACTTGCACACCTCCCTGTTAGTGTCCTTTACCTCTTGTAACCTTGCTACACTCTTTACAGAAGCAGTTCTAAGATTATTTTAGTTGGACAGTCATCTAGACTACCAATGATAATTTTAATTCTTCCAATCCTTAATAACACTCACTTATTCATTTAGTCTTGTTGCTCTACTAGGACCTCCAGCATATTGTAGAAATGAAGGGGGTAATTATATGTATCCCAGGCTTGTCATGGCCTTAAGAGGAACGTCTATCACACTTCATTAAGGATAATGTTTGCTGAATCTTTACTAGCTAATCTTTATAAGGATATTTCTAATTGTTAGCTTAAAATTATGTATAAATGTTTAAATGTAGCAATTGCTTTTTTTGCATGTATAACTGTATGAAGATTGTTTGATTTTTCTCTTTTAATCTATTAGTGGAGTGCACTAAAGCAAGATTTTTTTTTTTGATGTTCTACCTGCCTTGCTTCCTTTCATAAACAGTCCTCAGAACTGTTAGTAAATTTTGAGGCCATGTTGCTAGATACAAATATATTCAAGACTGCTGAATCCTAAAGAATTTGTTCTTTTTAACACTATTAGGGTCATTTAAGGACAAGGCTTTTTAAAAAGATTATTAGAATTTCTTTCTCTCTTTTTTTGCTTTAAAGTCATTTATTTGCAATGCAATTTAAGATCCTCTGTTTTTTAAATACGAATATAAGCTATTTACATGTAATATAATTACCTATATGTTTTCTATCTTATGTTTTCTTTGAGCATGTGTTTTCCCTTGCTTGTTTTCATCCCTCTTTTTCTGTTCACTATATGATTAAATATGTTTTCTTTATTTCTATCCCCACCCCCATCAAACTGGTTTGGAAGTTACACACTCTATTCCTGTTATTTTAGAGTTTTCCCTTAAAATATACATACTTGGCTTAACAATCTTAAGGTAATTAATGCTTCCCCACTACTACCTCAAGAATACAAGTTCCTTAAAACAATAAATACAATGTCCATTCTCTTCTTACAGATGAACCTTTAGCTAGTATTTTAATTATTTTAACCATTTCTTACCAAAATTTAGTTGTCTTTTAAATGGCCAATGCTTGTTTTTATTTATTCAGGTTTTTTCATTTCTTTGCTTACTCCTGGTGCTTGTATCTTACTTTTTCCTTCTGGGTCCAATTTCTTTCTTCCTTAAGTAGGTATTTTATTAATCTCTCCAGGAAAGAAGTAAACCTGTCTCAAAATGTCTTTATTTCCTCCTCTCTCTTGAATGATAACGTAACTAGCTCTGTGAAGTTACTATCTTGGCTGTCTGTTTTCAACGTTGATGTCACTGAAAAAAAGGCGTCCAATATAATTGATGCTCATTTTTACAATAATGTCTTTTTGCTCAGAACACAATTTCATCACAAAGTACACTATACTTCAGCATGGTAAGCCCTGTGAACCTGAAGAACTTCTCAAGCAGCATTTTCTATAATATTGCCCAGCCTCTGTCTCTTTTGTCAAATATATGTGTGGGTGCTCTTATTCTAACTTTCATGACATTTCTTGTTTCAGTCCTTTTCTCTCTCTTTCTCTTCAATGGCCTAGCATTTAACAACCACCAAGTTTCATTTCCATGATCATTTTTGTTTCTGTTTCGTTTTCCTTGTTTTTCTGTTGGTTGCTTATTTTTTTGGATTCCATTTTTATCTATAGTGTTTTGAGTGTATTTCTATGTGAAGATTTTTAAAAAAATGTAATAATTTACTGCTGCCAACATTTTATCAGTTCAAGTATAGAAACATTACTTCCCTTCATGTCCCTTTGCCTTTTGCTGTTTATAATTTCCTAAGTATTTCTTTTATATACATTATGAATCACATTAGAGAATGTTATAATTTTTGCCTCAGCCATCAAACATAATTTAGTAGACACAAGAGGAGACATGCTTTTATTCTTTTCATTATTCTTTCTTCCTTCCTGATGTTACAAGATTCTACCTTTAATAATTTGCTTTCTATTTCAAAAAATTCCCATAGGCATTCTTTTAGGGTAGATCTGCTGGTGACAAATCGTTTAGTTTTCCTTCAAATAAGAATGTCTAGACTTCTCTCAGCTGTGTCCTTGCTGAGATCCCCAGCTGGTCTGCTTTTATCTCTCTACCTCTCAAAAGTCTTCTTAAGTTTGTTTTATAAACACTGTTCAGGGTTTTTAACTGTGCTTATCAGGAAGGATAGAGAGAAGAGTGTCTATTCCACGTTATCCACAACTGGAAGTCTATGATCATTTTTCAACTTAGAAGCACTATTTGATTCATTTCACATTTTATGTTTGGGTTTTTTTTTTCTTTTAAATCACTGTAATAACTTTTTATGTCTCAGTTTGTCCTGTTATTTAAATCCTTGATGTGCTATTCCCAATACTTGCTGTTTAGGATGGTTGTGTTTTGTCTTTTATTGGAACCTCCTCTTCTTTAGCAATGTAACTTTAGCATTCCCATCAGGCTCAGGCTGTAGAAATTTCCCTAAACACTGCTACGTATTTGCTTTTGCCTGGCACTCTGTAAGTACTACGAATCCTAAGACCAATTACTTTGTTAATGTCTTTGGTTCAGATTGGGGTCCATTCAGAATGCCAAACCCAAGTTTGGGGCAAACTGAGGGTTCTGATTTCATATGACATTTAGGGTACCATGGCTTTTTTGTTTTTAATAGATCTTTACTGGAGCATAATTACTTCACAATACTGTGTTAGTTTCTGTTGCACAACAAAGTGAATCAGCCATGTGCATACACATGTCCCCATATCCTCTCCCTCTTGAGCCTCCCTCCCATCCTCCTTATCCCACCCCTCTAGGTCATCTCAAAGCACTGAGCCAATCTCCCTGTACTATGCTGCAGCTTCCCACCAGCCAATTATTTTACATTCGGTAGTGTATATATGTCGATGCTACTCTCACTTCCCCCCAACTTCGCCCTCCTACCCCATGATGAACCTAGTTGCAGGGCAGGAATAAAGAGGTACTATGGCTTTTGATTTCCTTGTTATTTCTGACATCTACAGGACTCTTGAGCTTTAAAATATTGTTTTTTGCTATATGATTTATCTTTCACATAAAAGGAGGGATCAGTCTTCAGCTTCTTTTCTCTTGCCCTCTTCATCTTGATCTGCCTAACTCCTATTTATAAATCAGGGTTTAATTTAAACACCACTTATACAGATAGGGAAGCCTTTCCTGACAACTAGACTACTCATACCTATAAACACACACACACACACACAAAATAAACAAACAGCAATGAATTATCTAACTTAGCAATGAGAAAAAATCCATCTGTAGACATATGAATTCCTTGGGAAAAAAATATTTTGTACATCTATGTCATTAAGAGATACATTTCAAATAAGTTTTTAAATAACTATCAAAATTTATAATATGTTTGGATTATTCTATGTATTAATCATAATTATGAATGGTAATTCTAACTGTAAGAAAATTTTGCTATGTAAGAGTCTTATAGTCAGATACTGGATACATTTTAAACAGTTATGTAACAGTGTTACTTTAATTACAGTATTAAAAATACATTGGAGGGCTTCCCTGGTGGCTCAGTGGTTAAGAGTCCACCTGCCAATGCAGGGGACATGGGTTCGAGCCCTGATCTGGGAAGATCCCACATTGCTGTGGAGTAGCTGGGCCTGTGTGCTACAACTGCTGAGCCTGTGTTCTAGAGCCTGCGAGCTACAACTGCCGAGCCCGTGCACAGCAACCGCTGAGGCCCGCGCGCCTACAGCCCATGCTCCACAACAAAAGAAGCCACCGCAATGACAGGCCCGCACACTGCAACGAAGAGTAGCCCCCGTTTGCCACAGCCAGAGAAAGCCCGCGTGCAGCAATGAGGACCCAATGCAGCCAAAAATAAATAAATAAATAAATTTATTTAAAATATATATATATATTGGAAATTATATCCTTTACAACTGTTTAAGCTTATGATATCATATTAAATTTTAATTTGGAAGAGTGCTTAAGTTCTGTAGAGCTCTAAAAAAGGAATGAGGACCATATACTGTCAAGTAAAAAATGAGGAGGAAAAAGGGTGGATGGTATGTTACTATTTATGTAATAAAAGAAATGAATATACACACACACATATACTCATATATTTATCTGCTATCAGTTAAAAATATAATGGAAGGATAAACAGTAAAAGCCACTAAAATAATTACTTCATAGGGGATGGAAGGTAGGTGTGATAAGGATGAAAGCTATACTTATCTTAATATAATCTGTATGACAGAACTGAGTCCTTTCAATGTACTATCATTATAGATTTGACTTTGGAATCATGCAAACATTTTATATAATTTTAAAATAAAATCAAACTTTAATAAAAGTCAATAAAAAGAAAAAATAAGATAAAAATGAAAATAAAATGTATACCCAGTTAGTAATATAACAACAAAGAAAATAACTATGCCAAATGACTTTAAAACACAGTAATTTGACTGCATAGCCCTAGAACAAAAAGAAATAGAAAAACAAGTTTAACCTATTTTCAATAATGTTATGTTACTGATGATAATGTTGGCATTATCATTCTGTGACTATTATTTACGAAATGTGGATTAAATCAAGGAATTACTTCATGCTCTAATTCATCAATGTCTTTGAGAACTGGGATTATGAACATGGGACAAAGGAAAAGTCAAAAATCTTGTAGTAGTGAATCTGAAGTATCAGTAGAAACCTATGATGTATTTTATCTTAAAAAAATAAAAAAAAACCAACAAAAAACCCCTATATTTCTTCTTTTAGTCCACTGAAAAGGCCTAGAAACTATGACCAACGTGGCAAAAACAAGCATCCCTAGCATCCAGATTGTGGATTTGAAATACCATTTCCCATTCAAAGAAACAAAGCTCATTAGGCCAGAATGTACAAAAGGAGCATGAAACACCTTGTCATACCATATAGCAAGAAGGCTATCAAAGACCATTAAGGGTCAACATCAAAAGAACTCAAAAGAAACAACATAAAGAGGTTTATACTGGTTAAAGATGAGACAATCTTAACTTCAGTAAGGATAGCCAACTATAACAGTTTTGAATACATTAAATACATAGATTAATGATACTGAAATTTTAAAATTTGCTTGAAAATAAAACTGGAGTCAGTAACAAGGGAAGGCTAGCTAAATGAGACTGGCGACTGGTTGGTTGATAACTGTTAGATCTGGGTGGTGATTACATGGTGTATCACTCTGCCTACTTTCATATATATTTTAGGTTTCCCACTATTAAAAGAACAGCAGCGTGTGAGAACATAAAAATAATTTTTATTTAGAAAAATTAATTATAAATTGAGATAACGATTACTTTTCCTACCTAAACAGTACACATTTAAGCAATTCTGTGTAGAATGTAAGAACAGTATTCATCCTTAAGAGGTTAGTTTGAAAGCATTAGTTTAAAATAGCATTTACATTTTATCAAATATATCTCACATTGTAAGACAATTAACCACTTTAAACATGTAATTTGAGAGAATCCTTAACATATGAACAACTTACCTTTCAAAAGGTGCTTGGACTCTCTTAATTACATGATAAACAAGTATGTCTTTTGCCAACCTATATTTATCACTTAATGATGTTATAAGTCTTAGGCATCCAATAAGCTCTAGGTAGTTATAATATTCATTTAGTAAAGAGTTTAAGTCAGCCACAGTTGCTGCAGTATTTATCTGTAATGAAGAAGAAAATACACCCAGTTTACTCATTTACTTGTGAAAGATATTTACATTTCAAATGACACATTACTTTATACTCAATTCTTGAGTACACCTGGGTGAAGTGAAAGTATACTAAGAATTATTTTCCTAGAATAAATGTCTGATAATCCAGTTTAATAAATACTGTATATTTCTGCCAAAACCTAGGTTTTAAGAAATCTAGACTATAATGCCACTTTAATATAGGAAATTACTTCCATAAAAGGCGGTAACTGATATAGAACAGTTACATAGCACTAGAGAGGCAAGAAAGAGGACCTGCAGAGATTTCATGAAAGAAAGAATAGCTGAGATTTAAAAAAATGGATACACTCAAGAGTATTTGAGGGAACAACATAAACAAAGATATACTTAACCATTTATGTGCCAGACACTTTCACATAGGTTAGCTCTTGAACAAAGTTACAGAGGGAGAAAGATAAAATTAGGAGGCAAAGTCCATTTGAATGGACAATCTCCTTGCTATTTCTTTCTTCCAAAAAACTCTTCTTCCAGGTATTTACATGATTCCCTCATTTATTTCAGATCTCTCCTGTGACCTCAGAAGTTTTTCCTGACTACCCTGTTCAAACTACCTTCACACTCTAATAGTTGCATATATGTTCTCGTCCTCCCAAACCCATCACCCTAAGTTTTAGCTAGGCATATAGCCAAACTTACCTTAAAGCTAGTGTGGCCTTATGTGACTAAGAGCTGTCCAATGGGACATGAGTGAAAATGTGTCAAATTTCCCTGCACTCTACTTCCACTTTCTCCCTGTACAGCAAGCTTCAGCTATGAAGACAATATCCTAAATGACTACACAACAAGAGGAAGGAATCCAATTCTCTGGGTGACTTGGTGTATCACAATTGTACCTTAAAACAGGAGCCATTTCTGTAAAGGCCAGATAGCATTTTATGCTTTGTGGGCCATATGGTGCTTGTCACAACTACTAAACTCCACCACTGTAGTGTAAAAGCAGTCACAGACACATAACAAATGGGTGTGTTTGTGTTCCAATAAAACTTTAAAAAGGCAGCAGGCAAGACTTGGCCTACAGCTATAGTTTGCCAACTCCTACTCTAAAATCTAGATTTTAGAAAAAAATAAATATCTGCCTTTTTTGAGCCATTGTCTTTTGGGTCTCTTTGTTACAGAAGCTTAGCCTATGCTTTAACTTACTATACCCCAAGCATTATCTTGGAAAAGATATCCTTCCTCTTATTCTGTTCTATTTTTATAATATATTTTACTACATGACAGTATATTATATATTTATTTATCTTGTCGTTCCTCTAATATGTAAATTCCAAGAAGGCAGGGGCTTTGTTTGGTTCACTACTTTATCTTCAGTGATAAAACAGTATGGGAAACAGGGACTTCCCTGGTGGCACAGTAGTTAAGATTCCGCGTTCCCAGTGCAGGGGGTCCGGGTTCGATCCCTGGTCAGGGAACTAGATCCCACATGCATGTCGCAACTAAGAGTTCGCATGCCACAACTAAGGAGCCCACCAGCTGCAACTAAGGAGCCCACCTGCCACAACTAAGACCTGGCAGAACCAAATAAATAATAAAAACAAACAAAAAACCATATGGGGTACATAGCACCTTGTAGATATATGTATCTGTTGACTAAATCAGTGAAGGAACACTGGCTAGGAGTCTGGAGTTAGGAAAGCCATGAGGAGAGCTCCAAGTGCCCTAATGAAGAACTCGAACTCCATTCAATAGGCAATGAGAATCCATTAGGATTCCTGAGGAAGAAAGCAATGTGGTCAAACCTGTACTTGTGAAAGAATCATCCTGAAGAAGATGATTAGAATAATATCTTAATTGTTTAAACTTAGATATAACCTGAGTTTGGTATAGTAAGCATACTAGAAATAAGAAGGAAAGGCCACTGTTAGAGACGGATGACTTGACACAAACTGATAAATGGAGTATGGAAGAATGAAAACAACCCTGTCTCCAGAATAACTTGGAAATAAGAAATCTCTTGAAAAGAAAAGGAAAATCAGGCAAAAAACCAAATTCTGGGCAAAAAATTATTTCTGTCCTAAACATGCTGTGCTCAATTTGGTAGGAAGACCCAGATCTTATCTGGATATAAACATCTAGGGGCTCAAAAATACAGGTCTGGAAATCATCAGAAAGGTTATAGATGAGGAGACTCTTTCCAAATAGTATAGAAGAAGGACTGTTAAGACAACACTGAAAATTACCTAAGTTTTAGGGGTAGGAAGAAGAAGCATTAAAAAAGACAGTAATAGTCAAAAGTAGGAGGGAGTAGATATTAAAGAAAACAATAGAGATGAATTCAAATACAGTGGTGGTTGCAGAAGTCAGAGGAGATGAGGAATTAGAAAAGAAAGGCCTTTGCATGTGGAGATTTAGATCCCTGCATATCAGCAATGAACTAGCTAACTCAGAAGAGTAGTGGTGGGAACAGAGGTCTGACTGTAAGTTAAATGAGTAGGAAAGAGGAAGTGGAAACAATGAAGTTAAAGTACATTTTTTCTCATAAAGAGGAGAAAAGAAAAAATAAATTGAAGGGTTAAAGGGTCAGTTTAAAATACCATTTTAGAATGAGGAGTCTTGGGCAAAATACACATTTCCAGGTTTCTTACTTTCTGGTTTAGAAACTTGAGGTTTAACAAGATTAACCCAACATGCCCAAGGTCACATAGCTTATATCAGTTATTTCAAACTAAAATCTGACTTCTGAGCATTTGTTTTTAACCATTAAACTATACTGCCTATTAACTGAGACAATGGATAGAGTAGGCTTAAGTATGGGACAAGTTAAGGGAAGAAAAGTTGAATTGGATTTCATTGTCTCAACTGTTTCATTACTTTCTAAATCAGTAACACTTGGGCAATGTTACTTATGATAAGTAAACTGAGTTTGTACAGATAACATGTGTAGTACAGGGCTTAATAAATGGTAACTATTTTTTTTTTTTTTTTGCGGTACGCGGGCCTCTCACTGTTGTGGCCTCTCTTGTTGCGGAGCACAGGCTCCGGACGCACAGGCTCTGGACGCGCAGGCTCAGCGGCCACGGCTCACAGGCCCAGCCACTCTGCGGCACGTGGGATCTTCCCGGACGCGGGGCACGAACCCGTGTCCCCTGCATCGGCAGGCGGACTCTCAACCACTGCGCCACCAGGGAAGCCCATGGTAATATTTTGAGGGGAGGAACACTGAGTCTCCCCAACTGTTTCCACAGAGAAGAAATTCAGCCTGGTCTTTCTCTCCACCCATCACTCATATCTCCCTGTAGGAGGAAGGATAAATTTTCTGCTGGTAACCATCCTTTCTTCAGCTCCACCTGACGATAGGAAAGTGCACTTTCATCTGCTCTTGAGCATGCAACAAGGAACCTGCCTTATGTTGTCCCTGGCAGGGCAGATAAATCCACCTAGTTCTGAGGAGTGTTAGCAAGCCATTCTGACCACAGATCTAAGTCACATTATCCAACTGGTTTTATCAACATTAAACATGGCACTTTGATCTCTAGCTGCCTGCCCTTTACATCTGTCTATTAAATGGTTGTTAACTTTGTTGGTAAACAAAAATAATGACACCCCTTAACTACTCCACAAAGAGTATTATTCTATTGCAGATCCATCATTTATATTCAAATACACCTAGAACATAGTCTACATCTGAACAAACAGGTACATTTCTTACCCTGATTATAATCTGTGCCACATCAAAGTCTGAGACATCGTCTAAAATTGGTTGGGTACTTTCTGGTCCATAAACAAGGCAGTTAAATAAGGTTTTAGAAAAGAAACCAGGTGAAGGACCACCATGAACCAAAGAAATGGCAAGCATTTTGCCAGCTTCATAGTAAAGATTCTCTTTCAGAGCTGTAAATACAGATAAAATATATCAAATACACTTCTTTTATTATTATATAACCATCATATGTAATTAATACATATATAATAAATTTTAAAATCCAAGCTTTAGACAAATGTATAATAACCTAATTCATAGAAGGTATAATAATGTATAAAATATAAATTTCAACCAAAATATACAATTTTACAAATTTTTTTCTGAATTCAAAGTAACAATCTATTATAGAAAAATATGTAAATACAGAAAGTCTTTTTATAAAATCACCTATAATCCTACCACCATAATAACCAGTGTACACACTTTGGTGTATTTATAATATGTCTCATATGCATATAAATATATACATAAATAGCTTGACTTCTGTCTTTTTCCACTTACTGTATTATAAATTTTTAAAATATTACTTGAAATTATTCAAATATACAGTTAATGAATGCATTCAAACTAATTTACAGATGTGCTGCAATGTAAACCACCCCCTTATTACTGGCTAGCCCAGTTTCAACTACATGAGACACAATGCTACAGTCAACATCTATTTACACATTCTTGTTTACATATCTTTGATTATTAGGATAGATTCCTACATACGGTATTAGTGGTTCAAAGGATATGAACAATTTTACGGTTGTTGATATACAAAATGGTACAAATTAACTCTCAACACTATATGCTATCTTACCATATCATCACAATATTTTTCAATGTGTCATTAAAAATGTTTTAGCTACTTCGATAACTCAAAAAGATATTATGTAAATTTTCCTTTATTTTTTCTAAAAATTAAAAGTAATTTATTAATAAGTAACATTAACAATACCTGAAATAATAATAAAATCTCCTCAACAATAACCTTATATACTACATATTAGTAGTCACATCTTACAGATGAAGAAACTGAGATCCAGAGGGGCTATGCAATTAATCTAGGGAAATAAAGCTACTGAAGTAGATGTGTACAAACTGAACTCAGATTTTGTGACTTAAATTCCATATACTCTCTCCACTGTACCAAAACTGCCATGAATTAATAACATACTGATTACTTGGAGCGTTTTTGTTTTTTTTTAAAGGGAGTGTAGAATTAAACTGTGTGTACTATACATAGTACTAATGATCCTTGGTAGTTTCTCAATTATTTCAATGATACTTCAGGCAATGGTGAGGAAGTTCTAAAGAAAACATAGAAGGAAGTCAAATGGGATGATATGTCTTCTCACTCTCTCTCAAATTCCTATTACAGCAAAAGCGGTTATAAAAGCTCCGAAAAAAAGAATGCTAGAATTAACCAGTGTTTTGAGATGCCTGTTTTAATCACATTAATTCCTTACCAGAAGTAAAGACAGAAAAGTATCATATAAATAATTCTGTTAAATAAATAAAAAAAACTCTTGAAAGCAAAAGTATGCTAAAAATCTGTTATATGTGAACCAAAAAATTATGTTATAAAAATCCTAGGTTGTGAAGAAACATGCCAACTGCAAATTTCAAATATATGAACAAGAAGAGCTCAAAAACTCATTCATCCAATTTGGCCACTCTATTCAAATGAATTAAAATTAAGTACATTTTTCAGAAGTTATACTTAATTATAGAATCACTTTAAGTAGGATTTTGCTATAAAGAAATTAAGGATATTCTAAAATAAAAAATGTTTCACTACAAAATTTATTTTAAAAAACATCACTTCCCCCCTTTTCTGTGATTCTATCATTATTTTAGTAACAAAGTGATTATACATTTTGACAGGTATTGAGTATCAATTCTAACCTGCTATCTCTTTCTTAATACATGGTATATTCAGTATGTACAATAATAAAATAGTTACCTTGAGAATTGAGAGACAAGTTCTTTGACAAGGACCCTTCAAACAATGGTGAGTTCTCAAGTTGCTGCATTAAGAGACTTAGGAATTCTTGCTTTGATCCAGGCTGCTCTTTTCCAAAATGATCATTTTCATTAACATATGCTATTTCAATTGTATATGAAGGATTAAAGTTGTGATTTCTGAATCCATCTAAGGCACTATTCCAGATATTGGCTTTGTTGATAAATAATCTTTTAGCTTTTTTTTTAATTTGGAATCCTAGCTCTATTATTAGAGTTGAAATATCTCTTCTAAATTTGCTGCCTTGCCTATAAAACATGAATTTAAACATAGAGGTAAGTACTCTAAAGTACTTTAGGTGTCACAGCAGTTACACAGCCAAATAAAAAAAGAATAGAAAGAAGTTCTTCCCCAACTCCCACCCAAAAGCAAACAATGGCCGCCAGTGGAACAAAAAAGTTATTTGATAACCTTAGTTCTAAGTTCTTGATTCCTTCTACCCAATCTTTTACCAAATTAAAATCATCTAATGTTATACAATTCACTGGATTTAGGTATAAGAGTCAAAGGCTCAAACTCTTACCTCCCTGGACATACTTGCTTAACTGCATCTTTTTTTTTTTTTCTAACATCTTTATTGGAGTATAATTGCTTTACAATGGTGTGTTAGTTTCTGCTTTTAACTGCATCTTATTTCATGTTCACTAGATCCTTTAAAGATAGAGCAAATGTAATCTCTGCTCACTGTATGAGAGAACTATATTTTTAAGAGATTACATATTTTAAGCAGAATTCACACTCCTTTAAATAGTACTTTTCAGTTTACACTATTAATTCTCAAAGTGTGGCCCCAGACCAGCAACAGCAGCAGCTGCCGCACCTGGAAACTTGTTAGAAACGCAGCTTCTTAAGCCCCGCAGCAGATAAACAGAATCAGAACCTCTGAGCATGAGGCCAGGCAACCAGTGCCCTAACAAGACCTCCAGACAATTATCTGGACTAACTCAATTATTCCCTGCCTCAGTTTCTCCATCTGTAATTGGAATTAGTGTACTCAAAATAATCCTGTTAGGGGCAATGTCCAAGGATCCTCTTTCTACATCAAATTAGGGACTGCAGTTTGAAAAATACCCTTCCAAACTACTCTGAGAACAGCTAATACTCTAAATGTATATAGCTACTTCCCGTTCTAATTTTCTCAAAACAGAGTTTTATATTTTTCTCCAATTCAAAATACACACCTCAGCAGGTCTTCACGCTGGGCTCCAGGAGACTGTCTGGGTAATTTAGGTGAAGATTCCTCCAACAAACAATCAGTTATTCCCACATTAGTGCTGGGTAATGTGTGTTTTTTGGCTTTTTGGAAATCGCCTACAGATTTAAAACCCAATGTTAGTATAATAAGAATATAGGTAGAAACTTTTGAATAATATGCATTTAAATAAAAACATCTTTATTCAAAATCACAAAATATTACCTGAATTGTAAAGAATACCTCTACATTCCAAACATTCCCAATTTTGTTCCCATGATTGTAGTGAGGAACAGGCTAGATGTGTTCCGCGAGAACCACAACACTGACAGCGCTTTATTTCCCATTTGCTGAGGACATAAAGAGAAGCAGATTATTTCCATGTGGTATTAACTTAGTCTAATTCCGACCATCAGCACCACTGCACACCTCACTGTCCACCTCACACACACAGCCAACCCTTTTACCCAAGGAAGGAAAATAAATTATCTGCTTTGATACTGCATTACTTTTTCCTAAAGTTGTTTTCCCCCCCATTTCATTTATTATGTTTGTAACTTCCTCCTTTAAACATTCTCTATCTTAAAATACTAAACTAAATATCAGCATGTACATGCACATATACCCAAAGTATGTCTGATATGGAAGAAGCATTCAGTAAATACATTATCTTACCTAAAATACTATCTTTCCCATTCAAGGTGAGGAATTATTTCCTATAATAAGCTTGCTCAGACAACCCAAGTACTGTGCAGCTCAACAGGATCCAGACTTACTACGTGATCCGCATTCATATTCTCTCTCATCTTTTCCCCTCAATCCCCCACTCCCAATGTTTCCCCACTGTGTTGTGTGACATGTACCAGTCAGCATTCACATTTTCTGTACGGGTGTGGGTTATAGCGTGCAGCCTCCTCTTTGTTTGGTTATGAATACGTCCGTCTGTACAGAAATGGATATACTCCCTGAGTGTGTGGATATGTGGGTGATAAGAGACTTAGCTGCGTAACTTCACCTCTTGTAGGTGTGGGCGAATCTCCCTCTGTGTGGACTTGGGTGTGTAGGGGTATGTCCTCTCTGTGTCTCCCTCTCTTCCCCAGATAGTTCTGCCAACTGATGATGAAGAGGAAGAAAGATGACAGCTAACGAGTGCTTATACACCAGGCCCAGTTCTCACTCTTTACATGTAAAGTTTCAGAAGGTTGGAAAAATTTCAGAAGGTTGGAAAAACCAGTTACCTCCATTTTGAAGAAGAGGAAACCAAAGCATAGAGGGGTAAATTGCTTGCCCAAACAAGTTCACACTGTTAGTAAGTCTCAGAGTGAGGCTTCCAATCCAGTTTACCTGGCTTCAGACCCATGCTCCTAACCACACCACCATGCTGCCTTTCAGCAAGTTACCTTCCTATCACTAGGATGAGAGGGAGTGAGACTGCAAAGAAAGCATTCAGATAGCAGGATTCTGTGTCCTAGGAGAAAAGGCAAAGTAGTTGCCAGAAAGAAAAGGGAGTTTGGTAGCAAATGATTAGGTGACCAGAGGTATACAAGGAATATGTATATTAGTTAATCAAAATAGCCTAAAATGAATTTAGAAAATATCATTATTAATGAATATATTGCTTCTTAGAACTGTAAAGTGCTTTACTGTCTACAAAGCACTTTATATACATTAATTTCATCTCTACCTCAGCACAACCCTTGAGCAGGGTATTATTAGTATTTACAGATGAATAATCAGGGTCACCAGATCAAGTAACTTAGGCAAGAATACACATTACTTGACATCTTCAATGAGACCTCCGCCCTTAATGAATCTTTAGTCTAATGGCAAAGACAAATTTAAATATTGTCAACTCTATTGTAACAAGCACAATGAAGGGAAAATCCAGCCCAGAACAGGGAATCAGGAATAGTAAGAGCTTCTTAGGGGAAACTTTCCAAAGCTTGCAAGACTTCAGCTGAGTCTTCCAAAATCAGTTGTAGCTCACCTAGCCAAATCACTTTCCATAAGAGATAAGGCTCCCAATATTCTGCTCAGCACTTTAAGTTTGTCATATTAATTAAGACTACATAACAGGGATAAAAATTTATCAAAATTTCAACAAAATTAGATTTGTTACTTTTTATCCTGCATCTTAAAAAATAAAGATACTCTTGATTTCTAATACCCCACACAGTATAGTGTACAGAGAAGGCAAAAAACGATTGTTAACATTATAGTCAACGTCTACGGATATTACAAAAGAGTAATCAATAAATTTCAAATGCCAAATCCTTCTTATAGTGATCCAAAACAAACGCTGATAGATTAACCTAGTTTCTTAACCTCTAGAACAGTGTCATCCAATAGAAATATAATGTAAATCATATATGTAATTTAAACTTTCCTAGTAACCAGATTTTAAAAGGTAAAAGGAACAGGTGAAATAAATTTGAGTATTTCCAAAATATAGTCATTTTGTTTGGCAGGTAATCAATTTAAAAAATTATTAACAAGATATTTTAAGGTCTTTTTTTCTTACTGTTATGGGCTGAATTCTGTCATGCCCAGAATTCATATGTTGAAGACCTAACACCCAGTACTTCACAAGGTGACTGTAGTTGGAGATAGGGCCTTTAAAGCGATAATTAAGATGAGGCCATATGCGTGGGTCCTAATCCAATATGACTGGTATCCTAATAAGAAAAAAAGATTAAGGCACAGACAGAAGGACACAGCTGGAAGGGAGCCATGTGCAAGCCAAGGAGAGAGGCTTCAAGAGAATCAAACCTGCCAATGCCTTTATCTTGGACGTCTGGCCTCTAGGTTTCTGAGAAGAAAAATTTCTGTTGTTTAAGCCACCTGGTTTGTGGTATTTTGTTATGTCAGTCCTAGTAAACTAAGATACATATAAATCTTCGGTGTGTATTTTACACTTACGACACCTCTCAATTTGGAATAGCCACATTTCAAGTGCTCAATAGCCACCTGTGGTTACTGGCTACCACAGTAGAGCTCTAGAAAACAGAGCCTCATGAAAACACACCACAAAAGTTCCAATTATGCCAACTGCAATAATTTCTGTAAACACATATAAATATGCATTTAATAAATATACCTCATCTCAAGTTAAAATTTCTAACATCCTAAGAGCAAAAGTACATTTCACTAAATAGAAAACCTACTTTCTCAAGCTGAAGGTTTAAAAAAGGACACTAGTAGAAATACAAAAGATCATGAGAGATTACTAGAAGCAACTCTATGCCAATAAAACAGACAACCTGGAAGAAATGGACAAATTCTTAGAAATACACAACCTGCCAAGACTGAATCAGGAAGAAATAGAATATATGAACAGACCAATCACAAGCACTGAAATTGAAACTGTGATTAAAAATCTTCCAACAAACAGAAGCCCAGGACCAGATGGCTTCACAGGCGAATTCTATCAAACATTTAGAGAAGAGCTAACACCTATCCTTCTCAAACTCTTCCAAAATATAGCAGAGGGAGGAACACTCCCAAACTCATTCTATAAGGCCACCATCACCCTGATACCAAAACCAGACAAAGATGTCAGTAAGAAAGAAAACTACAGGCCAATATCACTGATGAACATAGATGCAAAAATCCTCAACAAAATACTAGCAGACAGAATCCAACAGCACATTAAAAGGATCATACACCATGATCAAGTGGGGTTTATTCCAGGAATGCAAGGATTCTTCAATATACTCAAATCTATCAATGTGATAAACCATATTAACAAATTGAAGGAGAAAAACCATATGATCATCTCAATAGATGCAGAGAAAGCTTTCGACAAAATTCAACACCCATTTGTGATAAAAACCCTCCAGAAAGTAGGCATAGAGGGAACTTTCCTCAACATAATAAAGGCCATATATGACAAACCCACAGCCAACATTGTCCTCAATGGTGAAAAACTGAAACCATTTCCACTAAGATCAGGAACAAGACAAGGTTGCCCACTCTCACCACTCTTATTCAACATAGTTTTGGAAGTTTTAGCCACAGAAATCAGAGAAGAAAAGGAGAAAAAAGGAATCCAACTCGGAAAAGAAGAAGTAAAGCTGTCACTGTTTGCAGATGACATGATACTATACATAAAGAATCCTACAGATGCTACCAGAAAACTACTAGAGCTAATCAATGAATTTGGTAAAGTAGCAGGATACAAAATCAATGCACAGAAATCTATGGCATTCCTATACACTAATGATGAAAAATCTGAAAGTGAAATCAAGAAACAACTCCTATTTACCATTGCAACAAAAAGAATAAAATATCTAGGAATAACCCCCCCTAAGGTGACAAAAGACCTGTATGCAGAAAATTATAAGACCCTGATGAAAGAAATTAAAGATGATACAAATAGATGGAGAGATATACCATGTTCTTGGACTGGAAGAATCAACATTGTGAAAATGACACTACTCCGCAATCTACAGATTCAATGCAATCCCTATCAAACTACCACTGGCATTTTTCACAGAACTAGAACAAAAAATTTCACAATTTGTATGGAAACACAAAAGACCCCGAATAGCCAAAGCAATCTTGAGAACGGAAAACGGAGCTGGAGGAATCAGGCTCCCTGACTTCAGTCTATACTACAAAGCTACAGTAATCATGACAGTATGGTACTGGCACAAAAACAGAAAGATCAATGAACAGGATAGAAAGCCCAGATATAAACCCACGCACATATGGTCACCTTATCTTTGATAAAGGAGGCAGGAATGTACAGTGGAGAAAGGACAGCCTCTTCAATAAGTGGTGCTGGGAAAACTGGACAGGTACATGTAAAAGTACGAGATTAGAACACTCCCTAACACCATACACAAAAATGAGCTCAAAATGGATTGAAGACCTAAATGTAAGGCCAGAAGCTATCAAACTCTTAGAGGAAAACATAGGCAGAACACTCTATGACATAAATCACAGCAAGATCCTTTTTGACCCACCTCCTAAAGAAATGGAAATAAAAATAAACAAATGGGACCTAATGAAACTTCAAAGCTTTTGCACAGCAAAGGAAACCATAAACAAGACCAAAAGACAACCCTCAGAATGGGAGAAAATATTTGCAAATGAAGCAAGTGACAAACAATTAATCTCCAAAATTTACAAGCAGCTCATGCAGCTCAATAACAAAAAAACAAACAACCCAATCCAAAAATGGGCAGAAGACCTACATAGACATTTCTCCAAAGAAGATATACAGATTGCCAACAAACACATGAAAGAATGCTCAACATCATTAATCACTAGAGAAATGCAAATCAAAACTACAATGAGATATCATCTCACACCAGTCAGAATGGCCATCATCAAAACATCTAGAAACAGGGCTTCCCTGGTGGCACAGTGGTTGAGAGTCCACCTGCCAATGCAGGGGACACGGGTTCGTGCCCCGGTCCGGGAAGATCCCACATGCTGCGGAGCTGCTGGGCCCGTGAGCCATGGCCGCTGAGCCTGCATGTCCCGAGCCTGTGCTCTGCAACAGGAGAGGTCACAACGGTGAGAGGCCCATGTACCAAAAAACAAAACAAAACAAAACAAAAACATCTAGAAACAATAAATGCTGGAGAGGGTGTGGAGAAAAGGGAACACTCTTGCACTGCTGGTGGGTATGTGAATTGGTACAGCCACTATGGAGAACAGTATGGAGGTTCCTTAAAAAACTACAAATAGAACTACCATATGACCCAGCAATCCCACTACTGGGCATATACCCTGAGAAAACCATAGTTCAAAAGAAGTCATGTAGCAAAATGTTCATTGCAGCTCTATTTACAATAGCCAGGAGATGGATGCAACCTAAGTGTCTCTCATCGGATGAATGTATAAAGAAGATGTGGCACATATATACAATGGAATATTACCCATCCATAAAAAGAAACGAAATTGCGCTATTTGTAATGAGGTGGATAGACCTAGAGTCTGTCATACAGAGTGAAGTAAGTCAGAAAGAGAAAGACAAATACCATATGCTAACACACATATATGGAATCTAAGAAAAAAAGAAAATGTCATGAAGAACCTAGGGGTAAGATGGGAATAAAGACACAGACCTACTAGAGAATGGACTTGAGGATATGGGGAGGTGGAAGGGTAAGCTGTGACAAAGTGAGAGAGTGGCATGGACATATACACACTACCAAACGTAAAATAGCTAGTGGGAAGCTAGATAGCTAGTGGGAAGCAGCCGCATAGCACAGACAGATCAGCTCAGTGCTTTGTGACCACCTAGAGGGGTGGGATAGGGAGGGTGGGAGAGACGGAGACGCAAGAGGGAAGAGATATGGGAACATATGTATATGTATAACTGATTCACTTTGTTATAAAGCAGAAACTAACACACCATTGTAAAGCAATTATACTCCAATAAAGATGTTAAAGAAAAAAGGACACTAAGCACAACTGAACTTCCCCATATACCTGTCAGGCACATTATAGTCTCGCCCTTCTTTGCAACGACATCTTCGGACATCACAATGCTCATAGTGCTGCAGAAGCTCTTGATAAGCATTTTCCTCTAATTCCCAAGATGCATCTCTGTAAATGAAGCAAGATATAAAATATACTTTGGCCTAAAATGTTACATAAAAGGACTGATAATGAATCTAAAACTATAAACTCTTCACAAACTTAGGAACAAGGATGAAACTTGTTCTTTTTACGATTAATCATTCACTTCAATATATAAATCCCTTAGTGTCATTTTATCCTACAGTTAATTAGTCTCACAGTGAATTTCAAATGCTAAATGAAAAATTAAGCTAAATGAAAAATGTAAGTTCTGAAACTTACATTTTTCCTAATATTTCACTTCCAATTTTTTGAATTTCAAGTTTAGTACCATATTTCTGGATTCCTCACCTTTAAGTATTAAGAAAATTCTTATACATTTTAAACCACATCTTGATTCTCTCAAATAATTTATACATACCATTTTGAAGCCTATTATACTTGTGTATCAATCAATCAATCAATATTGTACACAAGTGAGGTGTACAATTATTAAGAGACTATAAACAACTAATGAGACATTTAAGTCAGGACCTGGTTCTCAAGAACTAGCAATCTGGGGAGGAGGAGGAAAGGTGGCGGGGACGGTTTTACATTTCCCTGTTTGAAATGGCTGCTTGTCCATGAGTAATTAATCAGACATCAATGATTATTTCCATTGTTATTAAATCCTATATTTAAAACATCTTTTCATCAAAAGGCTAAATGTTACTCACTTTTCAGGAATATGAATTCCCATTCTCAACATCTCTTTCTGAAATATATCACTATTATTGCATACTGTGCACCTAAAGAAAAACATTCCTGCATTTATTGCTTGAACCTATAGTGGAAAATAGAAAATATATGATTAATAATTTAACAGGTTATCAGGTTATGAATAAGATAGCTAACAGAACATGTGTGCTACTTTTCACATATATATTATGGAAACTTATTTTTTATGTTTGTGGTTCATAAACTTTGATAAACTAAGTTACCCTAGTGCTAAAACTTGGGGATATTTCTCCCAATGGGAAAAAAAATTAAGCTAATGAATTGACTGTTCTTTACATCTATCACCAATATGTGTTTCTCAACCCTTTGTATCTAATGTCATTTCTGTTCCCAAATATTGTGTTGTCCATCACTCTCTGTGAATAAAACAGTAAACATCTTTAGTTACTCCATCTAGGAAGGATGTTTAAATAAATGTTACATATAAAGCATCGTTGGTTCTGTTTTTAACTCAATCTCTGTAAGTTTTCTTCCTAAGGGGGAGAAGCATAAAACCTATTCTCACTGCTTCAGCAAATAAAAATACAGAAGCAGCAGAAAGAGAGAGAAAGCGTAGCCAATCACCAGTTTAAAAAGCTAGTAGCACACACTCATTTAATAAATATTTAATCCCTACTATATAGGCGCCAAACACTATGCTAGTACCAAAAATAGAAACATAAAATGACTTAGATCCTATTTCAAGGAATTCTTGTGAGTAGGCATATACTATAAAAGTATTATTATTTTTTAATACATTTATTTATTTATGGCTGCGTTGGGTCTTCGCTGCTGCATGCAGGCTTTCTCTAGTTACAGCGAGTGTGGGCTACTCTTTGTTGCGGAGCATGGGCTCTAGGCGTGCGGGCTTGAGTAGTTGTGGCACATGGGCTTAGTTGCTCCGCGGCATGTGGGATCTTCCCTCTCTTCTATAGATACTTTTTAAAAAATACTTTTAGGACTTCCCTGGTGGCGCAGGGGTTAAGAATCCGCCTGCCAATGCAGGGAACACGGGTTCGAGCCCTGGTCCGGGAAGATCCCACATGCCGCAGAACAACTAAGCCCGCGTGCTACAACTACTGAGCCTGTGCTCTAGAGCCCACGAGTCACAACTACTGAGCCCGTGTGCCACACTACAGAAGCCTGCGTGCCTAGACCCCATGCTCTGCAACAAGAGAAGCCACCGCAATGAGAAGCCCACGCATTGCAAAGAAGAGTAGCCCCTGCTCACTGCAACCAGAGAAAGCCCATGCGCAGCAATGAAGATCCAACGCAGCCAAAAATAAATACATAAATTTATTTAAAAATAACTAAACAAATAAACAAAAAGTATATACGGAAGAGAAAGGAACAAGTACTGAAGTTTATGTAAGAGCCTGACAAAAATGTCACAGGGATGGTACGGTCAAAGTTAAGTATGAAAGGAGTAGGGGTGTGCCAGGAAAATAGGACAAAAGACAATACAAGGAGAGGGAATAGCAAAAGAGTACATGTGATTGGGGAAATAATAATAATATACTTAGAAATTACACGCTGATCATACTGAACTAAGTAATTAAAATAGACAGGTAAATTAAAGTTAGTAGTGTGAAGAATTGACAGAGAATAAGGCATGCAGGAGTTAGTGGCCTCCGGCAAAAGTTTAGTTAAAAAAAAAAAGTGTCTGAAGTGAAATCACAAAGGGTTTAAGGTAGAGGGTAGCAACAAAAAAGGATACATCAAAAATATTAAGCAGATCTGACAGACTTGGAGAATGATTTGTGGATGGTGAAGAAAGAAGTGGACAAAGAGGAATCCAGGTTCAAACAACTAGCAGGTAGCACACACACAACATGTGAGAGGGAAGCAACAAGTTAATGAAATCTCTGCTGAACCTAAAGGATCTTTGAGCAATTGTACACAGATACCAAGATCTTACTAAGTATAGGATATGATACAAGAACTGTCTAGCATGGAGAAAAGAAAAACAGCATAGGACATATGAATGATACCAACAAGACCACAGCAATGATGTGAGAAATCCAAACTGAACAAGAATAGTGACAATTCTCTGCATACAGAGTGAAAAGTCAATTTCTTTGATATTAATCTATAGTCTCTCCTCACAAAATCCCAATGTATATAGCATTTGTAGTGGTCACAAATGAAATTTGCTTAACCACATACAATTCTCATCCTACTGCATAGGTTTGTTCTTCCTTCAACTCTTTTATATTAATGGAGTTCAGAGATTAAAAAAAATTATTTGGGTATTATTATAGCTACCTGAACAGGGTAGACTCCATTTACTATTTCAGTTAAGACTTGTATCAGAGTGGAAAAGCCACTGGAGTTCTTTTAAGGAACAATGACTCAAGAATGAGCTCTGTCCTGGTGTGCTCTAACCAAGTAATAATTGCTTGCTTGTTAATATTTATATCACAGACAGGTGTCCATGGAGCCATGACCTTATATCTGCATAAAGTAGACCTACATTTTTGTTAGTAGTACTACTTCTAGTTTTTAATGACAGAATTAGAAACGTGGTATTTTCGGAGTTCACAAAAAGTCCTATGAATACTAGGTCAAATTTGAGAACCTCTCTCTGTTTCATTATTAATGCATAATGAGGCAAATCTTATTTGTCCTGAAAAATAACATACTACTACAAATTATACAAAGTTAACAAGATGATACATTTGGCAGCAATTACATTCAATTCATTCAAATACAAACCCTGAATTAAGATAAATTACCTTTTAAAGATTCTCACATAATGTGAACTTCTTCCTCAATAGGTAAAGATAGCACTTCATGATGTTTATGAACTGCACGCTAGATCCCTTTACAAACACTTCTTTGTAAGAATGAACAGGATTTCTAATATTTACCCAACAAAATAGGCTCCATCCTGCCACTTTTAACTGATAACTAATAATAACTAATACTAAGAATAAGAGTTCAAGGCTCATACAAAAAAAAACAGGAAGTAATCAAGCTTTACTACTTTGACTACTGTTAGTACTTTTAAGATTTTGTTGAAATATAAGAGGATTTACATCTCCTAACTTAAAAAAAAGAACTTTTGTAGTTAATTTGTAATCAATAATAACATTTCATTTTACTAAACAATAATAAAAGCCAAGCTTTAAAAAACAGTATAAACTTAAGTAAACCCTGTGTCACTTGGCATTCTATCAACTATAACTGTCTAACAATTGGCACTTTCACACATTTATACTATATATTGGACATTATTAATAACTGGGATCTTTTAAAAATTTTAAATTATCTTCTGAATTGAAGAAACTAAATTGTTTAATGTGTGTTTTATGATATTTCATTTACTTGAAAACTTGTCGTCAGGTTTGACATACAAGGTGGCTCTCAAAGAACTAATATTAGTATCAATTCATTAGATAGTAATCAGTTTACTGTCAAAAAGTTATGATAGTGTTTACTACAGCTAAAAAAAATAGACCTCTTAACATTAAATTAGCTTACAGTTAATTATTTCACATATCTTGTTTTCTAAGCTTAAATATATAAATGAACTTGGGAATTAAAATTTGTGTATTATTCATTGTGAAATACAAACAAAATCCTTAGGTTAAAACAACAAATTTTTAAAAGTGTAAATATACCTTAAAAGGTAGTATCTAAACTTTTATTAAAACATTAATTGTAGGGCTTCCCTGGTGGTGCAGTGGTTGGGAGTCCGCCTGCCAATGCAGGGGACACAGGTTTGTGCCCCGGTCCGGGAGGGTCCCGCGTGCCGCGGAGCGGCTGCGCCCGTGGGCCATTGGCCACTGAGCCTGCGCGTCCGGAGCCTGTTGCTCCGCGGCGGGAGAGGCCACAGCAGTGAGAGGCCCGCGTACCGCAAAAAAAAAAACCAAACAAACATTAATTGTACACTTCAATAGGGTGAATTTTATATGTAAAATTTGATTCAATAAAGCTGTTTTAAAAAGTTACAAGTAGGGCTTCCCTGGTGGCGCAGTGGTGGAGAGTCCGCCTGCCGATGCAGGGGACACGGGTTCGTGCCCCGGTCTGGGAAGATCCCACATGCCGCGGAGCGGCTGGGCCCGTGAGCCATGGCCGCTGAGCCTGCGCTTCCGGAGCCTGCGCTTCCGGAGCCTGTGCTCCGCAATGGGAGAGACCACAACAGTGAGAGGCCCGCGTACCGCAAAAAAAAAAAAAAAAAAAAAGTTACAAGTAGTAAGAGCTAAAATACACATCAATTTTTTCTAATTTAAAATTCAAATTAGCAAGCAACAAATTTTATACCAGAAAAAGCTGACAAAACATCTTACCTGTAAACAGTCTCTATGGAACCAAGCATTCTTACAACAAGGACTTCGTAATATGCTGTAAGTTGGAATAGGCTCAATAAATTCCAAGCAAATGGTGCATGGTAAGGAGTCTCTATAATTATTAGATGTAATTATCTGAACAGGTCGATGGTTCCAACAAAATGACCTAAAAACGTATATTATTTTAAAACATCTAATAAATTATACAGCACAACTAGACTAGCTTTACAATTCATATTTGTAAGGGAAAATTCATTCGTCTCTCTTGTAATTAACCTACAACAGACTGGAACAACGGCACTATAAATCAGTCTCATAATCTATAACTAAGGAGAGCTGAATTTTCAAAATGTGAACCTTTTGCTGGTGAGATTTACTTCACAGAATTTCAGTAACTAATATTATGTTGAGAATCCTACGTAATACTGTTAGCAACAGAGTATACACACCATTGTACTCAACCTTGCACAAAATCAAAGGAAGGAACTTAAACTTAAAAATAATATATTAATAATATAACAAATAAAATGCAAATAATAACTTATTCTTAACCCACTAAATGTATTTCCATTTGTATTTTCTAAACTGCAATTCTCATAGAAAACAATCCATTAAATAGGTCAAGAGCACAAAGACTAAAAGAAATAAAACACTCATGATACCAAATACCAAAATTCATAAAATCTTGATGTTTAGAGCTAAAGTCAAGAAGCAAATATTTTTAGGGGCATCCCAGGGCATAATATTTATTTTTTGGACTCCACCAAATTTACATGCCTTCACTTTACTCAATGAGAAACACATATGTCCCTGTGGAAAAAAAGTAAACTATTAAATCTAAAGAATGACATAAAATCTAGAATTATGTAAGCTGGAAATTTTCACTGAATATGAGTATATTAACAGTTCCATATTACATTCTAGAGCTGAAAGCTAGAGATGAATATTAATCATTAAGCCCATTACAGATATTGCAATTCTCCAGACTCTGCAAATAGAAATGATCATAAAGGAAGGGGAGAGAAATTATATATATATGTACACACACCCACACACACATATCTAAAGTATACATAAAACCTCAATGCAGCTTTGAAAAGAAATTTGACAAAGGAATTATATAATTGGGAGATCCACTTTCCATTTTTCTTTTACATTTTCTTTCATATTCAACAGTTAATTAACTCACGCAAAATTGCCAGTGAACTGGAAAATACATTCTCTCTGAAGTCCGCATGGGAAATGATAACTTCGTTTACATCGGGGTGTGACACATCCAATTGAAGCACCGGTTTTCTTGCAAATACAGCATTTCTAAAAGCAAGTATAAAAATAGGAGTTATAACACGTACAAAACTTGAGTACTATAGATAAGACCGAGGTATAAATGAATATTCTTTGTGGAGAGTCTGAAAATTATTTTCATCATACAACAGCTGTGAAGATAGTATATTAAAGAAATTTCCTGAAAAAACCTGTTCTACCCAGAAACAATCTAAAGGGACTAAAGATTCACTCCCATAACAATTTCTGGTAAAGGAAACACCTCTAACCAGAGAAGCTTCATTTCCTTCGTATCTGCTAAAATATTTTAAACGGAAGGGTTTGTAAACATAATGGTTATACATGAAAGTGTCATTCAAATTTCAATAGAAAACACATAGTTAGGAAATATTTATTAAGGACAACAGCAAAACAATACTAAAAACCAATCTGTAAAATATTGGCTAGGATCACTCTATCCTAACCAAATGAAAAAGTGTTAGATACCCACAGTAGGTTAAGTAGTGATTCCCTCAAAAGATATGTTCAAGTCCTAATTCCTGGTACCTTTGAATGTGACCTTATTTGGAAACAAGATCTTTGTAGATACTTGATTTACAAGTATCTACAAAGCTATCTTTAGTTTACAAGTATCTTGAAAGCTAAAGATTTCAAGATGAGTTCATCTTGGATTTAGAGTGGTCCCTCAATCAAAAGGCTGGTGTCCTTATAAGTAAAAGGAGAGGGAGATTTAAGAGACACACACTGGGGGAGGCCACATGAAGATGGAAGCAGAGATTGGAGTTATGCTGCCACAAACCAAGGAATGCCAAAGGTTGCCAAGCAGGCATCAGAAGTTCGAAGAGAAGCATGGAACAGATTATCCCTCAGAGCTTCCAGAAAGAATCAATCCCTTTAACAGCTTGATTTGGAACGTTCAGTCTCCAGAATTGTGAGAGAATAAATTTCTGTTTCAAGCAACCCAGTTTGTGGTAATCTATTACAGCAGCCCTAGCAAACAAATACAATACCACTGCCACTAACTTAAATATAACGGTGGTATATAAACAGAAAGACTATTAGATGAATCAATCATTAGTAAAATACAGAACAGTACTGAAAATATCTTGGAACCCTTGAGATGACAACTATAATGGCCACTGATGGAGAGATTATACTGCTGACCCGTCAAACAACACCAGGTTGTATACTTTGCCAACCTGAGGTTCTCCCTGTAAACTGACGTATGGAATTCTACTGTAAGGTCACAAATACAGACACCTCTTCAGTATCAAGATATTCTCAAAGTTTCACAATATACTCAGAGAGGTTACAGATGTCTTAAGAAAACACTTCCAAACTGCAAGGGGACCTATACAGGTCATGTTTCATGACAAGTTCACTATCACCAGAAGATTGAGAAATTTTGATACTAATACTTCCACATGGCCCTTAGATAAATGCCACTGTTAACCTTTTTCCCAAGGTTTTCCCTTGTACCTTAGAACCTCTATTTTACCGTTAACTCCTCTGCATCTTCAACATCTTTAAAAATAATTGCTTCCATTTCTTTGTCTCAACTAAAAGAAAGGTCTCTGCATGCTTCCCTTATAGTATCTCTTGAATGAAGCTGCTTATTTTTCCAGCCTCCTTAATTTCCAGACTTGGCAAGGAGTGGGAGTGGGATATGGTTAGAGGCAGGAAGGAGGACAAGCAGAACATTATTTTAGTTCTGTGTGGCAGATTGTAGGCCACTACTCTATCAGACTTAAAAAGATATGGTCCTTTGAACATAATGACATCTACTCTCTGCCATCTAATAATTTCCTGGTCAGTTCTCCACCTCCAGACTTTGGCACCTTTCTCTGTATTTTAATTCTTGCTGTCATTCTAAATGACTTCTGCACTGATGGGACAACCTTTCTTTGACTTCCTCAACTAAAATGTGTCAATGCACTTCATCACCACTCCAGTGTAATGAAGAATCCTCTCATCACCCCAAACTGCTCCACCATGGAAATCATCAATTCCATTATCACATTCTCTGAACAGAAACCCCTGTACTTCCAATCTTCTCATTCTCTTAACTCTCATTATTTCTACTCAGGCCACATGGAGACCTACAGTCTGTTCATTGCATAACATAGTAAGCTATCACACAAAAGATTCACAAATTATAACTGAATGAATAAGGAGTTAAGGTTTAGAATATCTATCTTGGAGAACAAAAGGCATGGAACACAAGAACACCATGTCACAGAAGAGCCACAAGAGATGTTGAGATCATAAATTATTAGTCTGTATAGTTGTGTAATTTCCATGTCAATCTTTCATTCCAACCCAACAAATGAGATATAAGAATGAAAGTTAATAGTTGGGTTGCCTCAGGATTGGAGGTCTGAAGAACAGCTGAGTGGAAGTATGGTCATAATTCTGATGGTAAGAGTGGATGAAATGATGGGTAAGTCAGAAGAAGATAAGGAAGTGAAATCAGTATCGTCACATATCTTATCCAGGGTTGGTTTAGCAAAATGTTCTTCTAAAATTTACTGTATTTGACAAAAATAAGCATTGGAACATAAAAACAATATCTTACAGATTTCTAGTAGAGAAAGTGATAGAATAGACTTCCTTAGTATTGACAATATTTATGGTATTAGGTGTAATGAGTAAAATAATTTACTTACCAGTTTCGAAGCCCTAGTCACTTCTTTCCTGATATCTTCTATTAGAAAACCATAAACTCCTTCTTCTTCTTTACCCCTCTGCCAAATTCCACTTGACATCAACTATGAATATATTCTCAATTAGAAAATAAACTCTAAGAAACTAGTTTGGAATAAAAAATATATACCTATAATATTCCAATAAAAAATGGGCATAAAACAATTCAAATTTTAAGTATCTCTTACCTATAATAGTTATTTTTCATGGTCAAAGTAAGAGGCTACTCACATTCTTTGATTTGGAAGACACTGTATATTAACAGTTCATGTAACCAAACTGGTTTCTAAAAAGTATTACAGAAAATAACAGAAAAAGAAAGGAAGAAAAACAACAAAAAACACTTATAATCAAGCTTTAGGGGAAAAAAAGTGGCATATACCTAAAGGCGTATATGTAATAATAATGAATACTATGGAGATAATTATCAGTGATATTTTAGGTTAACTTTAAATCTCGCTGGATTCTGAATCATAGAAGACATATTTATAGGGAATCTACTGAATTGTAGTTAATGCAAATGAATTTTTAAAAATCTGTTTTAACTTTAATTTAAATATGTTAAAGGAACATGAATCAAGAAAAAGCATGAGACTGTGAATAAGAAATCCTGACTTTGCAAACCAGGCTCTGTGTCCAACTTTCTGAAAGCCTAGGCAAGTAATTTAATGTTTCTGACATTAAACACAAAAATAAAAACAATAGACTAGGTTGTTTCCAAGTCTCTTTCAGCTCTAACATTCCATTACCATTTATAACATTACTATACTTTCGTGTTCACAATGAAACAGAATCTTTTAAGTGTTGAGCCTAGGGTCAGTATGTTTCAGGATTACTATACTCATTAATAAAATAAAGAATATAAGGGAAATTTTGATATGACCAACTTAAGCATATTAAATAACTCCAACATACTTCAGATTTGTGATCAGAGTTTTATTTTAATCAGTATAATATATCCTTAAAAAAACCCAAAAGTGATATATGTTACTTAAGAATTATGAAAAAATAACCCACTGACTAATAAAATAGTTGTCTTAACTCTACTACATAAAAAGTAAAACACACTCTTTAGAAAAATGAAAAGGTTTTCTTTTGTGATGCAGACTATAAGGCTCTAACTTACAAATATGTTTGGAATGTCAACTTCATGGTCCCTTAAATCTTGGTACAAAGTAAGTAGGTTCCTAGACCAGTCTACAAATTTTAGAGAAACACCAAGAATTTATGTTAGATGATTTCTCAAGGAAACATCTAAAGAGTTTTAACATGGATGCTGTTGTGGGTATAAAAATATGTCCACAAATTTGTTGATACTCCTTCCTTAAAGTGGTGGGAACTAATTCCTTCCCCTTAAGTGTGGGCTAGAATTAACGACTCACCTCTAACAGAATAAAGCAAAAGTAACAGTGGTATGCAACTGTAAAAACTAGGTCATATGGTTCCATCTTGGTGTATATCTATCCCTCTGTCTCTCTCTTTTATCACTTCCTCTGGGAGAAGGCAGATGCCATGCTGTGAGCAGCCCTATAGCCCAGGAAGTACGGAACAGAGACCTTCTGCCAACAGTTAGGAGGAACTGAGGCCAAAAGCCACGTGAGTGAGCCATTGGAGATGGATACTCCAGCCCAGTCAAGCTTTCAGATGACTGAACCATGGCTGACATCTCAATTGCATCCTCATGAGAGACCCTGAGCCAGAACCACCCAGCTCACCCAATACCAGATTCCTGTCCTTCAGAAACCATTTGAGAACAGAAATAGTCACAGATGTCGAAAACAATCTTATGGTTACCAAGGGGGAAGTGGGGGGGAGGGAGGGATAAATTGGGAGATTGGGATTGACACATACACACTACTATATATAAAATAGATAATAAGAACCTACCACATAGCACAGAGAACTCTACTCAATAATCTGTAATGACCTATATGGGAAAAGAATCTAAAAAAGAGTGAATATATGTATTCACTGTATAACTGATTCACTTTGCTGTACAGCAGAAACTAACACAACATTGTAAATCAACTATACTCCAATAAAAATTAATTTAAAAAAAGAAACCATTTGAGACAATAAATGTTGCTTAAGCTGCTAAATTTCAGGATAAATAGTTAAGCAGCAATATATAACTAATACAAGTGCCAAGAAATGCTGCATGTGCTCATGCAACCTTAGCATGCTAAGGCAGTGATGGTGCCACTAATATCTTAAGGCAGATTCAGTGAGGTGAGAAGCTGGTGGAGGGAATGGGGAACAAATGAGAGACTAATTCTCAATATGACATTTTTTCTTTCTTCTGAGTGACACATAAATTAACCTATTTCCTTTTACACAAGTATTTATTACCTTTAGTCAGAACTTTTCTTTCCAGGTTCTCTGTGAAATAAAATACTTTTCTTTTACTTCTTAAACCTTCAAACAAGTCTTTTCTGAGACTTATCACTAGCAACAATGAAAACAAAGTACTAAAATGAACAACTCCCTTAGAGACCTAACCATTTTCTCGTTTTTTCCACTGAGGCCCTAAAGGGTTAGACAAAAATAAGCAGGTAATGATGACAGGTATTTCTACGTACCAAGTAATTTCAGAATCTTAGAATTTGATAAATGAAAAATCTTATTTTTACATATAAGCAAAAGGAGATCCAGAAAAGTTAAATGACTTATCCATTTCTCAGAAACCAGCCATCAGGATCGAATTCTCTTCTTTAGAAGAATATCAGATTGCTAGGATTTAATTAAAAATTATACTCACCAAACAATAGTAATGTACAGTGAGATTCCATTTCTCATTAGTTTTCTTTTCTCCATATTTAATAGGACAGTCATCATTTTTTCGACAGAAAACACAAGCTAACAGTGAAAAAAGTAATAGATATAAAAAAATTTTAAACAAAAACAAAAAAAAACCCTATGGAATTGGTGCTTCTCTCAATTGATGTGTTCAATTCTTTTTGAGAGAGCAAATCACTTTATATTGTTATCAGTAAATTAAACTTCCAATACGTACTTCTAAAACAATAATGTGACTTTACATTTTTTTCATTAATCTTTAATGATGAATCCCAGTGTGTTGTTTAAATGGCAACTCATTGAAAACAACAGATTAGGAAACTCTGAAACTCCATCTCTCTAAAGCAATAAAACCTGCCAAATGCTGGTTGTGCATTTGGTTATGCTGCCAAAACCATCAGAATCAACTTTTCCGAAAATCTGAAATCTGATTTAAAAACTTAAAATAATCAGAAGAATGCTTCATAAAGAAACAATCTGCCAAAATTTGATGAGAGATTTGTGGCATTTTAACTTACCTGCCAACCATCCCCCACTCTCCAGCTGGGCAATGGCCTTAGGCCCATGTTCAATGTGTATTGTTCCTTAGGGCCATGTTCCTGGTGTGGATTGTCTAAGAGGAGGTAATATGGACCTTGTCAAAGAAATGTGTGTTCTGACCTGTATGGTGGCTCCCCAAGGGACCGGCTCAGATGCCTGCCCTTGTTTCACCTGCCTCAGAAATTTCTCAGAGCTGGAGTCTGACTGTCAAAAACATTTAAGACAAATATACTAGAGGCAGCAGCTTGAAGCAAAGGATAACACACAGGGTAAGCAGGTCACAGACCAAAAAGGCTAGGAAAGAAGAGTCTGGAAAAGGAAGATACATGGGAAAATAAGGGCTTTGAAAAGCTCCCAAATATACCAGGGAATCTAGAAGGACACCACATGCCCAGGACTGGATGCATACTCAGAAATGACCCTAGAAACTCCAAGCTTTCACCTCTGGCTGATCTTTAGGCTTGTAGACTCATATAGCAAGCCTATATGAAAAAGGAAAGATCCCAAATCAATGACTTTATTTTAACCTTAAAGAACCAGAAAAAGAACAAACTAAACCCAAAACTAGCAGAAGAAAGGAAATAATAGAGATTAGAATAGAGATAAATGACATAGAGAATAGGAAAACAATAGAATAAATATAAACAAAGTTGGTTCTTTGAAAAGGTCAACAAAACTGGCAAACCTTCAGCTAGACAAAGAGAGAAGACTCAAAACTTATTAACAGAGCTACAAAAATCAAAACTGTGGTAATGACATACAGCTAGACATATAGATCAATGGAAAAGAATCCAGAATGACCATACATCTATGGTCAATTAATTTTGAACAAGTATTCCAAGATCATTCCATGGGTAAAGAATAGACTCTTTAACAAATGGGGCTGGGACAATTGGATAGCCACATGCAAGATAATAAATTAAATCCCTATCTCATACCTTATACAAAAATTAATTCAAAATAGATCAAAGACTTAAACATAAGAGCCGAAACTATAAAACTCTTTCTTAGAAGAAAATGCAGGGGTAAATCTTCAAAACGCTGGTTTGGGAATGGTTTTTCAGATATCACATGACACCAAAAGCAAAAGTAATAATAGATAAATTGGACTTCATCAAAGTTTAAAATTTTTGTGCATCAAAGAACACCATCAACAAAGTGAAAAGATAATCTACAGAATGGTTAAATATACTTGGAAATCATATACCTTTTAAGGGTCTAGTGTCCAGAATATATAAGTATTACAACCCAACAATAAACACACAACTCAATTTTAAAACGGGACAAAGGATCTGAATAAACATTTCTCCAAGGAAGATATAAAATAGCCAATAAGCACATTAAAAGATGCTTAATATCATCAGTCATCAGGGAAATGCAAATCCCACAATGAGATACCACTTCACACCCACTAAGATGGCTACAATAAAAATGTCAGATAATAACAAATGCTGGCAAGGAGCTGGTGAAATCAGAACCCTCATATACTGCTAGCTGAAATGTAAAATGGTACAGCCACTTTGGAAAATAGTCAGCAGTTCCTCAAAAAGTTAAACACAGTTACCATGTGATATAACAATTCCATTCCTGAGTATATATAATACCAAAGAATTAAAAACAGATGTTCAAATACTTGTACACTAATGTTCACAGTAGCACTGTTCACAATAGCCAAAAAGGAAAACAAATCAAATTTCCATCAATGGATGGCTGAATGGGTAAACAAAATATACCACATCCATACAATGGAGTATCTTTCAGCTATAAAAAGCAATGAAATACCGATACACGCTACAACACGGATGAGCCTAGAAACATTATGCTAAATCTAAGAATACAAGCACAAAAGGTCACATATTATATGATTCCATTTATACAATAGATTGAATTATCCAAAATAGGTAAATCCACAGAGACAGACAAAAAGCAGGCAGGTAGTCTCCACGGGTTGAGGACAGGGGAAATGAGAAGTGATTGCCTAATGGACAGAGTTTTCTTTTGGGGGGATGATAATGTTTTGGAACTAGATAGTGGTAACGGTTGCACAACACTGTGAATGTATGAAGTGCCATCAAATTGTACCCTTCAAAATAGTTAAGATGATGAATTCTATTGATATGTTATATGTATTTTACCACAATAATAAAAAAAATTTTTTTAAGGCAAATTGTAGAGTCAGGGAGATCTGAGTTAAGACTTGGCTCCACACTCTTGCTGTGTAACCTTGAACAAGTCACATAAACACTTTATCGTTCCAGTTCCTCATCTTAAAAATAATACGGGCTTCCCTGGTGGCGCAGTGGTTGAGAGTCCGCCTGCCGATGCAGGGGACACGGGTTCGTGCTCCGGCCTGGGAAGAACCCACATGCCGCGGAGCGGCTGGGCCCGTGAGCCATGGCCACTGAGCCTGCGCGTCCAGAGCCTGTGCTCCGCAATGGGAGAGGCCACAACAGTGAGAGGCCCACGTACCGCAAAAAAAAAAAAATAAGGACAACAGCAGCACCTACCTCAAACTATGCCTTAATGAGGATTAAATGAGAGAGTATACAGCAATATAATTAAAAGGGTATGGCACACAGATAGAACTGAATGTTAGTACTATAATTACCAATCCTTTCTATCTTATGATATTTACCTGTTCAGCAAATTTCTAATACCATACTAATAAAACAATAAGAAAATCACTAGCTGCAAAGACTCTGAGCATCTCAAGGTGGCAAACCAATAAAAGATGAAATGAACGTGAATCTAAGTTACTGCGTGGAGCAGAAACTCCCTATCTGTCCAATCTCCCCTAACCAATCCACGTTAAACTGTAACTTGACCAAGTAATAAACGTTTACTGTATTAACCATTAAAACTTCAGGGTTTACCTATTGCAGCAGCTAATCATATTTACCTTAACTAATACATGTAATCAAGAATGGATGTTATGTGTTGAAAATATACTGTATCTGTTAATAGGCTACTCAGAAAATAGACTGCAGGACTGGAAAGAAACAGCGTGAGCTAATACTTAGTATTGTGAAACATCCCCCCATATTTGTCCTCCCTCACTCCAGCTTAATAAGCAGTAACTGAAAGGCCCTTCCCTCAATCTTTTAAAAGGTTTTGGATCCCCTTCCTCCCCCATACAGAGTACCTGACCACATCAATTGCAGCAAATTGCCATTTGTTTATTGGACCTCTTACACCAGCAGCTCCTGTCTTAACTTCTTCATCCCCAGTGCCTATACTTTCAGCTGTAAGTGTGCATGCAGCTATCAAGAGGAAGAGGAATACAAGGAATTAGCTGAGATTATGTAAGAGGAGTCCTTAAGGTGAATGCTGGATGGAGCTGCATCTGCTATATGCTGTGGACCTGTGCTTTCCATCTGTTCTCCTCCTCCCTTTGCCCAGTACCGAGACCCTTGGACACAGAACAGACTAGGTTTCAGGCATGCATTTTTATAAGTAGGTTACCTTTTATTTATTTATTTTATTTGTACTTTATTTATTTCTTTTATTTGTACTTTGCTGTTGTTTAATTTTAATGTTTAAAATTCAGTAAAATTGTTCTGACTTCATTATATTTACTAAGACCATCTTCTATTATACTCCAGCAAATGACACTGGTTATGTTACAATAATAAAATGAACATATTCATGTAAGTAAAAAACTGAGTCAATCTTAAGAAAAATATTAAGTAAATAACAGTAATAGGTAGTATTTCCATTTGGCAAATATGTGAAGGTAGTCCATGAATTACTAAGTTTCAGAACTATTAGCACGGTTGATAGAAGTCTGTAGGTAAAAGCAGGAAAGCAAAGTAGAGGAGGTTTAAGAGCACAAATTTCCATATCCAACATGATATGGAGTTATCAGATACTCTATAAGTGAGAGTCAAGATACAGAGTTTTAACTGTAATACTTTGAGAGGGAATCAAAAAATAAATTTTATAAAGGGTAGATCAGGGAGAAATAGTGGCAAAGGAGTATAAAGTAACAATTTAAAATTTCCATCTTCCATAGTAGCTAATCAATATGTACTGTTTATAACTAATAAATGAAAACAACTAAAAGCAAAGGTCTACATCTGTTTGAGAAGACTGCTGTGAGCGCTAACAGGCAAGTTTTCCTTTTCATGTTAAACTTTCATATGTTGTTTAAACTGTTCTCATCTGCATTTTATCTTTTGTAAGAAGAAAAAAATCACACAAAAAGGTAAAAAAATCATATTTATTAAATAAGTAATACTGTTTTATTCAGATACAAACCATACTTGATAAATACACAGAGAATACAAATAATATTCGGCAAATTATCCTTTTCTAGCAGATTTTTGTTGAAATGAATACACACAACATTTTATTTTAGTATACAGAAACATGAACTAAGAATATCAGGAAATTCATTCCTATTGTTTGAGTACCAGTCTAAAAAGATTTATTGTAATAAAAAAGCAAGAGTAAAATATCTTAACATTTTAAAATAAATTTGAAAATATTTTAAATATGGTTACTTACTGGGATTCTGTGAGCCTCCAGTTTTACTTTCATTCATTTTACTAGGAAAAATAAGAATATACAATCAGCCATTTTAATTTTAAAATTCTCAAATTATCCATTTTAATTAGATTTAGGCAGTGTATGATTACAAATACGTTGCATCATTTCTTACTCTAGTACTTAATTTCCTCACCTTTCCAAATCTAAGACCAGTAATTCTCAACAAGGGTGGTAAATTCTGGGGACAGTGTTGAAATTGGAGGGAATGTTTTTTAGTTATCAAAAAGATTAAGATGACTACTGGCATTTATATTGGAAAGGAGCCAGGACTGCAGGACATACCAGGAACAGAGACCTACACTTTCTAATTTCTAGCAGTTTCACAAATCTATTGAAGAAAATTCCATAAACACACGATAACAGTCCTTCACCTAGAGTAAACATAAACATTTTAACTTATAAATAATATTTAGTTAGTATCCCAACAACACAGATTTGTATTTGAGATCCAATCTCTCCAGCTTCTAATTTCTTACCCCTCTCTCCTGTGCAGATGAATTGCAACTACTGCTTACTTTTAAGTTTACTGTAATTCAGAATAATGATTGAGTTCCAAAATATAGGTAACTTACACGGTTATAGACTAATTTTGCTTTATAAGGAAATCACAATTTCTATGGGGCTCTGTCTTCTCCTCCTCTTTCCCTTCAAACTATCGATACAAGGACCCAAGGCATCTCTCTTGGTTGCACAGTGAAATGAAGTTCTGTCTAGATCTTTATAATATATGTATAGACACCTATGCTATTTAAAGAAAGGTACCTGAAGTTTCTTACTTACTAGCCTCAGAACTCCATACTACACAAGTGCTTTCTCATCTTTACAACAGAAGAGAATAAAAGTGAACATCAATCTCGCATGTCACAAAAAAAGTAACATAGGAATATATAAAGTACCATGCTGAAAAGGCTCCAAATATCACCGGGTACAGGATGATCATACGAACGCTCTCCAGTGCTATCGAAACGCGAACGGAAAAGGTTTTACCTATTTGTACCAATCTAATAAGTATTCTATATAGTTTTGCAAAGTGTACTAATATACAGTATTCCACATAGACCAATGGAACAAAAATAAAGAGCCTAGAAACAGACCCAGACTTTTCCAGTCACTTGATTTTTAACAAAGGTACCAAAGCAATTCAGTGAGAAAAAGAAAAGTCTTTTCAACAAATGATGCTGGAAAAAATGGATCTCCAAATGGAAAACAAATGAACCTTGAGATTCACACTTTACACCATAAATAAAAATTAATTTCAAGTGAATCACAGACCTTACTGCAAAAGCTAAAACTATAAAAGTTTTAAAAGAAAAAGTAATGCATTATACTTCATCAAAACTAAAAGCTTCCACTCATCAAAAGATACCATATAAATAAGGAAACACAAGCTTTAAATGATACATTACACAAGATGGACTTAATTGATATTTATAGGGCATTCCATCCAAAAACAACAGAATACACATTTTTCTCAAGTGCTCATGGAACATTCTCCAGGACAGATCATATCTTGGGTCACAAGTCAAGCCTTGGTAAATTTAAGAAAATTGAAATTGTTTCAAGTATCTTTTCTGACCACAACACTATGAGACTAGATATCAATTACAGGAAAAGATCTGTAAAAAATACAAACACATGGAGGCTAAACAATACACTCCTTAATAACGAAGTGATCACTGAAGAAATCAAAGAGGAAATCAAAAAATACCTAGAAACAAATGACAATGGAGACACGACGACCCAAAATCTATGGGATGCAGGAAAAGCAGTTCTAATAGGGAAGTTTATAGCAATACAATCCTATCTTAAGAAACAGGAAACAACTCGAATAAACAACCTCACCTTGCACCTAAAGCAATTAGAGAAAGAAGAACAAAAAAACCCCAAAGTTAGCAGAAGGAAAGAAATCATAAAAATCAGATCAGAAATAAATGAAAAAGAAATGAAGGAAACGATAGCAAAGATCAATAAAACTAAAATCTGGTTCTTTGAGAAGATAAACAAAATTGATAAACCATTAGCCAGACTCATCAAGAAAAAGAGTGAGAAGACTCAAGTCAATAGAATTAGAAATGAAAAAGGAGAAGTAACAACTGACACTGCAGAAATACGAAAGATCCTGAGAGATTACTACAAGCAACTCTATGCCAATAAAATGGACAACCTGGAAGAAATGGACAAATTCTTAGAAATGCACAACCTGCCAAGACTGAATCAGGAAGAAATAGAATATATGAACAGACCAATCAAAAGTACTGAAATTGAAACTGTGATTAAAAATCTTCCAACAAACAAAAGCCCAGGACCAGATGGCTTCACAGGCGAATTCTATCAAACATTTAGAGAAGAGCTAACACCTATCCTTCTCAAACTCTTCCAAAATATAGCAGAGGGAGGAACACTCCCAAACTCATTCTACGAGGCCACCATCACCCTGATACCAAAACCAGACAAGGATGTCACAAAGAAAGAAAACTACAGGCCAATATCACTGATGAACATAGATGCAAAAATCCTCAACAAAATACTAGCAGACAGAATCCAACAGCACATTAAAAGGATCATACACCATGATCAAGTGGGGTTTATTCCAGGAATGCAAGGATTCTTCAATATACGCAAAACAATCAATGTGATACACCATATTAACAAATTGAAGGAGAAAAACCATATGATCATCTCAATAGATGCAGAGAAAGCTTTTGACAAAATTCAACACCCATTTATGATAAAAACCCTGCAGAAAGTAGGCATAGAGGGAACTTTCCTCAACATAATAAAGGCCATATATGACAAAATCCACAGCCAACATCTTTCTCAATGGTGAAAAACTGAAACCATTTCCACTAAGATCAGGAACAAGAGGTTGCCCACTCTCACCACTCTTATTCAACATAGTTTTGGAAGTTTTAGCCACAGCAATCAGAGAAGAAGAGGAAATAAAAGGAATCCAAATCGGAAAAGAAGAAGTAAAGCTGTCACTGTTTGCAGATGACATGATACTATACATAGAGAATCCTACAGATGCTACCAGAAAACTACTAGAGCTAATCAATGAATTTGGTAAAGTAGCAGGATACAAAATTCATGCACAGAAATCTCTGGCATTCCTATACACTAATGATGAAAAATCTGAATGTGAAATCAAGAAAAAACTCCTATTTACCATTGCAACAAAAAGAATAAAATATCTAGGAATAAACCCCCCTAAGGTGACAAAAGACCTGTATGCAGAAAATTATAAGACCCTGATGAAAGAAATTAAAGATGATACAAATAGATGGAGAGATATACCATGTTCTTGGACTGGAAGAATCAACATTGCGAAAATGACACTACTCCCCAAAGCAATCTATAGATTCAATGCAATCCCTGTCAAACTACCACTGGCTTTTTTCACAGAACTAGAACAAAAAATTTCACAATTTGTATGGAAACACAAAAGACCCCGAATAGCCAAAGCAATCTTGAGAACGGAAAACGGAGCTGGAGGAATCAGGCTCCCTGACTTCAGACTATACTACAAAGCTACAGTAATCAAGACAGTATGGTACAGGCACAAAAACAGAAAGATAGATCTATGGAACAGGATAGAAAGCCCAGATATAAACCCACGCACATATGGTCACCTTATCTTTGATAAAGGAGGCAGGAATGTACAGTGGAGAAAGGACAGCCTCTTCAATAAGTGGTGCTGGGAAAACTGGACAGGTACATGTAAAAGTACGAGATTAGAACACTCCCTAACACCATACACAAAAATAAGCTCAAAATGGATTAAACACCTAAATGTAAGGCCAGAAACTATCAAACTCTTAGAGGAAAACATAGGCAGAACACTCTATGACATAAATCACAGCAAGATCCTTTCTGACCCACCTCCTAGAGTAATGGAAATAAAAATAAACAAATGGGACCTAATGAAACTTCAAAGCTTTTGCACAGCAAAGGAAACCATAAACAAGACCAAAAGACAACCCTCAGAATGGGAGAAAATATTTGCAAATGAAGCAAGTGACAAACAATCTCCAAAATTTACAAGCAGCTCATGCAGCTCAATAACAAAAAAACAAACAACCCAATCCAAAAATGCGCAGAAGACCTAAATAGACATTTCTCCAAAGAAGATATAAAGACTGCCAACAAACACATGAAAGAATGCTCAACTTCATTAATCATTAGAGAAATGCAAATCAAAATTACAATGAGATATCATCTCACACCAGTCAGAATGGCCATCATCAAAAAATCTAGAAGCAATAGATGCTGGAGAGGGTGTGGAGAAAAGGGAACCCTCTTGCACTGCTGATGGGAATGTAAATTGATACAGCCACTGTGGAGAACAGTATGGAGGTTCCTTAAAAAACTACAAAGAGAATTACCATATGACCCAGCAATCCCACTACTGGGCATATACCCTGAGAAAACCATAATTCAAAAAGAGTCATGTACCAAAATGTTCATTGCAGCTCTATTTACAATTGCCCGGAGATGGAAACAACCTAAGTGTCCATTATCGGATGAATGTATGAAGAAGATGTGGCACATATATACAATGGAATATTACTCAGCCATAAAAAGAAACGAAATTGAGCTATTTGTAATGAGGTGGATAGACCTAGAGTCTGTCATACAGAGTGAAGTAAGTCAGAAAGAGAAAGACAAATACCGTATGCTAACACATATATATGGAATTTAAGGAAAAAAATATGTCATGAAGAACCTAGGGTAAGACAGGAATAAAGACACAGACCTACTGAAGAATGGACTTGAGGATATGGAGAGGGATAAGGGTAAGCTGTGACAAAGCAAGAGAGAGGCATGGACATATATACACCACCAAACGTAAGGTAGATAGCTAGTGGGAAGCAGCCGCATAGCACAGGGAGATAAGCTCCGAGCTTTGTGACCGCCAGGATGGGTGGGATAGGGAGGGTGGGAGGGAGGGAGACGCAAGAGGGAAGAGATATGGGAACATATGTATATGTATAACTGATTCACTTTGTTATAAAGCAGAAACTAACACACCATTGTAATGCAATTATACTCCAATAAAGATGTAAAAAAAAAAAAAAGTGAATTATGTATGCCACACACTGGGAGAAAATATTTGTAAAAGATGTGTCTGACAAAGACTTATACCCAGAATACATAAAGAACTTTTACAATAATATAAAGGAAACATTTAAAGAAATGGGCAAAAGACATGAACAGACACTTCATAAAGGAAGATATACAAATGGCCAATAAACAAATGAAAAGATGTTCAACATCATTAGTAATTAGGATGATAAAAATGAAAGACTATGAAAGACTATTTTATACCTATAATAATGGCTAAGATTAAAAAGACTATCAACACGAAACATTGGACAGGATATGAAGCAACCGGGGAACTCTCATTAACTGTTGATGTGAATAATCAACAATAATCAAAATGGAATAATCATTTTGAAAAGTTTTAGTAGTTTCATAGAAGTTAAACATATATGCCCATGAACCTAGCCTTTGATGTAGGAATTTCACACCCAGGTATACATCCAAGAAAAATTAAAAAATATATAGACAAAAAACTTTATACAAAAAAGTTCATAGTAGCCACCTTCATGATACTCCAAAACTGGAAGCCTAGAAGTCCATCAACAGGAAAATGGATAAACAAACTGAAGTATATTAATAAAATGCAATACTACTTAGCAATGAAAAGGTAACAAGTGCTGCAAGATGCAACAAAACAGATGAATCTTATAAATATGCTAAGTGAAAGAAACTGTACACTCTTCTTATCCACATCATTCCATTCATATGAAGTTCTAGGATAGGCAAAACTAATCTATCATGAAAAATATTAGAACTGTGCTTGTCTCTCAAGTGGGAAGAAGACTGGAAATGACTTAAGTAAACTTTCTGAAATATCCTACTTTTGCTAAGAGGATGTAAGTAAGCAACTTTGATAGAGAGAAGAAATCTCGGTTTCTAATGGAGGTACAGAACTACAGATAAGAGCTTTCTGAACACAACATTCCTCTTCTTCCTTTTGTAGTTTTCAAGGAAACACCCTAGGCCCACTTCGTAGCTCAGATCTGATGTTGCCTCTTTCACACACAGCCTTGGCTTCGCTTTGACCCCATTAAAACACTACTTCATTTAAATTTCACATCAATGCCACCCTTCTCCAACATGTTATAAGAAATCTATTTTACCCTTTGCTCGGTGCGAAGCCTTGTGGTTCCTCGGGTCAGGGACCTCTCTCACTGCAATGAGTCAACAAACCTAACCTTATCAGATTACAGATTTATCCCCGGTGGTTTTAGGCTGACTAGGCTAGGAGAGGTGAAAGAATACGGCAAATGTCACAAAACATAAATAATCGGTGAACCTGTCTAAAGGCTACATAAGAGTTCCTTTCACTATTCATATAACTTTTTTCTAAGTTTAAGATTATATCAAATTAGGGACTTCCCTGGTGGCGCAGTGGTTGGGAGTCCCCCTGCCAGTGCAGGGGACTCGGGTTCAGGCCCTAGTCCGGAAGGATCCCACATGCCACGGAGCGGCTGGGCCCATGTGCTACAGCTGCTCAGCCTGCGCTCTGGAGCCCGCGAGCCATAGCTGCTGGGCCTGCGTGCTGCAACTGCTGAAGCCCATGAGCCTGGAGCCTGTGCTCCACAGTGGAGGAGGCCACCACAGTGAGAAGCCCACGCACCACAACAAAAACCCAACGCAGCCGAAAATATAAATAAATTAATTTTTTAAAAAAAGATTACATCAAATTAAAAGTTACCCTTGAGGGCTTCCCTGGTAGTGTAGTGGTTAGGAGTCCACCTGCCAATGCAGGGGACGCGGGTTCAAGCCCTGGTCTGGGAAGATCCCACATAGCCTGGAGCAACTAAGCCCGTGCACCACAACTACTGAGTCTGGGCTCTAGAGCCCGAGAGCCACAACTACGGAGCCCACGCACCTAGAGCCCGTACTCCGCAACAAGAGAAGCCACCGCAATGAGAAGCCCGCACACCACAATGAAGAGTAGCCCCCGCTCTCCACAACTAGAGAAAGCCTGTGCATAGCAACAAAGACCCATAGCAGCCAAAAATAAATAAATTAAATTAATTAATTAAAAGAAAAAAAAAGTTATCCCCGAATCAGATAATGTTCTAAAGATATTACAAAATTCATATTTTTGACTGGTTCACATCAGCTTTCTTACTAATCCACAGCATCTGAAATAAAACTTTTGTTGATAAATCCTGGTGATGAATTTCTTTATTTCAATCAACAGTCTCCAAAACAAAACTTCAGGAAAAAAAAATTCACATATTTTTAGTTGGATCTTATCATTTTTTTTCTTTCCAGTACATGAATTTTAAGACTTCCTAAGTGGAAGAAGGAAAACAATGCTAGGTAAGTATATATCTCAACAGCCCAAGTCTTAACAACAGTCTTGGTCTTAGAAATAATATCAAAGCATTCCCCTCTTCCTTGAGAAATCATTAATAATTTAATGAAGAAAGCTCCAGGAAGCCACTATCAAGAGGTATTCTGAGTCTCTTGCACTGCTTACCTCCACTTGGTCAGTGACACTCAGTTTGATACTCCTCCCCCTTCAAAAGGTGGAGCCTGATTTCCTTCTCCTTGACTGTGGCTGTGCTTAGTAACTTCCACCAAAAAGCCTGGCAGAAATGACAAAGTGTAACTAGGTCATAAATGGCATTATAACTTCCTCCTTGCTCTCTGTCATGATCACCTGCATTGGTGGAAGCTGGCTGCCACGTCATTAATGCTTTCTTTTAAGGTTCTCCTTGGAGATGTCTACTTGGCAAAGAACTGAGGCATTTACCCATGTCACACGAGTGAGCCGTTTTAGAAGTAAATTGTCCAACCCCACTCAGGCCTTCATAAGACTGCAGCCTGGCTGACAGCCTGAGAGCAACTTCATGGGACACCCCAAGGCTAAGCTGCTCCCGAATTTCTGACCCACAGAAACTGTCAGATAATAAATGTCTGTTGTTTTAAGGCACCAAGTTTTGGAGTGATTTGTTACACAGCAATAGATAACTAACACAATAAAGTAAGCCAAACTCCCTCTCATTCTAGCTGGGTGGCTGTTCTAACAGTTTTTTTGGTAGGATCCTTAGGATTTTCAATAAATAAGGTCATGTCATCTGCAAACAGACATTTTTCCTTCCTCTTTTCCGACATGGATGCCTTTTTCTTGCCTGGCTGCCCTGGCTAGGACTTCCAGTACTATACTGAATAGGAGTGGAGAGAGTGGGTACCCTATCTTGTTCCTGATCTTGCAGGAAAAGTTTTCAAGCTTTTACTGTTGAGTATGATGTTAGCTGTGGGCTTGTCATGTACAGCCCTTATAATGTTGAGGTACATCCCTTCTATACCCAATTTGCTGAGAATTTTTATCATGAAGGGATGTTAAATTTTGTTAAACGTTTTTCCTGCACCTTTTGAGATGACTTTGATTTTTATTTCTCCTTCCATTAGTGTGCACACAGGGATAAATCCTGGTTGATCATGATATATGATCCTTCTAATGTGCTGCTGAATTTAGTTTGCTAGTGTTTTGCTGAGAATTTCTGCATCTATACTCATCAGGGATATTGGCCTATAGTTTTCTTTTCTTGTAGTGCCTTTAGCTGGCTTTGGTATCAGGGTAATGTTGGCCTCAAAAAATGAGCTTGGGAGTTGAACATACACTTCAGAAAAGAAATAGGACATGGCCAACAAGCAAATGAAAGAAGGAACACTGAAAAATTCTCAAAAATGTAGGGATTAAAAAAAAAATGTAGGGATTAAACAACACAATCTTAAACAAGAAAAAGAGGGAAGAAAAAACCACAGGGAAATTAGAAAATACTTAGAGACCAATGAAAATGAGAACATAACATACTAAAAATCTACAGTATACAGCGAAAAGTGATCAGAGGGAAATTTATATCTGTAATGTAGACACTGAAATAGAAGATCCCAAATCAATAACTTAACTTTATACCTCAAGGAGCTAGAAAAAGAAGAGCAAACTAAAACCAAACCTAGTAGAAGGAAGGAATTCATAAAGATTAGAGTGGAGATAAATGTAAAGAAAAGAAAAACAAGAGAGTAAAATCAAAAGTTGGTTCCTTAAAAAGATGAACTAAATTGACAAACCTTTAGCTAGACTAGTCATTTGACAAAATCCAACACTCTTTCATGATAAAAAATACTCATCAATCTAGGAATAGAAGGCAACTTCCTCAGCATGATAAAGAGCATCTTTGAAAAACCCAGCTAACATCAAACTCAATGGTGAAAAACTGAAAACTTTCCACATAAGATCCAGAGCAAAACAATGATGTTCACTCTCACCATATCTATTCAACATTGTACTTGAAGTTCTAGCCAGAACAATTAGGCAAGAAAAGAAAAGGCATCCAAACTTAAAGCAAGATGCAGCTCTTCTTGCAGAAGCCATGATCTTATATGCAGGAAATCCTAATGAATTCATAAAACACTGTGAGTTAATATACAAATTCAGCAAAGTGGCAGGATGCAAGGTCAACACACAAAAAATCAGACAAATTTCTACACGATAGCAAAGAACAATCCATAAAGAAAATTAAGAAATCCATTTCGTTTACAATACCATCAAAAAGAATGAACTACTTAGGAATAGATGTAACAAAGAGGTGCAAGAATTTGTACACTGAAAGCCATTAAATATTGCAAAAAGAAATTAAAGAACCCAAATAAATGGAAAGAACTCTGTTCATGGTTGAAAGACTTAATATTGTTAAGATGGCCATACTCCCCAAAGCAATCTACAGATTCAATGTAATCCTTATCAAAATCCAATGGCCATTTTTGTAGAAATGGAAAACCTGATCCTAAAGTTCATAAGAAATTACAAGAGACCTTGAATAGTCAAAACAATGTAAGAAGAAAAAGTTGAATGAATCATACTTCCCAATTTGAAAACTTACTACAAAACTACAGTAATTTAAAAAAGGTGGGATGGGACTGGCATAAGGAAAAACATAGAGAAAAAGTTAAGAGTCAAGAAATAAACGCATACATATACGATCAATTAATTTTCAACAAGGATGTCAAAACCATTCAATGGAGAAAGAAGAGTCTCCTCAACAAATGGTGCTGTGACAAGTGGGCAGCCTCATGTAAAGGAATAAAGTCGGACCTCTACCTCACACTAGATACAAAAATTAACTCAAAATGGATCCAAGATTTAGTATGTAAGAGTCAAAACTATAAAAATCTTAAAAGAAAACATAGTATTATGTAAATCTTCATGACCCTGGATTTGGCAACAGTTCCTTATGTATGACACCAAAATCATAGCAGCAAATAAATAAATAAGCTGGACTACGTAATCAAGACAGTGAAAACACAATCCCCAAAATGGAAGAAAATATTTGAAAATCATATACTTGATAAGGATCTAATATCCAGAATATGTAAGAAACTATTAGAATTCAACAACAAAAAGACAAATAACAGAACTTAAAAATAGGGAAAGGATCTGAATAGACATTTCTCCAAAGAAAATATTTAAATGGTCAACAAGCACATGAAAAAATGCTCAACATCATTACTCCTGAGGGATATGCAAATGAAAACAACAATGAGAATACCACTTGATGCCTGCTAAGGTGATGATAATTTTTTAAAAAAAGGAAAATAAGCACTGAAAAGGATATGGAGAAATTGGAACCCTCATACATTGCTAATGGGAATGTAAAATGGTACAGCTACTATGGACCAACAGTTTGGCAGTTGCTCAACACATCAGAGAGTTACCACATCACCCAACAATCACACTAAGTACAGGTATTCCCCACTTGTCGAAAGTTCCCTTTATGCCACTTCACTTTTACAAAAGGCCTATGTTAATACCTGTTTTTGCTAACCAAAGAAATCAAAAAAAAGATTTTCACCTTTATAAAAAAAGATAATTACTTCTTCACTCTATGCCATTTCAGCCTACAAAAGGTTCCACAGGAATGTTCTACTTTCAGATGGCTGCGGAAACCTGTACTTACTGAAAAGATTTGAAAACAGGTATTCAAACAAAAACTTGTACAAAGATGTTCATAACAGCATATTCACAATAGTTAAAAAACTGATACAACTCATCTGTCAACTGATTAACAGATATACAAAATGTGGTATATCCATACAATAGAATATTATTCTGCTATTAAAAAATATGTAGTACTGATTTATGCGACAACATGGATGAACCTAAAAACATACTAAGTAAAAGAAGCCAGAAACAAAGGTCAGATATTTTATAATCACACTTATATGAAATATCTAGAATAGGTAAATCCATAGAGACATAAAGCAGATTTGTGGTTTCTAGGGATGGCGAAATGGGAAATGCGAAGTGACTGCCTAATGGGTATGAGTTTTCCTTTTGGGGTGATGAAAATGTTTTGGAACTAGATAGAGGTGATGGTTGCCCAACACTGTGAATGTACTAAATGGCACTGAATTGTATACTTCAAAATGGTTAATTTTATGAATGTGAATTTTATTTCAATAAAAAAGTCAAAGGGACATCTACCATATGATGCAACCAAGAGAAATAAAGGCATATGTTCACTGTACACAAATGTCCATAGCTGCTTTACCTGTAATAGCCAAAAACATAAACAACCTAAATGCCCATCAACAGACAACTGATAAAACAAATTGTGAAATATTCATATAATGAAATACAATTACTAAAACCCACTGAACTATATACTCTTAAAATGGGTTAATTTTATTCTATACTATTATATTACCAGACAGATGTTTAAAAGTTAACAACCACCATTAAAAAATAAAAATATTTATTTAAATTAAAAGGAAAAGCACCAGGTAAGAAGCTTGTAAGTCACCCCTCCATCCTAACAGCAAGAGCTGAAAAGACTGAAAAACCAACAACACTTCTTGGATCTGTAAGAAGGGAGGACACAGCAAGCCACTGCCTCCAAGACTGAAGAGAAAGGTGAATACAGGGAGTCACAGCTTACCTGAGCAGTTACCAGCTGAAACTGCTGTTGGATCCACCACTGCAGTGGGAAAACCTGAACTATAATTGACTAATTGATTGCTGGAGGCTCAGTGTGGAAAACTTTGAGAATTAAAAACTCAAGGGGCATCCAATCATGGGGCCTCTCACAATACTGTGAGATTTATCACCAGGAACTCGAGGGTCCACAGTAAATATCAGAGAAAAATCCCCTTGTGATTTTGGCAAGGGGAGGGGAAAAGGTGCCATTTTGAAATACATCAAAGCACTCTGTTCTTCTTAATAAGGCCTGCCCTCAAGAGAAACTAGTTAACCAGAGCCTAAGCTGCTGGGGTATTATCAGAGCCTAAATGACCCAGGAAAAGGAAACACCCAACTCCAGCATAATGTAGCCATCCCACATAAGAGGGGAGAAAAAAGCTGAGATACTTGTAAACTTCAAAGTCCAGAGGCATAGGCTCACAAAAAGACTGAGACTTAAATCACAGGACTATAAAACACTTCCCCTTCTTCCACACCTTACCAACATGGTACTAATGGCTTATTTACAACAATTCCTTTTACTCAGTACCTCATGTCTGGCTATCAAGAAAAAACCTACAAGACATATCAAAGAGCAAAAAGCACAATTTGAAAAGGCAGAGCAAACATCAGAACCAAACATGGCAGGGATGTTGGATTTATCAGAACAGGAATTTGAAATTATGATTAATATGCTAAGGGCACTAATGGATAAAGTAGACAATACACAAGACCAGACAGGCAATGTAAGAAGAGAAATGGAAATTCTAAGAAAGAAATGCTAGAGATCAAAAATACTAATGGAAATGAAGAATTGTTTGATAGGATTACTAGTAGATGGGACAAGGCTGAGGAGAGACCTCTGAACTTAAAGATAACTCGACAGAAACGTTGAAAACTAAAAAGCAAAGAGGACAAAAACTGAAAAAAACAACAGAATATCCAAGGACTGTAAGACAACCACAGACAGTGTAACAAAAGTGTTCTAGGAATACCAGAAGAGAGAAAGGAACAGGAGAAATATTTGAAACAATAACAAATTAATGTCAGGCACCAAACCACAGATCCAGAAAGTTCCAGAAAACCAAGCAGGATAACTGCCAAAAAACTACACCTAGGTCTATCATTTCAAACTACAGAAAATCAATGGTAAAGAAAAAAATTCTGAAAAAAGCTACAGGGGAAAAAAAAATCTTACCTATAGAGGAACAAAGGCAGGAATTACATCCAACTTCTCAGAAACAATGCAAGCAAAAAGAGAGTGGAGTGAAATATTTAAAGCATTGGGGGGTGGGAGGGAGGAGAAAAACCAACCCAGAGTTCTGTATCCTGTGAAATTACCTTTAAGAAATGTAAGAGAAATAAAGACTTCCTCAAACAAAAACTGATGGAATATTTTGCCAGTAGACCTGCCTTGCGAGAAATGTTAAATGTTCTTGAGAGAGAAAGAAAATGATATAGATCAGAAATTCAGATCTACATAAAGTATCAGGCAAAGAATAAGTAAAGGTAAAATGAACTGTTTTATTTTTTTTATTCTTAATAATGAGTTAATAGTCTATTCAAAATAAAAATAGCACCAATGTATTTGATTATGTATTAGTTGTGTACTGCAAACTCTAGGGCAACCACTAAAAAAAGTTAAAAGAGTATAACTGATATCTTAAGGAGAGAAAATCATATAAAATGCTCAGTTAAAATCACAAAAAGCAGGGACTTCCCTGGTTGTCCAGTGGTAAAGAATCCACCTTCAAATGCAGGGGACACAGGTTCGATCCCTTGTCTGGGAACTAAGATCCCACATGCCGCGGGGCAACTAAGCCCATGCACACCACAACCACTGAGCATGCGCACCTCAACTAGAGAGCCCTGGTACCGCAACCTATAGAACCCACACGCTCTGGAGCCCGTGCACCACAACTAGAGAGAAGCCCACACACTGCAACGAAGAGCCCACGTGCCGCAACAACAAAAAAAGATTCTTGGGCTTCCCTGGTGGCGCAGTGGTTGAGAGTCCGCCTGCCGATGCAGGGGACACGGGTTCGTGCCCCAGTCCGGGAAGATCCCACATGCCACAGAGTGGCTGGTCCCGTGAGCCATGGCCGCTGGGCCTGCGTGTCCGGAGCCTGTGCTCCGCCATGGGAGAGGCCACAGCAGTGAGAGGCCCGCATACCGCAAAAAAAAAAAAAAAAGATCCTGCATGCTGCAACAAAGATCCCACATGCCACAACGAAGACCCAATGCAGCCAAAAATAAATAAATAAATAAAAATAAATAAATGAAAAGACAGATCCTGTTTAAAAAAAAATTATGAAAGACAGAAAAAGAGTAGAGACAGATATAGGAACAAAGAACAAGGGTAACAAATAGAAAACAGTAACAAATATGGTAGTTATTAATCTAACTATATCAATAATCATTTTGAACGTCAATGGTCTAAATGCACCAATTAAAAGACAGGTTTAGGGCTTCCCTGGTGGCGCAGTGGTTGAGAGTCCGCCTGCCGATGCAGGGGACACAGATTCGTGCCCCGGTCCGGGAAGATCCCACATGCCGCGGAGCGGCTGGGCCCGTGAGCCATGGCCGCTGAGCCTGCGCGTCCAGAGCCTGTGCTCCGGCAACGGGAGAGGCCACAACAGTGAGAGGCCCGCGTAGTGCAAAAAAAAAAAAAAAAGTAAAAGACAGATTTAAAGACGAAGACCTACTAGAGAATGGACTTGAGGATTCGGGGAGGGGTGAGGGTAAGCTGGGACAAAGTGAGAGAGTGGCATGGACATATATACAGCATCAAATGTAAAACCGATAGCTAGTGGGAAGCAGCCGCATAGCACAGGGAGATCAGCTCGGTGCTTTGTGACCACCTAGAGGGGTGGGATAGGGAGGGTGGGAGGGAGGGAGACACAAGAGGGAAGAGATATGGGGATATATGTATATGTATAACTGATTCACTTATAAAGCAGAAAGTAACACACCATTGTAAAGCAATTATACTCCAATAAATATGTTAAAAAAAAAAAGATTTGTCAGAGTAGATAAAAAAATAAGACCTAACTATATGTTGTCTCAAGATGTCCACTTTATACATAGATTAAAAGTAAACAGATGGAGAAAATATACCATGCTAACATTAATCAAAAGAAAGCAGGAGTAGCTATATTAATTTCAGAAACAGCAGACTTCAAAGTAAGGAAATTTATCAGGAATAAAGAAGGACATTACATAATGATAAAGGGGACAATTTCCCAAGAAGGTATAAAATACTTAACATGTATGTACCTAACAACAGAATGTTAAAATATATGAGGCAAAAACTAATAGAACTGCAAAGAGAGGCAGCTGAATACACAGCCATAGTTGGAGGCCTCAACATCCCCTCTATCAGAAATGGATAGATCCAGCACAAAGAAAATCAGTAAGGACACTGCTGAACTCAGCATCATCAATCAACTAGATATAATGGTCTACTTCATCCAACAACAACAGAATACATTCTTCTCAAGCTTACATGAACATTCACCATGAGAGACCACATTCTAGGCCATAAGACAGACCTTAACAAATTTAAAAGAATAGAAATCATACATTGTCTGCCTCCAGACCACAACAGAATTAAAGTAGAAATCAATAACAGAAGGATAACTGGAAAATCCCCAAATATATGGAGATGAAATAACACAAGGGTCAAAGAAATCTTAAGAGAAAACACAAAATATCTTGAACTAAATGAAGATGAAAATACAGTTATCAAAATTTTGGGGGATCCTGTGGAAGTAATGCTTAGAGGCAAATTTATAGCATTAAATGCATATATTAGAAAAGAAGATATAAAATCAATCAGCTGGGCTTCCCTGGTGGCGCAGTGGTTGAGAGTCCGCCTGCCGATACAGGGGACATGGGTTCGTGCCCCGATCCGGGAAGATCCCACATGCCGCGGAGCGGCTGGGCCCGTGAGCCATGGCCGCTGAGCCTGCGCGTCCGGAGCCTGTGCTCTGCAATGGGAGAGGCCACAACAGTGAGAGGCCCGCGTACCGCAAAAAAAAAAAAAAAAAAAAGAAATCAATCAGCTAAGTTTCTACCTTAGGAAACTAGAAAAAGAAGAGCAAATTAAATCCAAATTAAGAAGAAAAGAAGTAAAAAGAATTAGAGCAGAAGTCAATGAAAATGAAAATAAGAAATCAATAGAGAAAAATCAACAAGACCAAATGCTGGTTCTATAGAAAGATCAGTAAACCTCCAGCCAAGCTAAGAAAAAATGAGGACACAACTTCTGAATATCAAAAACAAAAAAAATGATATCACTCGCTTACATGTGGAATCTAAAAAAATGGTACAAATGAACCTATTTACAAAAAAGAAATAGAATCACAAATGTAAAAAACAAACATATGGTTACCAAGGGGGAAGGGGGGAAGGGATAAATTGGGAGATTGGGATTGACATATACGCACTTCTACATATAAAATAGATAATAAGAACCTACTGTATAGCACAGGGAACTCTACTCGGTACTCTGTAATGACCTACATGGGAATAGAATCTAAAAAAGAGTGGATATATGTATAACTTATCCACTTTGCTGCACAGCAGAAACTAACACAACATTGTAAATCAACTATACTCCAAAAGAAATTAATTTGAAAAAAGTGGTATCACTACAGATCTTATGGATATTAAAAGTATAATAAAGGAGGGAATTCCCTGGCGGTCCAGTAGTTAGGACTCCGTGCTTCCACTGCAGGGCCACCGGTTCCATCCCTGGTTGGGGAACTAAGATCCCATAAACTGCGCAGCATGGCCAAAAAAAAACAACAAAAAGTATAATAAAGGAATACTGTAAACAACTCCCCGCCCACAAATTTGATAATCTAGATAAAATGGACCAATTCCTTGAAAGACACATTTTTTGCCAAAATTCACACAATGAAAATAAACAATCTGAATATATCTGCATCAAAGAAACTGAATCAATAATTAATAATCTTTCAAAACAGAGAGCACTAGGCCCAGATGGGTTCACTGGAAAATTCTACCAAACATTTAAGGAAGAAATTACACCAATTCTCTATGACCTCTTTAGAAGATAGAAGGAGAGGGACTACTTCCTAACTCATTCCATTAGGCCAGCATTCCCCTAATACCAAAACCGGACAAAAACATCACAAGAAAAAAAAAAAAAAAATCACAGATCATATCTCTCAGGAACATAGATGCCACAATAAAATATTAGCAAATCAAATTCAACAATGTATAAAAAGAATTCTATACCACGACCCAGCAGGATTTACCTCAGTTACGCAATCAGGCACCTTGGTGTTTACCCAAAGGCGGTAAAAACTTATGTCCACATCAAAACCTTCACACATGTTTACAGCATCTTTATTCATAATTGCCAAAACCTGGAAGCACCTAAGATGTCCTTCAGTAGATGAACAGATAAACAAACTATGGTACACCCAGACGATGAAATATTATTCAGTGCTAAGAAAAAAAAAAGCTATCAAGCCATGAAAAGACAAGGAGGAAACCTAAATGCATATTACTAAGTTAAAGAAGCCAATCTGAAAAGGCTACATACTGTATGATTCCACCTATATGATATTCTGGAAGAGGCAAAACTATGGAGACAGTAAAAAGATCAGTGGTTACAAAGGGCAAAGGAGGGATTAGTAGGTGAAGCACATACGATTTTTAGAACAGTGAAAATACTGTGTATGATACCATAATAATAGATATATGTCATCATTCATTTGTCCAAACCCATAGAATGTATAACACCCAGAGTGAACTAGAATTTAAACTATAGACTTTGAGTGATTACCTTGTGTCAATGTAAGCTCATCAGTTATAACAAATGTACCACCCTAGCGTGGGATGTTGATAATGGGAGAGGTTATGCATGTGTGGGGGTGGGGTACACGGGAAATATCTACCATCTTCCCCTCAATTTTGCTGTGAACCTAAAACCGCTCCTTTAAAAATATACTCCTTCTTATTAGCAAAGCAGAAATGGAGACAAAGATGTAGAGGGCAAACATATGGACACCAAGGGGGGAAAGAAAGGGGGTGGGATGAATTGGGACATCGGGATTGCGATAAATACACTATTGATACTATGTATAAAATAGATAACTAATGAGAACCCACTGTACAGCTCAGGGAACTCTACTCAATGCTCTGTGGAGACCTAAATGGGAAGGAACTCCAAAAAAGAGGGGATATACGTATACATATAGCTGATTCACTTTGTTGTATGGCAGAAGCTAGCACACATTATAAAGCAACTATACTCCTATATATATATATTTTGTGTGTGTGTGTGGTACGTGGGGCTCTCACTGTTGTGGCCCCTCCCGTTGCGGAGCACAAGCTCCGGACGCGCAGGCTCAGCGGCCATGGCTCACAGGCCCAGCCGCTCCGCGGCATGTGGGATCTTCCCGAACCGGGGCACGAACCCATGTCCCCTGCATCGGCAGGCGGACTCTCAACCACTGCGCCACTAGGGAAGCCCTCCAATAAATATTAATTAAAAAAAAAAGTTGAAAACCCTAATTAGTTAATACAGTTATGAATAAACTTTTCTGTCCATCTTTTTTTTTTTTTTTTTGGTACGTGGGCCTCTCACTGTTGTGGCCTCTCCCGTTGCGGACCACAGGCTCCGGACGCGCAGGCTCAGTGGCCATGGCTCACGGGCCTAACCGCTCTGCGGCCTGTGGGATCTTCCCAGACCGGGACACGAACCCGTGTCCCCTGCATCGGCAGGCGGACTTTCAACCACTGCACCACCAGGGAAGCCCTAAACTTTTTTGCTTCATGTAAAATGTGTTTATAAAAAAATATTCAAAAGTTATATGTTTTGTCTTAAAAAATAAAAAATAAAAATATAGTCTTAAGAAAAAGTAAAAGCAAGTTATAAGTTTATATTGACTTACTTTATAGCTAGTCCTCCAGAAATAGGTTTTCCCTCCCTCCCTCTCTATATATTGGCTCCCTATGCCCACTATTCATGTTTCTTCATCATTCCGTTGTCATCTCAGCACATAAAGACCTTTCCAGCTTGGTTACCAATAGCTTCTTGGTATCACAATTCCAAATTCAAGAAGAAACAATGTGAATGGTTTAGCCTGCATCAGATATTCAGCTCTGATTCAAATACATGGTGCTACTTTGGCTGGAGAAGGTATGTGGGATGAGAGCATATTAGGATCATCTGCTCCTTAGTCCAACCCCTTACCTACTGCCCACTGGTCCTTAGAATGATGTGCCTACAACGTTGGCAGGTTTTTAAAGAAAAGGTTGTGGGCAAGGAGGTCAGGTAACCGTCTTAACTGTTCAAACTGAAAAGGAAAGGCAAACTTTTCTGGTTTTAATTTCCCAATATTTCCTTAATTTAGAATTGAATTAATGTTGGGACTTCCCTGACAGTCCAGTGGTTAAGACTCCATACTTCCACTGCAGGGGGTGCGGGTTCGACCCCTGGTCAGGGAACTAAGATCCCGCATGCTGTGTGGCGTGGCCAAAACAAACAAACAAACAACAACAAAAAATAGAGAGAGAGAGAGAGAGAGAATTGAATTACTGTAGAAGTGAACACTCATGGACAAATGAGGCTAATTCTCTGTTATAAAGTTAATTCTTAAATTACACTTAACATATATCATTCTTATAATAATAAAAAAAATCCTGCACAGGAAATGAAATGCAAAAAAACCCCGAAAACAAACAGACAAAAAAAAGCTTTTTTTTTAAAGTTACTAAATCTTTCAGTGCTTCAGTTTCTTCACCTTAATATAGGGATAATAATAAAATGGCTGTAAAGGTGAAGTGACAAATATGTATAAAGTCTTTGGAGTTCTGTGAATATTAGTAAATACTGCTCTAAATTTTTTCCCATATGACATGTCTTCTGAGCCTACAATTTCAATACTTATTTTTCCATAGTTGTGAAATTTACAAACTATGTGCTAGCACTAAAATCCCTCTACTAACCTACACAGAATTATATTGTCATCTTTTAATTTTTAACTTTTTCAGCTTAATAAGATACAATGTGTTAAAACTGTTACACTCCCTGAACACACACAGTTTCAGACTGTAAGGATACTTAATTACTGTTCTGCACCTAGAATTGCAGATACAGAGACAAAGAAGATGGGAGCGCTCAGTCTAGTGCTATTTTGTTTAGAACTAAACTGCACTGAGGAAGAAGCACTCTACTGGGGGAAGTCTAGGAAAGTATGTGAAACCCACTGGATAAAATTTTAAGGAGAAATAAAAAAGGTCAATGGCTAAATATGCATAAACATGACAGAGGATAGATTTGGAGAATTGTGGTAGTATGACAGAACATCACAGGTTGGAAAAAAATGGTGGAAAATTATGAAGATGATTCTTTTTTTTTTTTTTTTTTTTTTTTTTGCGGTACGTGGGCCTCTCACTGCTGTGGCCTCTCCCGTTGCAGAGCACAGGCTCCGGACGCGCAGGCTCAGCGGACATGGCTCAGGGGCCTAGCTGCTCCGCGGCATGTGGGATCTTCCCGGACCGGGGCACGAACCCGTGTCCCCTGCATCGGCAGGCGGACTCTCAACCAACGTGCCACCAGGGAAGCCCCCATGAAGATGATTCTTAAAAAGAGAGGGTGGAACCAGATTGAGAAGGGCTTTGTAAAAAAAAAAATAATAATAAAAAAAAAAAAAAAAGGAAAAGCTAAAAAATTTGAAATATATATGGTAGACAATGGGAAGCCATCAGAGATTTTTATAGAGAAATATTTGGAAGGAGAGATTGCAGATAGAGGCAGGAAGCATTACAATCAATCAATCAGTAAGAGTTATAAATTTTCTAACTAAATCTAGTTTTTGACCCCAGTTCAAACATTTTACTAGCTGTGTGAGAACAAATTTACAGAACCCCTCTTAGCCTCAGTTTTCTTATGTGAAAATTCCAGTACATATCTCAGTGTTATTTGTGAAGATTAATGAGATAATGTATGTAAATACTGCACAATGCTTACTCAATATAATAGGAGATACATGTATCATTTACTATGTGTCACACACTATTCTAAGATTTTAATAAGTACTGATTCATTTGATTCTCCCAACAGCCCTACAAGATAGGTATTGTTATTATCTCCACTATAGTTGAGGGAATCTGAAGCATTGAAAGGTTAAGCAGCTTCCTTAGGGTCAGGCAACTACCAAGTCATGGAGATGAAATTCAAATGCAAGCAATCTGGGTCCAGTTTCTTGCCCTTAACCAACATATTACAATGCCTCTCTAGGAAAGATCAAGTCAGTGTTTTAAAAATTCTGGTCAAGTTTTCTAACCTTCAAGTTAAATTTACAGAACTCCATCCTCCAGACCTATGGGATCAGAATCTCTGAGACCGGAAATACAGGAATCAGCACTTGACAAACCCTACAAGGTAATGTGTGCACAATAAAAGTTGAAACTCACTGACTTAGGTAGATAGAGCAAAAATCCAAAGAAAAGAGTCCAGGTAAGGAAAAGGAACAGATTAAAATGTAGAGACTAACTTTTTTTGGAAATTACCATTTGCTGGTAGCTTATATGAAATAAACAGAACCTTAAGGTTTGAATAAGCAAAGCTTAACAAAGTATAGCTTATATCTTTACTGCAGTCCTACACAAAATGTTTAAATTTTTAACGATAACTACTGAATATTTAAATTTATTTTTCCTGGCTAATAACGAAACAAAAGTTCATTACCAGGGATGGGAGAGTAGGAGTAGCCAGCATGGATGAAGGAATCTTTATTCTGAATATTATTAAGTCCTACTTTTAAAAAGAAATTTATACATTTATATGGTAAGATACCCTGGTGTTAAAATCTTAAAAGAAGCATAAAATATTTGATCCTATAAAGCAACAAAATTACTCTGCAAGTTTTCAATAAGGCAAGATATAAAATTTCTACACACTTAAATGCTCACTTATAGTTTACATGTAGGGTACACATTTAAATTATTCCAGAACGCATGACTTTGTTAGAAGGTTAGAGTTTGATATCTGAGGTAGTTAGTCATTAAAAACAAAACAAAAAACCGAAACAGAGAAAACCCGATGCTGGAAACATTAGTAGAGTACCTTCAAAATGACTCCCCAATAACCCAGATCAACAATGAATGAAGGGGGTGAAAAGGTAGGTCTGTGGAACTAAAACTCATCCCTATTGTTAGCAAACTAAGACCCCTGTTAATCACCGCTGTTACAACATGTCCAGTTTAAATGAGCAAGAGTCTCGGATTTTTGCGTTACCTGAAAAATGACAACCGTGAAAGAAAAATACCCGGGTTTTGAACACAAAGGATACTCAGATTTCAGTTTAAATCCCCACCAGGCATTTCAAAGACTGTCAATTCCCTGCGATCCAGAGTAATAAAGACTACTCCTCTTAGGAGGAACTCGGATCCCTACAGAGCATCTCTTCATTCTAAACCTGCCCCCAACCTTCCATCTTTAATAAAGAAAGATTCTTTTGCTTACGGTAAAGGTTTCTCAATAACTACTTTTGAAGCTTCAGCGTTCGAAACGAATTAGCGTAAATACTGAACTGCGATTACCAGAAAGTCAGAGATTAAACAAGGTTTAATCTCGGGGGCGGTCTGGCTTCTGAATCGTCAGTACTCTATAGGGTTGGCATGTATGCACCAACCGTCTGCCCCGACCCCGACTTCTCAAAGTCCCCACGTCCGGCCCCCCCACCCGACACCCCCAAAGGCACTCCGAGGCCCCCGCTATACTGTGCCGCCTCCCGACCCCCTGTGCCATCCGACAATTCCGCTTCTCCCCCTGGAATACTCAGTTCCTTCCCGTCCGCCATCCACTCACCGAGGCGCGCTGGGCAGAAGTTCCAGAGCGGCTGTGTCACTTTTCCCTTCTCGCGCTGCGCCACACGCCATCCGGGAACGGCCCCATCCAACGGCCCACACAATTCAAATTCGTCCACTTCCGCCTGCAACCCGGAAGGAGGGCTCAGCTCCGCCCCCTGAAAGGCGGGGCCCGTGGCGACGCGGGAGTTAGGGAAGGGAGAGGCACCCCCGCGCTTTTATTCCGCGAGGTCTCCTCTCTGCTCGGTCTTCTTCCGTTCTGTTTCTTTTGTCTCTCTCCCTACTTAGGTCCAGAGAGAAGTGCGGGAGCGGGGTTGGTGTTGCTGCTGGGTGGCTCGTGAGAGGATCCTCTTGTTTCTTAAATGGATCGAGACATGCTGAATTTTCTTCACTTCCAGGAAAGGAGAAAATAAAAGCACTAACCGAGCCCGGACGTTTTTACCCCTCCGCCGTCGCCTAAACACGAGCTACAGCCGGAAGGAAGAAACGAACCCTCCGCATACTTAGTACGGGGTTTCTTTGGGTCTCCAGAGACCTGTCGCGGCAGAGTCAGGACTTTTAACCTCTTTCCTTCCCCCGTTTGAGGGAAACAAAAAGCCAAGTGCGCCAATCACCTTATTCCAGCAACAGATTGAAAATGGAGTGGCCGGAAAAGTTCCTGGTCCCAAATAACATTTTTGAGGATAAGTGTTAGAAAGCGACAAATTTTTTCTCCCCCTCTGACAGACCATTTTACAAGATTACTATGTGGTTGTCCTATGAGATTCTTGGGACAACAGTGTCATTTTCCTTTGCCAAGGACCACACAATGTATCCTTGATCCGAAAAGTCTACAGAAAGGAAAGGAAGGACAACATGTTGTTAGGCAAAAACAAACGAACAAAAAAAACCTCTCTAACCCTGATCTTGACGTTACCACCAGATCATCCTCACATCTAAAAGCATTGATTGACCTAAACTGATCAGTTCAAACCAAGCCATAACACAACATCTTCAGATTCTATCAAACTGAAATTTGAAAGATTCACTAGATTTCTGGGAATTTATTTTATAGATAATCTGACATAAGGGTGTGTAAAGCTATTAAGTGATGTACTGTTTTTAACAGTGGAAAGTAGAAAATAACCTACGTGTTTACCAATAAGGAAATGATTAAATACTGTAAGTTATGATAATTTAGTAGCTGATATACTGACACTGCAGGCACTAAAAATAATGATGTAGATCAGTAGGTACTCAATTGAAAATCAGCTTCAGAAAGACTATACATATATATATATATATATATATAGCATCCTTTTAAAGTATGTGTATGTGTATGGCATACAAAATTTGGATACATAAACTGTAAAATGTTACCTGTGGGAGTCAGATTGGTGAATGGGGATGGGAAGAAACTTTTGCTTTATAACCAGCTGAATTTTTAAAATAAGCATGTTTTACTCTTGCAATTTTAATTGCTTTTAAAAGATTGCTAGAAATTGAGTATATTCTAGATGAAGAATCAGGTTTAATAAATGTGGAAATGTATAATGTTTGAATAATCTGTGTCCATTCATTCATTCATCAATTCATTCAGCAGTTATATAGTAATGGTTTGACCACACATTTTGTCATTCATAATATGCTGTATTATTTAATGTCCCACATTTTTAATACTGCCCCATTAAATATATTGCTGTTTCAAGTTCCTTGAAGGCAGAAACTATGTCATATATTTTCCTATATTTTTCATAATTCTTGGCACCTTCCCACCATTAAGTTCCATCCTTCACAGGAATTAAATTCTCAAGTTAATCTGCAAGCAAAAGTTAAATGTGGGCTTCCTTGGTGGCGCAGTGGTTGAGAGTCCGCCTGCCGATACAGGGGACACGGCTTCGTGCCCCGGTCCAGGAGGATCCCACATGCCGCCGAGCGGCTGGGCCCGTGAGCCGTGGCCGCTGAGCCTGCGCATCCGGAGCCTGTGCTCCGCAACGGGAGAGGCCACAACAGTGAGAGGCCCGCGTACTGCAAAAACAAAACAAAACAAAAAAAAGTTAAATGTACTCAGGGAATTCCCTGGTGGTCCAGACTGGGAGCTTTCACTGCCATGGCCAGGGTTCAATCCCTGGTCGGGGAACTAACATCCTGCTAGCTGCACAGTGCAGCCAAAAAAAAAAAAAAAGTTAAATGTACTCAAATTGCCCTTGAAAAACTCCCCCAAACAATCATAAAAATATGTATAGTATATATAGATAGAATAGATAGATACATGATTTTTTTTAAATTTTTATTTATTTTATTTTTGGCTGTGTTGGGTCTTTGTTGCTGCGCACGGGCTTTCCCCTGGTTGCGGCAAGCGGAGGCTACTCTTCATTGTGGTGCGCGGGCTTCTCATGCGGTGGCTTCTCTTGTTGTGGAGCACGGGCTCTAGGCGCGCTGGCTTCAGTAGTTGTGACAGGTGGGCTCAGAAATTGTGGCTCGCGGTCTCTAGAGCACAGACTCAGTAGTTGTGGCACACGGGCTTCGTTGCTCCACGGCATGTGGGATCTTCCCTGCCCAGGGCTCGAACCCATGTGCCCTGCCTTGGCAGGCGGATTCTTAACCACTGCGCCACCAGGGAAGCCCTAGGTATATGATTTTTAAAATATGACTATATAAGCAGGTTTTGTTTTGGTTTTTTTTTAATGTTTGTCCTCTTTTTTTTTAGTCAGTCCTTCTTTAGGACCCTTAATGAATTCTTTAGTTTCTTCCACCAAAATGTTGACAAAGTTATCATCACCCAGCAGCCCTGCCATCAATCAGTCTAATGAGATTAATTTCTCCTCAGCAATAGAGAGCGCCTTAAAGTCATTGACATATTTTTCTCGTAGGACTGGTCAGGCTTAATGTATAAATTGCCTAGGGCTAGTGTTTATTGAATGGAATATCAAGTTATTTGCATATTTAAACTGTTATTCCCTTTTTTACTGAGAATGAGTGCAGGTGAATTTGAATACAATCAGTATTCAAGTAATGTGACAGTATTTCATGAACAAAGAAGATCTGCAATAAATACCCACTGACTATTTCAAGGAGCCTGAGTAAATCCAGACTTAAGAACTTTTAAGATCTTAAGATCCCACATGCCGCAAAGCGGCTGGGCCCGTGAGCCATGGCCACTGAGCCTGTGCGTCCGGAAAAAAATAATAAATAAATAAAATAAAATAAAATAAAAGGGAGCATTCAAAAAGTCTAATTAGCAGCCTAGTCAGGTTCTCATGATACTTGACCTAGAAATGGAATGTGGGTGTGTGTTGGGAGGGGGGAGGGGGCCAGGGAGGGGGCTGTTGGTAGATGTTGAGGAAGTGAGCAAACATGTAAAAACACTTTTATGTTTCCCACTTTTGCTTTCACACATCTTTCTTCAATATCTTTTAATATATCATTATAGACTTAAGTCTAATGTCAATATACTGCCTTACAAAAAAGTACTTCTTTTGGAGGCTATGCAAGGGGAGCAACAAATAGCTTCCCTACTCCCTCCTACTCCTGTCCCTTACATGCCAGTTTTTCTCTGTTCCACTTACTAGTCTACTATGTGCAATGGCGCTAAAACATCTAAAGGACAGGGGTAAAAACAATAGGTAGGCAAGGTAACTGTTTCTCCTTTCAGGAACTCTAGAATAGAGTCCATCTAGTCTCTCCTCAGCAATTCTTTAGACCATCACTGCCCAATACGAGTGTTAGCCACATATATAGTTTGCAATTTTCTAGTAGTCATATTTAAAAAAATTGAAAGAAATAGGTGAAGTTAATTGAAGTAATATATTTTATTTAACCCAATATGTCTATAATGTTATCATTTTAACATGCAATCAAATAGATTATTGAGACATTTTACATTTTTTTGTACTAAGTCTTGAAATTGGTATATATTTTACATTTATAGCCCATCTCAATTTGTACTAGCCGCATTTCAAGTGTTCATTAGCCACACATGGGTAATGGCTACCATACTGGTCAGCACAGTTTAAAATATGTCACAATTTTTCCCTTCTAAGAATACAGGCTACCATGGGACTCTGTTCCCAAAATTCTATTTCACCAACTTCTAACAAACATTTGAAAGCATGAAATAGAAGTAATTATCTTTCCCCCAACTTTAATTATTCCTACTCTACCATGATCTTGTCACTGCTTCCATATTTACCTCAGATTTGTTTTTTTCACTTCCTCCTCTAATGAATTTTTTTCTTACCCTCTCTATTCTCACTCTCCTTGTCTATTCCTTAAGCTTTCTTCTCTATTTCTCAGCAAAGTATTTGAATACTTTGGAATATATTTAACATCTATAATTATGGCATTAGTGCTACAGAGTTTTCATCCCACGGTTGCAAAACAAATTAGTCGATTTAACTGATCACCTCGTGAACAGGTCATAATGAGAATACTGTACAAAATAAGCATATGACCATTATTAGTGTATGGCTCCATGATCAAGAAGTATTTGTCAAGCATATTCTATGCTATCAGCAGTGTTAATAAATTTCTGAATGGAGTTTTCACAGTGTATACTAAAATGTTCCTTATATTAGTTTGCCTGACCAGTATTTTTACATCAATTTTGAACTTGAATCAAAATAGATTTTAGGGGGCTTCCCTGGTGGCGCAGTGGTTGAGGGTCCGCCTGACAATGCAGGGATGTGGGTTCGTGCCCCGGGCTGGGAGGATGCCGCATGTCGTGGAGCGGCTGGGCCTGTGAGCCATGGCTGCTGGGCTTGCGCGTCCAGAGCCTGTGCTCCGCGACGGGAGAGGCCACAGCAGCGAGAGGCCCGCATACCGCAAAAAAAAAAAAAAAAAAGATTTTAGGAAACGTGGGTGGTTGTTTGCTACCAAACAGAATTCTTTTTCTCAATGTCCCATTCACATGAATGTTTTGATCTAAATTTTTAATCTAACCCTGGTTCAGTGTCTTTTAAATCAAACACACCACCTCCTGGCAGCAGGAAGCACCACCCAAAACATCAATTTCAGGTCTCTTGTTTCAGGGTTGTTTGGATAATAAGCAGGTTTATTAACAGCAGTGTTTGGAATGATACCGTTCCTGCTGGGTAACTACATGATTTTTAGCAAAAAGGGCTCAAAGATTGCCTGTAGCCAATATGAAACATGGTGTTCCAATATAGGTCTAAGGTATGATATGTTTATGTTAACTTTCCTCCTCTCCACGTTGGTGTTTCAAACAAATGATTGTCCGGATTGCTTTTCTTAATTGCTGTCTTTTGGCCTGAAGTGTTTACACAGAAATCAGAGCCTCTTTCCAGTTAAGAGTAACTCCAAATGTAAGCATACACGTTGGTAATGCCACCCAGAAAAAAAATCAAGTCATGAACAACATGTTTGAAGTGAATCTTAAAAATTCTTGGATACAATTGCTGGCAATCAAAACTGTTTTCAGTTTATTTTGTGTACTTTGATTTTTTAATCCCTGCCAGAATACTCTAGGAAAATGACTTCTCAAGTGTGTCGATAAAGTGATTCAGTTATAATGAGCCCGATTCTCACCAGCATATCCTGATGAAGGTGGAAAAAGACCAAATTCTCACAAAAGTCCAGGACATAGAATTACCATTTAGGAAGCAGGCAATTGCTTAAAGTTTGGCTTAGATCTTTATGGCTGTTCTTTAGGGAAAATTCTTCAAGGACACCAGAGTACAATGTTAAGAGCCTGGACTTTAGATCTAGACAGGCTGGGATTTAAATGCTAACAGTATTACCTGCAAGCTAAGTATGAAGAACCCAACCTGACCCTCTGAGCATCACTATTGGTTAAAAAAAATGTAAATCATAATAACTACCTCACAGGTTTGTTGTGAACTTTATTTTTTTTAATTTTTATTGAAATACAGTTGATTTACAATATCGTGTTAGTTTCAGGTGTACAGCACAGTGATTCAGTTATACGTACATACACACACACACGTATATATATTCCTTTTCAGATTCTTTTCCCTTACAGGTTATTACAAAATACTGAGTATAGTTCCCTGTGCTATACAGTAGGTCCTTACTGGTTATTGATTCTATATATAGTAGTGTGTATATTTTAATCCCAAACTTCTAATTTATCCCTCCCCCACCTTTTCCCTTTGGTAACTGTAAATTTGTATTCTATGTCTGTCAGTCTGTTTCTGTTTTATAAATAAGTTTATTTGTATCATATTTTAGATTCCACATATAAGCTATATCATATGATATCTGTCTTTGTCTGACCTACTTCACTTAGTGTGATAATCTCTAGTTCCATCCATGTTGTTGCAAATGGCATTATTTCATTCTTTTTTATGAACAATGTTGTGAACTTTAAATGAGAGAATATTTTTAATGATAATTATGATTAGGCAAAACATACAGTCAACTTACCCTTCCTTCTCCCCTTGGTGGCATGTGGCATTCCACGTCCAGTTCCTTTCGGCTGGTGGTCCACTTTAGAGTCACCCAGAACTCTCCTCCCAAGTGGATCTTAGCCTCACTCCTTTCTTCTTCCCTTCAGTGCCTACAGTAAATTCCTCAGTGACTCACTCTCTACTTTCCACCTTTGCAGCTAACCTGAAAATTTTAATCACGTTCATATACAGAGCTAATAATAGATTAGCTTTAACAAGCTATATCTGCAGCTCAAGTAGATAGTGAGAATTTGGGGGAGTCAGATGTTATGTTCGCTACGTCCTCCTCTTTTCACTAATTTCAGTTTGCAACTCTAGTATCTCAGAAGTGGCTTGTGTCTTCTTTGATATTTGTACAGTAACAGATATTAAATTTCAGTATGTGGACAGTGATCATAAGTGGCAATCAGATTTCTTGTAAATGTAAACTAACAAAAGGAAATTGGAAAAGAGAAAGGGAACTAACATTTGTTCAATACTCTCTGCATTCCAAACACTGTGCTAAAACTATCCAAAAGTTGATTTACATAATCCTGACTAATATAATAGGTGATGAAACCAGGATTTAATTTGACTAAGTAATTTGCCCAAGGCCACAGTAGGCAGAACTGATATTTTAATTCCAGCTTGTTTGTATATAAAGCCTGCTCTTTTTCCTTCACAATATTTTGATTCATACATCCTGAGTAGTTCAGTTTTAGTTTTTTGAGGAACCCCCATACGGTTTCCATAGGGGCTGAAACAGTTTACATTCCCACCAACAGTGTAAGAGGTTTCCCGTTTCTACGTATCCTCGCCAACATTTATTATTTGTGGTCTTTTTGATGATAGCCATTCTGACAGATGTGAGGTGATATCTCTTTGTGTTTTTTTTTTTTTTTGCGGTGCGTGGGCCTCTCACTGTTGTGGCCTCTCCCGCTGCGGAGTACAGGCTCCGGACACGCAGGCTCAGCGGCCATGGCCCACGGGCCCAGCTGCTCCGCAGCATGTGGGATCCTCCCGGACTGGGGCATGAACCTGCGTCCCCTGCATCGGCAGGCGGACTGCCAACCACTGCGCCACCAGGGAAGCCCCTCTTTGTGGTTTTGATTGCACTTCTCTGATGATAGAGATGTTGTGCATCATTGCGTGTGCCTATTGGCCATTTGTATGTCCTCTTTGTCTATTCAGGTCTTCTACCCATATTTAAATCAGGTTGTTTAATTTTTTTATATTGAGTTGTATGAGTTGTTTATATATTTTGGATATTAACCCTTTATTGGTCATATCATTTGCAAATATCTTCTCCCATTCAGTAGGTTGTCTTTTCATTTGTTTCCTTTGTTGAGCAAAAGCTTTTATGTTTAATTAGGTCCCATTTGTTTATTTTTGTTTTTGTTTCCTTTGCCTTAGGAGACAGACCCAAAAATATTGCTACGATTTATGTCAGAGTGTTATGCCTATATTTTCTTCCAGGAATTTTATGGTTTCCAGTCTTACATTTAGGTCTTTAATCCATTTTGAGTTTATATTTGCAAATGGTGTGAGAAAATGTTCTAATCTCATTCTTTTACATGTAGCTGTCCAGTTTTCCCAGTGCCACTTATTGAAGGGACTATATTTCCCCACTCTATATTTTTGCTTTCTTTGTGGTAGGTTAACTGACTATAAGCAAGTGGGTTTATTTCTGGGCTCTCTATTCTGTTCTACTGGTCTATGTATCTGTTTTGGTGTCAGTACCATACTGTTTTGATTACTGTAGCTTTGTAGTCTAGTTTGAAATCAGGAAGCAAGATGCCACCAGTTGTGTTCTTCTTTCTCAAGATTGTTTTGGCTATTCAGGGTCTTTTGTTTCCATACAAATTTTAGAATTATTTGTTCTACTTCTGTGAAAAATGCCATTGGTATTTTGATAAGCATTACACTGAATCTGTAGATTGCCTTGGATGTTAAAGTACCCTAATATTATTGTGTTACTGTCAATTTCTCCCTTTATGTCTGTTAATATTTGCTTTGTGCATTTAGGTGCTCCTATGTTGGGTGCATATATATTTACAATTGTTATATCTTCTTCTTGTATTGATCCCTTGATCATTATGTAATGCCCTTCTTTGTCTCTTGTTACAGTCTTTGTTTTAAAGTCTGTTTTGTCTGTATAAGTATTGCTACTGTGGCTTTCTTTTTGTTTCCATTTTCATGGAAAACCTTATTCCATCCCCTCATTTTCAGTCTGTGTGTGTCTTTAGATTTGAAGTGAGCTTCTTGTAGGCAGCATGTATATAGATCTTGTTTTTGTATCCATTCAGCCACTCTGTGCTTTTGATTGGAGCATTAATCCATTTACAATTAAAGTAATTATTGATAGGTATAAACTTATTGCCATTTTGTTAATTGTTTTTGTAGTCCTTTTTTGCTCCTTTCTTCTTTTGTTCTCTTCCCTCGTGATTTCATGACTATCATTAGTGTTATGTTTGGATTCCTTTCTCTTTTTTGTGCTTGTATCTATTGCAGATTTTTGGTTTGTGGTTACCATGAGGTGTATAAATAGCAATCTATATATAGGTAAAAGCATTATTAATATTAGTACAGAGAAGATTTCAGTACCAGGTTAGAGCAATTCTTAAAATGTGGTCCATGAGATCAAACCATTTACATAATAATGCTAAGACTTTTTGCTTCTTTTCACTTGAATTTTGTCATAAGTGTACAGTCGAGTTTTCTGGAGGCTACCTGTGGTGTAATATTGTGACAGATTGAATGCAATAACTGATATAAGGATCTAATTATTTTTATTAAGTCATACATTAATGCATAAATATAAAACAATGTCATGCTTCTCACTAAATTATTTTTGTTCTGGAAGATAAAAATATTTATATTAATGTAATGGGTTTACTACTATTATTAAATGAATTAAATACCCATTTTAAAATTTCTAATATGGTAAATGTCATTAGGTGTAAACCACATAAACAAAAAACTTTTGGGGCCCCCAGTTTACGAAAGCAAAAAGAAATCTAAAAAGTTTGAGAGCTGAAGAATTACATAATATCTAAAGCATAATTTCTAGGCTTTCGATTTTTTAGGGCCAATAAACACAAGCTAAAAAGAAGCAGTAAGTCTTTCCCAAATTTTGAGAGCCAACACTCCTTATTTTTCCAAGTGTTATGAGTTTCCTAGGGCTGCGGTTCACAAAGTACCATACACTGAGTGGCTCAGATGACAGAAATTAATTGTCTTACAGTTCTGGTAGCTAGAAATCTGAAATCAAGGTGTTGCCAGAGTTGGTTTCTTCTGAGGGCTGTGAGGAAGAATCTTTTCTATGACTATACCCCTTTTTCTGGTGATTTGTTGGCTCTCTTTGCATTCCTTGGTTTGTGAAAGCACCTCTGCTTCATCTTCAAATGGCATTCTCCCTGTGTGCCTGTTTGTGTTCAAATTTCCCCTTTTTATAAGGACGCTTGGTATGTTGGATCTGGCCCCACACGAATGATCTCATTTTAATTTGATTACCTCTGTAAAGATCCTAGCTCCAAATGAAGTCACATTCTAAGGTATGGGGAGTTAGGACTCCAACACATCATTCTGGGGGGCATATGATTCCACCCATAACACCAAGTAAGAACATTAAGAAACTTCTTCCATCATTATCAGGAGCATATTTTTTACAAAATATAGGGTATTTTACCATCAAAAAAGTTGTAAAGAATTAAGAAGATCACACTTCGATATGCTTATCATTTAGCAGAAATTCAATTTGGTGAAATCATATTTTATAAGAGAATTAGGTTTTAAATTTAGCACAGAAGGTTAAGATTAAGTATAGTAAACATTATTCTAAAAAATTCCCATTAATTCCCAAGTACAGTAATATGAGTATATAAATGAACAATGTATACAGTAGTCAGCTCCCCTATTTGCTAGGCCTATTCTAGGCATTGTAGGTTCAGAATGAACAAGCAAGGCAAGGCCTCTACTGTCATGGATACATAATAGTGAAAGAGAAAGACTATGCTCAAACTGTTGAAAGGCTCTCCTCAAATATTGCGAAACAACTTGTTGATAGGACAAAACTGGATTTATTTTTACCATAGTAAGGGAGGGCACAACCTTGACTGAGTCTTCATTCCATCTCCACAGGAAGAGAGCAAGAGGTTTTAGAGATGTGTTAACGGAGGTCTTTCAGACTTCCCTGGTGGTCCAGCAGTTAAGACTCCGTGCTCCCAACTCAGGGGCCCCAGGTTTGATACCTGGTCAGGGAACTAGATTACACGTGCCGCAACTAAAAGATTCCGCATGCCGCAAGGAAGATCCTGCATGCTCCAACTGAGACCTGGCACAGCCAAATAAATAAATAAATAAATAAATTTTAAAACAACAAAAAAGGAGGTCTTTTAATGGAGATGAGGAGACTTGGTTAAGATTCGGTAAGGATCATAATGTAACAGTTTAAGACTGGTGGATAAAGCAAGGCGATGATGTTGAAGCAAGGGTTTCAAATAGATTTGGTGGGTTAATAGTTATTTGATGCTATCTACTGAAAATTTGAAGAGTTTGATTTCACTTAGATGTATTTTTATGGCAAGTTTCTGAAACAAAATTAAAGTCATTTGTAATATTTGTCTTCCTGGGCAAGAGATGCCTGAAATTGTAAAATCAAGTTGAAGAAAACAGTGGAAAAGTTAAGTTATATTAGTGAAGTCATATTAATGTAGACAGTAAGCTGGGTAGACGGTTCCTGCTCTCAATATCCCCCCCTTGTGGTCATTTTCAGTCTAAGCTGAAGGGAAGAGCATTCACATTTGGGGACATATCAGTCCACACTTTCCACTCTATTTGAGGTGTCATGCATGCAAATTAGGTTTCTGGTGTGATTTTGGTTTTTCAATCTCCATAAATACCTGGGTTCCCTGTTGTTTTTGTTTTGTTTTAGCATGATTATTTATTGAATCATTTGATGACACATTGGCTATGCAGCATCATTTAACACATTGCAGACAACACATATGAACTCTACATCACGGACAAACATATGATCAGTGCTTGACGTCCACTTCTCATCAAGAATCAAAAGTGCCACAGTTAACCCAAGAGACCAGATCTCATCCCTAATGTGAAGATATCACAGATTTGTATGTTTATTTCCTTGATCATTTTTGTAATATTAAAGATTCAAGAGATATCTGTAAGCATGTAAGCACAACATTCTTCCCTTAAAACAGCACTTGTTTCCCCTTGAGAGGCCAATATCATATCTGTGTGGCTCTATTCTGAAGTACTGCCTGTCCAATTTTATGAACCTCTCAAGTGAGGAGTTCAATAGTCCAGATGGCATTGTCTAACACTTTCACTATTCTCCAACTCATAGCATGTAAAATCCTCCCAATTCTCTGGCCTTTTTTAAAGCACATATTCAAGGGAATTGAGGTGAAAAGAAAGCAGTCCAGAATTCCTCTTGATTAGATAGGGTTTGGATCTCAAATTAAGCCCCAGTTTTTCTCTTCATTTAATTGTTATCTAAAGATTTCCTTTTCCAAGAGGCAGTATTGATGTCTAAAATGAACCCCAAATGATGTCTGACATCATTTTACCAAGGTACAATGCCTGTCCATTTATTAGGTAAAAGCCCATAGGCTTCTGTACCACAAACCCTATACCAGTCATTGAGGGCCACTTGATGATCTGTCTTCTGGCAAAATACCCAGAAGAACTGTCAAATACTGTGGTAACATTTTGGCATCACTCATGGTCTGGTACCAAGCAATGCTATTTGTTTTGTAGTGCTAAGATGCTGAGATAGATCTAAAGCAAAAAAGAGGTAGTAGACTCCTTGCTCCTAGAGCTCTTTGAAGTTCTTTTTCTGTAAACAATTGACTACAAAAGCTAGCTCCTTTGAAAGCACCCCAATTGTTTCAGCAAAGATAACAAAACTCCATTCCTATCATAGGGACAGTATGATGGGGGATTTTAGATTTATGGCTGTCTGGCCTATTATGTTGTTTACCATGTAAATATTCACATAACGATTGAGTCCAGTTGCCCAGGAAACCAACTGATTCATTACAATAAACTGGTGCCAAGGAAAGCTGAGTGTCTCACAAAGGAAAATGCATACAAACCTAAGAGTCAGGAAGATTGTATACTTTAGTCAATTCACGAGTAAATTGCAGCCAGGTGTTAGATTCATACCAAGTGACTAAATGCACAAAAACTAATATTAAGAAGAAGGGCTTTAAAGAAAAATAAAAGGCATTTAGATAGAAAAGAAAGAAGTAAAACTTTGTTTGCAGATGACATGATTGCCTAAAGTTCTGAAGGCATCTATAAATAAGCAACTAGAGCTAATACATGAATTTAATAAGATCTTTGCACATAAGATCCATACACAAAAATGAATTGTATTTTTATATACTAGCAACAAATAATTAGAAATTTAAACTTATAAAATTACCTAGGTTAGGCAATGATTTCTTAGATTCAACATCAAAGCACAAGTGATAAAAGAAAAATTTGATAAACTGAACTTCATCATTATTAAAAACATTTGCACTTCAAAGAATACCACAAGAAAGGTAAAAGACAAGCCCACAAACTAGAATAAAATATTTATAAATCATATAATTTGATAAGGGACTTGTATCCAGAATATATTAAGAACTTATAACTCAACAATAAAAAGACAAACCAACTAAAAGATGGACAAAAGATTTGAAAAAACAGTTCTCCAAAGAAGATACACAGATGGCCAATAAGCTCATGAAAGAATGCTCAATATCAGGGAGCAGGGAAATGTTGATTAAAACCACAAAAGATACCACAAGAAATATAGCCACTAGAAAAGTGATAATGAAACAAACAAACAAATAGAAAATAACAAGTGTTGGCAAACGTGGAGAAATGAGAACTCTCATGCATTGCTGGTGGGAATGTAAAATGGTGCAGCTTTTTGGAAAACAGTTTGGCAGTTTCCTACAGTGTTAAACAGAGTTACTGACAATTCTACTCCTAGCAATTTCTGTAAGAGAAGTGAGATTATATGCTCATATAGAAACTTTTACACAAATGTTCATAGCAATATTATTCATAATAGCGAAAAGGTAAAAACAATACAAATGTCCATCAGCTGGTGAACGGATAAACAAAATTTAGTATATCCACACAAAGAATACTATTTAGCAATTAAAAGGAATGAAGCACTGATACATGCTGCAACATGGATGAGCCTCAAAGACATTATCTTTAATGAAAGAAGGTAGACACAAAAGATCACATACTATATGAACCCATTTACATGAAATGTCCAGAATAGGCCAATCTATAGAGACAGAAAGTGATTAGTGGTTGCCTAAGGCTGTCACGAGGAGAGGGAGATTGACTGGGCACAAGGTTTCTTTCTGGAGTGACCAAAACATCCTAAAATGAGATTGTGGTGATTTTTGTACAAGTCTATAAATATAACTGCTACTGCATTATAGATCTAGCAAGGGTGAATTTTATGGTATGTAAATTATATCTCAATAAAGCCACTATACAAATATTGTTTGTAACTTTTATCTTTTTGGATAAGAGTTTCCCGAAAAAATAAACCATGTCAATGAAGATGGAGGAACAAAGTTTTGTTAGTGAAGACGGCAGAATAGTAAAGTCATATTTATGTAGACAGTAACTTATGGTTGTATACGGTTTCAATTTTTAAAACCAATAGATATCTTTTAAAATCACAAATGCATTAGATAGTTAAAACAGCAGTGCAAGAATTAAAATATAGTATGTGATAGAGAATGAATGGGTAGCTAGTCTGGATTAAGCAGTCAGAGAAGACTTTTATGAAAAGGTGATATTAAACCAGAGATAGAAATGATAAAGAAGAGCCAGTCTTGTGAAGATGGAGGTGGGGGTGGGTGGAAGAATGGGAAGAGCATTCCAGCAAAGCTAGTGCAAGTGGGGGTCTCTTTATTAGTCAATATGTCTCTAAAACCCTAAATTAACTCTTCAAAATCCACTCATCTCTCCAGACAGCAGAACAATGCATTTCTCTACTTTGTCAGTGCTTAGCAAACTCTTGAATTTATCAGTCTTTGCTTCTTTTTATTTTAACTTTTAAAATTATCTTTATTTTTAAAAGTAATTCACATGCTGTAAAATTTACTCATGTTAGGTAAACAGTGTAATGACAGTATATTTACAGATTTGCTCAAAAATCACTATAATCCATGTTTTAAGATATTGTGATTTCCTGAAAAGAAACCTTCTAAATAGAGATGCCTCTTTATGCTCTCCTTCTATTTCTTTCCCTCTCTCTCTCATTAACCAAAGGTTGGTAAAAACTCTCTCACTCTTCTGCATTGGCCCACTGACCAGTAGTTAGGAACCACTATTGTACAGCATCTTCCAACACTAAGATTTTATGATTCTCTGACCTATCCATTCTTTCCGTGTGCTTTTCTTTCTTTCTTGAACTTCCCAACTTGTTCTCTATCTAGTTGACAGTGTTATCTTTATTACCTTGGGGGAAAACTAAAACTGTAATAGCAGAAATCAATGCAAGTTTTATTATTTTTAAGACTTCAGCTAAGTCTCTTAAGAATAAAATATTAGGGTCCTGAAAGGATAGACGTCCATAATTAGTGCCAAATCAAAGATAAGAGACTAAAATATATACAGATATACTTGATCCCTTCCAAGGCCCCTTGCCACCTCCTCAGGACACCTACTTCTGCCCTGAGACTTTGTTGAGGATCCAATTTAATGCACTGAATGAACACTTAACCTCTTGTTAACAAAACACCAGTAAGCTCCTTCCTGTATTGGAAGATGGGGTCCTTTACCTCCTAGAGTCCCTCTGGGTGTGATGGTATAGATGGAGAAGCCCTGGTGGAATCAGAGGGAGTCAGAATGGTTGGGAAACTACTCCTGATTCTAATTCATTTAGTAAATATTTATACCAGGCATTCCAGACTCTTAATGTGCTATGACTTTATGACAGTGAAAATTTAGGTGAACAATACACTGTAAAGAATTACAATTTGGTAGATTTTGCAATAAATATACATGAAATTTATTGTTTATAACATTCTGGAATAAAAGTTTCAGTATGTTTCTATCTATTCAAGTAAATTAATGTCAATAGCCCTTGTCAATGTTTTTAAACTGAAAGTAAGCTCTTTAAAAACTATCAAACATTCCACTAAATAAATTCCATACTTCCTCATCTGCCTTTTGAAAATAGTAAAATCAGCAGGAGGGAAGTCCTTGCCAGCATTTATTCAGGTTCCCTCCTGCTTTCCTTCTCTTGCCTCCAATCAACCCACGCTAACTCTTGCTAGCGTTTTGTTTGCAAAAAGAAGATGTAAGTAAAAATTTTCATTGTAGAAGAAATAATAGGCCTATTCCAATAAAAATTCTAATCAGAAGCCAAATACTACACATGGTGTTTTTCAAGGCTCCTAATTTTTTTTTCCTTGAATATCTGTTCCCATATATTTATTATTATTATTATTATTATGTTAACATCTTTATTGTAGTACAATTGCTTTACAATGGTGTGTTAGTTTCTGCTGTATAACAGAGTGAATCAGTTATACATATACATACATCCCCATATCTCCTCCCTCTTGCGTCTAAGGCTCCTAACATTCTTTTATTAAAAAAATTTTAATACAGCAGATTCTTATTAGTCATCAATTTTATACACATCAGTGTATACACGTCAATCTCAATCGCCCAATTCATCACACCACTACCCCTCACACCCCCCCGCCACTTTCCCCCCTTGGTGTCCATACGTTTGTTCCCTACATCTGTGTCTCAATTTCTGCCCTGAAAACTGGTTCATCTGTACCATTTTCTAGGTTCCACATATATGCGTTAATATATGAAATTTGTTTTTCTCTTTCTGACTTACTTCACTCTGTATGACACTCTCCAGATCCATCCACGTCTAAACAAATGACCCAATTTCATTCTTTTTTATGGCTGAGTAATATTCCACTGTATATATGTACCACATTGTTTTTATCCATTTGTCTGTCGACGGGCATTTAGATTGCTTCCATGAGCTGGCTATTGTAAATAGTGCTGCAGTGAACATTGGGGTGCACGTGTCTTTTTGAATTATGGTTTTCTCTGGGTATATGCCCAGTAGTGGGATTGCTGGCTCATATGGTAATTCTATTTTTAGTTTTTTAAGGAACCTCCATACTGCTCTCCATAGTGGCTGTATCAATTTACATTCCCACCAACAATGCCAGAGGGTTCCCTTTTCTCCACACCCTCTCCAGCATTTGTTGTTTGTGGATTTTCTGATGATGCCCATTCTAACTGGTATGAGGTGATACCTCACTGTAGTTTTGATTTGCATTTCTCTAATAATTAGTGATGTTGAGCAGCTTTTCCTGTGCTTCTTGGCCATCCGTATGTCTTCTTTGGAGAAGTGTCTATTTAGGTCTTCTGCCCATTTTTAGATTAGGCTGTTTGTTTTTTTAATATTGAGCTGCATGAGCTGTTTATATATTTTGGAGATTAATCCTTTGTCCATTGATTTGTTTGCAAATACTTTCTCCCATTCTGAGGGTTGTCTTTTCGTCTTGTTTATGGTTTCCTTTGCTGTGTAAAAGCTTTTAGGTTTCATTAGGTCCCATTTATTTATTTTTGTTTTTATTTCCATTACTTGAGGAGGTGGATCAAAAAAGATCTTGCTGTGATTTATGTCAAAGAGTGTTCATCTTCTTCCTATGTTTTCCTCTAAGAGTTTTATAGTGTCCGACCTTACATTTAGGACTCTAATCCATTTTGAGTTTATTTTTGTGTATGGTGTTAGGAAGTGTTCTAATTTCAGTCTTTTACATGTAGCTGTCCAGTTTTCCCAGCACCACTTATTGAAGAGACTGTCTTTTCTCCATCGTATATCCTTGTCTCCTTTGTCATAGATTAGTTGACCATAGGTGCGTGGGTTTATCTCTGGGCTTTCTATCTTGTTCCATTGATCTATGTTTCTGTTTTTTGTGCCAGTGCCATATTGTCTTGATTACTGTAGCTTTGTAGTATAGTCTGAAGTCAGGGAGTCTGATTCCTCCACTCCATTTTTTTCCCTCAAGACCACTTTGGCTATTTGGGGTCTTTTGTGTTTCCATACAAATTTTAAGATTGTTTTGTTCTAGCTCTGTAAAAAATGCCATTGGTAATTTGATAGGGATTTCACTGAATCTGTAGATTGCTTTGGGTAGTATAGTCATTTTCACAATATTGATTCTTCCAATCTAAGAACATGGTATATCTCTCCATCTGCTGGTGCCACCTTTAATTTCTTTCATCAGTGTCTTATAGTTTTCTGCATACAGGTCTTTTGTCTCCCTAGGTAGGTTTATTCCTAGGTATTTCATTTTTTTTGTTGCAATGGTAAATGGGAGTTTTTTCTTAATTTCTCTTTCATATTTTTCATCATTAGTGTATAGGAATGCAAGAGATTTCTGTGCATTAATTTTGTATCCTGCACCTTTACAAAATTCATTGATTATCTCTAGTAGTTTTTTGGTGGCATCTTTAGGATTCTCTATGTATAGTATCATGTCATCTGCAAACTGACAGGTTTACTGCTTCTCTTCCAATTTGTATTCCTTTTATTTCTTTTTCTTCTCTGATTGCCATGGCTAGGACTTCCAAAACTATGTTGAATAATGGTGGCAAAAGTGGACATCCTTGTCTTGTTCCTGATCTTAGAGGAAATGCTTTCAGTTTTTCACCATTGAGAATGATGTTTGTTGTGGGTTTCTTTTATATGGCCTTTATTATGTTGAGGTAGGTTCCCTCTATGCCCACTTTCTGTAGGGTTTTTATCATAAATGGGTGTTGCATTTTGTCAAAAGCTTTTTCTGCATCTATTTAGATGATCATATGGTTTTTATTCTTCAATTTGTTAATATGGTGTATCACACTGATTGATTTGTGTATATTGAAGAATCCTTGCATCCCTGGGCTAAATCCCACTTGATCATGGTGTATGATCCTTTTAATGTGTTGTTGGATTCTGTTTGCTAGTATTTTGTTGAGGATTTTTGCTTCTATATTCGTCAGTGATATTGGTCTGTAATTTTTTTAATTTGTAGTATCTTTGTCTGGTTTTGGTATCAAAGTGATGGTGGCCTCATAGAATGAGTTTGGGAGTGTGCCTTCCTCCTCAATTTTCTGGAAGAGTTTGAGAAGGATGGATGTTAGCTCTTCTCTAAATGTTTGATAGAATTCTCCTGTGAAGCCATCTGGTCCTGGACTTTTGTTTGTTGGAAGATTTTTTTTTAATAATTTATTTGTTTATTTTTGGCTGCGTTGGGTTTTCATTGCTGCACGTGGGCTTTCTTTAGTTGTGGTGAGCGGGGGCTATTCTTCATTGTGGTGTGTGGGCTTCTCATTGCAGTGGCTTCTCTTGTTGTGGCGCATGGGCTCTAGGTGCGTGGGCTTCAGTAGTTGTGGCATGAGGGCTCAGTAGTTGTGGCTCACAGGCTCTAGAGCGCAGGCTCCGTAGTCATGGCACATGTGCTTAGTTGCTCCGTGGCATGTGGGATCTTCCTGCACCAGGGCTCGAACCCTTGTCCCCTGCATTGGTAGGAGGATTCTTAACCAGTGTGCCACCAGGGAAGTCCATGTTGGAAGATTTTTAATCACAGTTTCAATTTCATTATTTGTGATTGATCTGTTCATATTTTCTATTTCTTCCTGGTTCAGTCTTGGAAGGTTATACCTTTGTAAGGATTTGTTCATTTCCTCCAGGTTGTCCATTTTATTGGCATAGAGTTGCTTGTAGTAGTCTCTTAGGATGCTCTGTATTTCTGCGGTGTCTCTTGTAACTTCTCGTTTTTCATTTCTAATTTTATTGATTTGAATCCTCTCCCTCTTTTTCCTGATGAGTCTGGCTAATGGTTTATCAATTTTGTTTGCCTTCTCAATGAACCAGCTTTTAGTTTCATTGATCTTTGCTATTGTTTGCTTTGTTTCTGTTTCATTTATTTCTGCTCTGATCTTTATGATTTCATTCTTTATGCTAACTTTGGGTTTTGTTTGTTCTTCTTTCTCTAGTTCCTTTAGGTGTAAGGTTAGATTGTTTATTTGAGACTTTTCTTGTTTCTTGAGGTAGGCTTGTATAGATATAAATGTCCCTCTTAGAACTCCTTTTGCTGCATCCCATAGGTTTTGGATCATCATGTTTTCATTGTCATTTGTCTCTAGGTATTTCTTGATTTCCTCTTTGATATCTTCAGTGATCTCTTGGTTATTTAATACCGTATTGTTTACCCTCCATGTGTTTGTGTTTTTTACATTTTTTTCCCTGTAATTCATTTCTAATCTCATAGTGTTGTGGTCAGAAAAGATGCTTGATATGATTTCAATTTTCTTAAATTTACTGAGGATTGATTTGTGACCTAAGATGTGATCTATCCTGGAGAATATTCCATGTGCACTTGAGAAGAAAGTGGAATCTGCTGTTTTTGGATGGAATGTCCTATAAATATCAATGAAATCTATCTGGTCTATTGTGTCATTTAAAGCTTGTGTTTCCTTATTAATTTTCTGTTGGATGATCTGTCCATTGGTGTAAGTGAGGTGTTAAAGTCCCCCACTGTTAATGTGTTACTGTCAATTTCCTCTTTTACAGCTGTTAGCAGTTGCCTTATGTATTGAGGTACTCCTCTGTTGGGTGCATATATATTTATAATTGTTATATCTTCTTCTTGGATTGATCCCTTGATCATTATGTAGTGTCCTTCCTTGTCTCTTGTAACATTCTTTATTTTAAAGTCTATTTTATCTGATATGAGTATTGCTACTTCAGCTTTCTTTTGATTTCCATTTGCATGGAATATCTTTTTCCATCCCCTCACTTTCAGTCTGTATGTGTCCCTAGGTCTGAAGTGTGGCTCTTATAGACATCATATAGATGGGTCTTGTTTTTGTATCCATTCAGCAAGCCTGTGTCTTTTGGTGGAGCATTTAATCCATTCACATTTAAGGTAATTATCAATATGTATGTTCCTATTACCATTTTCTTAACTGTTTTGGGTTTGTTTTTGTAGGTCCTTTTCTTCTCTTGTGTTTCCCACTTACAGAAGTTCCTTTAGCATTTGTTGTAGAGCTGGTTTGGTGGCACTGAATTCTCTCAGCTTTTGCTTGTCTGTATAGCTTTTGATTTCTTCATCGAATCTGAACGAGATCCTTGAGGGATAGAGCAATCTTGGTTGTAGGTCCTTCCCTTTCATCACTTTAAGTATATCATGCCACTCCCTTCTGGCTTGTAGAGTTTCTGCTGAGAAATCAGCTGTTAACCTTATGGGAGTTCCCATGTATGTTATTTGTCGTTTTTCCCTTAATAATTTGTCTTTGTCTTTACTTTTTGCCAATTTGATTACTATGTGTCTTGGCGTGTTTCTCCTTGGGTTTATCCTGTATGGGACCCACTGCGCTTCCTGGACTTGGGTGGCTATTTCCTTTCCCATGTTAGGGAAGTTTTCGACTATAATCTCTTCAAATATTTTCTCGGGTCCTTTCTCTCTCTCTTCTCCTTCTGGGACCGCTATAATGTGAATGTTGTTGTGTTTAATGTTGTCCCAGAGGTCTCTTAGGCTGTCTTCATTTCTTTTCATTCTTTTTTCTTTATTCTGTTCTGCAGCAGTGAATTCCACCATTCTGTCTTCCATGTCACTTATCCGTTCTTCTGTCTCAGCTATTCTGCTGTTGATTCCTTCTAGTGTAGTTTTCATTTCAGTTATTGTATTGTTCATCTCTGTTTGTTTGTTCTTTAATTCTTCTAGGTCTTTGTTAAACATTTCTTGCATCTTCTCGATCTTTGCCTCCATTCTTTTTCTGAGGTCCTGGATCATCTTCACTATCATTTTTCTGAATTCCTTTTCCAGAAGGTTGCCTATCTCCACTTCATTTAGTTGTTTTTCTGGGGTTTTATATTGGTCCTTCATCTGGTACACAGCCCTCTCCCTTTTCATCTTATCTATTTTTCTGTGAATGTGATTTTCCTTTCACAGGCTGCAGGATTTTAAGGCTCCTGATTTTAAATGAAAATTTTAAAGCTGATTTTTCTAGTGCTAATACATTATATTATCCATAGGAATTTAGTCAAATATATGCCAGAAAAGTATTTCTTTACTTTTCCCCTACTGTAGTACACATACTCATTTTTTCAACACAGCTATTAACCAGCTACATTCAGCTGAACATTGGAGGGTTATGAAGATGTGTAAAGTTTGTGTGTAGCCTAGAGAGAATGCCAGGCTCTTCTCCTCTTCCTCAACTTCATTTCTTACTCCACCTAAGTTTTTCCTGAGCTGTAGTTTCTCTGAGATTTTTCTCTCTCCATCATGTGGCAGGTGAGATAAGAACTGTGGAGAATGTGCCTTAAAATTACCTGCTGGAGAGATAGAAGAGGAGGGTATTTATACTCAAACTCCTGTCCTCCTATTTATCAAGGGTTCTTTCAGGTGTGCCAGAATGGCTGAGAGGGCTTCCAAAGGCATCCTATGTGGTGACAGAAGAAAAGTCTCATAGAAAGAAAGAGACCCTTGCTGCAGCCCAGACAAGGAGCTGCCAGGCTACGCCTTCCTACAGTTTGTTGTGGCAACAGTTTTGGAACCAAAAAGTGAGCCAGGAGGATGTAAAATGAGACATAAAGGATGTGTAAAGGGGTCTAAAGGTTCTGGACCCAATTCCAGTGTGCGTGTGTATGTGGTGGTGGTGGTTTCCAACACTACCAAGCAACTCTCAGATCCAGGTGGGTGTCCTGCAATTCAATTCAATTCTGACACTATCTATGTGAAGAGAGCATCGGTTTCCACAGATTAAGGGCTCAGTTCCTTAATACTGTCCTCCTCCACCAACTTCAGACACTAGTTCCAAGTCCAGGTTTTCACCTGTGCTTCTGCCCAGCTGGTTATAAATCAGAGGTTCCTGTGGCTCACAGAACTCAGGGCACCTGTTTACTCACTAGATTATTGTTTTATATAAAAGGTTGTAACTCAGGAACAGCCAGATCGAAGATATGCATAAGGCAAGGTATGGGGAAAAGGGCTCAGAACTTCTGTGCTTCCCCAGGTGCCACTCTCTGGGAATCTCTATGTGTTCACCAACTGGAAAGCTGTCCAAACCATATCATTTTGGGTTTTTATGGATGCTTTTGTTACATAGGCATCAATCCATTCAATCTCCAGTCCCTCTCCCCTTTCCTCTAATCATATACTTGGGTCTCCTGGCAGTCAGTCCTCATCCTTAGGTGGGGGTCTGAAAGTCACCTCTTTAAGATAACAAAAGATACCTTTTAGCTTTCGTCACTTAGAGAACTCTAAGGATTTTAGGAGCTCCATGCAAGAAACAGGAGGAACACCAAATATATATATATATATATATATTTCTTACTATAAATCACAATGTCAAACAGTCTGCTTCTAGCCTAGGCAAAGGAAGACATCAGTGGGGCATGCCCATCTCAACTGAGGACTTTGAGTTTGTAGCAAAAGGCTCATGGGAGCAAAAAGTATATATTTGCCTGGTATCATCCTCTCTGCATATTCATCCCTGGGGAGTTTGGCAATGAAGTGTAGCTGTGACGTAACGGGAGTAGGGTGTTTGAGGGCCTGGACTCTTGCCACTTCTCAATCTCATTCTACCTAATAGGTGTAACTGAAATAGGCCATAGCCCTTGACCTCACATAGCACAAGTGTTTCTAGCACATTGTCAACTGAAATGATTTAGGACTAAGAGATAACTGCTAAAGAAAACATATTATAACCTCCTTGAAATATATTGCTCATTACAACAAACATTTTTAAATGTGTAAAGTTATTATTTTGGCATGACTGAAAGGAAGAAATCAAAGATAAAATTTTAATTATTAATGTTTATGATTTTCTGTTAGTGGGCTGGCAATATAATGAAAAGAAATAAATCATAAAATTTAAACAAATAATAGAATACAATAAACATTTATATTATATCTATACATATATTTATATAAATATTTATATTATATAATAAACATATATTTATAACTATTATTTTGTCAAACACATTTTAATTACCTTAATTTCAGAAATTCCATCTTCAATCCCTTTAAAATCCTTTTAAAGAATATTTCTTTAAAATAAAAGATCCAAATTGGAAGGGAAGAGATAAAATTGTCATATGCAGTTGACATGATACTACACATAGAAAACCCTAAAGACTCCACACAAAATCTACTAGAACTGATAAACAAATTCAGCAAAGTCGCAGGATACAAGATTAACATATAGAAATCAGTTGCATTTCTTTACACTAACAATGAAATATCAGAAAGGGAATGTAAAAAAAAAGCAAACCGCTTTTAAAATCACATCAAAAAAATATATAGGAATAAACCTGACAAAGGTGGTAAAGGACTTATATGCTGAGAACTAGAAAATGTTAATAAAAGAAATTGATGATGATTCAAAGAAATGGAAAGATATCCCATGACCTTGGATTGGAAGAATTAATACTGTTAAAATGGCCATACTACCCAAAGCAATCTACAGACTTAATGTGATCCCTATCAAATTACCTATGAGATTTTTCACAGAACTGGAACAAATAATCCTAAAATTTATATGGAACCATAAAAGACCCAGAATTGCTAAGGAAAACCTGAGGAAAAAGAACAAAGCAAGAGGCATAACCTTCCCAGACTTCAGACCACAATACAAAGCTACAGTAACCAAAACATGTGATATTGGCACAAAAACAGACATATGGATCAGTGGAACAGAATAGAGCACCCAGAAGTAAACCCACACACCTACAGTCAATTAATCTCCAACAAAGGAGGCAGGAATATACAATGGAGAAAAGACAGTCTCTTCAGCAAGTGATGTTGGAAAATTTGGACAACAGCATATAAATCAATGACTTTAGAATGCACTCTCACACTATACACAAAAATAAACTCAGAATGGCTTAAAGACTTAAATATAAGACATGACACCATAAAACTCTTAGAAGAGAACATAGGCAAAACATTCTCTGACATAAAATGTATCAATATTTTCTTAGGTCAGTCTCACAAAGCAATAGAAGTAAAAGCAAAAATAAACAAATGGGACCTAATCAAACTTACAAGCTTTTGTACAGCAAAGGAAACTATAAAAAATGAAAAGACAATCTACAAACTGGGAGAAAATATTTGCAAATGATGTGACTGACAAGGGCTTAATTTCCAAAATATACAAACAGCTTATACAACTCAATAACAAAAAAACAAACAACCCAATGGAAAAATGGGAAGAAGACCTAAATAGACATATCTCTAAAGAAAATACACAGATGACTAAAAGGCACATGAAAAGATGCTTAACATCACTGATTATTAGAGAAATGCAAATCAAAACTACGATGAGGCACCACCTCACACTGGTCAGAATGGCCATGATTAAAAAGTTCACAAATAACAAATGCTGGAGAGGGTGTGGAGAAAAGGAAACCTTCCTACACTACTGGTAGGAATGTAAATTGGTGCAGCCACTATGGAGAACAGTATGGAGGTTCCTCAAAAAACTAAAAATAGAGTTTCCATAAGATTCTGCAATTCCACTCCTGAGCATATATCCAGAGAAAACTACTTTGAAAAGATACATGCACCCTAATGTTCATAGCAGTACTATTTACAATAGCCAAGACATGGAAACAACCCAAATGCATATCAACAGATGAATGGATAAACAAGATGTGGTATATATATATATATATATATATATACAATGGAATACTACTCAACCATAAAAAAGAATGAAATAATGCCATTTGCAGCAACATGGATGGACTTAGAGATTATCATTCTAAGTAAAGTAAGTCAGAAAGAGAAAGACAAATACCGTATGATATCACTTATATGTAGAATCTAAAATATGACACAAATGAACTTACCATGAAAAAGAAACAGACTCACAGACATAGAGAACAGACTTGTGGTTGCCAAGGGGGAACGTAGATGGAGGAGGGATGGAGTGGGAGTTTGGGGTTAGCAGAGGCACATTATTATATAAGGATGGATAAACAACAAGGTCTTACTGTATAGCACAGGGAAATATATTCAATATCCTGTGATAAATCATAATGGAAAAGAATATGAAAAAAATATATATGTATATCTGAATAACTTTGCTGTACATTAGAAATTAACACAACATTGTAAATCAACTATATGTAAGTAAAATACATTTTAAAAAAGACTATTTCTTTAAATAACATGCAAGCATTTTCTGTCAGTTATATTTCAGTAAATCTGGAAAATTAAAAAAAAAATCCAAGCTATTATTTGTCTTGTTAAATCCATTTTCAACAGCTTTATTGAGGTATAATTGACATACAATAAACTGTACATATTATGTATACACTTGTGAAACCATCACCACAATCAAGATATTAACACAGCAGGGGCATATCCACCATCCCCGAAGTTTCCTCTTATACCCTTTTGTAATCCCTCCCTTCTGTTCCTCCCTGTTTTACTGTCCTACCCTGTCTCAACGCACTGAAGATCTGCTTCCTGTCACTACAGATTTTTTATGTTTTCTAGAATTTTATAAGAATGGATTCATAGAGTATGCACTCTTTTTTTGTATGGTTTCTTTCACTCAGCATAATTATTTGGAGATGCATCCACGGTTTATTTTTTTTGTTTTGTTTGTTTTTGCATATTCCGCTGTATATACAATTTACCCTACTGACAGGCATTTATGTTTTTCCAGTTTTTGGCTATTAGAAATATAGTTGCTATAACATTTATGTGCAAGTCACAAGTATGGACAGATTTCATTCTGTAAAATAAATACCTAGGATATTGTAGGTGTATGTTTAACTTTTTAAATTTTGAAAAATGGCAGTATTTTTTTACATTTCATCAGCAATGTATGAGAGTTTCAGTTCTTCCATATTTTTATCAACACGTGGTATGATCAAGCTTTTAAATATTACCTATTATAGTAGGTGTGTAGACTGAAAGCTCCAAATACTCCAGTCTTTTAAAAGCTTAGCCATTCTAATAGGTGTGTAATGGCATCTCATTGTGGTATTGAACTTCACTTCTAATAACTAATAATGTGGATCATCTTTCCATGTATGTTCTTCCTTTGATTATGCATATGCTCAAATCTTTCATCCATTTTTATCGAGTTGCTTATTTTCTTATTGCTGAGTTTTGAGAGCTCGTTATATATTCTGAACTTATATTTATCAGATGTATAATTTTCAAATATTTTCTCCCAGGATATAACTTGCCTTTTAATTCTCTTAGCAATGTCTTTTTATTTTATTTTTCTGTTTTTATTTTTTCACTGTGCCATGTGGCATGTGGGATCTTAGTTTCCTGACCAGGGATCAAACCCACGCTCCCGGCACTGGAAGAGTCGAGTCTTAACCACTGGACCACCAGGGAAGTCCCTTAGCAGTGCCTTTTTTTTTTTTTTTTAATGCTATGCTTCTAAGCTTCATTTTTTTTTTCTAACTTTATTATTATTTATTTATTTTTTGGCTGTGTTGGGTCTTTGTTGCTGCGCGTGGGCTTTCTCTAGCTGCAGCGAGCGGGGGCTAATTTTCCTTGCGGTGCGCGGGCTTCTCATTGCGGTGGTCTCTCCTGTTGCAGGGCATGGGCACGCGGGCTTCAGTAGTTGTGGCACTCGGGCTTCAGTAGTTGTGGCTTGTGTGCTCTAGAGCACAGGCTCAGTAGTTGTGGCACACAGACTTAGTTACTCTGCGGCAGGTGTGATCTTCCTGGACCAGGGCTCCAATGCGTGTCCCTTGCATTGGCAGGCGGATTCTTAAACACTGTACCACCAGGGAAGTCCTAGCAGTGTATTTTGAAAAGCAGAATTCTAAAATTTGATCTTGTCCACTTCATCAATTTTTTTTTTTTTGTAGATTGTGCTTTTGGTGTTGTATCAAAGTAATCTTTGTCTAACCCAAGGTCACTAACTTCTTTTCGATGTTTTCTTCTAGAAATTTTATAGTTTTAGGTTTTACATTTTTTCTGTAATCCATTTTTTAGCTAGCTTTTTTTTTTGCGGTACGTGGGCCTCTCACTGTTGTGGCCTCTCTTGTTGCAGAGCATAGGCTCCGGACGCACAGGCTCAGCGGCCATGGCTCACGGGCCCAGCCGCTCCGCGGCATGTGGGATCTTCCCGGACCGGGGCACGAACCCGTGTCCCCTGCATCGGCAGGTGGACGCTCAACCACTGCACTACCAGGGAAGCCCTAGCTAGCTTTTATATATGGTGAGAAATATGAACTGAATTTCATTTTTTTGTATATTGATATTCAATTGTTCCAGTAAAAGACTATCCTTTCTCCACAGAATTGCCTTTGTAGCTTTGTCAAAAATCAGTTTTCAATACATATATGGTTCTAATTCTGGACTCTGTATTCCATTCCATTGATCTATTTGTCTATTTTGATGTCAGTACCATACTCTCTTTATTACTGCAGCTTTGGTTCTCCAACGTTGTTCTTTTTTTCACAAAGTTGTTTTGGCCATTCTTGCTTGATCTTTTCATTTCCACATTAATTTAATTTAATTGTAATTAATTAATTTTCTTTATTTTTTTGGCTGCATCAGGTCTTCATTGAGGCGTGTGGGATCTTTCGTTGCAGCGTGGGCTCTTTGTTGTGGTGCGCAGGTTTCTTTCTAGGTGTGGTGTGCGAGTTTTCTCTCTTTAGTTGTGGCACATGGGCTCCAGGGCGCGTGGGCTCTGTAGTTGTGGCGTGCAGGGTGCAGAGGCCGTGGGCTCTGTAGTCTTGCGGCATGCGGACTCTCTCATTGAGGCGCCCGAGCTCAGTAGTTGTGGCATGCGGGCTTAGTTGCCCGTGGCGTGTGGGATCTTAGTTCCCAGACCAGGGATTTAACCCCCGTTCCCTGCATTGGAAGGACTTTTTATCACTGGACCACCAGGGAAGTCCCTCCACATGAATTTTAGAATAAGCTTGCTAGTAGCTACAAGAAAAGCCTGTTGGAATTTTGGTTGAGATTGCATTAAATTTATAGATCAAACTGAGGAGAGTAGACATATTAACAATATTGAGTCTTCTGACTATGAACACAGAACACTGTAAATATCTCTACATATGTGGGTGTTAGATACTAAATACATCTCACAGCGTTTTATAGTTTTCAGTGTACGAGTTTTGCACATCTTCTTTTCAGATTTTCCCCTTAGTATTTCATATTTTTTGGTGTTAGTATAAATGGTATTGTTTTTATTTTAATTTCCAATTGTTTATTTCTAGTGTTTAGAGATATAATTTTTTTATGTATCAATTTTGTATCCTGCAAAAAGCATTCAGTCTCTCACCATTAAATATGATGTTAGATGACCTTTTTTTGGTAGATGCTTTTTATCAGGTTATGGAAGTTCTCCTTTATTCCTAATTTGCTGTTAGTTTTTTTTTTTTTTTTTTTTTTTTTGTAGGACGCGGGCCTCTCACTGCTGCGGCCTCTCCTATTGCGGAGCACAGGCTCTGGACACGTAGGCTCGGCGGCCATGGCTCACAGGTCCAGCCGCTCCGCGGCATGTGGGATCCTCCCGGACCGGGGCACGAACCCGTGTCCCCTGCATCGGCAGGCGGACTCTCAACCACTGCGCCACCAGGGAAGCCCTCACTGATAGTTTTGATCAGGAATGTATGTTTGATTTCATCAAATGCCTCCTCATGATCTCTTTAGATGACAGAGTGGTTTTCTTCTTAAATTTATTAATATACTGAATTAGATTGATTTTTGAATGTTAAAACAACCTTGCATTCCTAGGAAAAACCTTACTTGAATAATTCTTTTATATATTGTTTAATTTAATTTGCTAAAATTTTATTTAGAATTTTTACATCTATGGTCATGAGGCATATTGGCCTTTTCAGTTTCCTTTTCTTGTAATGTCTTTGTTAGATTTGGCATCACGGTAATGTTGGCCTCTGATAGAATGATTCTGGAATACTCCCTTCTTTTCAATTTTATGAAAGTTTTTATAGAATTGGTATTAATTCTTCTAAAATATTTGATAGAATTTACCAGTGATGGGCTTTGAAGTTTTGTTTCTGGGAAGATTTTCAACCTCAAATTCAGTTTCTTTAATAAATATGGGATAATTTGGGGCTATTTATCTCTTCTTGAATAAGTTTTGGTAGTTTGTATTTTTCAAGGAATTTGTCCATCTTGTCTAAATTGTCAAATTTATTTCATAGTGTTGTTCATAACATTTCTTTACATATATGTAGTATCTTTAGTGATGTAATGTAAAGATAATCCTGATACTGGTAAAATGTGTGTTCTTTCTTCTATTTGTCAGTCTTGCTAGAGGTTTGTTAATTTTATTGATCTTCTTAAATAATCATTTTTTGTTTCATTCTCCATTGTGTTTCTGTTATTATTTCATTAATTTCAGCTCTTTTCTTTATTATTTCCTTTCTTCTGCTTACTTTGTGCTTCTTTGATCTCCCTTTTTAGCTTCTTAAGGTAGATATTGAGGCCATTTGAGACATTTCTCTTTTTTTAACATGGTTGTTTAGTTTTATAAACGTCTCCCTATGTACTGTTTTAATGGCTTCCCACAAAATTTGATATGTATGTTTTCATTTTCATTCAATTCAAAATGTTTTCTAATTTCTTTTTTGATTTATCCCTTGACCATGGGTTATTTAGAATTATGCTATTTAATTTCCAATATTTGGGGGGTTTCCAGAAATCTTATTCTGTTATTAATTTCTTTTTTAAGAAGTATTTATTTATTTATTTGGCTGCGCTAGGTCTTAGTTGTGGCACGTGGTATCTTTGTTGCTGCACGTGGAATCTTCGTTGTGGCATGCAGTATCCTTTTTAGTTGCAGCATGTGGGCTCTTTAGTTGTGGCCTGTGGGATCTTTTAGTTGGAGCCTGCAGGCTCTTAGTTGTGGCACGCAGGATCTAGTTCTCTAACCAGGGATTGAACCCAGGCCCCTTGCACTGGGAGCACAGAGTCTTAACCACTGGACCACCAGGGAAGTACCATCTGTTATTAATTTCTAATTAAATTCCACTGTGGTCAGAGAATATACTTTGTATGACTTGAATCATTTAAAATTCATTGAGATTTTTATCATGCCCCAGAATTTGGTCTGTCTTAATAAATGTTCCATGTGTACTTGTAAAGAATATGTACTCTGCAGTTCTTTGGTAGTGTTTTCATAAAATCAATTAGGTCAAGTCAGTTGATTATATTGTTCAAGTCTTCCATATCCTTACTTATTTTCTGTGTACACTTTCTATTGAGACTAGGGTATTGAAACCTCTGTTATTGTGAATTTATCTATTTCTCCTTGCTGGTCTATCAGTTTTTCCTTCATTTATTTTGAAACTCTGTTACTAGGTATAGCATACATGTTTAGGATTGTTATATCATCTTTATGATTGACCCTTTTATCTTTAAGAAATAGTCTTCTATATCTCTGGTAATCTTTGTTTTGAAGTTTGCTCTGTATGCTATTAATATATTAATATAGCCACTACAGCTTTTTTGTTTGTTTGCTTACTGTAAGCATGACACATCTGTTTCTGTCTTTTTACTTCTCCACAGAAACTACACATGCCAGAGGTCAATGGAGCAACATCTTTTAAGTACTGAAAGAAAAACAAAAACAAAAACAGTCAACCCAGAGTTCTATACCCATGAAAACCTTTTCGAAAGTGAAAAAGAAATAAAGATATTTCAAAACTTTTTCAGACTTTAACTATAAGAAACGTTAAAGGAACTTCTCCCAGGCAGAAAGAACATGAACATGATACTAGATGGAAATTTGGATCTATGCACAGAGATGAAGAGTTCTGGAAATGTGTAAAACAATGTCAACAATGATCACAGCATTATAAGTTGTTTCCATGAACTGTCCATTACTTGTGTCTCTTCAGCCTTTAACTATAGTACAGTTAAAGCAACTTCGAACAAATTTATGATAGATAAAATAAATGAAAAAACATTTCCTATTATATCCTCTGAAATAGTGCCAATTAATTTTTCTACACCTCAGCTTTTCAAGCTATGTCTTTTAAGTATGTGATTTTTTTCATCTCATATATGTAATTCATAGTCAATGTTTCCTAGTAAAATCACTTTACAAGTCCTTGTGTTTCTATAAACAGAAATATAAGTCATATGACTAACATCATTTTCTAATGATCTGAGCATAAATGGAATCTTGCCTGAGCAAAATCTAATAATTCATGATTTAAAGTCATTTATGTCTTGGCTCTCCTCTTTAAAAATATTCATTCATTCATATAATCAACAATGATTATTAAGTGCCAGGTATTGTTCTAAGCCCTGAGGACAGAGTAGTAAACAAAGTCCCTATTCTCATGGAGCTCATGTTCTAGTGGAAGGAGACACAAAATAAACAAGTAAACTTATATAGGTAATATGTCAGATGATGGTAAGTGCAGTGAAGAAAAATATAACAAAGCAAATTAATAGAAAGGAGGGAGTTTTATTTTAAATTGAGAGATCATTGACGTCCTCTCTAATAAAATGACATTTAAACAGATACGAATAAAGTGAGGGAATGATACTCTGAGACAGAAATGTGCTTGGTGTGTTGTAGGGATAGGAAGGGTGTCAACTGGCTGAAATAGAGTGAATGAGACAGAGCTGGAGGAGATGAAGTAGCTGGAGGGTCAGATTATGTAGACTTTTTGGCTATAATAATGATATGAATTTTATTTTGTGTGAGATGGAAAGCTACTGAAGGGTTTGGAGCAGGAAAGGGACATTATATGACTAATGTTTTAAACATAAAACTTTGGCTGCTGTGTTGAGAATAGAGTGCATGGAGGTCAAGAGAAGAAGCAGGGAGACTTGTTACAAAGATAAATAACATGACATTGAAAAGCTTTAGATCAACTCTATGTATCTTGTGCTCTGCTGGTAATATAATTCAAGTGCATATTTAAAAAGTAACTGAACCCATGAAACTTTGTAGCTTTCTGGGTTTGCAGCTCTGCAAAGTGGCCTTTGTATCCATTTGGCAGCTTCTCTGAGGAGCTTCTCTTAGCATTTGGGTTGCAATTTATTTCTTTGTCATTACAGTTATCCACTGCTACCCTAATAAATATCGCCTTTAAAATAATGACATTTGTTTTTGCTCACAAACCTGTCATTTTGGCAGGGCTCATCAGTTCAGATCTTCTCTGCTTCCCTTGGCATCACCTAAGAGGGCTGGAATCATCTAAGGCTGGTTCACTCACATCTGGCATTTGAGGCTGTCTGTCAGCAAGGGTCCCTGGCTGCAGTTGTGGTCAGAATGCTTACATGTGATCTGTCCATGTAGCTACCTGGCTTCCTCACAGAGTGGTGGCTTAGTTCTAAGAGCCAGCATCCCAATGGTGGCTGGGTTCCAAGAATGAACCAGGTGGAAACGATATCACCTTTTCTAACCTAGCCTCAGAAGTCAGGCAGCATCCCTTCTGCTGCCTTCTATTCATTAGAAGCAAGTTTGTAAGGCCGGTCCATATTCAAGAGGTGGAGAATTAGTCACCACTTTTTGTTAGGAAGAATGTCAAATCACACTCTGAGGCAAACTGAGTTGGCAGACTGGATGTCCTAAATAATATCTCTAGGCCTTGAAAGGACAAAGTTTCTTTGCCTGGCTTTAAGAGAACATCGTTTTGGAACAAAAGCATGTGAAATATAAGGTTAAAAAAAAAAGCATCAGAACCAAACTTGATAATTTGTTTCCCCAAAAAATGGCTGAATCCTTGTCATATTTCAGGAACCAAGAAGTGTAAGTCCTGATGGAGCTCATTGTCAAATGAAGAAAAAACAGACAAACAGATCCTGAGGTCTTCAATAGAAGGGCCCATGTCTCACTCACATATTATCAGTGTCTAACACTGTTCCTGCAATAAACATTGGGTAGTTGAATATTCTATTGTAATAAGTGTTGTATTAAGTTATATACAAATATATAAAGAAGCACAGAAGAGGGAGTAACATACCATAAGGGAGTCATGGAAAGCTTCACAGAAGATGTGGCATTTAAGTTAGGTCCTGAATGATTGAGAGTGTAAAGTCAGGGGCATCAGAAACATCACGTGCAATGACATAGAAGCATGAAAGACCATGACTAAGAGAATGGAAAATTCAGATGACTCTGCGGCTAATATACATCCTTGGTACGGAGTAGGCACTTAAGAAATATTTGCTGAATAAATGAATGAAGGATGAGTGTTGGATGGTCAATGTAGAAAAGTGAGGTTTATGTTGGGTTGTGACTCTTCATGCCATATAAAGAATGTTGAAGTGTGCCCTACATGCATTATGGAGCTATATGAGGTTTTTACACAGGAAAATGTTGTAATTAGAGGTGTAAGAGGAAGAGAGAGCAGACAAAAGAGCTTTTATGGCAGAATTAATAAGATTTGATAACGTGATTAAATTATGCAAAGTAAAAGTGAAAGAGAGAAGGATACTTCTTAGTTTTCTAGCTGGGTGACTAAATAATGATTATGATGATTACGCCATTGAATGAGATAGAAGATACAGTGGTCAGGATACGTTTTGTATGCTTTGTTTTGTGTGGGTGTGTGATGTAATCTCTTCAGTTCTACGTATTATATACTAGGTCCTTGAGTGGGACATTGAAGGGGAAATGACAGGTTTCCATTTAAAACTATGTGTAGCCCAAGTTTTCCTAGCCCACAGCCTGGTTCATAAAATAATATTCAAACAAGAGACTTACAATTGGAGCTTATCTAACTAGCTGGAAATCTAGCTTCACATTGTTCCTTCCTGGTTCAATGATAATTCCTAGCTGTTTCATGTGTCCTAGCACGTGGTGGTAATCACCTACATCTGCCCTATAGCATTGTCTCTGTCTTCTCCTGCTTTCACCAATATCATGAACTGGCCTCTGGGTTGAGCACAGACTTTTGAAGACAGCTCCTGTTTATGTTTCATTTCTTGATTTTTCACATCCGTTTTGGGGACCTCATTGGGCTCCCATGATAATGCTGAGATGACAACTCTAAAATTTCTGAAGGTGGCATAGTTGCTCTTCCATTCAAATTAAGGAGACACCATCATGATGAAATAAGAAAAATACTCTCCCCAGCACTTGTGAGGTGCCCATGGAGGTGCACCTCTCAGATCTCCCTTCAAGAGAATCTGTTGTTTGGGTGCTTAGCTGACTTACAGCCTCCACCTGCTGTATCTTTGGATCCACTGTGGCATATATGATGAGGTCACACTCCCGAAGAGGTGCTTTTAGTCAATGACTGAGCTTGGCAGAGGTACTAGAGCTGAGCTATTTCTGCCAAACATGGAACTCCTCTAAGGGCAACTGTTGCTCAGGGACACACCATTGGTTTGGCCAAGGCTTTCTCAGAATGACACTATAATCTGAAATCTTCTGATAATATGTTCTGAAGGCTCTCCCTATTTACCCCTGTTCTCATCCCCCAGGCGTTTTTGTTTGTTTTTCCCATAAATTTCTTATGTGTCTAATCCTGTTTGGGCATTTGATTTTTGGAAGACCTGAACTGACACAAGGGATCTTGAGAGTGGGGTTGTGGAGCAGGAATTCCTACTATCTATGTGCCCTCACCCCCAAAATCCAAGGTGAGAATTTTTTTTAAAAGTGCTTCTAGGTTATAGTCCCCACAGATATTTTTTAGAGGAAAACCCAAATCTGTTGAAAGAATCTTACCTTAATTTCAGTCTCAAATAAATTTCATACATAAAGTTCATACATAAAGTTCAATTTCATTCTTGAAAGTCATACCCTTAAATGGGAACAAATGAAGGCAATATTGTCCTATACAAAGATTCATCCCAATCAATAGTTTGACAATATATATGAATGGAAGAGAAGCAAGAATTACAGATAATTTTATCAGAACATAAAGGAAAATTTCTTGGATACTTTAGTTCATAACAACTGAACACAAAGATAAGATCCTTGTACTCTGATTTTGTCAAAAGAAATTACAAGGGATGATAATGAGAAACAATAAATAATAAAATTAGTAAATTCCTCAATGCCTAGAAATGTTTAGAAAATATACCCCCTGGGAGTACTTACATTCTCCAAATGGTATTTTTAAAATCACTTAATAAAACTTCTCTTCTTTTAAAAATGAGTTATTATTTTATATTTGCAGAAGTTTTGACACTGATGTCTTTAGAAAAATCGAATACCCTTGAGACTAGTGTAACTAATTAATAAAATGTTCTTTACAAACAAAATAAATTCAGAATTCATGCCACAATTATAATATTGAGATAAACATTTGCATCAAAGCAATCTGATTTCAGATGTTGCATCAAATAACAAGCTGAACACTTCACACTGTATTTATAGACCTTCCAAGAGACTACATTATGCATAATTTATTGTAACTTTGAGCTTGCTACTCATCATGTAGTGTTAGCAGCAAATACTGTAGGACACATATAAGTATCAAAATAAATTATGGAAGGTGGGAGACCATGTCTTTTAAAGCTGAGAACCTCATCAGCTCTTCTTGTATTTCCTACAAAATAAGAATCAAAGCACTGTTCATTAGTTGCCAAGTAATGGTAAATAAAAATACTCTCATGATAAATTCCTTCTAGAGTTTCTCACCACAAAGATGTTTGTTTGTCCAGGCAACTTGACAAATATTTTCATAAGCTTGAAAGCGTGAAGTTCGTCTTAGGCTTCTCTCTTTCATTTTTGGGGGATCTATCTGCTTTCTCCAGATGACTTCTGTTATGGACTTCAGGTGAAAACAGCAATTCAGGTCTAGGTTGTATTATGAGCACATGGATATTATATATCAGTAGACGCTTTAAGCTGCATCACCACCAGCAGGTCCAGTTCAGAAAACTGTTGAGCGATTCTTTTCAGCTGGGGCAAATGTGGGGGAAAAAAAGGGCTTCCTCTGCTAGGAAGATGGAAGGACTGGCCTGAGGAATTTAAGAGGAGAAGGCAGGGGCAGCAGCATCTTGGCAGCCCTAGGCCATCATATTGTGGGATCTCACTGAGGAGAAGAAACACAGGAGGAAGTACAGGAGATTAGGACTGTGTGAACTGCATGATATAAATGTGGTGCTCTTTGCTCATAAGAAAGCACAGAAGCTGTTTCCTAGAGGGAGACCACTGTCAATTCAGACTCGGGTGCTAGGAATGCAGGGACCAAGGAGAGGTAGAAAGAGAAAATTTGAGGTTTTAGATATACAGGATAGATGGTAGGTGGAGAATGGGGCTTCAGAGAAGACTTTATGAGTGGTAGTGCCCAAAATGCAATTTCTAAAATTTGAAAGAAAACAGGAGTGTTTCAAGTACTCTCTGAGAGTAGCAGTGCAGCAGTGTGCATAAATGATGGATTTCCCATCTGCTCCCCTTTCCCCTCAGGATATGGAATTCTAGGGTCAGAGTTAACCTCATGGGCTCTTTCTCCCAAGTGAAATTTAAGTTCACAGATGGGAGACTTGAGACAAGTGACATGGATTGACTGGCATCCTAGTGAAGCTGAAACCAAGAAGCTTTTTTTCTTTTCCTCTCTTCTGTTTTCTTTGTTATAGTTTATGGCTGGTTAAGAATCACATGGTTCTAGATTTCAGTATTTCCTGATTTGATTGCATTGGTTTTGTTTGGGGAATGCTATTTAAAAGTAATTGATTCTTGCACTGTAAATTGCTGAAGCAGTGGTCATATTTATTCTGGAAGTGTGTTTTGTAATTTTTTTTGTGAGTGTGAGGCTTGCAATCATATTCTTTATGCACCATGCTGCATCACTGGCATTTACGAGAAGTGAGCACATGAAATGTTTGGGGTCAGAGAAATTCAATTTTATAGGTGCTGAAGGAGCTACATTAATTCCAGTGGAAGATCGGAGGGGATTAATTTTTAGCATATTTTTAGCTTGCTTAAGTCTGTCATTGTGATAGCTGGGCCATGGGACACTGTTCTGCAGTGTGTTATTAGTTTTATGGTAAGAGAATTCTTGGTCAAACAAATTTGAGAAAAACTGTCTCTAGCAGACTTACCCAATCTTTGTTTTCCTGTGGGACTTCTCAGTTCTTAATCTGTTAATGTGTATTTTTAAACACCAAGAAGAAAATATACAATTCAGTAATTCCATGGTATTTTTGGTCACAGGATACTTTAAAATGGCAAATGAAATAACATCTTTTAAACTGTTTCTTAGGAAGAGAGTTTGAGAAACACCAAGCTATGAAAAGGGATGTGGTTACTGGTTCCTGCTTAGTTCATACTCTGAGGCTTTGGACAAAAGTTTTATAGTAATAAGGAAGTCACATTTACCTGGCTTTGGGCTCTGCGTCTATAACCCTTGCAAGGGGGCTAGGGTAGTTTGGATGGAGGGAAGGGGAGGGAAAAGAAAGGTATTGCTATGAAAGAATGAGATACAGGCATTCAGAAATCTTGCATCCTGGCCAAATACTTCTTCAGTTCCACCTCTGACACATCTTACTGAATCAGAGAGATCTGGGTTGAAATCAAAGATATACTAGCTATCAACTATGGGAATGATACTTAACCCCTTTAATCTTTAGTTTTCTCATCTGTAAAATTGGAGGAATATAACTAACTCATTAGATTATCCTAAGAATTACTAACAAACTACCTGGCACATAATAAGCACTCAGTAAGTATTCACTGAACAAATGCACCTAACTTAGTGCCTGGCATATTATCCTCAACAAATGGAAATTTTAATGATTACTACTATCATTGTGAGGTCTGAATCCCAAATATAAATGCAGTTGGAATGGACATCAGTGTTGAGGAAGATATACTTACTAAACCTACATTTTAGACATGCTTATGAATATTTTTTGAAGGGATCACTTATATGAGTCTAAATTATCATAGAGCTAATTCTAGACTTATAACATCTCATAAGGAAGTATTATGTGCCCAGAGAGGTGAGGAACAAAGTACCATGTAACCAGGGCAGCAGATGTCTTAGTATTGCTTGTGCTGGGGGAAAATATGGGTTCAAATATATATAATAAGTTCTCTGCCCACATCAAACTATCCTACACACCAATGCCAGAGGATCTTCCCAAAGCTCAATATGTCAGTTTTCTGTTCAAAACCCTTAAAATTTGCCTATTAACTGGTTATGTAATTCCTACTATCTCTTTGAAGGCCATTTCAGTTCCATGTATTCCGTCATCCCATGATGAAAAGCCTTTTCCAATCAATGGTGACCATCAAAAACCACACCTTCCTCAGAGTTCTTGTACAATAGTATCTGCCTTTATCACTCATTTGATAATTAGTAAGTGCTCTCTTTTATCCATCCCCCCCCCCCCCGCTTTATACATATATGTCAGGTCTCCCTGACTACATTGTAAACAGGGACTATGCTTTACTTATTTTGGCTTAAGGGTGAAATATTGCAGATAGTAATGCCACATCTCTTCAGACGGTAGTAAAGTCTTTCAGAAAACTAACAAAATTTAGCTTAATTTTCCGCATAAATACAATGATCTGACACAAGCATGGGTATAAGAACAAAATGACATTTTTAAGAAGCTGAAATGTGTTTTAGAATTAGGGAGAAATTGCAATCAGTTACCACTAGATGGAGGAAGTGATTTTCTTAGTCTCTGAGTGAATTTAAAGTTTTTCACTTGAATTACAAATGCTTGCTTAGACCTCAGATGGTTATCATTGGCAATTCATCAGATTATCAATATCTTTAAGAAGACCAGCTTTCTTCATAATTTTATAAAAAGTATTTTCTATCTTCCTTTCTCAAGACCCCACCCCTAACAAAGGAAAAACAAAAATAAAGCAAACAGATATAACTACTAGGGTGAAACGAGATTGCCTAAATAAGTGATTTAAAATATACCTTTAGGGCTTCCCTGGTGGCGCAGTGGTTGAGAGTCCGCCTGCCGATGCAGGGGACACGGGTTCGCGCCCCGGTCCGGGAAGATCCCACATGCCGCGGAGAGGCTGGGTCTGTGAGCCATGGCCTCTGAGCCTGCGCGTCCGGAGCCCGTGCTCCGCAACGGGAGAGGCCACAACAGTGAGAGGCCCGGGTACTGCAAAAAATAAAAATTAAAAAAAAAATTATATATATATCTATATATAGATATATAGATATACCTTTAGATTCTGAGAGAAATTTCACATGATTTCATTGCACATTAGCATAATTAATGTCTTTTTATAATAAGATAAATGTACTGATGTTTCTAGACCTTTGTAGACCTCAATGTCTTTCAGGGTAACATGTTCTTTGACTGTATTTATTGCTATTTTAGCGTGTTTGTAATATAACTGCATTTTAGACATCAAACACGACAACTTTTGCTTCAATTGACTTCTGTTTTGAAAAGCCTTTTTTCTTCCTTCAAGAGGGTAAACTTACAACTTAGAAAAAAATGAAATGTATATAACTGTGAAAATCACTTTTCACTAAGGGCAAAATTGATATCATTGCAATTGGTTAGAAGTGAAACCATTCACCTTTCTTTCTTTCTTCCTTTTCTTTTTCTTTTGGTAAATGTTGTTACTTTTATATAACTCTAGCAGAAATGTTAGAATTATCATAAATGAGCTTTTACGCATGCCGTTATTTCATCTTCTGTAAAAAATTTCAATCATATTCTTAATGTTTCCGTTTCCAAGCCAACTGTTTAACGTGCAAGGCTTTATTTCAGACTGCAGCTCAGACTATTCATTTATGCTAACAGTAGAGCTTGAACAATACTGTAAATTAAAGAAAATGTAATTTGGGGATTTGTCTTATAATTTACCATTTTCAAAAAGCACTCTCTGGAGAAATTAATAGCTTAAATATTATTGGAATAATGAGGATCAAGTTTGAGGAAAATATAGCTTGAAAGTCTATTACTGAAAATGATGGAAATAGGCATTTTTGTATTGCTATCTGAGCAAATATAATACCATACCATTTATCTCTAATTCTCTCTAGGAAAAAGAACAAGAAGCATTGAAAAAACAAAGAGTAAGGATTTAACTGGATCTGTTATTCTCCTGCTTTCCCTTGCCTCCTATTTCTCTTATGATAAATATTAACAAAAATCAGCAAATAGAACTACAGAGTAAAAACAGAAGGCTGATCTAGTCTTTGGGTCAACAGAGAGTTTCCACTTAGCATATCGAAAAATCTTGGGCCTATTATTCTGGGAAAAATATCCTCACATATAATCCAAATGTTCATTTTCAAATCTATTCATGTTCAATGAAGTGTGTGATTTTTCTATTCAAGTTAGAGAAAGCCAGATTGAGAATTTATCTAAATTCAGCTAATTACATTTGGTCAAGCATTGTCCTTGGCACAATTATTCTCCAGATCTAAATTTTTGTACTTTTAATCAGCTATGGCTACAGGGGCCATTGGCTGCAAAAATAGAAATTTTAATTACCTCAGGATACAGTGCTATCACTAGACCTTCATATTTTGTGTTGCTTTTTCCTGTCCAAATACATGGTTGGGTTTATGCAACAAATGTGTCCTAAAGAGGTAAAACAGGGACAAACAACATGGAACAGTTCAGTGAGATTAATTTGTCTCTTAATTCCGCTCTGTAAAGTTTAGAACTTCATTTCTGAATGGTAGGTAGCTTTTGACAGCCATTTGAATTGTATCCCTTACGGCACAGTCATCATTTGGGCTGGGTAGTTTCACCACCACCCAATTAATTTTTAAATTATACCACAAGAAATTGACACATTGTCTTGATGCATTTATATCTGTGATCTTGGAGCTTTGATGCCTCACTTACCACCGCCCTCCCTCACTTGTGAGAAAGACTTCTCTCCTTTGTAAAGACAGGGATATGAAACAGAAAAGAAGCAGGCAGAATTTTTACACCTCCTCTTGTCAGTTTGGATGACTCACTAAGCTTGGTAGGCTGTATGCCCTGTATCAATACAATTACATAATCATTACCTGTAAGTTAAATCACTTCACACACCCACTGGCAAAAATATAACAATAAAGTTATTCTTATGATTTTTCCTCTTCAAAGTAATTATATATAGTTGAGGAACTAAACTAAATTCAAACTAATATAATTTCAAACATTACCTTTCCCCTTATAAAACTTTTTGCTCCTCTTATCCTGCACTGTACTAAATTAAAAACAAAAACAAACAAAAGAAAAACAAAAAAACTAGTCATAGTGAAGAGCTAAAATGAATTTCTCAGCTATTCAGTAGATATATTCAGGAACAAAAAGGGAAACTGGTAGCATTTTCACACTGCCTAACAGGTAGTAGGTGCTCAAAAAGCACTCACTGAAACAATGTTAAACATATACATTTCTTTCAAAATGACTTGAAATAATGCCAAGATTTTCAAGAATAAAAATTTGCTGAGGAGATCATTTTTCTACAATAAATGCAAGCACCAGTAAAATTTCCATGAATTAAGGGAAATGAGGATGACTCTGATTTTATAGTTAGTTAGCTTTGAAAATTAGTGTGCCTAAGTTCTGGGCATTTAAAGGATTTAGAGATAGGAGAGGAAGCCACATAACCTCCAAGGGCATGGGTCTGAATCCAACACGGGTTGTCACAGAAAGTTGCTATCATTTGACAACTGCTTTGTGAAATGAGCTGGTCTCAGTCCAGTGGACAGATGTCCATATCACAAGATGCTCTAATTGGCAGTCTGAGCAGAGGAGCCAAAAATTGAACGGGTCTGGAGTCTGAGCCCTTTTCTCACTCTCTAAAGGGGCAGACAGAGGTTCACTCATAAAGGAAGCTTAGAATTGCGGGTGGCAATCATATAGCTGTTTTATGGATAAACAGAGGACTTTGTGTTTCAAAGCTGTCAGTCTAATTTTTCAACATACTCTAGTACTTTTAATAAGGCCTTCCCAAGTTAATGCAAGTGTTCTTTACTTTTTGCTGCAAACTAATGATTACAATCTTGCATATTGTCAAGGAAAAACCAGAGATGGAGAGTACTTAAGGCAGTAGAAACAGATTTTATTCAGGAACTACTGCAATATGGGAAAAGAGACCGCAATATGGGAAAAGAGACCGCAATATAGAACTGGGCTCAATTCTAAAAACAATATGCGGAAGTGGAGATTTATAACCAAGGAGCAGGGTGGGGGTCAGTAGATGGAAATTTACTTAGAGGAAACATCAAGGTAAGGGAGAATTTTGGCTACACTGACTTGATAGGATTCTTGCTGAAGGTAGGCCAGGGTGATCAGATATCCCCTGGGGGAAGATGGCGGGATAAGGAATTTGATCAGATATTGACGGTGGAGATTCCTGCAAAACTGACTAAACAGGGTTTTTGCTAAAATTGGGTGATATAAAGATAGACAGGGAAGTCCAAAGGTCTAGACCTACATAAGAAGAGAGTTCTGGGGAGCCTGACTAAAGTTTGGTCAAGGAGAGAGTCTTTGTCAATATACTAGCTCATTTCTCATATAAAATGTGTAATATTGTTGGATTGAATGACTATCACTAGTCAGCTAAAAATATCACACATGCCATGAAAACTGGCAAGTAAAATTCAATAAATGCTTGAACTTAGAATATTTTGCCTGTGGCTCAAAATATGCCCAATCTGCTACAGCTTTTCTGTGTACCACATTGAAGCAGATATTTACAAGGCCTGGGAAATCAGATGGACTGAACTACTGGACATATCCTTTTACAATTACTGACATAGCAATAGCCTTGATCAGGGTCTTTATATTGAATAATGACAAATGACTGCCTACTGATATGATTTTAGGAGCTATAAAATGCCTACTGTCTCCATTCGCCTAAAATTCTAGGCTTGAAGTCTCATTCTTTTAGCTCTGGTTTTGATTTCTTTGGGAGAGGGCATTTTCCAAACTACAGAATACTCTTTTAGCTATTTCACTAACTGCCCCCCTAACCCCACAAGTAAGTGTGTCTGTGTGTGTGTGTGTGTGTGTGATTCCACAGTCATACACATTTGGGAAAAACTTCGTTAAACAATGTTAAATAGGCTTATCTATGCAAAACTCACTGAGTCTTTAACATACAAATATGTCTTTTGACACTCAAAGAAGAGAGAGCGTGCAGCCTTTCATATAACATGACTAACATTGCTGGAAACTAGTGTTCCAAGGAACACAGACTGAGAAATGCTCTTCTCAGTTATTTAGAGTTTGGTGTGCACTAATTGATAATTGTTACCTGTCAGCAGGATTTTCAAAGGAAAGGGGGGAAATAGGCAAAGTTTGTTAACCTGGTATTACTGGAGACTGTTTTCCCAAATCTTGCTGACATCAGAACACCACTAAAAACAAAAACTTGTTCCTTTCCCCACTACCCAGACAGGGGTCCATACGGCATTGTTCTGGATTCCCGTCGTAATTTAAATGGAAACGTTCACAATGTTTGGAGCCCTTGATGTCCTGCAAATGAAGGAGGAGGATGTCTTCATATTGCTTGCAGCAGAAACCCACTTTGGTAGCACCAACCTTGACTTCCAAATGGAACAGTACATCTACAAAAGGAAAAGTGATGGCATCTACATCATAAATCTGAAGAGAACCTGGGAGAAGCTTCTGTTGGCAGCTCATGCCATTGTTGCCATTGAAAACCTAGCTGATGTCAGTGTCATATCCTCCAGGAATACTGGCGAGTGAGCTGCACTGAAGTTTGCTGCTGCCATTGGAGCCACTCCTATTGCTGGCCGCTTCACTCCTGGAACCTTCACGAACCATATCCAGGAAGCCTTCCGGGAGCCAAGATTTCTGGTGATTACTGATCCCAGGGCTGACCACCAGCCTCTCACAGAGGCCTCTTACATTAACCTGCCTACCATTGCTCTGTGTAACACAGACTCTCCTCTGTGTTATGTGGACATTGCCATCCCAAGCAACAACAAGGGAGCTCACTCAGTGGGCTTGATGTGGTGGATGCTTGCCTGGGAAGTTCTGCGCATGCGTGGCACCATCTTCTGTGAACAACCATGGGAGGTCATGTCTGATCTCTACTTCTACAGAGATCCTGAAGAGATTGAAAAGGAAGAGCAGGCGGCAGCTGAGAAGGCTGTGACCAAGGAGGAATTTCAGGGTGAATGGACCGCTCTAGCTCCTGAGTTCACTGCTGCCCAACCTGAAGTGGCAGACTGGTCTGAAGGTGTGCAGGTGCCCTCTGTGCCTACTCAGCAGTTCCCCACTGAAGACTGGTCTGCAGCTCCCACTGCTCAGGCCACTGAGTGAGTAGGAACAGCCACTGAGTGGTCTTAAGCTGTTCTTCTACAAACTCTTAAAATGGAAATAGGTTGACAGAAAAAAAGCAGTTTCTAAAAAAATGTAAAAAATAAAACCTTCCTCAGAATGAAAATGGTTTGCTTTTTGAGAAGTTTAGTAGATTCTCAGTAGCGTGTTGCTCCTGGTAAACTATTTTCAGTAAATCATCAGGACAGTACAATTTCTTGCTATCAACTTTCTTTGAAATATTAATTAGATGAGTAAGCACTGTTCAGAGTCCTTCCGTGCCCTTTCTCTAAGCCTGCAACGTTTCCCCTCTGCTTGGAATTATCATGGAAGGCTTCCACTAGTAATATGTGGGTAGTGGAGGACAAATATGCTGGAAATGTATCGACTAGAACTGATCTTAGGAAAATTCTTCCAATCATCATATGTGAAAAGTTATAGGATTTGTTACTCACTCCAATCAGACTCCAATCAAAATGGAGTTTTTCTCTTGTCAGGAACGTATTTGATAATGGAGCAGAGGCAGTTGCAAATGTACTACTCATTTTGTTCTTTATTAATAGGAATTGCATGAGATAGGACTTATTTCATGTTCCTGTTTTAGGGCACAAACTTGTAGCTGGACTATTATTCTTTCTACAGGGAATATTGTAAACTCATTGCCATTTGAAGAAGGAGTCGAAGAATATGAAGCCAAAGGATGGGGGGGTGGGAAATTATCATAGAGGTGTGTCACATAGTTAATTCACAAAAATATTACATTATTTTTCTGGTATTTGAGATGTATATAGTATTTGTAATCTTTAAAAATTTTTCAGTCTGTTTTGATTGCTTTTGTTAAAAGTAATTATTTACTCTCATACTTAATTTTGTACTATTTAGCTTTAGGCACCACCAACCCTGGATGTATCCCTTATATACTACTCATAAAATGACTTAAAGTAGTATTCTTTTGTATATTCTCATTATATAGCATGCTTTAGGTTTAAAAAATCAGAAAACAATTCTCTCCATCAATCTGTCTTTGTCTCTCTCCAGTTTAAAAGGAACGCTTAGTTAATGAAGGTTAACTTTAAAAAAAGTTGTGATAGTTCCTCACAAAAACATGTGTTTGACTAGATGAAGAAAGGGAGCTAAAAATAGGACTAGAAATAAGGAAGATGATGAGAAGATGAAAAGAGAGAGAGTGAAACTTGAAAAGGAGAAGAAAGGTATGGCAAAAGAGAAATAAGAAAGGAACTAACAGAGAACAGAAAAAAGAAAAGCAAGAGAAGAAACGAGGGTGGACATAATACCAGCTGGCTTTATAGTTACTGACAACTGACTTCTATAAATTACAATCACTATAAGTAGGATACATAGGGTAATGATTTATTTTCCAGAGCTTTATTTCTTTCTGAGTTTTATCCTCTGTGTTTTTATTTATTTTTTAAAACACTATTATTACTTTATTTTCATATCCCTCTTAATACCAAGTGTACTATTTTCAATCTTTTAAAAAAATTTTATTTCTTTTTTTGGCTGCATTGGGTCTTCATTGCTGCACGTGGGCTTTCTCTAGTTGTGGTGAGCTGGGGCTACTCTTCGTTGCGGTGCGTGAGCTTCTCGTTGCGGTGGCTTCTCTTGTTGCAGAGCATGGGTTCTAGGTACGCGGGCTTCAGTAGTTGCAGCACATTGGCTCAGTAGCTGCAGTGTGCGGGCTCTAGGGTGCATGGGCTTCAGTAGTTGTGGCGCACAGGCTCAAGAGCGCAGGCTCAGTAGTTGTGGCGCACAGGCTTAGTTGCTCTGCAGCATATGGGATCTTCCCGGACCAGGGATCAAACCCATGTTCCCTGCATTGGCAGGAGGATGCTTACCCACTGTGCCACCAGGGAAGCCCCTATCCTCTGAGTTTTTACACCACACATATTGTCCTCTCACATGATCTGATACTCATTCATACTAAAGCAATAGAGATCAAGTGTGTTATATAGGAACTTGGGAACTGCCAACTGGGTGAGATTTATGGTCCATCAATTCAGCATTTTGTGTAAACAGGGCCTACAAGGTGTAGGAGAAAGTGTTTTCACACGTTTTTAGTAGATTTGAAACTGCTAGAAGTATTCTTTATCTCAAACAGCATGAAAAGAAAAAGTTAGGCCAAGAGAGTCTAAAGTTTTCTGTTTATCAAGGGAACCTAAGTCATACAGGACTGGGGAGAGAGTTCATTTACAGCTTAAGTGAGCTGACTTAATTTCCTAGAACAGAATAGTCTACAGATTAAGTGGAAAAAATATAATTTTATATTAAACATGTTTATTACATATTTTGTGATTAAAAATACTTATTGTATTGCAACAATTAAAAAAAACTATAACTCATGACCTGGTGAAATCTTTGCATCACTGAGTCTCCTGACCTTTTATTTTTTCCATTTTTATTGGTGGCAACATGATCTTTCCAATCACTAAAACTATAAACTCTGGAGTCCTCCCCGACTTCTGCCCCCTCAGCCACAACACCCAATTTGTTATCAAGTGTGACATTTCTATCTTCTTAATGTTTCTGGAATCATGTCCTTCTCTGCAATTTCATATTCACTCTTCAGTTCAAGCTCTCATTATCACTCTTTGGATTACTGCAATCACTTCCTAACTGATCTTGTTGCTTTGGGACAAATCACCTAATTCACGGATTGGCAAACTATATAGCTCATGGGCCAAATCCAGTCTGTTACCCGTTTTTTAAAAAAATATTTTATTGGAACACAGCTATCCTTATTTATTTACCTGTTGTTTACTGTTGTTTTTATGCTACAGCAGCACAGCTGAGTAGTTGTGACAGAGACTGCCTGGCCCACAAAGCCCAAAATATTTATGATCTGGCCCTCTATAGACAAAGTTTGCCAACCTCTGACATAATCCTTCTGCTCTCTGCAGCCAGAATGATATTTCAAAAACTCAGATATGATCATTACTCCTGCTTAAAATTTTGCACTGACTTCCCATAATCCACAGAATAAAATTCAGATATAATACTTGTATATCAAGTATAATTCACAAGGGCATTATTATTATTTTTTTGGCCCCATCTACTCTTCTAGTCTCATTCTCTGCTATTCTGCACTTCCTTTCTGTGTTCCGTTATGATAAAGTACTTGCAGTGCCCTGGATCTGTGATGTTTTTTCCTTGAGTTCTTGCTTCTGGCAAGCACAGTCATCTTTCAAACTCATGTACTATTGTTGATCCTTAAGTAGACTTTCTAGATCACTCTAAGCCTAATTAAATCCTTCCTGTGAATTTATAATTTCTTCTTATATTTATCACCAGTAGCACTCATTTTAATTTGTTGCTATTTTAAATTACTTCTCTATCTTTCCTAATAGACTATGAGCCTTTGGAGGATCTGGACGGTGTCTTATTTATTCTAGTATCCCTTGTGCCTCACACAGTGCCTTAAATATAATAAACATTTGATGAATAACTGAATGAAGAAACTTTAGCTAAATCTTCCTTGAACAAACTTCAGTGTGATCTGTGGAAAGGTGAACTTGTTCCCACAAAAACTGTAAAACACTACTGAATGTTTTTAAGCCAAAACTGGCTGAGGACTGTAAAAGTAAAGCAGAAAAACACAACACTTCTCCATAAATTTATGGAGTAGAAGAACAAAAACCAATTTTTTAAAATCAGAGGAATGAAAAAAAATTTTAATGAGAAAAACAAGGAAATGGTTTAGTTACTGATTGTGACTATAAACATACTATTATTTAATGAATTAAATAATTAAATAATATTACTTTGTATGGAAACATTTAAGACCCCAAATAGCCAAAACGATCTTGAGGAAAAAAAAAAAAACAGAGCTGGAGGTATCATGCACCCTGACTTCAGGCTATACTACAAAGCTAGAGTCATCAAAACAGTATGGTATTGGCACAAAAACAGACACATACATCAGTGGAACAGAATAGAGAGCCCAGTCCAGAAATAAACTCATGCACTTATGGTTAATTAATCTACAACAAAGGAGGCAAGAACATACAATGGAGAAAAGACAGTCTCTTCAGCAAGAGGTGCTGGAAAAACTGGATGGCTACATGTAAAATAATGAGATTAGAACATTATCTCACACCTTAGAAAAATAAACTCAAAATGGATTAAAGACCTAAATGTAAGACCTGAAACCATAAAATCCTAGAAAAGAACAGGCAGAACACTCTATCACATAAATCTTAGCAATATTATTTTGGATCTATCTCTTAAGGCAAAGGAAACAGAAACAAAAATAAACAAATGGGACCTAATTAAACTTCAAAGCATTGCACAGCAAAGGAAACCATCAACAAAATGAAAAAACAACCTACCGAATGGGGGAGAACATTTGCAAATGATACAACTCATAATGGGTTAATATTCAAAAGACATAAACAGCTCATATAATTCAATATCAATAAAACAAATAACCTGATTAAAAAATGGAAAGAAGACCTGAATAGACAAACAAGACACACAAATGCCCAACAGGGGACTTCCCTGGTGGTCCAGTGGTTAAGATTCCACCTTCCAATTTAAGGGAAGCAGGTTCAATTCCTGGTCAGACAACTAAGATCCCACATGCCGTGGGGCAACTAAGCCTGCACACCACAACTAGAGAGAGGCCTGTATGCTGCAATGAAGAGCCTGCATGCTGCAATGAAAGATCCCGCGTGCTGCAATGAAGATCCCATGTGCTGCAACTAAGACCTGACACTGCCAAATAAATTAATTACTTAGAACAAAACAAAAAAACCCAAATGTCCAATAGGCACAAGAAAAGATGCTCAACATTGCTAATAATCAGAGAAATGCAAATCAAAACCACAACGATATCACCTCATACCTGTCAGAATGGTTATCATCAAAAAGACCACAAATAACAAGAGTTGGTGAGGATGTGGAGAAAAGGGAACCCTCATACACTGATGGTGGGAATGTAAATTGGTGCAGCCCCTGCAGAAAACAGTGTGGAGATTCCTCAAAAAAACCAAAAACAGAACTAACAAATGACCCAGCAATTCCACTCCTGGGTATATATCTGATGAAAATGAAAACACTAATTTGAAAAGATACATGCACCCCAATGTTCATAGCAGCATTATTTACAATAGCCAAGATATGGAAGCAACCCAAGTGTCCATCAACAGATGAATGGATAAAGAAGGTGTAGTTTATACATACAATGGAATACTACTCAGCTATAAAAAAGAATGAAATTGTGCCATCTGCACAATTTCATGGATGAACTTAGAGGGTATTATGCTTAGTGAAATAAGTCAGACAGAGAAAGACAAAAACTGTAGGTTATCACTTATGTGTGGAATCTAAAAAATAAAACAAAAGACTATATATAACAAAACAGAAACAGACTAATAGATAAGAGAACTAGTGGTTACCATTGGGGAGAGGGAATGGGGGAGGGGCAAGGTAGGGGTAGGGCTTTAGCAGATACAAAGTAATTATGTATAAAATAAATAAGCAACAAGGATATATTGTACAGCATTTGGAATATAGCCAACATTTTATAATAAGTTTAAATGGAGTATAACCTATAAAAATTTTGAATCACAATGTTGTACATCTAATATAACATTGTAAATCAACTATACCTTAATAAATTTTTTTAAATCAAAAAAGTATATTGCTAAAAGTTGAATTCATTGAAAGACTCAATTTGGGTTTATAGCATAAAGTGAGTGATTTTTTTACCTTCTAATAATGCTTTACCAGGTTTTACAGACTGAGCTGACTTCAGAGAAAAATGTTATGACTTGAGAGCTTCACATTTCTTACGTGAAGATCACATTAAAGGCTCTGAATTCAAATAACCGACAGATATGATGAATATACCTATCAGAGAATATAAGCACATCACACCATAAATAGCCTTGCAAAAAGACGAATTATATATTAACTGAAAAAAACAGAATGTAAGAAAATATATTAGATGTAGGCTTTTAGAAATGGCAGAGTAACTCAGCCAGAATAACCTTCTTGCAGATAACAATTATACTATATACATAATATAATAAAACCCCTAACTGTTTGAAAGCACTGGGGAACAACAAAGCACTCAGATACTAGAGGGCATCTATCCTTGAAAGATAGAACTGCAATCAGTGAGATTTGTAAGTATGCACCTTTTTGCCTGAGACTACATCCCAATCTGCACCAGGTTCTGGGTAACAGAAAGTTACTGGCTTGGGATAAAAAAGAATAGAGTTCTAGGCTGGAAAATTCAGGGGGAAAATCCTGGAAGAGAGGGAGCTACAGAGAAAATGAATCTCATAATCTGTGTATAAATTTCACCCAAACTCTTGTTTGACCACTAAACTGTACCTGCCTCAGAGAGACCCTGGTAAGCCTGGTGAAAAAGCAGTAGCTGGAAGATAAAAGACTTGTGAAGAGATTCTAGTTGCTGCCCATATAAGGGAAATACAGTTTGGATTTTAAGTCTAGCCAAGTTAACTACCTGTCAGAACAAAATTAATACTCTTCAGAGGAATATAACTGAATCCAGAGTCTTTACAACATGGCTGTCATAATGTCCAGTATACAATAAAAAACACAATATATGCAAAGATATAGGAAAATGTGATCCATGGTTAGGACAAAAAGCACTTATTAAAATTTAGTCCCCAAATGATTCAGATACTTAAAAAATAAAGATTTTAAAATTGCTATTATAAATAAATACAAATTTAAAGGAAAATATTATGAATTAACAATGGGAAACTTTAGCAGAGAGCTAGAAACCAAAAAAAAAAAAAAACTAAATTAAAAATAGAACTGAAAAATACATTAACTAAAATAAAAAATTCACTGGATAAGATTAACAACATATTAGAGATAGCAGAAAAAAAAACAGTAAGTAAACTTGAAGATAGAGCAATAGAAGTTATTAATTTGGAAACAATTAGGGGAAAATGAAATATTAAAGGAAAATGAATAGAGTCTCGGAGAGAGTGGGACAGGATCAAGAGGTCTAGTATACGTGGAATTGAAGTCCCATAAGGTGAGAATTGAAAATGAATCAGAAAAAACACTAACAAAAAAACACTTTGGAGACTTAATGATTGAAACTTACAAAATTAAAAAAAAACATGAACATGAACATGCAGATCCAAGAGACAACAAGCCCCATAAAGAATTATTACAAAGAAAACCATACCAAGGCACATCATAGTTAAACTGATGAACTCCAAAGATTAAGAGAAAATCTTGAAGGTAGCCAGAGAAAAACAATATATTATATTCAGGGAAACAACATTAAGCATGTTTTACAACAATAAGCATTCTTACTTCATTACCTTCTTATCTGTAACAACTGAGGTCAACTGACAATAGAACAACATCTTAAAAGCACTGAAATAAGAAAAAGAAAAAGGCTCAGCCAAGAATTCTAAATCTAGAGAAACTATCCACCAAAAATGAAGGTGAAATAAAGACATTTGAAGATAAACAAAAACAGAGAATTTGCTACCATAAGACTGCATTATAAGAACTGCTAAAGGAAGTTCTTTAGCTTGAAGGGAAATGACACAATTGTAACTTGTATGTTCAGGAACAGATGAAGAGCATTAGAAATGATAAATATTTGACTATATATAAAAGGCTACATGTATTTTCTTTTTAAAAAAAGACATTAAGGGCTTCACTGGTGGCTCAGTGGTTGAGAGTCTGCCTGCTGATGCAGGGGACATGGGTTTGTGCCCCGGTCCAGGAAGATCCCACATGCCGCGGAGCAGCTGGGCCCGTGAGCCATGGCCTCTGAGCCTGCGCGTCCGGAGCCTGTGCTCCGCAACGGGAGAGGCCACAACAGTGAGAGGCCCGCGTACCGCAAAAAAATAAAATAAAATAAAATAAAATAATAATAAAAATAAATAAAAATTTTAAAAGACATTAAAAGCAAAAATTATAATATTGCTTTCTGTATTATTGCCTTTTATAACAACTATAGCACAAAGGATAAGAGGGCAAATGGAAATATACTGTTGCAAGATTCCCATATTTTACATGAAATAGTATAATATTGACTCTAAATAGGATGTGGTGAGTTAAAGATGCATATTCCTAGAAATAGAGTTACATCTGGAAAACAAATAGCAGAATGATACATCTAAGTTCAAGCATATGAATAATTATACTAAATATTGTTGGATTCAGGTCTAGTATTAAATATCATTATTGGGCTAAATACTCCAATTAAAAAGCCAAGATTGTCAGACTGGTTAAAAAAAGCAACATACTATTATATACTGTCTATAAGAGATAAGCCTTTAGAAAAAGACAGAAATAAATTGCAAGGAAAGGATGGAAAAAATACATACCAGGCAACCTATAAGCATAAAACATATGTTGGGTAAAAACAGTGATAGAAATAGTATTCAATGGAATACTACACAGCAATGAAAATGAAAAATTTCTATGTACAACAATATGGATGTCCCTCACAAAAATTACTGAATGAAAAGCCAGTCACATGAAAAAATAATGTTTGTTGTCAGTATGGTGATTATTTTTTGGGAAGAGGGTGGGAATAGGGCTGGATGAGGGCACAAGGGGACTTTTGAAATGCTGAATAAACTTCTCATTTCTTGATCTGGATGCCGTTCATATGGATGTTTACTTTGTGGTAAATCATGGAACTGACACTTGTGATTTGTATACTCTTCTCTATGCATGTTATACTTCAATAATAATGTTTATTTATAAAAATGGGCCAGGATCAACCTATATAAATCTAGAGAGATACTCTATAATCAATGAATCATTTCACTAATAAAAGCATATGAGTAAAGAAAGAGTATATTTTAAGGCAAATATGTAAAAGCAATGTTCAACGATAAAAATTAAGTTTCTGAAAATCTCCATAGTGAAACTTAATTATAGGTTATGCCATAGAATCATCTGTAAATGCTTCTGAATTTCATTTTTAAAAATATTTTTAAGAAGTACCATAAATAAGGAAATCAATTTCATTTTACATATCTTGAATTTGTAATAATGTTTTTATTACCACTCTTGCTCTTCGAGATCGCCTTCCTTCTACGTTCTTTTACAAAATACGTGTAAATTAGTACTATGTTGCAGATAATATGCATAATAAGAAGCATTAAATTTTTCGGTGCTTAATGCCTTTGTGATATTATGACTCAGAACTGTCAACTCCCACTTCTAGGGTCATGTTTTTGGTTGACACCAAAAGAGATCCATAGCTATTTGGATGTTTGAGATGGAAAAATCTTTGGGCCATTATTATTTAATTAATTCAGCTTAGCTGGTTATTTTTTAAACCTCTTCCTCAATATACAAGGTTATCTGATGGTTGGCTTAATGATATCTTGCCAAAGCACATGCCTTCAGCTCTTCCTTCATCCTCAGTTTCCTTGAGCTAACAGATGCAGGAATACAGTTCTAATTTCTGAGTTTATTTTCTTCCAGCTTTAGCTAGCTAAGAATTCACTGCTAAATCATGTACTAATTCTTAGCCAATATGTTTAATTTTCCTTTTGAGTTCCAAATCCTTCTTTTTCTGATGTTCCCATTAGGAATGACTCCAGTTTGAACATATACTGAAATTTCTATGGTTTCCAGAAAGGTATACTGAAATAAACCCAGATATTCTAGAATTCCACATAAGGGTTACTTGTAGTAGGTGCTGGTACCACATACCATACTAATTAGTATCTCTGGCTTTTAGAATTCTAGGCTATTTCCTCCATTTCTTTTTACTATTAATCATTTCCAATTTAGCATGCCAATTATCTTTATTTTTTTAATTTTTAAATTATTTTTTTCATTATCTGAATTGTTTAAATTTCTGAGATTAAATAGCAAGGTTGAACAGTGAGAGATACTGTGTTATACAAATCTGTTTGACTCCTGATTTTCTAATAGTACCAGTAGCAAGAGTTTGGAGAGGAGGTGGTTTATCTGAAAATATATTTGTATCTATTTGATCCCGAGTTTGAATGACGAATGATGTATGTATTTGAAAGGAATAGCAAACAAAGGCCTCACTTTTTTCTCTCTGGAAATTTCTGTAAGCAAATAGGCCTTTCCAACAGCTTCTGTTTGCTTTTCTTTTTTTTTATCGGAGTATAATTGCCTTACAATGTTGTGTGTCAATTATCTTTATAATCAGACCAAAAAAATCCCTAAAACATACTCAGCAACCAGTTGTGATGTGCTGGAACTGCTTTTCCTGGATCAAAGGAGCAGATTATGTGCATCTCTTCTCAACTTCCTGTTCAGTGATCTCATGCTGGTAGCTTGAAATCTGCCTGTAGTGGGCGCATTTACATCATGAAAATTGGCAACATTAAAAACCAGGGCCTGGGACTTCCCTGGTGGTCCAATGATTGAGACCCCGCACTTCCACTGCAGGGGACGTGGGTTTGATCCCTGGTCGAGGAACAGAGATCCCAGCATGCCGAGCAGCTTGGCCAAAATATTTTAAAAAAAATCAGGGCTTTAGCTTTAGAGAGTCTACTTACCAGTACAGGCAACCAGCATCTCCATATGTGAAAGGGTAGTCAGTTGGTTCTATAAACAACAACTAGAAAGTCCATAGAGACTCAAGAGTTGGGGCAGGGCTGCCTTTATACATCACTCATTTTGGTAAAACTCAATCTCAAGTGACCTTGGTGAATGGCTCACTGGAAATGAAAACATTAAAATGCTGGCTGATTCGGTAGCAAATTCTGGCATGAGAAGAGCAATTGCAGCTCTCAATTCTTTGACTCACTATAAACAAAGCCACAAAGAGACCTCAGAATTATTTTGTTCCCTACCTAAGAAATCTTACTAGTTTTAGTGAGGGTTAAACCAGGAAAGGTAAGTTTATGTTTTAGCTTTATTTGCAATTTGAGTTACATATTAGTGTTTCGAATCACTAGAATGTGTGATGAAATTAATTACCTATAGCCTCCTTCTTTGACGACTTTTCAGATAATAGAATGCTGGGTTTTTGGTTTTGGTTTTATTTTTCCTGAAGGCAGAAGGTAAATCACATGGTATTTTCGTAGTTTCTTTCAGGCTTTTGTGCCTATAAAACCTTTTTTTGGTGGACATATTTTTGTAAGAATTACATTCACTTAAAAATAGTGAGAGAACTGGTATTTTCTTCTCACTCAGAGTTACTGGGTATTACCATGTAGTGCTTTTCTCACCACGGTAGTGTCAGGGAAAGAGAGACTATTGCTGAGGATGCATTATTACTATTCATAGCAATATTTAAAGACACAAAAATAGAAATGTTGATACTCAGCTTTAATGCACTAATCAAAGCGATTGGAAATTGCTTAAGTGGACCAATTTTAATTCTAAATGCAGACTTCTAACTCAATACCAAGCAAGAAATGTGCCAGAACCTAATGATGAGAATGTTGTGCTTGAAAATGATTTCACTTGGAATTTAATCTGGTTAGATTAAACAGACATTTGTGATGTATATTTTCACGTGGTAGACACTGTTTTGAATTTAGACACATAGTGCTGACTCTCAAGGAGGTCAAAGACCAGTTGAAGGTGCTGTCATGTAAACAAAAAAGCCACCATTGTTAGAGACCTACCCAAATCCCAACAATACTAGATTCATGATATTTTATAAAGTGTGCCTATTTGTCTAAACTCTCAGAACCCTGAAAAAACAGGTGGTCTGGTTGTCTGCCATTATCATATAATAATTACTACACTTGAAAGTCTTTTTATATGCCAAAATCATCAGTCAATTCAGAAAAAACAATCCAGTTATACTGTAAAACAAGAAATATTACAGAAATTGGTTGTTTTGTAAAATCCAAAGAAAACAATGAATTGATTTATTTTAATAAAATGGTTATTAGAGTTTGTTAGAGTATTTGCATAACTGCTTTTGTGATTCTGCACTGGCTGTTTGAGATAATGAGTAGTGAGATAATGAGTAGAGTGAGCCTTCAGGATACTGAAGATACTGCCATTGTGGTAGAAAAGACAGCAAAATAGACATGTCATCCTGTGCAGGTAAAGGCAAAATGAGTGGTTCATGGACGTGATGAGCACAACCTATTTGAAATTATCTAGACAGGAGGAGTCATGGTTAGACTTTGCTTCCACATCATGTTAGTTTAGAGAAGCTGAGACTATAGTATCTTTTAAAGTGTTTTCTTTAGATAGGGGTTATTATATTCAAAATATTTTTTCTGAATATACTAAGAGTTTTATATGATCTGTACAGTAATTAACAGCACCTTAGTCTGCTAAGTAAGCAAGAGAGTAAAGAAACCATTTAAAAAAGGAAACAGAGACATGAAAGGAGAAATAATTTTCATAAGAAAGCAGAGCATCGTCTAAAAAGTAAATTGTGATCTATCAGGCTTCCCTGGTGGCGCAGTGGTTGAGAGTCCGCCTGCCGATGCAGGGGACATGGGTTCGTGCCCTGGACCGGGAAGATCCCACATGCCGCAGAGCGGCTGGGCCCATGAGCCATGGCCGCTGAGCTTGCGCGTCTGGAGCCTGTGCTCCGCAACGGGAGAGGCCACAACAGTGAGAGGCCCACGTACAGCAAAAAAAAAAAAAAAAAAAAAAAAAAAAAAAAAAAAAAATTGTGATCTATCTTGGTCAGAACTTTCAGTGGCCTGCACATTGTGAGTATCAGTTTCTCTGATTTCAAAGATCTTTGCAGAAGCCTCCTTAGAATTCTAATTTTTTTTAAAAAGTAAGGTTTTATGCAATAAACCAGTTCTGTTTCTGTTGAAAAATGAGATGTGGATAAACCAAATCAACAGAGACACTCAAATCTCATTTTAGATACTACTTTATCTTTCACCCTGACACCTTTAAGTAATGTGGGCAGAGGAAATCACCCCTTGAAAGTTTCAGGTTTTCTCTTCCACTTCTTCCTGATCTATTCTTGATTGTAAAAAACTAATAGGGAGCAAAGTGAACAAAAACTGTGCCCTAAAGGAGACATCAAGAACCAAAACAATTAAAGAAAAAAAAAAAAGAACCAGAGCAATCAACAAACCTGTCAGTCTTACCCTAAAATTTAAAGAGTTGTCTTTAACAATTGAGAGAATAAACAGAAAATCCTAAGTCTATAGAAGCATATTTCTCCCCATGCTAGAACATCAGCAACAGCTAGCTCTAAAGTGAAATTACCTACTCACGACAAGAAAGTACTACTGGTACAACACCCAAGAGGCTTCTGGGGGTAGTGTCTCTGTAGCATTTCACATCGAAGAAGGTATCAGTTTCAACATCTATTTCAGAAAATCTTTTGGTGGCTTATTGTGTGGGTGTGCTATAGATGTAAAGATATAAATTAAGTTCTTTCTCAGTTCAATTAATTAGTTTTATAGGGAGAACTCAGAGTTATTTAAAAGGAAGGGTTATTTTTTGGTGTTTATGCAGGTGATATTTATTAACAAGTAGACTGTGTGCATAAAGAATATGTTTGTATGCATGCAAAGTGGTATTTTATTGAAGAACGCAAGGTAGGTTGTCATGGAGATTAAAAGCCTTGAAGTGTTATTCACTGGTTGCTGGGCACTAGGATATTAGGTTCTGGCACCCTGAATCTTTCATTGTTGTAAAAATAATTACACTTTTATCTTCACCGTAAGGGCTATTCAAGTAGGATAAATAAATACAGACACATGAACAAATGTAACTTAAAGGTAAATATAGCAAGCCTATAACCCATCCCAGTGTAAAATTATGTAGCTGTAGTTACTATACCATCAAAATGCTTGATTTTCATTCCAGGGTCATTGAAGCTGTGTATAAGATGAAATTACAAAATGCACAAAATCTGCACTTACATTAAAAGGCAAAAGAAGAATGAAAGCTATTGACCTTTAGTATGGTCACTGGTAAATATAAAGCTTTCCTTTAGAAGCAGAGGAAACAAATGAAAAGCCTGTAATATGTTTTGCTAGCATTTTCTTGAAATACTGTATTTATATGAGATTTCCCACCTCACTCTGAGCACTATGTAAAGCACAAAGTGATTTTTCTGGTGTTCTTTTCTCTTCAACGATTAGATGAAATGAGTCTGACAAGTTTACCTCGGTGAGAAACTATGTATTTTCTGTATAAAGAGAACACTTATGCCTGGCAGAATCAGTATGGACATTTTCTTAACCAATAAATCAATAGAGAGAGTTGCAATATAGCAAACTGCACAACATACACAATATAACATTGAAATTTGCAGCGGTAAGTAACGTGGTTTTCAAAACTGCCTTAAGTGATGATTAACTAGAATTATATATATTTACATTTAAACTGACACCACGGAATTCTTTTAAGTCTTGACAGATATGCGGAATATTTAAATGTAGTAATTGCAGTTGCTAAACCTCCTGGGATTAACCTGCTAGAGAGATAGTTACATTTTAGGCAGAGAAAAATGATTTATACTGTGGGGGGAAAAACTAAAGATGGAGTAATTCCATGTGTGTTTTATATAACTCTTTGGAAAAGAAGTTTTTTGTAAATAATGAATTGGTAATATTCTGTAATAACCCACCGTATGAACAATTACATAATTTATATAAATAGGCATATAATAATTTATATAATATAGGCATATAATTTAGTTTTTCAACTAAAACTAAACAACTAGGCATATAGGTTTCACAATATAGTATACTTCACAAAAAGTAAAACAGAATGAGAAGTAGATCAGCACTGTATTACTGTTAATGGTAGCAATCTTGGATTTTTGTTTAAAGGCAGGCTCTGTATTACTTTATCTCCCATTAATGGGGAATGATGTAACACAGTACTTCTCAGTTCATTTTAGGAAATACTTGTTAAGTGCCTGTATGCTTCAAGCACATGTTTCAGTGAATTTCATTGAAGTCAAGGAGCAGAATCATTAATAAAGGGAGATAATGTTGATATGTTTTCATCAAATTAAATAATTTAAAAATAAGGTCGGGACTTCCCTAGTGGCGCAGTGGTTGGGAGTCCGCCTGCCAATGCAGGGGACACGGGTTCGAGCCCTGGTCCGGGAGGGTTCCACATGCCGCGGAGCAACTGAGCCCCTGTGCCACGGCTGCTGAGCCCACGTGCCACAACTACTGAGCCCTCGAGCCACAACTACTGAAGCCCGCACGCCTGGAGCCCATGTTCTGCAACAAGAGAGGCCACTGCAATGACAAGCCCACGTGCTGTGACGAGGGGTGGCCCCCTCCCGCCGCAGCTAGAGAGAGCCTGCGTGCAGCAACGAATACCCAATGTAGCCAAAAATAAATACATTAATTAATATTTTTTTAAGTTGGTAAAAAAAAAAATAAGGTCACAGTGTTACCATATTATCTGTAAATAGCAGATGTATTAATCATAAAGACTGTCTGTTGTCCCCTGGGGAACTTCTGGGGAAGTTCTTTGAGCTGTATCCATAAACACAATCAAATAGTCTGCAACTTGAATTTCAGAACCAATTTTAATGACCTTGACAAGATATAAATCTTTTTAAGTAAGAAATGGAGGGAGAAGATCTCAGCAGACCTCTATGGGTGGATACTTTCAAAGTCTAAGCCTTCTAGGATTCTGCACATCAGATTGTATCTCAAAGCTTTAAAGCACTTTCAAAAGTGGCAAATTTACATCTATAACATACCTGAGATAGTGGGATAATCTGTTTCATATTAGGGTAGATTGAGGTAGATATTTAGTAGAAGTGCATGTTGCAGTTGCAGTTGTAAGTGCAAGTTGCAGAGAGAAGCTACTCGAATGAGAACCACAAATTTTAATTACAACTGTCTACAAGCCAACTAAATTCTTTAAAATAATTTGTTCATTGCTTTGGTGGAACAATGCTGGGCCACTGTGAAACAGAAATTTTTCTAGTGTGGTTGCCATCACTGCCATTGGAGAAAAGGGGCATTTCTCCATTCAACAACTTGAGGTCTGCCTTTCCCGATTACTCTGTTCCCAGAGTCCCTACACTGTTGGAAGTCTAGTGGGTCTTTCCTAAGAAAAGAGCAATATTGTCTTTATGGAACTTATAGCTGAGTGGGGGGAAGACCAGCACTGAACAAGCTACTGCAAGTGTGAGAAGATATACAAAAGTTAAGTCCAGGATGCACTGAGAGTATATATCTGCTCGAACGAACTGTAGATGGAGTATTTGACACCATTAAAATGACTCCAAGATGGATGTATCTCTAATCTCAGACTCTTTTCAGAGTTAGAGATCTATATTGCTAATTACTTGCTTACAGTTTCAACCTAGATGAAATTAGCTCCTCTAACTCAACATGTCTAAATTCACTATCTCCTTATCCAAACAACACCTCTAATTTTCCTACTTATTTCAGTGGCCCTGTCCTTTCCCCAGCCCACTTATATCTGAGTCATCAGAGGACCTAAGATCCATATTTCAATCTTCTTTTGTTTTTCATATCCATTCTGTTGCCATGCAGCAAAGATTCTATTTTGATAATGTCTCTCCTGCTTGATGATTTTTTTCCATTCCTGTACTCACCAGGCACTGGGCTTTCAAGTAAATTACAAATCATCAATTCATTCAATGAATAGTCACTTGTTTATTCAACAAATGTTTGAGAGCCTATTATAGACTATGCTCTGTGCTGGGAATACAATAACAAGCAAAACACCTATAGTCCTACTTTCATGGAGTTTGCAGAGTCATAGATGAGGTAGATATTAAATAAATAATCTTACAGTATACATATTAGCTACAAAAGATAAATGCTTTAAAGGGAAAGTATGGGGTGCCGTGCAAAAGGATAATAGGTGTACCTGATATACTCTGGTGGGGCAAGTCCTCTCTGAGACTTAAGGGATGAGTAGCAGTTAGCCAGAGGAGTAGGAGGGGAAAACATTCTGAGTAGAGGGAAGAAGTCTTGCAAAGTTTCTGTTTCTAGAGAGAGTGTGGGGTCTTTGAAGCTGAAAAGCAAGGCAGAAACCAGGGTATCATCAGGCTTTTTAAGAAGTTCGGATTTTATTCTAAGTGAGATGGGGAGCCACTGAAGTATTTTCAGTAAGGGACTGGAGATAGAGAGATGTATTTGAGATACATATAGAAAGTAGAATGAGCAGAATTTGTTGAAAGATTATATATGAAGAAGAAGATGAGAGGCTAGGTTTCTGACAAGGGTAATGGGGTAGATGGAAGTGTCACTTGGTGAGAGAGGGAACTTGGGTTTGGAAGGCAGAATAATGGGTTCAGTTTTGGACATGTTAAGTTTGAGGAAAACAGGGCTATCTAAGTTACTGTTTAGGAGGTAACGATATAGGGACATGTACCTGCACTCATCTGAGAAGTGTTGAAACAAAATAACTACATAGCAAGGTAGATTATAGTTAATGTCACATTAAATTGATGGCTCAGGGAAAACCTCATGGAGAAAGAGAAAAAAACATTTGAGAGGGCCCTGAAAGAGTCATAGAATTTTGACAAACGCTCCTTGGTTGTCCACATGAGAAGGATGCACTCTAATGTTGACAGGATGTTCTAAATTTTGTGGTTGGCGTTTGCTGACTGGAGTAAGACAGTAGGGTGTGCATTGACCCTTTCTTTGAGGGGCCCTTAAGAGACAGTTTCTATAGGGCTGGTCACTTCCAATTTCTCGTGGTGGAGGCTATAAAGTTTGCTGCCAATGTTCTGGGAGTCAAGTGGGGGAGGGGAGTTATGGGTTTTACAATTTTGTGTGTGGACTTTTAGTTAATTTCTCTGATTTAATTATGGCATCTCTGCCCTTAGCAGTTTCTCATGACTGGAGAAAACTCCCAAGACTGGAGTTTTCTAGCTTTAACTTCCCCAGAGAATAATTTCTGCCAGGGTGGGAGAGAGGAACTCATCTTGCTCCTTGGGGAGGAGATCTGGGAATCTCATTGCTACTTATCCTTCAACAGATTCTCTAGTCCTTAGCCTTATACTGTACCACTTGCAAAGTTCCAGGTGCTTCTAATTCCCAAGCCTATCAGGGGTTCTGAGGGCGAGTCAGAACCAACTTGCTGCTTACGGGCTTCCTCCTCCAAGCTTAAGTTTATACTGTCTTTGGCCTGCTAAATCAGTATCATCATCCATTTTCTTTCTAGCTTCCGAGCTCTTGTCTATCTCATCTTTTCTCTTTGTCTTTGCATGCTGTTTTCCTTCACTGTCTGCTATGTTCTCAACATTTGTGTCCCTCTCTCTATTCATATGTTGAAATCTTAATGCACAGTGTGATGGTATTAGGAGGTGGGAACTCTGGGAGATGCTTAGGTCATTAGGGTAGAGCCCTCACGACTGGGATCAGTGCTCTTATAAGAGAGACCTCATAGAGCTCCCTTGCCCCTTCAGTCATGCAAGGAAACATAGGGCCCTCACTTGACCATGCTAGCAACCTGTTTTCAGACTTCCATTCTCCAGAACTGAGAAATAAATTTCTGTTGCTTATAAGCTACCTAGCATGGTATTTTGTTATAGCAGCCCAAATGGACTAAGACGTCATTTAGGAGGGAGTTGGAATAAGCTTCAGTTTAATTTCTCATGTGTAACAGTAATGCAGTTTCTAAAATGTGACAAACTATAATGATAGTAAGTACTGGAAGATGACAGCTTAATAAAGTGTATACTTTAATTTCCTCCTGTTACAACACAATTCTGGTTGTAAAGAACTACTCCATAAACTCAAACAGAATTTTGAGCTTCAATTATTTTACAATTGTTTTAGTGTTATTAGTGCTTTATAAACCTTCAGGCATCCTTTTTCTCGCTTAAGTCCATTTGTATCAGATAATCACTACATTAATGAAAGCATATTTACATAAAACTGTTTTTAGAGAATGGGCTTGCTTTGGTTTAAAAGAAACACAAAAAACTAGGGACTTCCCTGGTGGTGCAGTGGTTGAGAATCCGTCTGCCAGTGCAGGGGACATGGGTTCAAACCCTGGTCTGGGAAGATCCCACATGCCGTGGAGCAACTAAGCCCGTGCACCACAACTACTGAGCCTGTGCTCTTAGCCCATGAGCTACAACTACTGAGCCTGTGTGCCACATTACTGAAGCCCGTGCACCTGGAGCCTGTGTTCCGCAACAAAAGAAGCCACCACAGTGAGAAGCCTGCACTCCACAACAAAGAGTAGCCCCCGCTCGCCGCAACTAGAGAAAGCCCGTGCACAGCAACAAAGACCCAATGCAGCCAAAAATAAATAAATAAATTTAAAAAGCTAAAGCTTTTAGAAACAAAAGGCACAAGGACAAAAACAGCTACGTTTAATTAACACTAAAGTTGTGAAGTCAACTGATGAAAAATAACGCAATTGGGAATTTAGGCTGGTACTTAGACTTAAGTCTATACTTAGACTTAAATATAACCACCCTGTGCTTGGGAACAGGACTTGGAAAGATGACATCAGGTAATGTAGGTGGTGGAATAGTCTAAGAACGACTTCTCAAGATCCCAAGTTAATGGCAGCTTTAGGAAAATAAATGAAGGGATGCAGCCAAGATGGCAGAGTAGAAAGACCCTGAGCTCACCTCCTCCCATAGGCACACCAAAATTACAACTATTTACAGAGCAACTAATTGATGAGAAAGACTGGAATCTAGCAGAAAAGATCTTCTACAACTAAATATATAAAGAAGGAACCACAATGAGATGGATAGGAGGGGCAGAGACACAGTATAGTCAAGACCCATACCCTGAGGCAGGTGATCCACAAACGGGAGGATAATTACAATTGCAGATGTTCTTCCCAAGGAACAAGAGGTCCAAACCCCACATCGGGCTCCCCAGCTCAGGGGTCCTGCACTGAAAAGATGATCCTCCAGAAGACGTGGCGCTTACTTTCAGGAGAACCAGAGGGCTATGGGAAATAGAGACTCCACTCTTTTCTTTCTCTTTTTAAATATTTATTTGTTTATTTATTTATTTGGCTGCATCGGGTCTTAGTTGAGGTATGTGGGATCTTTGTTGCAGCGTGTGGGATCTTTTGTTGTAGTGTGCAGGCTCTTCATTGTGGCATGCAGTCTTCTCTCTTGTTGTGGCGCACAGGCTCCAGAGCATGCGGGCTCTCTAGTTGTGGTGCATGGGCTCTAGAGCGTGCAGGCTTAGTTGCCCCGTGGCATGTGGGATCTTAGTTTCACGACCAGGGATTGCACCCACATCCCCTGCATTGGAAGGCGGATTCTTAACCACTGGACCACCAAGGAAGTCCCTAGAGTCTCCACTCTTAAAGAGCATACACAAAATCTCACATGCTTCAGGACCCAGGGCAGAAGTAGTAATTTGAAAAGAGCCTGGGTCAGACTCACTTGCTGATCTTGGAGAGCCTCCTGGAGAGGCAGGAGGTAACTGGAACTCATGCTAGGGACACAGACACTGGTGGCAGCTGTTTTGGGGAGTTTGTTCTATCATGAGGACACTGGTGCTGGCAAGCACCATTTTGGAATCATCCCTCTAGCTTATTAGTGCCAGCACCCGGCCCTGCTTACCAGCCTGTTGCACCAGTACTAGGATGCCTCAGGCCAATCCAAGCAACTAGCTGGGTGGGGACACAGCCCCACCTACCAGCAGGCTGGCTGCCTTAACACCCCCTGAGCCCACAGCACCCTGGGATGCAGTCCTGCCCACTAAAGGGACCATGACCCACCTGTACACACAAGTGTGTCGGCACTAGTCCTGGGACCCCTAGGGCCTTGCAGCCAGAGATGGCAGGACCCAGCTCCATCCACCAGTGGGTGGGCCGTAGCCCAGGCACCAGCCTTACCCACCAGTGGGCAGGCACTAGCCCCAGGAACCTTGGGCCCACCAGCAGGCTGACACCAGCTCTGAGACACTTTGGACCCCTCAGCCAGCCACCCCAAGATCCAGCCCCACTGATCAGTGGGCTGACACCAGCTTTGGGACATCCCAGGTCCCACAGTCAGCCATGTCAGGAACAAGCCCTGCCCATCAGCAGGCTGACACTAGATCCAGGACCCTTGCCCTGACAACCACCCACCCTAGAACCTGGCCCCACTTACTAGTGGGCCAACGCTAGTCCTGGGACCCCTCTGGGCTCTACAGCCAGCCACCCCATTACCTGGACCCACCCACTAGCAGCCATCAGCTGTCTCACAAGGCAAGGCCTGGCAAGCAATTAGACCAGGGGCCAGTCATGCATACCAGACTGCTCACAGTATTCAGCCTGCCACAAAAGAAGGATCCATGCAGCTCACATAGGGGGCATCCCTAGAGCATACAGCTTTGATGATCAGAGGATATTGTGCTGCTGGGACACATAGGAAATCTTCTACAACAAGCCACTTCTCCAAGGAGGGGAAATATAACTAAATTACTAAATACATAGGAATAAAAACAGCAAATTAGGAGACAGAGAAATATGTTTAAAATGAAGGAACAAGATAAAACCTCAGAAGAAGAACTAAGTGAAGTGGAAATAAGCAATCTACACAATAAAGAGTTCAAGGTAATGATCATAAAGATGTTCAAATAACTTGGGAGAATATTGGATGAATACAGTGAGAAGTTAGAAGATTTTTTTAAAAAGTTAGAAAATATAAAGAGCCAAACAGAGATGAAGAATACAATAACTGAAATTAAAAAAATACACTAGAAGGAATCAACAGTAGATTAGATGATACAAAGGAATGGATCACCAAGCTAGAAGGCAGAGTAATGAAAATCACTTAAGTTGAACAGAAAAAAGAAAAAAGAATTTAAAAAAATGAGGACAGTTTAAGAGACCTCTGCGACAGCATCAAGAGTACTAACATTTGGGCTTCCCTGGTGGTTCAGTGGTTGGGAGTCTGCCTGCCGATGCAGGGGACGCGGGTTCGTGCCCCGGTCCAAGAGGATCCCACATGCCGCGGAGCGGCTGGGCTCGTGAGCCATGGCTGCTGAGCCTGTGCGTCCGGAGCCTGTGCTCCACAATGGGAGAGGCCACAACAGTGAGAGGCCCGCATACCGCAAACAAAAAAAAAAAGAGAGTACTAACATTTGCATTACAGGGGCACCAGAAGAAGAAGAAGAGAGAGAAAGAAGCAGAGAACATATTTAAAGACAAAGGAAATGCAAATGGAAAAAAGAAGAAAGCCAGAGTAGCAATACTTATATCAGACAAAATAGACTTTAAAACAAAGACAGTAACAAGAGACAAAGAAGAACACTACATAATGATCATGTGATCAATCCAAGAAGAAGATACTACAGTTGTATATATATATATATATATATGTGCACCCAACATAGGAGCACCTAAATACATAAAGCAAATATTAACAGATATAAAGAGAGAAATTGACAGCAGCACTCTAATAGCAGGGGACTTTAACACCCTGCTAACAGGTCATCTAGAGAGAAAATCAATGAGGAAACACAATCCTTAATGACACGTTACAATAGATGGACTTAATAGATATATATTTATAGAACATTCCATCTAAAAGCAGAAGAATACACATTGAAATGCACGTGAAACATTCTCCAGGATAGACCACATTCTAGACCACAAAACAAGTACCAATAAATTTAAGAAAACTGAAATCATATTGAGCGCCTTTTCTGACCACAATGCTATAACGTTACAGATCAACCACAAGGACAAAACTACAGAAACCACAAACATGCAGAGGCTAAACAATATGCTACCAAACAATGGATCACTGAAGAAATCAAAGAATAAATCAAAAAATACCTGGAGACAAATGAAAATGAAAACATGACAATCCAAGATCTATGGGACACAGCAAAAGCAGTTCTAAGAGGGAAGTTTATAGTGATATGTGCTTACCTAAGGAAACAAGAAAAATCTCAAATAAACAACGTAACTTTACACCTAAAGGAATTAGAAAAAAAAGAACAAACAGAACCCACAGTTAGTAGAAGAAACGAAGTTATAAAGATCAGAACAGAAATAAGTGATACAGACCAAAAAAACGAGAAAAAAATCAATGAAACTAAGAGATGGTTCCTTAAAAACATAAAAAAAATTGATAAACCTTTAGCCATATTCATCAAAACAAAAGAGAGAGAGCCCAAATCAACAAAATCAGAAATGAAAAAGGAGATGTTATAACCAACACCACAGAAATACAAAGGATCATAAGAAATTACTGCAAACAACTGTTTGTCAATAAAATGGAAAACCTAGAAGAAATGGACAACTTTCTAAAAATGGACAATCTCCCAAAACTAAGCCAGGAAGAAACAGGAACTATTACCAGTCATGAAATAGAATCATAATAAAAAAGCTCCCAACAAACAAAAGTTCAGGACCAGATGACTTCAGAGGTGAATTTTACCAAACATTTAGAGAAGAGTTAATAAATATCCTTCTCAAACTATGCCAAAAAAATTGCAGAGGAAGGAACACTTCCAAACTCATTCCATGAGGCCAGCATTACCTTGATACCAAAACCAGACAAAGATATCACAAAAAAGAAAATTATAGGCCAGTATCACTGATGAACACACATGCAAAAATCCTCAACAAAATATTAGCAAACCAAATCTAACAATACATTAAAATGATCATACACCATGATCAGATGGGATTTACCCCAGGGATACAAGGATGGTTCAATATTTGAACCATCAATCAATGTGATACACCACATTGGGTATACACCAAAGTGGGTATAGAGGGAATATACTTCACCATGATAAAGGTCACATATAACAAGCCCAGAGCTAACATTATACACATGGGTGAAAAGCTAAAAGATTTTCCTCTAAGATCAGGAAGAAGTCAAGGGATCAGGAACAAGACAAGGATGTCTACTAATATTGGAAGTCTTAGCCACCACACTCAAACAAGAAAAAGAAATAAAAGGAACCCAAATTGGACAGGTAGAAGTAAAACTGTCACTGTAGATGATATGATACTACAAATAGAAAATCCTAAGGACATCATCAAAAAACTACTAGAGCTCATCAATTAATTTCATACAGTGTCAGGAAACAAAATTAATATACAGAAGTCTGTTGCATTTTTATACACTAAAACCAAACCATCAGAAAGGGAAATTAAGAAAACAATCCCATTTACAGTCACATTAAAAAAAAAAAATTCCTAGGAGTAAATCTAACTAAGGAGGTAAAAGACCTATACTCAGAAAATTATAAGACACTGATGAAAGAAACCAAAGGGGACACAAACATGGAAAAATATACCGTATTCATGGATTGGAAGAATTAATACTATTAAAATGACCATACTACCAAAGGCAATCTACAAATTCAATGCAAAAACTATCAAAATACCAATGGTAGTCTTCACAGAATTAGTAGAAATAATTCTAAAATTTATATGGAAACATAAAAGAACCCAAATAGCCAAAATAGTCTTGAGAAAGAAGAACAAATCTGGAGGAATCATGCTCCCTGATTTCAAACTATATTACAAAACTACAGTAATCAAAACAGTATGGTACTGGCACAAAGACAGACACATAGATCAACGGAACAGAATGGAGAGCCCAGAAATGAACCCACACTTATGGTCAGTTAATCTAGAACAACAGAGGCAAGAATATACAATGGGGAAATGACAGCCTCTTCAATAAATGGTATTGGAAAAAACTGGACAGCTACACACAAAAGAATCAAACTGGACTACGCTCTCACACATGCATAAAATTAAATTCAAAATGGATTAAAGACTTAAATTTTAATCCATTATATATATATATACCACATCTTCTTTATCCATTCATCTGTCGATGGACATTTAGGTTGCTTTCATGTCTTGGCTATTGTAAATAGAGCACTAAATTTTTAAGCACCAATTCTGTTTGGCATATTGAAGATACTGGTGGATACAATGGTGAGCAAAAGGAAATACAGTCTATGATGTCAGGTAACTTTTAGTCAAGGAGAGGAGACAGACATTAATGAACTAAACCTATGAATCAAATCAACTGAGATAAATGTCCTGAAGAAAAAAAAACAAGTTTTGTTGGCAGGTGTGAAATGAAAGAGTCTCACCTGCACTGGAGGGCCAGGGAACACTTCTGGAAGAAAATGACAGTTCAGCGTAGATCTTAAGATCTCAAGATCTTAAGAATGCCAAATTAATTAAGTTAAAAGGGTACTGGGATGGTGGGAACAGTATTTACCAGCACAGAAAGAAGAAGCACAAGGTATTTGAGAAACAGAGGAGACAAGGCCAGTGTGGTCAGGGCTTAAAGAAGACCATGATTAGGCTGGAGAAGTAAAAAGGATCAAATTATAGAATAATGGGAAGACTGAAATATTGGGAGTAGGAATGAAGAAGTAATATAAAAAGAAATTTTTCCTCAAATAGCAATACTTTCATGAGAGATATTAAAACTGACTATTTGATTATAGCTGTTCTAACTGCGTGAAGCTGAAAAGGCAATGAACTTGAGATACCCCTAGGGTATCAGACCCTTTCTGGACTTAACAGAAGACTCTTTCCTGATTAATAAACAATGAATGGAACTCATTTGTTTTAACCAACTACCTAAAGTCCTATAGACTCATTTTATTCAATCCAGAGAGCTAGTTTTCAATGCTTAATTAGTATGAACATCATGAGTTCTTTATGGTGCTTCTGATTCCACTCCACCTCCCAGTGGATTTCTTAACTTGAAGGTGTTCTTTGCCTGGAAAGGAAATACTTAGCTTTTAATTTCTTAGCCTAAATGTTTACTTTAAACACAATTTTTGACAGCAAGATTAGGGGAGGTGGGTTATATCAGACTGGGATCAGAAAAAAATCCTCTTTGATTGCACTTTGGAGAATAGGTTGAAGAATGAGCCAGTGGATCCCAGGAGACAATTTAGATTACTGCAGTAGTCCAAGCCAGAGATGGTAACAGCTTGCTCTAGAATGGGGGCAGTGGAGAGAGGCAATAATGGAAGATTTGAAAGAGATCCCAGAGGCAAACCCACAGGACTTGAGGATGGATTGGATATGGGGCTGAAGGAGGGAGTCACAGATGACTTCTATCCTTGAAGAGATGATGTCAGTCACTAAGATGGGGAACCCTGAAAGAGTTCCCAATCTGAACCCAGATTGGAGCATGGAAAGAGAAGGTTAGGAGTTCAGTGTTGCTTTATCATCATCCAAATTATTTGTATGGGAATCAGAAGCTCTTTAAAGAAAGATTCCTGAACAGAATTAGGTTTTTATTTGTATCATATTTCAGAGTCATTACACGTACAGTTTTTCCTACTTAACACTCTTGATTTGTTACATGTCTCTCTGGATTTTCCTTATGCAATCCTACTGGCATCTTCCACTGATAAAAATTATAGTCATTTCAAATCACATTTTAAAGGAAATTATGTATAAAAGTGTTGTGTGGTTTTCCTATGGATCATTTATGCAGAGTGGAGCACAAATTGAGAGTTCAATTCAAAAAATAAAACAAAAAAGCAAAGGCTTCCTTACATTGGTGCATTGCAGTGTGTGAATATTGGTTTAGATGAATGTAATCGCAGAAATCAAATATGGGCATGGGGAAACATTACCTATTGCTCACTTAGCATTGATTTGTAGTGGCAGCAGGTTTAGATAAAATCTGTGATCAATGGACTGTTACAACTAAATGGTCTCTCTCATTTCCAAGGAAGAAGAAACCCTGATTCTTTTCTAAAAATAAAGTTTCCTTCTCTTATAAAAGCAATATGCTTTCAATATAGAAAATACGGAAAACATATTTTGATTCTCGGGTCTTTTTTTCAGATAGATGTCAGCAAGATTTTTCTTTTTTTTCCCTCCCTCCCTTCCCTCTGTTGACTGAAAAAAAACAAGCACAACCTAAAAGTTGAGAATTATGTGTTATTCGGCAAACTTACTGAGAATGTAAGCCTGCGATACAGCCTCTCAGATAGCTCTGAGGGACTGTTCCAAAGAGATAAGGGAGGAACAAGGATATATAGGAGTTTTTGCAAAAGAAAAAACAAACAAAAAAAACGGGTAGTCAAACATCAAAAGATTAGTGTTAATTAAAGAAAATCAGACATCTCAAGTTAATGAATTTAAGCATTTTTCTATGTATGGGAAGATGCAAGAGTCTGGGCTTATTGAAAGTATTCCTTTGATATGCACCTTAACTACCTAGGGCCAGTATCCTGTTTTTCTCCATCCTGAGTTCCCCTCAGGGTGCACCTTCAGGGGTTGCTGTAGTGATTGATGGCTATATGGCCACAACATCCTTTGTTTACTGAAATGGCAGGTGACATTCTTTGTCTTTCCTTCCTCCCTCCCTCCTTTCCTTCCCTTTTCTTCCTCCCTCCCTCCCTCCCTCCCTTCACTCCAAGATATAGAGGGAGTGGGAAGCAAAAATAATCTAAACAGAATTTCTCAATCCTGTCTGTGACCCACAATTCTAGTAGTTTTAAAATTTTATCTCTCAACTAAATTATCCATAACACCACAGTGTGACTAGATAAAAAGTAAAATAACGTGCTATGTCTGTATTCCCTAAAATGGAATTGATCTTTAAGGAGCTAATGTTGGTCATATTTTTGGCAAACCTCTAGTGTTCACTTTTAAGGCACTGGTGCAGCTTTTTAAAAAAAATAACTTCTTGTTTCTGTTTTATATTATTTATAACCTTATCTTTTTATATTATTTTATAACCTTATCTTTTTAAGTCTATTTATTATCTTTATTTTATATTCTTGTTATGTCTGTTCCAATATCTCCGCTTTGTTGACTTTTATTATAGTGATTGATCTCCTTAGGTGTCTAGATATTCTGGCCTTTGAGCTGAAGGGGAGTAGGATATGACACTCCAAAATATGCCTGTTCGGCATAAGAATTATTCTGAGCTGATTATTTTGAGAAATTGAAGACACAGGAGAATCTCTGAAAACAGAGTCAAGTTACTCTTTTGTAAGGAAAATTTATATTAGAAGGGGGTCTGTGCCGGGAAGAGAGCAGAGGTCACCCTTCATTTGAGAGATTCATCTGCAAGGCAGGGCAAACTTTTTTATCAAACATTTCCTCTTCTCATCTTCCTGTGAATTCCCTTCCTCCCCTTTGAAGCCCTAGACCTCTATCCCTTTTCTTAGCTCAGGATGGTGTACGCTCCATTGCCTGGCTGACTTTTGGGGTCTCATATCTTTGAGGATCCCATACATAATTTAAATTGTTTTTCTCCTGTTAATTTGACTGTTGTGTTTCTTTATGATTGGTTCTAACCAGCTGAAGCTGATTAAGGACCATGAACACTGAGTGTCGTCACTCTCCTCCCCCCATGACTAGGTCTGACTGAAGACACTTTCCTAATAAACAGTGGGGCTTATTTAATCAATTGTATTGAAGGGGAACAGAATATGCCACTCCAAAATATCTTCTTTGGCATAAAGATTATTTTAAGCTGATTATTTTTAAGAAACAGCAGACATAGGAAAGTTCTGAAAACAGAGTAGAAGTTGCCCCTTTGTGAGGGAAAATTTATATTCATAAGGAAGTCCCTATTTGTAAGAATATCTTCCTACCAGGAAGAAGAGGATGACTACATTTCCAGAAACTCTTATCAATGGGTAAGGCAGAGACTTAAATATGCATACCAACCACTCCCTTGTTTACTGTGCTTTTCTTGGTAACCTCCCATAACTAGCCTCCCTCCCGCACCCCCCCCCCCCCCCCCCCCCGCCCCCAACATCTTCTTTTGTCTTTAGTTGAAGAAGGTATTTAAGGTGGTGGTTTGGGCCATTTCAGGGAGCTATTCAGTTTTCCTGGGTGTCTACATACAGAGGTATACCTGGCATTAAACTTCTGTGGGCTTTTCTCCTGTTAATCTCTCTTTTATTTTGGAGCGATGTCTCAGCCAAGAAATTAGAAGGGTAGAGGAAACGTTGTTTTTCCTCCCCTACAATTTACAGACTCAGAGATTCTTTTCAATCCTTAATTAGCTTAACAGCCATAAACTGTCTTCCCTCTCCCCTTCCTAGCATTTAAAACCCCTGACTTTTCTCCCTCACTAGAGTACTCAGTGAGTTTCCTCTAGGATACATGTTCCTCTTCCTGGCTGAGTTTGTTTGATACTTAATTCTAACCTTTCCTTTCAGGGCCTCCTTGCCACTTTCTGCCACAGGCTCTCATCACCTTTCCTTACTCTGTTGACAACTACCTTCAGTCTATCCTAGGATTTCTCATGGCTTCATTTTCTTCCTCTTATTTTTACTAGTTTTCCTATTCTTCTGGCTTCTTTAGTTTTTCCAGGGCTGACTGGTGACTAGCTCACTTCTCAAGAGGAACTGGAAGCTCTTGGTCCAAATATCAAAGAAAATATTTCCTCCTTACTTTCCAAGAAAATTTTTGTGAATAAGCATCTTCTAAAGAAAAGTGGGCAACATAAAAGGAAATGTCTATTTTCACATACTGTCTACTTTAGGATATTGAAGCACTATTGTTATGCTACCTGTAGTGTTTAGTTCATTGTGGCTGTTTATGTATTCATCCATTTACTTTCCTGTAATAATTACATGAGCTGACTCATGAGTGAGAAACCTTTACATCACACTTAAAAATAATTTTGCTCAGCATCTAAAATTACTACTTCTAGAATACAATATCCATATTATCTGGGGGACAATTGGTAAACATGTTGATTTAATTCTACTGCGTACTCTTTTTTTAAATGAGGAATTTTCAATTCTAGCTTTAAATTGAATTATATCTATCTTGTTTATGCATGAACATTACCAATCTAATGCTTAGGCATGGCTCAGGATCTTCTGCTGTGTCATCATACTTCTATTTTACTAAAACAAACTAAAAAGCTTTAAGGTACTTGAATGTTAGCTCCCCTCAAATACAACCAAAATAGCCTATTAATAAAACACAGCTGAGTTTACTGTAGGAAGGGTGATCACTCCCTTGACAGAGTCTTAGTAGTGTCTTGAAAGACAGACAGAAAATGTGAGATGTTGTCCCCAGTCACACTTCTAATAAGTGGCAGACATGGAAGTCAGACCTCCATCTGGCTGAGTCTCAGCCCCCATCATTAACTGCTGAAGTACACAGTAAATTTTGTCCTAACTGTGGTGGATAATTTCATGAAAAAATTTTGTAAGGTTCAAATTGAGAACATCTGGTGCCACCAAGGGACCTTCTTGAGAGTTACACCAACACTCTTCAATGGACTCACCCTTACTTTGCTTACAGGACTGAATTAGAGTCCAATCTATTTTTACATGTAATGCTTTTGAGAGTCTCCAAAAAGTCTTCTCTAACATCTACAGATTTTCTAAACTTCTTGGGTTATCTATGAAGTTGAGAAGTTTAGAGTCCTTAAGTTACCCTCAGGGTCTTCCCATTCTACATTTTCCATCCTGTGCATCTGAGATTTTCACAAATATAGGAACCACTTGTTACAGATCTAGGAGCTAGGAAGTATATATTCCCAAAACTATACTAAATTCCTCTGTATGTTTCTCTCCATCTAGACTAGGCTTTGGGAAGTCTTTGACAATGGCTCTCCATTTAAAATATTAGCAGAATATATAATCAACCCTGAGGGATTTTCCTGTTCTGAGGGAGGTTTAGTTTTAAGAGGTAATTGAGATTTGGGTGTTACTGGCTGACCAGACAGGAAGGGAAGTAGGTCAGAAAGAGAGATAGGGACAGAATGATATATGCAGGAGCACAGGATGAAGGAAGACCAGTGGGATAAAAGTCATCACTTCAAGTTGAGATTTGGAATGTCTTGAGGACAGCTAGTTTTAATTTTTTCAAATTTTTCTTTTGCCTTGGCCAAGGAATCTCTTAATAAATTCTGGAAATAAATTCTGGAATCTAAATTCCCTCAGAATCCTTCCTTATACCAAAGAAAACATGGAGACCTTTGGCACTTTGGTATTTTGTTGCCTTTTGGTTCTATGAGGCCCTTCAAATGAACAATTTTATTCATATCTAAAGGTCACCAAGTGGTCACTATAAATTCTATACTGGTGAAACTTTATTACTTAGAAACATAAGTAGAAGAATTTGAGATGTAGCACAAATACATGTGAGAAGGGGGAGTCCAGCTCAGAGCAGGTGAGAACATAGATTAAGACTGAGACTAATCCATGAGAGTTTGGGAACAGTCAAAATTGCTGCTCATGTACTATGTGAATTAGATTCCCAGGCTAATGGCCAGGCTGTCTCCAACTGTGAGATAATAGAAAATATATATTGGTCTCTGCCTCTGGTTCCTCTTATAGAACTCCTGAAATCCTTCTAATTTCCTAAATGATAAAAACACTAAGAGCAGCTCTTGTTCTAATATTGTTCTTTGACCTCTGTTCCTGACACAGAGCTCCTGAAACCCTTGTAATTTCCTGGGTGATAGGAGTGCCTTTTGTTCTAATGACATGACTCTGAGTGGGCTCCTGGATGGCTCCTGGATGAGGTATGGTCACTGAAAAGACCAAGCCATGATTAGAAGCTTAGAATTTTCAGCCCTGCACCCATTCTCTTGAGATAGGATAAGGGCTGAAAATGGAGTTAGTGATTGATCATGTCTATGTGATGAAGCTGCCATAAATACCAAAAGTATGGGGTTTGGAGAGCTTCCAGGTTGGTGAACACATCCACACAGGGAGGGTGACACCCCCACCCCCTCAGGGACAGACACTCTTGCACTTGGACCCTCCCAGACCTTGGCCTATGTATCTCTTCATCTGGCTGTTCATCTGTATCTGTTATCAAATCCCTTAATAAAATGATAAACATAAGTAAGTGTTTCCCTGAGTTCTGTGAGCCACTCTAGCAAATTAATCAAACCCAAGGAGGGGGTCTTTGAAACCTCTGATCTATAGCCAGTTGGTCAGAAGCAAAGATGACAACCTGGGCTTGTGACTGGTATCTGAAGTGTATATGTGAGTGTATGGGGCAGGGGCAGTCTTATAGGACTGAGCTCTTACTTAACCTGTGGGATCTGACACTATCCAAGTGGACAGTGTCAGAATTGAATTAAATTGTACGATATCCAGCTGGTGTCACAGAGTATTGCTTGGTGTGGGGAAAAACCTTCACATATTTGTTGACCAGAAGTGTCAGAAGTGAGTGTTCTGTGTGAGTATTAAAGGAAACACACAGGAAAGAAAGACACAGTAGAGAAGAACTGGATTTTTTCCCTAAACAGGAAGGCAGAAAAAGCTGAATTTTTCCTTTACCTCAACTGAAAACTCAACTTATATATAGCTCCTGGTGGATGGAAAGGTTTGGAGAGGAAATTTCTCCCAGAACCAGAATCTCAGGGACAACTCAAGACTCAGGAAAGTTTCCATGATGTCTTGACAATTGACTGAGGGAGAGTTTGCCCAAAGGACTTCAGTCTGAGAAGAAATCTTCTGAAATTCTCCATTCCCAGTGTAGCTCAATGAATCGTCTTATCATGGACCTATGCCCTTCCAGTTCTCTATGAACTTCCTCTCACAGATGTACAATGTAAAAATGCTAAAGACAGATAAAGATAAATAGTAATTATTGTTAGTAATTAGGTTTCCACTAAAGAAAAAAGTTTTGCAAATCCTACCAGATAATCAAAGAATTCCTAAATTCTAATTATTCATTATTCTAATGACAGTAAGCTGAGCAGTCTAGGGGTCAGATAAATGGAATTTTGGTAATTTCCTAAAACTTACTTAAATAGTTAGAGCAATTTTCATCTTCTTGTGCAAGAACTTCCTACAATAGTAAATTTACGTTAATGCACACAGTGAAATAGTAACATCATGTTGTAAACAGTAAGTTGTTTCATTTGTCAATACTTGCCCCCCAACATACATGCACATTTTTTTTTTTCCTGTTGAAACTTTGGAAATTTAGGTTCAGGAGCCATATGAAATGTTGCTTCAGTTTGCAAAGTTCTTTCTGTTTGCAGTGACACTTTTTTGCTTAGTTGACTTAGAATTTGCTTTATTCTGTTGTCAGTTGGGATTTATTTTGTAAAATGAAATTAAAATGCCAACAGAGAATTTAAAGTGCATAATGGCCTATAAAAATGAGAACATTTAGCCACAATCAACATAACTTTTTCCATTTTAAATCATGGTCAAAATTGGAAAGGAAATTTAAAAGTATGATTTCTTTTTTTCTCCCAGCAGGCATTATTAAATATAGAAAGCTTAAAATTTCAGAAACAGTCTATGTTAACATGATTTAAATAAAATATTCTGTTAAGATCATTTAAAAAATAGAAATCTGGGGTAATCTTGGTGCTATATTTTCATTGTACACTTTAAAAAATGTACTTTTGCCAAATTCAAAATCAGTTAAAAAATTACAGAGCACACTTATTTTTTGCTTCCAGATGATTTGTTCAAAATAACATCTTTGATTTTAAAAGCAATGAAATTCTTATTATAACATTTTAGAAAATTTAGCAAAGTACAAATAAGAAAGGCAAATATGTAAAAAAAAAAAATCTCCTTTCTAGAGACAGCCACTGTATTAGTTTTCTGTGCTGCATAATAAATTATCACAAATGTAGCAGTTTAAAACAACAACACACATTTGTTTTCTCACAGTTTCTGTAGGTCAGAAGTCCTGGCACAGCATAGCTGGGTTTTCTGCTTCAGGGGCTCACTAGGCAGTCAAAGTGTTGGCTGGGTTGTGTTCACATCCGGAGGCTCATCTAGGGAAAAAATCTGGTTCCAGACTCATTCAGGTTGTTAGCAGAATTCACTTCTTTGCAGTTGTATGACTGAGGGCCCTGGCTTCTTACTGACTGTTGGCTGGAGGCTCTGTTCAGGCCCCAGAAACTGCCTGCAGTTCCGAAAAGCTGCCCACAGTTCCTTGCCACATGGCAGCTTGAATTTTCAAAGCCAGCAGGATAATCTTTCTTTCCAGTCTGCTAAAATAGAATCTTATACAATGTAACATCATCATGAAAGTGACATCACATCCATCACCTTTGCGATATTCTATTGGTTAGAAGCAAGTCATCAGTTCTGCCTGCACTCAAGGATAGGGGATATACAAGAGCATCACTCATTCGGGGTCAGTTTATGGTGTCCATCACAGCCACTTTATTTTTGGGCGGATAAATCCTTCTGTGCTTTTTTTTATGATTGCATACATAAAGTACATTACAAATACAGTATAAATTAATTTTTTCATTTTGCCAATATTGTTTAAAAGCCTGTTTTTAATTTACTACATGTATATATAGTACATATATATTCAAATGTACTATAATTTATTATAGTGCCATAATTTATAATAAAAATATATCATAACTTATAGCAGTAAAATTTGTAATAGAAAAACATTACATCAAAGCTAAATGCCCAGGACTTCCCTGGTGGTTCAGTGGTTAAGACTCTGTGCTTCCAATGCAGGGGGCGAAGGTTCAATTCCTGATTAGGAATTAAGATTCCACATGCTGTGTGGCGCAGCCAAAAAAAACAAAACAAGAAAATCCCCCTAAATGCCCAATAAGAGGAGAATGCTTACATAATTTTAAATTTCAAACCTCTTCTTGTTGTATATTAAGAGTATTTCTATTTTTAACTATTATAAATAATTCTTCTTCAGAAACGTTTGCATATTTAGAAAAACAAGTCTTTAGGATAGACCTGTAGCAGTGAAATTTAGGTCAAATGGCAAGAACATCTTAAATCCTTTGAATTTATAATCCCAAATTACCCACCAGAATGGCAGTACCAATTTAAACTTCTCCCTTCCTCCAATCTGGTAAGTGGAAAGACAGTACCTAGTTTTAATTTTCCTTTCTTTCCCTGTAACTGAGCAGGACATTTGCCATATGACTTATTCTCTATTTACACTTACTCTTTTAAAATTATCTGTTCATTTGCTTGTTTTTCTACTAATTTGTAATTATTATTTTTTATGAAGAAAAGATATTAAGGGATGTGGGAAGCACTAAAAGTTTGTTTTTTGCAAATGACAAACACATTAAAATAGGCTTCAAAGTATTTAGATAATATCAAACAATACTGGCACCTTTTAACACTGGCCACTGAAACACTAAAAAGTACAAAAGTTCACAACATATTGTAAGGAAAATCCATCAAGAATCTGCTCTGTTATCTTGGAGGTACCAGACATACCATATGCTGTGTCTAGGTGTTGCTATGGCAACTACTTAAAAAATTTAAGAACAGGGTAAATTGTTGCCTAAAATCTTCATAACTTACTGAGTCAATTAGGAGCTTGTCAGAGTACTACATTCCTTTTACTACCTGGTAATGCTTTATTTCTTGTAGGTCTCTAGCATTGAAAGTCTCTGGGTCAGAGCAGAATGTGTTTTATTTCTGGCTAGTTAAAATCCTGGAAAAGAAGCTGTTCATTTGGGACTTTTTTCTCATTAGCCAGTGAATGATTATAAGGGAGACCCTAGATATTGCCTCACTGAATAAGGGCAGATTTGACCACGTAAGCATCAAATTGAGAGAACATTTTAAAGCCCTGGCCTCCAATAAGGAAACGGAAATGAAGAGACAGCCACAGTCTTTTGGAGTTGGCTGGACTGGGATTAGACCTAAGTTTCTTGCCTCCCATTGTAACTTCACACTAGTTTTTCCATTGCTCAGTCACTTTTTAGAAAATTAAATTATGTTTTTGTTAAGGTAATACATTAACCCACCCACCAATACCCCCAAAGGGGACTCAAAGCTTTATCAAAAAATTATCAGTTTCTGACCCTTCCCCACCTTCTGCCAATCTCAATTTTTCAAAATTTGATATTGTCTACTGATGTCTTATCATGGTAATGGAGGTTTTAACTCTTTAATACTCTCCTCTGCCCCTTTTCTTTTCCCTCATACTCTCCAACTAATTGTATAATACTGTTTAGTTAATTCAGTAATCAAATTTATGAAATCATGATCTTTCTTATAAAATTACTGCTGACAGAAACAAGTCAGCAATATTTTCCTGGAATTAATAATTGTCTCCTTTAAAATTTTCTATGTGTTCATCACTATCTTTTTTGGTCATATACTTATCAATTAAAAACCAACATATTGAAACACAATCCTAAACACTAGGACTGTTCAAGCTCCTGCCCTGAGACATCCCTCCTGAAGCCATCTTTCCTCTTGTTTCCTCCTGGACTAGTTGCTTTCTAGGCTGCTGCATAGCTGTCAACCTGGACTTGCCTTCATTGCTTTCATGTGTTGGAGTCTCTGCTTTCTGAAATCCACGTCTTCCTCTTTCTCTCTCATGTTGCTGAAGGATATCCTCCAGTGGCTTCCTGGAAAACAGTGTATAGGAGGCAAAAAGTTAAAATTCTTGCATGTTTGAATGGTCTTTAATTTAATCTTACCTTTGATTACCAGATTGGGTATACAATTTTTAGTTGAAAATAATTTTCTTTCAGAATTTTGAAGGCATTGCTACACTACTGTCTAGCATTCATATTGTTACTGAACAACCTTTTTTTAATACTGGTGTTTTAAAATTTTACAATAATAAACACTGGTGAGAGTCTTTCTTCATTCATTATATGGGCCCTTTTTCTCTAGAGATTCATGTTCTTCAGTTCCAGGAAAGTTTCTTGTGTTACCTCTTTGAGAATTTCCTCCCCTTGGTTTTCTCTGTTCCCTCTGGAATAACTTCTGGGAGATTCACTCAATTTTATTTTCCTATCCTATTATTAAAAATTTGGCTTAATTCCTAAAAAATTCCTTAATTATTCTCTTCCTTTTCATGGATTCCTACTCCCATTTCTTGGATGTACAATCTTCTCTTGTTTTCTTAAATATACTGATTATACTTTATATATATATATATATATATATATATATTTTTTTTTTTTTTTTTTGCGGGCCTCTCACTGCTGGGGCCTCTCCCGTTGGGGAGCACAGGCACCGGACGCGCAGGTCCAGCGGCCATGGCCCAGGGGCCCAGCCGCTCCGCGGCACGTGGGATCCTCCCGGACCGGGGCACGATCCCGCACCCCCTGCATCGGTAGGCGGACTCCCAACCACTGCGCCACCAGGGAAGCCCTGATTATACTTTTTTAAAGCTTTTCTTTCTCTTCTTTGTGTGCATTGTCCCTATTTGCTTCAAATTCCTATGGTATCATTATAAACTCCAAATATGCTTTTTGAAAATAAAAAATATAGAATTATGAGATTTGAGTTCATATATTCTTATTTAATATTATGACAGAAAAATGCTTAACTACTGAAATATGTTCAAGAAACTTCTTCATAAAGAAAGTTAACAGTGATTATACGTTTTATGGTTTTATTTCCTACAATACATAGATGTAAATAAACCTTTTCATGTGCTAATAAGATTCTATACACTTTGGCAGGAGTCTTATAGAAGTAGGAAAACTACTGCATCAGAAATTGGTTAGCCAGTTTTCTAATAACTTGCAAATGGTACTCTCTGCCCACTATCCAGTTTTTTTTAAATCTTCATTTCTTAGGTCTCTTTCTGAAGTGTCCTATTCAAAGCCTGTGATGAGAATTTTTACTGTTTCTTCCCCTACTTATTTCCAAAGGTAATTCCCTGGCCAACCTTTCTTTCTGACATATTATATAATATCTTATGAAAAGGTCAGGCCAAACTGGTTATATAAATCTTCATATAATTGAAAATGAAAAGAAATATTTCTTATAGGAATCACTATAATAAAACATTATTAAGGTACTCTTAAATATAAAAATGCCTGTCTTCAGTAAGTCTGGGGAATGAACAGATTGTGTCATATTACACAAAAAGGGGGGAAAATATACACTACAAATTTTATTCTTTCTGGTTCAATGAAATTCTGGGGAAAAAGTATTTTAAAATAGTTATGTGCTATAATAGTAATCAAAGAAAGAATAGATTTAGAGTAGGGGCAATCACCTGCAATTTTTTTTTTCTAGTACTTGGACTTAACAGTGTGAGTCCCACCTTTAACAGGATTAAATATAACAACAAATATTTTGAACTGACTATATAGTTCTTTGATCTTCATTTTTAAACTTTCTGGAAAGTAGAAACCAATTTCCTTTTTCTTTCATGCGTTGTTTTGGTAGAGCTACAATTGATCCACTGTAAATATGTGATGCTAAGGTGTGATTATTGTGATACAATAAGAAATATACATTTTGGTCTTCATTCATAGATCCTGGTCAGAGCTCTTAAAGCCTTTGTAATTTCCTAAGCAATAAAGGTGTTTGCTCTGATATTTTGTTTTTTGACAGAGGTTCCTGACACAGTGCTCCTAAATCCCTTGGAATTTCCTGGATGATAGGAACATCTTTTGTTCTAATGAGGTGACACTTGGTGGGCTCCTGGGTAGCTCCTGGATGGCGGCTGGTCACTAGAAAGACCAGTCATGATTAGAACCTCTATCTGCCATCTTCTAGGGAGGGAAAGGGTCTAGAGATTGAGTTAATAATTGATCACATGTATTAGATGAAGCCTCCATAAAAGTCCCTAAAGTATGGGGTTTGGAGAGCTTCTGGGTTGGTGGACACATGGAGGTGCTGGGGGTGGTGATCCTGGTGAGGGCATGGAAGCTCTGTGTACCTTCCCACAAACCTTGCCCTATGTGTTGCTTCTATCTGGCTATTCCCGAGCCGTATTTTTATAACAAACTGGTAATCCAGTAAGTAAACTATTTTCCTGAGTTCTGTGAGCCATTTTAGCAAATTATCAAACCAAAGGAGAGTGTTATGGAAGCCCAATTTATAACCAACCAGTCAGTAAGAAGTACAGGTAACAACCTGAGGCTTGCAATTGGCATCTGAAGTGGGGGCAGTCTTGTGGGACTGAGACGTTAACTTGTGGAATCTGATGCTAACTCCAGGTTGATTGTGTCAGAACTGAATTGAATTGTAGGACACCCAGTTGGTGTCCACAGAGAAATGGAGAATTGCTTGGTGTGGGAAACCAAACAGTGTGTAGAGTAATAGAGGAAAACAGTGCATTTTCCTTTAATGAGGGTTTTATTAAAAAACAAAATTCAACTGACTACATTTTAAAGACTTTATTGGCTTTACTCAATCATTCATCAACCTGGCAGCATCCAATCTAGCAGGGAGAAAGGAGCTATGAGGAACTGTACAAAACGAAGACTTTTAGGCAGAAGGGAGAAGGAATAAGGAAGTCATACTGGGTAAAAGAGCAGGTTGGTTTCTGCAAGATTATTTTCTTTTGGGGGCTGGCAGGGGTCTATCAGGCAGATTACCTAACTGATCAGGCAATTCCTGATTGACTGGTTTAAGATTCTATTTCTGGGAGAGCTGAAGCTGTAATTAAGTCTTGGTTTTTGGTGGTGGGGGGCTTAGCATAAGTGACTCCATTTTGGACCTGTTGTTTGTTTTTAACAGTTTGCTCTTATTTTGAACTCTATTAAAAAACTGAATCAAGTAACTGCAGCAAGTTAAAAATGTTCTGCAAAGGCAAGGCATTTAACATATTCTTTAAGGGCTCTGTGCTAGTCTAATGGGTGGGAGGGAAGTCTTCTTGGGTATCCTGTGGGGCCAAGATCAGTGGCAATTTCCCACAGAGATGACTGGGTGTGGTTGGCCAGTTAATGTGAAATTGCACATGCCTCAACCTGGGCTTGGGATCCCTAAGGTTACAGGCAAGTTTATTATTTCTTTGTTTTGTTTTTTCTTGATTTCAGAGCATCTGTTAATATAGTTCTTATTCTTGAAAAAAGTGTGGAAAAAAGGATGCCATATGATTAAGTAGAAAGTCATCCTTCATCCTGAACCACCTCTTCCTATGCTTCTTCCAGGCTTCTTCCCTTTTACCATCTTCGTTTTTTTTTTTTTTTTTGCGGTACGTGGGCCTCTCACTGTTGTGGCCTCTCCCGTTGCGGAGCACAGGCTCCGGACGCGTCAGGCTCAGCGGCCATGGCTCACGAGCCTAGCCGCTCCGCAGCATGTGGGATCTTCCCGGACTGGGGCACGAACCCGTGTCCCCTGCATCGGCAGGCGGACTCTCAACCACTGCGCCACCAGGGAAGCCCTACCATCTTCTTTTGAAATGATACTTTTTCCATATAATCAAACCTATAAAAATGATCATAGTCTAGGATGGAATACTCTGGTTCAATGATCACAGAAAAGTACTGTAAGATACTTTTAGCAGGAAGTTACAAAAGCCAAATCAAACCAAACCAAAACCAAAACAACAACAACAAAACCCAACCAGACAAAAGCAAAAAACCCTGACTCAAAACAGGTTATTGTATGATTTGCAGCTCACAAACGTCATTAAGGACCCAAGTCCCTTTTATCTCCCTGCTCTGTCCTCACCGCTGGCTTCCTGTGGAGGCTGGTGTCCTGGAAAACTAGAACTGGACAGTAGTGAAAGCAGTAAAAGCAGATTTTAATCAGGAGCTATTGCCATAGGGGGAAATAGACCTCAGTAAAGAATTGGGCTCAAACCTTGAATTGACAAGAGTGGAAATTCACAGCCAAGGAGCAATGCTTTCATTACTTGATTTTATTGTTTTGTATGATATCTCAATGTATTTATTATGGTATATGTTCTTTTTGTGATATGTATACTTATGAATATTTTACATTTACTTTTACATTTGTGTCCGTGTAACCATTTTCAAAAGAATTCCATGAAGCAATAATATTTTGTATTATGGTGAAAGGTTTTTACAATAAATACGTTGATAAAGTGATTGTTTTTATTAGAGTATAACTGCTTTACAATGTTGTGTTAGTTTCTGCTGTACAATGAAAGGAATCAGCTATATGTATACATATACCCCCTCCCTCTAGGATATCCCTCCCACCCACCCCCATCCCACCCATCTAAGTCATCACAGAGCACCAAGCTGAGCTCCCTGTGCTCCCACCCTCCCCTTCCCCCGCTGTGTCCACACGTCTGTTCTCTACATCTGCGTCTCTATTCCTGCCCTGCAAATAGGTTCATCTGTACGATTTTTCTAGATTCCACATACATGCATTAATATACAATATTTGTTTCTTGAGACTCTTTCTTAGGTATGAAGAACGCTTTTCCAGAAAGTTCCAACCTACTTCTCTCATATCTCAATAGCTGGATTGGATCAGGTGCCCATCCCTAATCAATAACTGAAATGAGAAATGGATTACCAAAATAGCCTTAGACACCACAATGACCACCACTAGAAGCAAGCTTTCTAACTTTGAATTAGAAATCCTGTAACTTTTTATACTGAATTCAAAATTCTCTTTTGGTTGTTAGATTTAGTAAAATTCCACAATTACATACTTGATAATAATGTGAGTTTAGATATAACACAATTGACAATTGGCTCCTGTCCTCTCCATAGCCCCCTTCTCAAGTTGAGTGGCCTAAATTCTTATCTTCTGAGGAGGGAGGAGGGATGTAAGGTGTAGGGAAGGGCAAGGTTGGGTGGAGAGATCCAGGCAGTACTTCTTGGGAAGTGGAGACAAAACCACTACATGTTCAGTATTCTTTCTGACAGAATACAGCAAGAACCAGGGTGGATTTGGAATACACGGTCATGTTTCTAGGAACTTGTGGTTGGCTGTGTAGGCAGTAAGCACTCCTGGTCATTTCATTTATCTCACAATAATGCAAGATGCATTTTACATGTTTAAATTTCTAGATTTCACTTATTACGAATTTTACAGCAATGGTCTCTAGTCTTCATATTCGTAGTGTGGTACGGTGGAAAGAAAACTGCTAAAGCATAGTTGTTTCCTCTAACTTGGGAACATTATCGGTTCCTTCTATATGTCTCGGAAGTTCTGAACCGAGGGAAAAGGAAGTAGTAGAACAGAAGAAAGAGAACAAAGAGCAAGGCACCAAGGTACAGGGGCTATGGGACATTGCTCCAGGGAGGTTATCACAGAGAAAAGAGACTTTCTTTTAGACATTCTTAATTGACCACGGCTAAAATATTTATAGCAAGAAAATTTTCTACCAAGTGATGAAAAGCTGTTTAGGTATGGGCATGATATACTAGCTTGTATAAGCAGTTAAACAGAGAAGTAACTGGGTAACAATGGCATCAACTAGAGTGACATCATTGGTTGATTTATAACCAAATGTTCTTAATTTTCTCCATATTTATTTTCAATCTTGATGAAATATGTGATTTTTACACTGTTGCAGAATAAATAGAACTTATGATACATAATTTATGTAGCTGATTTCAAGTGTGTGTGTGTTTTACAGTTTTAAAAATAATTTTTAAAAATAGCTCCACTGAGATATAATTTATATGCCATAAAATTTTACCCATTGTAAATATACAATTCAATATTGTTTAGCAAATATGTAGAATTCGGGGTAAATTTTACTATGACTCAGTTCTAGAACATTTTTCGTACACCCCAAAAGTTTCCTCAATATCATTTATGGTCAATCCTTCCCAGCCTCAGGTAGCTGTTCATCTGCTCTCTATAAATTTGCCTTTTCTGGAAATTTCATATGAATAGAATGATATAATAGCCTTTTGTGTTTGGCTTATTTCACTTAGCATACTGTTTTAGGTGTTCATCCAGGTTGTAGTACGTATCAGAAGTTCATTTCTTTTTATTGCTCAATAGTATTTAATCATATGAATATACCTACCACATTTACCATTCACCAGCTAACAGGCATTTGTATTTGCTTCCAGATTTTGTTATTATGAATAATGCTGCTGTGAACATTTGTGTAAAAGTTTTTGTGTAGTCATATGCTTTCATTTCTTTGGGGTATATATCTAGGCATTGCTAGGTCATTGGGTAATTCTAGGCTTGACCTTTTAAGAAACTGCCAAACTGTTTTCCAAATGGCTATACCATTTGACACTCTTACCAGCAATGTATGAGGGTTCCAGTTTTTCAATATCTTTGCCAACATCTAGTATTGTCACCCTTTTTGATGAGTCATTTTAATGTGTGGACATGGTATTTCACTGTGGTTTTAATTTGTATTTCCCTAATGATTAATAGTATTGAGAATATTTTTATTGGCTTATTAATTAGCCATTTGTATATTTTCTTTGGTAAAATGTTTACTAGAATCTTTTGACTATTTTTAATTGGGTTAATTTACTTTATTTTTTTTTCTTTTATGTATCATGCTTTTGATATCATATCTAGGGAATCTTTCCCTAATCCAAGGTTTTCTTCTATGGTTTCTTCCATAAGTTTGATAACTTTAGCTCTTACAATTATGTCTGTGATCTGCTTTTTGTTACTTTTTGTATACAGTATAAAGTAAGGGTCTAAATTCATTTTGTTATAGATGGATATCCAATTGTCCCAGCAACATGTGTTGAAGAAAATCATAGTGTTCCTACTAAATCAACTGACCATAAATATAAGGGTTTATTTCTGGACTCTGAATTCTTTTCCATTGATTTACATATCTGTCTTTACACTTACCACAGTGTCTTCGTTATTCTAGGTTTATGGTAAGTTTTGAAATTGGGTGGTATAAGTTCTGCAAATTTGTTGTTTTTAAAAATTGTTTTAACTATTTTAGGTCCTTTGCATTTTCATGTAAATTTTAGGATCAGCTTAGTTCCACAAAAATGACTCCTGGGATCTTGTTTGGGATTGCATTGAATCTACAGATCAATTTGGGAAAAACTGCCATCTTAGCAATATTTATTGAGGCTTCCAGTCCATGAACATGGAATATGATTCCAATTCTTTAGCTCTTTAATTTCTCTCAGTGTTTTGTAGCTTTCAGAGCACAGTTCTCCCAGTTCTCTTGTTATTTTCCCCAAGTATATTATTTTCATTAATTTTATTGAGAATGGAATTGTCTCTTAATTTCCTTCCAGATTTTCATTTTTGCTAAGAAAACAATCAGCAATAAAATAATTTTTGTATATTGATCTTCTATCCTGTGACCTTGTTTAGTTTATTTCTAATAAACTAGTTCTATTAGTTTTAGTTCTAATAGTTTTTTTATTGTTTTATTTGTTTGTTTTGGTAGATTCCTTAGGATCATGCCATCTGTGAATAAAAAGTTTTACTTCTTTCTTTTCAATCTGTATTCTTTCAATTGCTTTCTCTTGTCTGACTGTACTACATAGAACCTACTGTAGGATGTTGAATAGGAATGGTGAGAGTGAATATCTTGCCTAGTTCTTGATTTGGGGGAAAAGCATTCAGTCTTTTGCCATTGAATATGAGGTTAGCTGTAAATTTCTCATAGATGCTCCTTGTCAAGATGAGGAAGTTCCTTTTTATTCCTCACTTGTTGAGAGTTTTTATTGTAAATGGGTGTTGGGTTGTCAAATACTCTTCTGATGTCTATGAGGTAATCATGTGTTTTTTGTCATTAATATTGTATATCTATCAATTGATTTTTGGATATTAAACCAACTTTGCATTCCTGGGATAAATTCCACTTGGTCACGGTGTATAATCCTTTTTATCTGTTCTTAGATTTGGTTTACTAATATATTGGTAAGAACTTTTGCATCATTATTCATGAGGGATATTAGTCTGTAGTTTTCTCTTCTTGGATGTCATTGTTTGGCTTTAGTATGCTTGATGTTGTCCACAGGTCTCTGATACTTTGACTATTTTTCTTTAATTTGCTTTTCAAAAAATTCTTCAGAATGGATATATTATATTGATCTATCTTCAAGTTCACTGATTATTACTTCTGTTATCTCATAACTGTTGTTAAGTCAACCAAGGAATTTTCATTTTGTTTACTGCGCTTTTTAATTTTTAGAATTTCTGTTTGGTTCTTTCTAATAGATTCTATTTCTTTATTGATAATCCCTTTTTGTTGAATAATTGCCATCATACTTTCCTTGAGATCGTTAAACATAGTTTGCATCAGTTTTTTGAACATATTTAAAATAGCTTCATTGAAGTCTTTATCTGCTAACTCTAACATCTGAGTCCAATCAAGGACAGTTTCCATTAGCTGCCTCCCCCCTCCCCCAACCTCAAACACAGGTCAAATTTTCTGCTTTTTGGATGGTTTGTATTTTTTTTCAAACTAGATATTTTAAATAATATACTGTAGCAACCCTGAAGTTTGATTTTCTTTATTTTTTTTCTGAGAGATTTATTATTGTTGATTTTATTTTGTTTTGTTTTGTTTTTTCATTTTCACCAAGAACTTTATTTAACAACATATTCACCCTTTTGTTCCACTACCTTTGTTTTGTTTTTATAAGTAACTTGTCTGGACTTTGTCTGAAGAATCTGTCACTCCTGTGGTACGTGGTATGTAGCTACTGATATTTAATCAGTTAAAAAAAGTCTTATTTTTATTTTTTAGCCTCTGTGCCTGAATAATTTACTTGTCAGCTAATGTTTGGTCAGAGGTTCTGCTCAAACACCTTGAGCCTTTATGGCTTCTACCCTCCGCTTGTGACTCTGTGTTTGGTTTGGTACATTGACAAATGTACCAAACATTGACAGTCCAAGCAGTTACCAAGTCTGCTCCAGATTTTACTTTTTATTGAGTCCTCTCAGGTTTCTACTGCCGTTGCATGCAGCCTTCCAGACAGCAACCTGGGGCTAGAAGAGTTGAAGGCTTTTGTCACTGCCATAGGGCATGGATTTTCCATCTTCAGTTCCAAATTAAACCAGCCTGCTTTCCTCACTTTCCCCATACCAGCAGCAAAGCTGCTTTTTAACCACCAGCCCTGCCCAGGCAGAACTACCAAACTGGCAGAGCTGGCGATGGTGGAGGAGACAAAAGAAGCCTCAGGCAAGAACACCACTGTCTCCCACAGTTCTTACATAGTTTTTTTTTTTTTTTTCTGAATATATACTTCTCTTTTGTTTGTCTTTGGTCAATTTCTAGAGCCCTGAAATGCTTGTTTCTGACAATGTTGTCCAGTTTAATAGTTGCCCTGGAGGAAAGGATTTGTTGGCCTCTTTACTCCTCTGTGGCTGGAGCTTCCATTATGTGTTTTTGATAGGTTTGGCATGTTTTGAACAATGATTAATGTTTGTATATGACAGTGGAATGAGGAGTCAGTAGGCAGGTGTTTCTGATTCTCTGACTTGTACTATTGAGGGATGCATACAGAGAGCAACTCCTCTTCTCCAAGTCTCTATTGCATTGGATAAGAGGGTTTTTATGTCTCACTCTTTCTTAAAAACAGTTTGCTTCAGTTTTTAAAACATTTTTTGAACATATTCCTGGTAACTTAAGATATATATAAAACCTTTCTCATGAGCATTAAAATGTTTTCACAAGTGAAAAATCATTCTCAAGACTTTGGCTCCCAAGATTAGCTAGCCTTAGGGTTCATAAGAATCCACCCCCTTCCACACCCCCGACCAAAATCAATGGATGAGACTGAATAATCCCCAGAGAGGAAAACTTTTCCTCTATCAATTTAGGTCTTAGTGTTTGGGGCCTATGAATTAATTGACAACAGACAGATTAACCAAAGAAAAGTTTATTACACATGCAGGAGTACTCTATATAGAGAGTACCTCCCTGAATAGTTAGGATTAAAGGTTTATATATCAGCTTAATAAGGTAGAGGGTGGAGGAGGGAGCTAGGGCTTCAGATGATGGAAGGTTCTGATGCTGGTTTACACATTGTTTTAGGGGACTGTCCTGCTGCCCAAGGTCAGGTACCCTCCAGACTGGAGACCTCTCAGGGGTGGGGAGGCAGTTTGTGGTAGCTGACACTTGTAAACTCTACAAAGCTTTTTTAGTCAGAGAAGGGAGGTTCAGATAAGTTATACTTTTGCATCTGCTGTAGCTCAGATGTTTTCACTTTGATACCATTTTGGTGGGTTTTTGGTCCCTTCAATCCACTTACGGGTCTTATTCAGTTGTTCTTTTTAACAAATAAGACATTGCAGGTGGTAGGAGGATCCTAACAGTGGCTAATATGGAAAAAAGAGTAGACAAACATAGATTTGACTTTAGAACCTACTTAAGATGGTATTTAATATAGCTCACTTCATTTCTGTTTGACTATAACTCCTTTAAATCCCCTGGAAGTGTTCAGATGTCATAATGAGGAGTTTGGCTTTTATTTGATGATACTACAAACAAAAGTTTTTATCAAGACAGTGGCATGATCAGAGTTATTCTTCAGAAAGGTAATTCTTAGAGTAATAATGTGTGGAGGGTATGAAAATAAAGGCTGGAGATTAGGAAGGCCAATAAAAGTCATCTGCAATAATACAGGATAGTTCACAAATTTTAGTGCACATCAAAATCACCTGGAGGTCTTGTTAAAACAGATTGCTGGCCTCACTACTAGAGTTTCAGATTAAATAGGTCTGGGAAGGGGGTGCTTGAGAATTTTTATTTCTAACACGTTTCCAGGTGACCCTGATGCTGTTGGTTCACTTTGAGGACCATTGGTCCAGGCAAAGGAAATAAACACTTGAACCGGAATGGTGGCAACGGGATGGAAAACTATCAGAATGGAAGGCTTCACATGTCCCAGTAATTTATAGGATATGGAGAATGAAGTTGATAGTCCAAGATGACAGAATTCAGATTCAGACGTGGACGTTCGGTAGTCTTATTAATAGAGGTAGTTTGTAGAAGGTTATTTGGAGAGGTAGGTTGATGAGTTTATTTTGAACATAACTGCATTTGAAATGCTAGAAAGACACTTTGCTAAGGATTATCAGCAAACATTTGGAAATGTGGCTTCTTATCTGTGAGAGGCTGGGGTCAGAAATGGAAGTTTTGAAGCTGTCACAATAGAAGTGAGTTTGAGGCTGTAGAAACGGTTGGAGCTGCAGTGGGACTTTAAGGCCCAAGCCAAGAACAGAATTGTGGATTCTTACCTTCCGGAAGTGGGAGAAATAGGAAACAGGAGGGGCCAGGAGAGTGCAGTGTTATATTGTGGAAAGGAAGAGAAAGGGTAAACAAAGAGTCAGCAGGGTCCAAGCCTGCAGAAAAAGATGAGTGCCTTTCAGTGTCATTAGATTCTGTGATGAGGAGGTAATTGGTGACTTTTAAAAGAGAAATGTCAGCAAAATGGGAAGACAGAGGCAAGATTATAAAAGTTTAAGGAGCGAGTAAATGGTTACAAAGTAAAGACCATTAGGTCTTCATAACCAAATGTGAAACAAATGGATATTAAGAAAAAAAAAAAGCAATCCTGAAAACTCAATGGGAGTTCGAACATGCCACTCCTGAGCAGACAGAATTAACTCCACATTTTTAGGGAATTTGAAAAGCTAGTACTTGGGTTTGGTGAAGCCAGAAAAGAGTTGTGATTAGAAGCAAGGCAAGGACCAATAATAGTAAGCAAGAAATGGAGCAGTGGTTTAGTAAACACAAACCCCACTGAGTGCACAGAAAGAAGAAAAATGTGGGTAAAAAAATTTAAAAAGGGGAAAGAAAAGGGACCAAAATGTGTCTTTGAGGGATATATTTAGGGATGTTCTATCAGGGACATTAATGTCCTATCTGGTTACTTAATCACCTACTGATGAAAAGATGGAATTTTAATGTTGCCAGGATTTACTTTTATATACAGTTGATTCTTTCTTAATAACACCAAAAATTAATAGCACTTACTCTCATCTTCAAGTGCAGTTCATAGGAATGTAAAGTGTGCAGTGAGATAATTATTACTGAGATGCTAGATTTTCGCAGCACCATAAGTATAGTAATATGATCTGAGTTTGCAAATGCCACTATTTTCTGAAAGGGCTGTGGGCTCGGGACCAATGAGAACGATAGGGATTATCCACATAACCCAATGAAAGAGGAGTGCAGACACAGTTCTTATAAAAATAAATATAGAAAGGTACTTTTGTCATCATTTGTACTCCCTTCCCTGTAAGGCCAACTGGCCCGAGGCAGGGGAACACAATCAGATTCACAGATTGCATCAGACCGAAACTCTCCGGACCACCCAGCTCCAGAAACTGACCTGGAGACTTTCCGGACCACCCAGTTCCAGGAACTGACCTGGGGACTTTCCACCCGGCCCAGCCTTCCCGCCTTTCGAGGGGCGGGACTAACGGTCCCAAGACTGATGCATCCGGCACCAGATATTGTCACGATACCCGAAGAGACCACCAAATAAGGAATACCCTGCGCCCTCCCAGATTGACCACACCCCTTTCCCTTCTTCCCCTATAAAATCTTGCCCAACCCTCGCCCGGGTGCGACTTCTCTGGCCCCTTTCTCTCGGACCAGTGAACCTCGCCCGGGAGCGCTCCCTAATAAAGCTCACTTGAAGCTTTCCTCTGTTTCGCGGTGCCGTTTGTTAAGATCCGACCTTACATTCCCCTCTTTTAGGTCATTGGAAGTAGTAGTTAGAAACATATGTACTTTCACACTAGACCTTGTGTTTTTTTTTCCAAGCACAGGGGAAATTTCTTTAGCTGAATTCCTTGCTCAGCGTACATTAAAGAACTGATGTTCACAGTATAGCTGATAGCTAGTGGAAATGAAATAATCTGTATTGACACATTTGGAAGTTTCACATCTTTTTCTACTTAACATGCTAACATGATAATTGCCAGACTGATGATTTTTCCAGTGACATATCTCCTTTTGTCAATATTTAGACCTGTGTATAGAAAGCTTATCTAACACACCTGGCTAATTTTCACTTCGTTTAAAAATAAATGAAACATGTTTAGCCTGTTGGGTTAGAAGGAAAAAAAAGCGATTTTATAAGTAATTTTCTCAAAACACCTTTATGATAAGAAAATAAATATAAAAAGATTTTTCTTCACTAGCTGTATTTAATCAGATTTAAAATCTTAGCTGGAGTATGTGTTAAGATCATCTTATGAATTTTGAGGCTTCTTTTTTTTTCCTTCAGGAAAATTCTTTGGAAACTCAAAAAAATCACTTGAAATATTCAGAGTGACCTCTGATTTGGGTATTGCAGCTTTGAAAGGCCATCCTAGAGTTTGGTTTACTTGTTATTGTTTTGAGATGCTCCACTTGTAACCAACGGCCAGTGCATCACAACATCCATAACTCAGAAGAGTCTTGGTCTTAATTTAGTGACTTAGAAGATTAAAACTTATTGTGGGGAAGCTCTTCTATAATAAACTCAAGGTGACCCATCCTCTCCAAGATTACTGGTGAGTCACCTGAGAAGAGCATAAAAGAAATGTAACTCAAATTACCTCGTTTCCTGACTAGGTGGGTGGTACTTGTTTCACTTGTTTTTTCTTTGGTTTGGAAAACAGGAGTTTCAGTTTAGCATAAGAACCCCTTTGGCAGCAAATGCTGATGTCCCCCAGGTCTCTGTCAGTCTGATAAAGCGGAGGGTGCTAAGGACCGGGAAATGCTTATTTCAAAAAGCTAAGGCGAATGGAGATCTTAAACTGTTTTCTGATTGGCTTGTCATCATCATGCTTTTGAGCGGTTTATTGTTCCTCTCACTCCCCCTTCTTCCCTTTTCATAAAATATAATTGCTGTTTAAAAATGTTAGCCTGGCTTTCTTTTGAAAGTAGAATTGTACTGACAGTAACTGGGTTAACTGTTTTGCTAGATTTTTCTGGTTTCCAAAGAATGCTTCAAAAGTGTGGAAATAAAGCTCTTTTTCTTTTTCTTTTTTATGGCTAACAACTTCCCAGCCTTATAATTTGCTGTCCCGTTGCAGTGGAGTTCATTATCTTTGTATTACAGTTTAGCCATTCTGTTGTTTCCATCCTTTCATTCTCCCCTGAATTCTTGCTGAAAACGGCAATAAAAGTAACACAGCTGAGGCTTGCATACAAACTGAAGACATAATGAGAACAGTACTTTCATAGGAATTCTACCCCACATCATGAGTTTCATTTTAAATATTCAAAATGAAAAGCCATACTTCAAGTATACTAAAGTATTTTCCCCTTCATTCTCCGACCTTCTCTCTTTTCAAATTCAATTATACAATAAAGCACATTTAAAAAAAATAAATTTATTTATTTACTTATTTATGGCTGCGTTGGGTCTGTTGCTGCACGTGGGCTTTCTCTAGCTGCAGCGAGCTAGGGCTACTCTTTGTCGCGGTGTGCGGGCTTCTCATTGCGGTGGCTTCTCTTGTTGCCGAGCATGGGCTCTAGGCACGTGGGCTTCAGTAGTTGTGGCATGCAGGCTCAGCAGTTGTGGCTCATGGGCTCTAGAGCACAGGCTCAGTAGTTGTGGCGCACGGGCTTCAGTAGTTGTGGCTTGTGGGCTCTATTGTGCAGGCTCAGTAGCTGTGTGCATGGGCTTAGTTGCTCCACGGCATGTGGGATCTTCCCGGACCAGGGCTTGAACCCCTGCCCCCTGCATTGGCAGGGGGATTCTTAACCACTATGCCACCAGGGAAGTCCCTAGCACATCATTTTTATCTTCACTTGCCTGTAGAAGAAACAAAGTCATGCAAAGCCTCTGAAGATTTGGAGTAATGGCCCAAGAAATCACTAAATATGATATTTTTTGTTGCACCGAAGAGCAATATATTGCAACACCAAAGTTTTAAGTAATAGAATAAAGCTGGAATTGTAAGTTAAAGCTGAGTGGCTAGACTTTACTAGTTATTCTGGAAAGTCAACTAGAAAAATGACCATTAATTGTGTAATTTGCTATTACAATGCAAATGCAATACCTAACTAAGTGCAGCCCATAGAATGAAGACTATATAGTGAAATATCCCTAGTCATTTGATTTAAAATATCCCATGAGAAGAGATCCTCTAAAATAGTGCCTACTATTCTTTTTGTGACCTCATTACAATGGTTCCAGATAATTAAAAATAATATACACCTAAATCAATAGTTCTAGTAGCCAGTCAACTACCTGGGGCTTACATTCTTTAACAGAAATAGAAGTCCCTGGCATTTCTAATTTATAAGACCTGGCTTTCTATTAGCTATTTTGGCAAAATAAGGTTGGCAATAAAGCTATAGGCAGGGACTGTCCAGAGTTAATTTTTGATTAGAATATCACAGGTCATGTAATTTAGAGAATGAAAATGAAGTAAATACAAGCATTTCTAGAAATGACTACTGAATACAAAGAATGGCATAATTTGAATGAATTAAATGGAATCAAATACAGTGTTTTTCATACTTTTCTAGAATACAACACAGTTTTTTATTTTTTGGCTATGCCATGCGGCTTGCGGGATCTTAGTTCCTCAACCTGGGATTGATCCCAAAACCCCCGGCAGTGAGAGCGCTGGCAGTGAGAGTGCTGAGTCCTAACCGCTGGACAGCCAGGGAATTCCCACAATAAAGTTCTTTTCTTCTTTAGAAATTATCAATCTCTTTCTGTAGGCAGAACTATGTGGCAACCCAAATTATCATTACAAAGTTGCTTGGCGGGTAGAGTATCAATTGAATAACATTTAATGGCAGCAGGAGGATATCCTGAGCCATCCTTCTTAGGGGAGGGTTGGCTTTCTCTGTGGGACCAGAATACCTGAAGTCCTTTGAGGACTGTTCTGTCTGTCTTGGAAAAAAAGCTTGGAAAAGCTAGGTTTGGTTGCTTGATCTTTCTCTCTAGTCCCCTCAATTCCCTCCAATCCAAGTGTTTATTGTTTAGATGAGTTTCATCATTTAATTGATACGTAAGTATGATGGTCATTCTGTTTCTTTCAGTTCACTTTACATGGTTATATTTTGGTCTAGTTCATGTACATCTTATAACTTAATCCTCTAGTCCCTTAATTATGTATTACAGTATCACCTGGGGACTGTTTTTTTTTAACATCTTTATTGGAGTATAATTGCTTTACAATGGTGTGTTAGTTTCTGCTGTATAACAAAGTGAATCAGCTATACATATATCCCCATATCTCCTCCTTCTTGCGTCTCCCTCCCACCCTCCCTATCCCACCCTTCTAGGTGGTCACAAAGCACCAAGCTGATCTCCCTGTGCTATGTGGCTGCTTCCCACTAGCTATCTATTTTACTTTTGGTAGTGTATATATGTCCATGCCACTCTCTCACTTTGTCCCAGCTTACCCTTCCCCATCCCCATGTCCCCAAGTCCATTCTCTACATCTGCGTCTTTATTCCTGTCCTGCCCCTAGGTTCGTCAGATACTTTTTTTTTTTTTTTAAGATTCCTTACATGTGTTTTAGCATACCGTATTTGTTTTTCTCTTTCTGACTTCCTTCACTCTGTATGACAGGCTCTAGGTCCTTCCACCTCACTACAAGTAACTCAATTTCGTTTCTTTTTATGGCTGAGTAATATTCCATTGTATATATGTGTCACATCTTCTTTTACATTCATCTGTCGATGGACACTGAGGTTGCTTCCATGTCCTGGTTATTGTAAATACAGCTGCAATGAACACTGTGGTACATGACTCTTTTTGAAGTATGGTTTTCTCAGGGTATATGCCCAGTAGTGGGATCGCTGGGTCGTATGGTAGTTCTATTTTTAGTTTTTTAAGGAACCTCCATACTGCTCTCTATAGTGGCTGTATCAGTTTACATTCCCACCAACAGTGCAAGAGGGTTCCCTTGTCTCCACACCCTCTCCAGCATTTACTGTTTGTAGATTTTTTGATGATGGCCATTCTGACTGGTGTGAGGTGATACCTCATTGCAGTTTTGATCTGCATTTCTCTCATGATTAGTGATGTTGAGCATCCTTTCATGTGTTTGTTGGCAATCTGTATATCTTCTTTGGAGAAATGTCTATTTAGGTCTTCTGCACCTGGGGACTTTTAAATGTAGATTCCTGGATCCCAAAGAGATACATCTTTCCAGTGGATCAGGGTGGGGACCAGGACAGATGACTCTGCTGCAGGAGATACTAGAATAACACTTCAAAAAACCCTGCTAGAGAGTATTTTTAAATTTAATATTTGAATAGATAATATGATTCAAAAATAATAATAATTCTGGCTCCACATCTCCTTCATCTCCCACCCCTCAAAAGGTAACTATGGTTCACTGAGAAGCAGACACCAAACTGGGATTAGATGTGCAGGTTTGATAATCTGTGGAAGGAGGGAGAAGGAAAGAAGACTGGGTAAGAGGAGGTTCAGACAGTTCCAAGAAAGACTGGCCATGCCAATATGCAGTTTCCTGTAAAAGGAGCTGCCTGGCTGGCTGGGCGGTCTTGACTTAGTACCCCAGCTGTGCTCAGTCATTGTCTGGGAACAGCATGTGAGAAGTCAGCCTTGGCACAACCTGAGTGGTAGAGCCAGAGGGTGTGAAGCTAGGACCATAAGTCAATTATGCTCCCTGCAGCAGCACGTCTTAGTGACAGAGTTAATGGCTACTATACACTGTTATTAGTTTTTTTGTGAATCTTTTCAAAGTATATTTTTGCACATAGGAGTTAATACAAGAAGAGTCCTATTTTTCCTTTTTCTTACACATAAGTTAGCATTTTGTACTTTGTCACTTTTTTCACTTGCTTTTTTCATTTAAATCTTGAAGATCTTTCTATATTGGTACATACAGCGTGTCCTAATTCTTCTTTTACAGTTGCCAAGTGTTCTGTTGTATGGCTGTACCATAATCTTTTATTTTTTTAACTAGTCATTACTGATGGACAGTTAAGGTTTCCATTCTAAACAATGCTGTTGTGATTAAACTTGTAGAGACATCATTTTGCACATATGCACATATACCTGTAGGATAAATTCCAGAAAGGAATTGCTGGGTCAAAGGATATATGCAAGTAATTGTGATAGGTGTTGCCAAATTGCTCTCCATAGAGCATAAAACCCATAACCAGGATTTTACATATTTATATTTCTGATGTACAGAGTGCCTATTTCTCCATAGCATTGACAATTGAATGTGTTATCAAATGTCTGCAGTTTTTCCAATATAAGTGAAAAGTGGTATCTCAGTGTTGTTTTACTTAGCACTTGTCATTTTATAAAGCATAGGTTTGAAGATAAATTTTTTCTTATTGAGGTAAAATCAGTACACTTTATGTTTAGTACATTATATTACATTGTAATTAAACATCTTTATAATACTACAAAGTAATCACCACCAAAGGTCTAGTTACCATTTATCACCATACAATTGACCCCCTTCACCCATTTTGCCCCACGCCCCCCAACCTTCTTTCCTTCTGGTAACCGCCAATCTGTTTTTGTATCTATAAGTTTGTTTTTGTTTTGTTTTGTTTTAGATTCCACATATAAGTGAAATCATACATTTATCTTTCCCAATCTGACATTTCACTTAACATAATACCTTCAAGGTCCATCCAGCTTGTTGCAAATGGCAAGATCTCATTTTTTTTTATGGCTGTGATATATATCATGTCTTCTTTATCCATTCATCCATCATTTAGGTTGTTTCCATATTTTGGCTATTGTAAATGATGCTGCAATGGACATAGGAATGTACATATCTTTTCAAATTAGCATTTTTGTATTCTTTGGATAAATATTTAGAAGTGGAATAGCTGGATCATATGGTAGTTCTATTCTTAATTTTTGGAGGCGTCTTCATACTGTTTTTCATAGTGCTTGTGCCAATTTACATTCTCACCAATAGTGTACAAAGGGTTCCCTTTTCTTCATATCCTCTCCAACACTTTTTATTTATTGTGTTTTTGAAAATAGCCATTCTAACAGGTTTGAGGTGATATTTCATTTGTGGTTTTGATTTGCATTTCCCTAATAATTAGTGAGGTTGAGCATCTTTTCATTTTCCTGTTGGCCATCTTCATGTCTTCTTTGGAAAAATGTCTATTCAGATCCTCTGCCCATTTCTTAATTGGGATATTGTTTTGTTGTTGAATTGTATGAGTTCCTAATGTATTTTGGATATTAACCCCTAATCAGATATGTGATTTGCAAATATCTTCTCCCATTCAGTAGGTTGACTTTTGGTTTTGATGATGGTTTCCCTCATTGTGCAGAAGCTTTTTTTAGTTTGATGTAGTCCCATTTGTTTATTTTTGCTTTTGTTTCCCTTGCCTTTGGAGTTAGAGCCACAAAAACATCATTAACACTGATCTCAAGAAGCTCACTGCCTATGTTTTCTTCTAGGAATTTTATGGTTTCAAGCTCTTATATTAAAATCTTTAATCCATTTTGAGTTAACTTTTATATATGGTGTAAGATAGTGGTCTAGTTTCATTCTTTTGCATGTGACTGTTCAGTTTTCCCAACACCATTTATTGAAGAGACTGTATCTTTTCTCCATTGTATGTTCTTGGCTAATTTGTTGTAAATTAATTGTCCACATATGTGTGGGTTTATTTCTAAGCTCTCAATTCTGTTCTACTGATCTGACTGGTTTTATGCCAATACCTTACTGATTTGATTACTATAGCTTTGTAGTATAGTTTGAAATCAGTGAGTGGATTCCTCTACGTTTGTTCTTCTTTCTCAAGATTGCTTTGGCTAGTTGGGATCTTTTGTGGGTCCATACATATTTTAGAATCATTTGTTCTAGTTCTGTGAAAAATGCCACTGGAATTTTGATAGGGATTGCACTGAATCTGTAGATTGCTTTGGGTAGTATGGACATTTTAACAATATTAATTCTTCCAATCTATGAGTATGTATATCTTTCCATTTATTTGTGTCCTCACCAGTTTCTTTCATCAGTGTCTTATAGTTTTCAGTGTACAGGTCTTTCACACCTCCTTGGTTAAACTTATCCCTAGGTATTTTAATCTTTCTGAAGCATTGTAAATGGGATTGTTTTCTTAATTTCTCTTTCTGATAGTTTGTTAATAGCATATAGAAATGTCAGAGATTTCTGTATATTGATTTTGTATCCTGCAACTTTACTGAATTCATTTATGAGTTCCATAGTTTTTTTTTGTTTTGGTGGAGTCTTTAGGGTTTTCCACCTATAGTATCATGTCACCTGCAAATAGTGACATTTTATTTCTTTCTTTCCAATTTGGATGCCTTTTATTTCTATTTCTTGTCTAAGTGCTGTGGCTAGGACTTCCAATACTATCTTGAATAAAGGTGGTGAGAGTGGGTATCCTTGTCTCATTCCTGATCTTAGAGGAAAAGCTTTCAGCATTCACCATTGAGTATGATGTTAGCTGTGGGTTTGTCATGTATGGCCTTTATTACATTGAGGTATGTTCCCTCTATATGCACTTTGTTGAGAGTTTTTATCATAAATGGATGTTGAATTTTGTCAGATGCCTTTTCTGCATCTATTGAGATGATATGACTTTTATCCTTAATTTTGGTAAAATAGTGTATCACACTGATTGATTTGTGGATGTTGACCCATTCCTGCATCCCTGGAATAAATCCCACTTGATCATGGTGTATGATCCTTTTAATGTATTGTTAAATTCAGTTTGCTAATATTTTGTTGAAGATTTTTGCATCTGTGTTCATCAAGGCTATTGGCCTGTAATTTTCTTTTTTTTGTGGTATCCTTGTCTGCTATTGGTATCACAGTAATGCTGGCCATGTAAAATGAGTTTGGAAGCTTTCCCTCCTCTTCAATTTTTTGGAAGAGTTTGAGGATAGGTATTAAATCTTCTTTAAATGTTCAGTGGAATTCACCATTGAAGCTGACTGGCCCTGGACTTTTGTTTTGGGGAGGTTTTTGTAATTTCTCTTTCATTTCTGACTATTTATTTGAGCCCTCTCTCTTTTATCTTGGTTAGCCTAGCTAAAGGTTTGTCAATTTTGTTTTTCTTTTCAA